>NC_092370.1:180964648-181636315 GCF_030028105.1 Mobula birostris | reverse complement strand
CATATTTTCATAAGTTCTTCCTCTTTCTCGATTTGCTCTGCCACCTAATTTGGGGAAGTAAGCAAGTCAACAATCACCAAGCTCTGCCATCATCAGCAACACCTCCATAAAGAAAGCAGCAGCAAATTTTTTGGTTCAATCCTGTTCTTAAGAAATATACTTCTAGAACAGCCAGAGGTGAGGGAAAACAGGACAGAAACAAAGGTCATCAAGACAGTTTGAAGAAGAAGATAGTGTTGCAAGGAGATGATAGTTAATTATATCACAAGCTGATAGCAAGTAAAATCAATAAGATTACCTTGCAATGGTGGAGATAAGGAAGCCTGGCATGGTGGAGATAAGGAAGTCTGGCTATCCTGTGCTTGGATAAAGGAAATCTGCTTCTCAGCCATTTTCATGTATTTTAACCCCTGTTAATTAAGCACTCCTGTCTTTCCACATCTTTTTTTCACAACTATTGTGGAGCCTAGTGATGAAAGGAAATGTCCGTTTCCATTTGTACTTCCTATTACAAAAGGCATGTTTGCTACAATAAATAACCCTGCCCAAATGAGCCAATTGCTATAGGTGTGATAATTTTCCTTCTCTTCTGTCAAACATTAGAAGTTATGTGAAAGCATGATGCAAAGGTCTTGGGTATTCGGAAACATCTTCAACAGAAAATGAATCCCTAATGACAACTTATACTGTGTTAATCCTGGTCATAGTAGTCAGGATGTAATTCTGCTTAATAAGCAAGGATAAACTCCAAAGGTAGTGTTTTTCAAAATCCCAGGGATGCATTTTAGTACTTAAGCAATTAATATTTTTATACATCCTAAATGGCAAATGCTTTACAGCTGACCGTTATGAAATGGTTTGCCGATAGATTTAACTTGCGCACAAATTTTATGTTCCACAGACTCCAATTGAGTATCATCATCTCTGTATTACAAATTTGCACTGTACTGCAGTAACTGTGCACTGTGCTGGAACAAATGAAATTGAAAAAAGTGCCAGCAGAAAATAGATTGTTTTATTATACTCCCAGAGCTTCTGTTTTAGGATTTATAACACTGGAGATACTTTTCTGTGTTTTTTTTACCCCGTAGCATCGTTATTTCTTACAGTTTGCAGAAGGGATTGCTACTTTAAAAGCCAAAAGCACATTGAGCAAATTGAGCTTGAAATTTACTGATTAATGAGATGTCTCATAGAATATCCAGCACCAAATAGATGACTTCAATAAACGACTAGTAATTTGGATTCACAATACCTTATAATGTCAGACTTCTGTTTTAAGGGAAAGTTTACATTGATTTGGTGCCATTATGTACTGAAAATTAGGACTTTAGAGCAATAGAACACTATATCACAGAAATAGCCCCTTTGGCTCATTTAGTCTGTGCTGAATAATTAATCTGCCTAGTCCATTCGACCTGCGCCTGGACTATAACCCTCCATACCCCTATCCAAATTTCTCTTAAATGTTGAAATTGACCTAGCATACATTAGATTAGATTAGATTCAACTTTATTGTCATTGTACCGAGTACAAATACAAAGCCAATGAAATACAGTTAGCATCTGACCAGAAATGCAAAGAATAGTGTTATTTATAAAATAACTGTGAATAAAAAGTAAGTGCTACAGCACACAAATATAAAAGTACTGAGACAGTACAATATGGATGCAATACTGCTTAGCGCTGTGATGTGAGGTTCAGCAGGGTCACAGCCTCAGGGAAGAAGCTCTTCCTGTACCTGCTGGTGCAGGAGTGGAGCCTCCTGTAGCGCCTACCGGATGGGAGGAGAGTAAAAAGTCCATGGTTAGGGTGAGTTTAGATAAGATTAGATTAGTTTATGAGGACACTCAGTCCTCGTTTATTGTCATTTAGAAATGCATGCATTAAAAAATGATACAACGTTCCTCCAGAATGATGTCACAAGAAAACACAGGACAAACCAAGACTAAAACTGACAAAACCACATAATTATAACATATAGTTACAACAGTGCAAAGCAATACCATAACTTGATAAAGAGCAGACCATGGGCACGGTTAAAAAAAAGTCTCAAAGTTCCGATAGACTCATCATCTCACGCAGGCGGCAGAAGGGAGAAATTCTCCCTGCTATGAACCTCCAAGCGCCACCAGCTTGCCAATGCAGCACCATTGGAAGCACCCGACCGCAACGGACTCTGAGTCCATCTGAAAACTTCGAGCCTCTGACCAGCCCCTCCGACACAGCCTCTCCGAGCACCATCCTTTGCCAAGCGCTTTGATCCCACCCCGGCCGCCGAGCAACAAGCAAAGCCAAGGACTCGGGGCCTTCTCCTCCAGAGATTCTGAACCATACAGTAGCAGCAGCAGTGAAGCAGGCATCCCAGAAGTTTCACCAGATGTTCCTTCGTGCTCTCATGTCCATCTCCACCAAATCAGGACTGTGCATGGCACCCTACTTGACAAATAACAGAGATGCATCCTTGATAATGCTTTTCACCCTGCCCAAGAGGCGTTTATGGTAGATATTCTCAATGGTGGGCAATTGGGTGCCGATAATCCGCTGGGCAGTTTTCACCACATGCTGGAGTGCATTGCGGTCCGATACGGGACAATTGCCATACCACACTGAGATGCAGTTGCTGAGTATGCTCTCAGTGGTACAGCAGTAAAAGTCCATCATATCCTGGGATAGAGGTGAGCTTTGTTGATGCTCTGCAGGAAATAAAGGCACTATTGTGCCTTTTTGATCAAGATGGAGGAGTTCAGGGACCAGGTGAGATCCTCGGAAATGTGGACACCAAGGAATTTGAAGCTTGATACACACTCCACTACAGCTCCGTTGATGTCGATGGGGATGTGAGTGTGGCTCCTAGCATGCCTGAAGTCCACAATGACCTCTTTGGTCTTCTGGGTGTTAAGGGCCGGGTTGTTGTCGGCACACCACGTGGCCAGGTGCTGGACCTCGTCCCTGTAGGTCATCTCGTCATCCCCTCTGATCAGGCCAACCGCCGTAATGTCGTCTGTGAACTTGATTATGGAGTTAGAACCATGTACAGGAATGCAGTCATAGGTGAAAAGGGAGTACAGAAGAGGGCTCAGCACACAGCCTTGAGGTACGCTGGTGTTCAGGGTGAGAATGGAGGAGGAGAGGTTGTCTAACTTAACTGATTGGGGTCTGTTAGTCAGAAAGTCCAAGGTCCAATTGCAGAGGGATGAGCTGATACCAAGCTGGCGAAGTTTGGGGATCAGCTTGGAGGGGATCAGAGTATTGAATGCTGAACTAAAGTCAATGAACAGCATTCTGACATAAGAGTTGGGTCAGGGCAGAGTGAAGTGCTGTGGAGATGGCATCCTCTGTTGACCTGTTGGTGCAATAGGCAAATTGATGGGGGTCCAGGGTAGTGGTCAGACAGGATTTCAGATGTGATAGATCCAGTCTCTCAAAGAACTTTGCAATGATCGGGGTGAGTGCAACTGGACGGAAGTCATTCAGGCCCGTGGCAGTGGAATGCTTCGGCACTGGCATGATGGTGGTGATCTTGAAGCTTGTGGGGACAATTGCCTGTGCCAGGGACGGATTAAAAATGTCCAGGAAGACCCCGGCCAACTGCCCTACACAGACTCTGAGCACATGGCCAGGTATTCCATCCGGATCAGTACATTCACCCTGCTCAGGGTGGCGCAAACATCGGAGGTGGAAAGTGAGAGAGGCAGTTCACCAGTGGGAGATCCGCTTTGAAGGTGACCTCCTTGTTCTCTCGGTCAAAGCGAGCGTAGAAATAATTGAGCTCATCAAGGAGGGAAGCAGAGCTGGAAGGGGGCACAGTACTAGGCGGTTTGAAGTCTGTAATGACCTGTATGCTATGCCACATGCACCGGGGGTCCGAGGAGTTGAAATGCTCCTCGATTCTCTGTATATGTGTTTAGCCTGAGAGATTCCCCTGCCCAGGTTCCTTTCACTGGCAGTTTGTTCCACACACTCACCACCCTCTGAATGAAGAGGCTCCCTATAAACATTTCACCTTTCACCATTAACCCATGAAGTCTAGTTGTAGTCTCACACAGCCTCGATGGACAAAGCCTGCTTGCGCTTTCCCTATCTCTACTCCTTTTAATTTCTTTAGATCTAATTTGCCTTCAATCTTCTACATTCTGGGAAATAAAGTCCTAACCTATTCAACATTTCCCTGTAACTCAGGTCTTCAATTCCTGGCAAAATACTTGTAAATTTTCTCTGCACTCTTTCAATCTTATTTACATCTTTCCAGAAGGTAGGTGAATGACCAATACTTCACACAATGCTCCAAATAAGACCCCACCAGTGTTTTAAAAAAATTTCAACATAACCTGCCAACTCCTGTACTCAATGCAATGGTTTATGAAGGTCAATGAGCCAAAAGCTTTCTTCCCTAGCCACCTGTGATGCCACTTTCAAGGAATTATAGATCTGTATTCTCTGATCCCAGATGATCCTGGATGACACCAAGTGATCAGATTTCCCAAAATGCGAATTAGAGATGAAATGTTAGGCATTCCTAATTGTAGTAAAACAGTGGTCAAGCATGTTGGGATCGTTTAAGGATGATATGTTAATAATAATTGGGCAGCGATTTTTTTTCAAACAAGCCTGATTGAAGTCCCTGAAAGGCTTTGGGTTAGGCTTTTTCTTGTATGCTAATTGCTGCATTCAATACCTTGAGAGTTTGCTTTCCATTGGCCTTTGGTGGTATGTGAATTGCTGTCAGGATCATGAAGGAGAACACTCTTGGTAGGTAGAATGGTCGTTACTTAATTATTAAATGTACCATGTCAGGAGAATAAGAGTGTGAGAAAACCACTATCCCCGAGCACCCTGAAGAGTCTATCATGAACAGAGACGATCACCTTTTGCCTTTTTCAAATCTGAAATTTGGTCCATCCGGTGTATCGCGAAGCCCTCCGATCTTACTGACACATCTGGCTTATCCACGGTGAGCTCAGTAATCCCTTCTTTCCCTCCAATACGGCAACCTTGCTCTTGAGTCCTCAGTCTTGTTCTCTAGTGACTGTACATTTGCTATCAAGATACTGGGTAGAGGAACATGCGGCTGTTTTGGTCTGATTTGGAGTCATCCCCTGCATTCCCGAGGGTTAAGTTCACCCAGTCCTTCAGAAGATCGAAAAATCACAACTTTGTTAAGATGGATCAAAAGTACTTTGCATAAAATGAAATTACAGGCTGCAGATTGCAGTGAGAGTATTTCAGAAGAATTATATTTGGATATTTTGTAAGTTGCCCATAAAGCATCACCATATGTCACCAGTGCCATCTTAGGAACAGAAACAGTAATATTGATGGGTGTAAGTCCATAACGTGGTACCAGCCCAACCTTGTCAGTTGCGAAAACACCAAGAATTAGAGCTGATAAAATTAGTTGATTTCTCTAGTGGCCGAATAACTGGATTGGCATTGGTAATGCTAAGCAACAAGAAATATGGAAGAGTAACATGCAGCATGGTCATAAGAATTTCATTAGAATTCTTAAACCTGTAACGAATTACTATTAGAAGTATATCTTCCCTAAAGCAGTTGAGTATTTTGCAGGAACCTTGCAAAAAAAAAAATAAGGATTTGAAAATTAAGGATGAGTTTTCTACTGAAAACTGCGCTGGATTGGAATTTTTTTTTGAGGGGCAAATCAGGAATTGAACAACATAAGACTCCTTTAAAAAAAGGAATTCCAGGAAGGGGCAAGGGAAGAAATTAAAAGATTGGTTCATGTCAAGTGTCTCCTGATCTACAAGTGTGCAGTTTAAAATAATTTGTATAAGGCAAGATTGGGATACTGTATGGTATATAAAGTTCAACAGATTGGAACTTAAAAGGCTCCAGACTAAGTTTGATCATTTCTGAATTTCTTGCCATCATACAAGATGAACAGCTGAAGGCTATACTTTTCTCTGGGATGAGGGCATTTCTGGAACGTTTGAGTGAGTTTTGAAGCAAGGAAGTACCATGGTGAAAGGGGTGGGATTCTCTTCTTAACTGGTATTACCAAAGGATCCTTAGAGGAGAATAGATCATGGGGAGCAGATGGAATCAATATGGCAGAGATAGGGAATATGCAGATTTCAAAAAGAAAGGGATTAGCAGGATCAATTGGAATAGAAGCAGATGTCTTAACTGAAAATTAACGGCATAAAATAGTTTTGAGTTAAAAGGAAAGAAATAGGCAATGAGCTAGTGAGGGTCAAACACTACGATGAATATAAAGATAAAAATCAATGAAGTATTGAGGAACAGAAGGATCTTAGTGTCCAAGAAGTTCTGAAAATGGCTGAGTAGGTATATAAGCGGTTGAAGAAGAGATATGGATGCTTGTGTTCATTATCTGGAGCATGGAATATGTAACACGCTATAAGGTTTCACTGCTCATGTAATGGCTTCTCTGTAATGTTCCGCTGCTGAGGTAATGGTTTCTCTGTAGCAGCAAAGTTTGGGTTATGACTAGAGACAAAAGGCCATGCTAGTCAATGCGCAGGATGTTGTTCTTTCTTGTGTGCCTGGGAGCCGGGAATTCGCGGTCTTTTGCCAGAGAGAGATGAGGAGAGAAGACGCGAATGGAGAGAGTTTGTAGACCTCGGACGGAGTGGACTTGTAGCGAGGGTCAGAGGGTCAGCGACAATCAGAGGAGATTGGTGGTGGACGAACAGCCTTATCAGTGAGCTCCAACGTTGTGTATGAGACTGTTTCATGAGAATGGGCCCTTGTTCTTTTTTTGTTTTCTTTGCTAACCATATAGTCAAATTAGGAATTATAAAGCTCAATCGTTTAATTGCATATTGTGTATTGTTTGTTATTTTGTGGTACTGATTTGTAACAGGGGACACATTGCACAGCATCCACCCAAACGAGATTTCTTAAGTTTGGCCGAGCTTTCATCCCCTATGTTAAGCTGCTAGCCGAAGTGAGAGTTATAAATATTAGATCAAGGAGCTCATTGTTTAACTTTGTGATCAGGCTACAGCTGAAATATTGTGTACAGTTATGGTCAGCACCCAGTAGAAAGAAGGTGATTACGTTGGAGAAGTACACGGATGATGCACCATAGGTTTCCTGGGATGGAGTGTTTCCCCTATGAGAAAGTTAGACTTATTTTCCTTTGAGTGGTGAAGGTTGAAAGCGGGGGGACCTGATTGAGGTATATAAAATTGAGAGGGTCTGTGCAAAATGGGAAAGTTTCCCCATGGTGGGAGTCAAAAACTAAAGAGCCTAGGTTTAGGGAGAGGAGCGGAAGGGTGGGTGGGTTGGGGTGGTAAATGGGAAGGGGAGATTTGCAGAAACAGCTTTAAAACCAGAAGGTGATTTAAAACAGCTTTAAAACCTTTCGGAGATGGATAGCTGACACGATCTCAGTCATACAGATGGAGAAACTTAGGTTCTTGAGAACCAATTCAATTAAAAAATTTTCGGCTATCTGGGATCCATTTCTTGCCTACCTGGACGAGGCAGGGGGTGGATGAGCAATTTCCCCTCAGCTGATTTCTCACGGCCCTCATTTGAGATTTAATGTTTAGTATTTTTGAGCACATTGTACAATAGGCATCCCTCTAATGCTTGTCTTTTTTTGCTTATTTTTTTTATATACATGTCTGAGCTGGTATGTTTGTTGATTTCATTGTTATTTTGAAAATAAAGTATTGAAAAAAAACCAGAAGGTGATTGAAATCTGGTATGGAATCCTAATTGTTTGTAGAAGGTGAATGCTCTCAGAACATTTAAAATGTTTGAAGGTAAGCATGTGAATTGCCAAGCAACGAAAGATGATGGACCATGCACTGACAATAGGATTAGCATAGATAGGTAATTCATGGTCAATGTGGATATTGAGGGTTGAAGGTCCTGTTTCTGTTTTGCAAAACCTAAGTTTCTGTACACGGACCACCCTCCAGGGGAGATGGTGGAAGCAGTTACAACAGCAACCTTTATATGATATGGCTATTCAGCAAAGGCAATATTGTTGAATGTCAAGGAAAGATGGTTATTTTTCAGCATGTCTCACATAAACACTGCTGCTTTTCAGTTGAGGTTTACATTTTAATTACATCTTGCTGCATGGAGGTAGAGATTGCTTCATTACTTAAGTTATCAGGCGGACTCTTGGGTACAAGTTCGTAGTTCCTTGAAACTGGCAACACCAGTAGATAAGGTGCTGAAGGCATGTGCATACTTGCCTTCATCAGTTGAGGTGCAAATGTAAATGCCTGGATGTCATGTTGCAGCTGTATAAAACTTTGGTTTCAATAGGTACATTTAATGTCAGAGAAATGTATACAATATACTTGTACATCCTGAAATTCTTTTTCCTCGCAAACATCCACGAAAACAGAGGAGTGCCCCAGCTCCCCCCTCCCACACATAAGCAACAGCAAAGCAACAACCCTCCTTCCCTCACCAGCAAAAAAGCATCAGCACCCCCCACCAAGTACTCAAGTGTGCAGCAATGCATCAATAAAGACACAGACTTGCAGTACCCGAAAGGCTACTCGTTCACCTGGTATTTGACATACCACAGACTGTCCCTCTCCCCCTCTCTCCCCCTCTCCTCCTCGCCCTCTCTAAAAAGGGAAAAAGAGATGTCCCCGTTTCACAGCAAGAAGGGAGACATAACAAAGCAACTTGCTGATTTATGGTGTTAAAAGTCTGTTGCCTCGCTTTTTCTGTGCTCTGTGCCCAAAGAACTTGGGTCTCTTGGCACACAGCCAGCAGCTAGCTTGCTGCTTACGATCTTCGGTCTCCCACGATGCATCAGGCGGCGGCACCAGCCTCGAGTCTGCCCACCTCCAGAGCTGCAAAAATCCAGCACCCTGAGGGTGCGCTGGCCTTCCAGGCCACTTCCTTGACGTATCAGAAAGTGGCTGGTCTTGAGGCCCCGAGAGCAGACCCCATTTTCGCAAAGAGCCAAAGACAGCATGTAATTCCAAGTCAGGGTCTTTAAAAGAACCTTGAAAAGGGAAAAAAAGAGGTATCAGAGATAGAAATAGAGCTGTTTGTGAAGATACAAGCAAAGGAGTCGCCATTACGCGCCATTGTCCTAAGCTCCGCATTTGGAGTATTGGAGTATTGTGTGCAGATCTGATCTCCACACTACTGGGAGCACGTGGAGAGGTTCATGAGGATGTTGTCTGGATTAGTTAGGAGAAGTTAGACAAGTTTGGATTGCTTTGTCTGAAGATTTGGAGGTTGAGGGGTGGCTTGATAGAAGTATATAAAATTAGGAGAGGCAGCAATAGGTTAGATGTTCCATCTTTTCCCCAGTTTAAAAATGTTATTACTAGGGGATATAGGTTTAAGGTGAGAGGAAGAAACTTTTAAGGAGATTTCGAAGCAAGTTTTCTTTCTACACAGAACTCTGGAGCACACTTTCAGGGGAGATGTAGCAATATTATTGTGACATTTAGACAGGCATATGAATAGGCGGGAAATGAGTGTCAACTGCGTGCAGGCAGATATGCAGTTTAAATTGGTAAATAGTTTGCACAGACATCATGAGCTGAAGGTTTTTTTTTGCTTTGTTTTACTCTTTTATGAGACAACATTGCATAGTCAATAGAAAGCAAACAAGGATAGTTAAACTAATATTACCTCCCCCAAACCCCCACCTCTATGCATGTTATGGAGGCTAATCCCATTTCCCAGCACTTGGTCCACATCATTCTAAACTCCTGTTATCCATTTCCCTGTACACATCTTACTAAAATATATACATGTATCAACTTGCTGTTGTAGCTGGTTCCATATACCTACTACCTGCTGAATGTTAAAATATATTTAAAAATGTCCCCCAGGTTCTTAATTAAATCTTTCTTTTCGAACCTTAAATCTATGTCTTCTAGTTTTCGATTTCCTAGCCCTGGAAAAAAAGACCAGTCATCCCATCTATGCATCTTGCAATTGTATATGTACCTAATTGAGATAATCTCCTCAGTCTCCTATGCTCCAATGACTAAGACCAAGTCTGTCTAATCTCTCCCAATAACTGAATCCCTCTAGTCCTGGCAACATCCATGTAATTCCTTTTTGCACTTTTTCCAGTTTATTTATTTTCTCCCTAGAAAAGAGTGACCAAAACTGAATGCTCGTTCCTTTCAAATTCTTATCCAGTGCCCTTTGAAGACCAACCACAATTAAATCTCCCTCTACTACTATCCCCAACATTGCTTAAACTTTCTGCCAGCAGGAACTGCTTTTTAACTACACTTGTTTTTGATTTTAAATACCTTCATTCGACCTTCTGACTGCAACCTCTGTTGCAAGGGGAACAACCTCAGCCTCTTCATTCTTTCCACTTAACAGTAAGTATTTATCCCTGGAACCATTCTAATAAACCAATAAGTTCTTTACATCGTTCCTAAAATGTGTTACCCAGGCCTTGAAATGATACTCTTACTGTCCCTATCCAACCTATGTCCTCACGATCTTACTCTAGTACTCTAGAATTTCAGGATTCTGAATAGCTTTTTTAGCCACATTCTCAACTCTTTCAATAACTTGTTCCCCAGATCTCTTCCTGTTTTCCTGGATTATATCCTCATGCTTATATTTCCTGTCCTTGTGTTTTAATTGCCATGTGGGAGCCTATTCCACAAACGACTGTATAGCTTTTTGAAGTGTATTGTTGTCTTCTGCATAGTTCACTATTTTATGTTTTATATCATGATGATCTTCTGAGTATTAAATTTAGGATTCTTTCATTCCTCTTCTTAAGAAGTCTGGCCCTGATATTTCTGATGCTGCCGAAATGTAACATGGACTTCTGACTCTTGGAATCTCCAAAATAAGTTTCCTTCATAGAATAATATTTATCAATTTGTCTCCCATGGTGTTTTAAACAAAATCTTAAATTAGTTTTTCCTCCCTAGTGCACAGCATCTGTGGTGTAATGATGTCATTTCTTTCACCCAAATTTTACTTTTCCTTGTTTTCTGTTGTTTATTCCACATCTTTCTCAGTGCCAACAATTTCACCTTGACTACAATATGTCCAAGCGCAGTGTTAAGATGTGCAGTATTAAAAGGTTTTCTTAAGTCATAATGCTATAAATATAGTGGGGTTCCACCAAACAAATCAGTGAAAATAGTACCGCTCAATATCAACATGAAACCAGGGTTTCTTGCAGTATTTTGTAGTCAATGCAGGAATCAATTCTGAAGTCAGGCTGAGGAGATAATATTGCAGTATTTCCCCCTTAAGTTATTAATGAATTGATATATTAAAATGTCATATTGCAGAAATAAAAAGCATCCAGGCACTGGGAAATGGAGAAACACTATGGTGAGTGACCAAATTTCAAGGAGACATTGGAAAAAAATGATCTAGTAACTTGAAAGAGCTTAAATTGAATGTGCTCTGCCCTGCGAGCTAGCCATTTGCTATGTTCTGCTGTTCAGCCAGAATAAAAATGAAGTGGGAGAAGAGAGAATAGTAAAGGGGCTACAGTCGGGAGATTTGGAATCTTGTTCATGACATCCACTATTGGATTCACAGTGACATGGAAAATGATAATCGGATGGATAAGGAACTAGTCACGATTGAGAAGTACAACTTGATAAGATACAGTGGAAGTGAGTTTGAGTTCTGATTCCTTAAAAGCTCGAGAGTACATTTCAGGCGGCACGGTAGTGTAATAGGTAACTTTGTTGTCTCATAGCTCCAGTGACCAGGTTTGACATTGCCTCCCTGTGCAGTCTGGGTGGTGTTAGCACATCTTTATCTTTGGCTGCATAGATTTCCCATAGGTATTCCAGCTTGTCCTTACATCCCAAAGACATTGGTAGCTTCATAGGCTGCTGTAAATTATCCCAAATACAGGTGCATGAAACTGGTGGGAATGACAGATGAGGAAGTTACAGGGAAATAAGTCAAGGAAAGGGATTGATGCCATTGATCTGTGACCTAGCATAGCCAATGATCAAATGACTCTATCCTACTTAGTGATAAATATTTAAAGACCACAAGTCTGTTACTGGAATAAACTAATGAAAGATGATCAAGTCTTAATAGATGTATTTCCAGTTCATTGGCAGATAAAAGCATGGAATGTGATGTCACTCATTTTGGTAGTGTAGGCGCAAAGAGCACAGAGGATACTTCCTGCTGTGATTATCTCAAGGATATGGCCACAATATTGAGGTGCCCATACGAAAGGGGAACTGAAAAAGATCAGTTATCAGTGGAGCACAGAGACTTGGAGGGAGTGATTGAGGCGAATGTCATGCCAGCGCATGGTTTAGAGTTAACATTCAGGAAGGAGAGGGTAGAGCATTAATTTGGCCTGCTGGAGGGGTGCTGAAGCTAACTAAATCTTCTTCATGTTGAATTAAAGAAAATTATAATAAAGATGTAAGAGCAGAATTAGGCCATTTGGCCCATTGAGTCTGCTCCCTCATTTTATCACAGCTGATCCAATTTTCCTCTCAGCCCCAATCTCCTGCCTTCTCCCATTATCCCTTAATGCTTTGACCAATCAACAATTATCCTTTGTGGTGGAATGTTTCCAGCTGAGTAGTCAGCCTATGTTGTTATTGACTATTAGAACATTGAGCACAAAAAGTTTAGCAGGGTGATGGCAGCATACTGTGAAGATGTATCCCATGTACAGTGGAATGAAAGGAGGCTTGTTGACACCTGAAATAATTGGATGAGGTAGGAACACAGTGAAAAAGTGATGCAAGTTGATTCTATTGAGGCAGCCTGGTCTGTGCCATAACGAAAGGCTTATGGCACAAAGTTGAAAAAGGTGGAAGAGCTGACTTTGAAGTCCTACTAAGAGATTCAGAATCAAGCTTATTATTGCTGACATACATCGATAATTGTTGTTTTATGGCAAGAATGCACTGCAAGGCATTTAAAAAAATTAATATGATTTACACCATATTAAAAAGCTGTTCCTAATATACATAGAGTCATCAGGCTCCTTATCTGCATCCAACTGGCCCTGTGGACCATAATGCAATGAACATGATAAAGTCGTCATTTGCTTACATGTTATTGAATATAACTTTGATGCTATGTATTACTGCAATCAATCAATTTGTCATTTACTTAATTAGGCATGTTATCTGCAGGCTTTCTGTATTGCTGCCAATATGTGACTGACCAGTGTCTTTTCTATTTTATTGTAGTGACCAATAAGAAACCTACATTGGTTTCTATTACTAAGGTCAAGCATTTTGAAGGATCATCATCCTTTGTGCGAAGATCACAGTGGACACTGGAGCAGCTTCGACAAGTGAATGGTATAGATCCCAACAAGGTGAGTCTAGTGAAGGAATAGTGCATTTGAATCCGCATTTGGTTCACCAATTTCATGTTTGTTTAAAATCAACTTTTTGTAACTTTCCTACTAAGTTGTAAAATATATCTCTATCCATTTCATTGTTATCGATTTGCCTGGTCTCTGAATCGATATAGAAAGTGGAAATCTACAGTACATTACAGGCCCTTCAGCCCACAATGTTGTGCCAACCATGTAACCTACTCTAGAAACTGCCTAGAATTACCCTACCACATAGCTCTCTATTTTTCTAAGCTCCATGTACCTATCTAAGAATCTCTTAAGACACCCTACTGTATCCACGTCCATCACTGGCAGTGCATTCCACTCACTCACCAGTCTCAGTGTGAAAAACTTACCTCTGACATCCCCCTTGTACCTACTTCCAAGTACCTTAAAACTATGCCCCCTTGTGTTAGCCATTTCAGCCTCTGGCTATCCACATGATCAATGCCTCTCCTCATTTTATACACCTCTATCAGGTCACCTCTCATCCTCCATCACTCCAAGAAGTAAGGACAAGTTCACTCAACCTATTCTCATAAGGCATTCTCTCCAATCCAAGCTACATCCTTGAATCACACATCAAAGTTGCTGGTGAACGCAGCAGGCCAGGCAGCATCTCCAGGAAGAGGTGCAGTCGACGTTTCAGGCCGAGACGAAGGGTCTTGGCCTGAAACGTCGACTGCACCTCTTCCTAGAGATGCTATCTGGCCTGCTGCGTTCACCAGCAACTTTGATGTGTGTTGCTTGAATTTCCAACATCTGCAGAATTCCTGTTGTTTACATCCTTGAATATCTCTTCTGCACTCTCTCTATAGTATCTACATCCTTCCTGTAGTGAGGTGACCAGAACTGAACACAGTGCTCTAACTGGGGTCTGACCAAGATCTTAAATAGCTGTAACATTACTTCACAGCTCTTGAACTCAATCCCACGGTCAATGAATGCCAACACACCATACAACTTATTATCAACACCATCATCCTACACAGCAGCTTTGAGTGTCCTATGGACACGGACCCCAAGATCTCTCTGATCCTCCACACTGCCAAGAGTCTTACCATTAATACTATGTTCTGTCTTCAAATTTGACCCACCAAAATAAATCACTTCACACTTACCTGGGTTGATCTCGATCTGCCACTTCCCAGTTCATTTCTGCATCCTACTGATGTCCCTCTGTAACCTCTGACACCCCTCCAAACTATCCACAACTCGCCCAACATTTGTGTCATCCACAAACTTACTAACCCACCCTTCTACTTCTTTATCCAGGTCATTTATAAACATCACAAAGAGGAGGGGTCCCAGAACAGATCCCTGCAGAACACCAATGGTCACCAACCTCCATGCAGAATACGAATCATCTACAATCACCCTTTGCCTTCTGTGGGCAAGCCAATTCTGGATCCACAAAGTAGGGTCTCCTTGGATCCCATGCCTCCTTACTTTCTGAATGAGCTTCGCACAGGGAACTTTATCAAATGCCTTACTGAAATCCAAATACACTACATCCACTGCTTTACCTTCATCGATGTGTTTTGTTACATCCTCAAAGAATTCAATCAGGCTCATAAGGTGCAACCAGCCCTTGACAAAGCTATGCTGACTGTCCCTAATCAGCTTATGTCTCTCCAAATGCTTATAAATCCTGCCTCTAAGGATCTTCTCCAACAACTTGCCCACCACTGAAATAAGACTGCACTGGTCTATAATTTCCTGGGTTATCCCTATTCCCTTTCTTGAACAAGGGGAGAACATTTGCAATCCTCCATTCCGCCGGTACTTCTCGTGTCCCTATTGATGATGCAAAGGCCAGAGGCTCAGCAATCTCCTCCCTCACTTCCCAGAGTAGCCTAGGGTATATCTCGTCCAGTCCCGGCGGCCTATCTAACTTAATTCTTTTCAAAAGTTCCAGCACATCTTCTTTCTTAATGCTATACATTTTTCCCCCTGCAATCACTATCCCACCCTCCACACTCTGTGATAACTGACATAGGATAACTGACTGGTAACTTTCGGTGGAATGAATGTGAGAATTTGAATGTTGGTCCAATGTCATAGACACTCCATGATCCTTAGCATGCATAGAAAGCAAAGGATTCCACTGTCCCTTTTATCCCTGACCATTTTTGTTACTAATGTTTCACTGCATATGACATTAAAAAACAACTGAATGCAACATTTTTACTGTAGTGTCAAATGTGTATCAGATCTGTGGTGTTAGGTTGAATCCAAAGGGCTCCAATATCCAAGCAGGCAGGTTTAATAGAGCTGGTGGCAGGGTTTAAACTAATATGCAGGGGGATGGGAACCAGACAAATAGGGCTGAGGAAGGGGAAAACAGAAATAAATCAGAGATTACATGCAACAGAGATAATAGAAAGGACAGGCAGGAGGTGAGCCATAATCACAGCCAGTGGGATGAGTTACAAGGCAATACAGGTGTGGTGCAGTTAAAACAGAAAACAATAAATGCTGGACTGAAAATGTTGTATTTGAATGCATGCAGCATAAGAAGTAAAATGGACGATCTTGAAATTCAGCTACAGATTGCCAAGTATGACGTTGTAGCCATCTCTGAAACTTGACTAAAGAATGGCAGCCATTGGGAGCTGAACATCCAAGGATATACGATGTATCAGAAAGATAGGTTAGTAGGCATAGGGGGTGGTATGGCCCTGTGTATAAGAAATAACATTAAATCATTTGAAAGGGATGACATAGGATCAGAAGGTGTAGAGTCTCTATGGGTTGAGTTAAGAAATGGCAAGGGTGAAAGGACCCTAATGGCAGTTGTATACAGGCCTCCAAACAGCAGCTGGGATGTGGATTACAAATTACAGCAGGAGATAGAAAAGGCATGTCATAAGTGCAATGTCATGGTAATCGTTAGGGATCTTAACATGAAAGTGGATTGGGAAAACCAGGCCAGTACTGGACCTCAAGAAAGAATTTGTAGAATGCCTAAGGGATGGCTTTTTAGAACAGCTTGTTGTTTAGCCCACTAGGGGATTGGCTGTGCCGGATTGGGTGTTGTGCGGTGATCCAGAGGTGATAAGAGAGCTTAAGGTTAAGGAAACCTTAGGGAACAATGGTCGCAATATGATCGAGTTCACTTTGAAATTTGGAAAGGAGAAACTAAATTCCAATATCTTGGTATCTTAGTGGAATAAAGGAAATTACAATGGCATGAGAGGGGAACTGGCCAAGGTTGACTGGAAAGGGACACTAGCAGGAAGGACAGCAGAGCAGCAATGGCTGGAATTTCTGTGAAAAATGAGAGAAGTGCAAGACAGATATATTCTAAATAGAAAGAAATTTTCAGATGGAAGAAGGACATTACTGTGGCTGACAAGTGAAGCCAGAGCCAAAGTAAAAGCACAAGAAAGGGCATAGAAGGAAGCTAAAGCCAGTGGGAAGATAGAAGATTGGGAAGCTTATAAAAACTTGCAGAAGGAAACTAAGTAGGTCATTAGGAAGGAAAAGATGAATTGTGAAAGGAAGCTGGTGACTAATATCAAAGAAGATACTAAAAACTTCTAAGTATATAAAGGGTAAATGAGAGTTGAGGGTAGATATAGGACCAATAGAAAATGACGTTAGAGATATTGTAATAAGAGACGCAGAGATGGTAGAGGAACTGAATGCATATTTTGCATCAGTCTTTACAGTGGAAGACATCTGCAGTATAACACAAAATAATCTGCAGATTCTGTTGTCAAAGGAACACTCACAATGCACTGGAGGAACTCAGCAGGTCAGTCAGCATCAGTTGGAAAGATTAGTCGATGTTTTGGGCCGAAACCCTTCATCAGGACTGAAGGAAGAACTTTGGGGAGGGTTTGAAGAATGCTGGTAGTTGAAAAAAACAGTAATTTGAAAGACAAGGGGGTGGGAGAGGGGAAGCAGGGAGGTGATTGTTAGGAGAACAATGCGCAGTAGTAGAAGGAGGCGGAACCATGAGGGAGCTGGGGGAGGGGGCAGAGTGACATAGGGATAGAGGAAGGGAGGGGGAGGGAGTTACCGGAAGTTGGAGAATTCTGTGTTCATACCAAGGGGCTGGAGACTAGCTAGACGGTACATGAGGTGCTGCTCCTCCAACCTGAGTTTAGCCTCATTATGGCAGTAGAGGAGGCCATGTATGGATGTATCTGAATGGGAATGGGAATGGGAGGCAGGGTTGCATCCGGTGCTCCCGGTGTGGCCTCCTCTACATCGGTGAAACCCGACGCAGATTGGGGGACCACTTTGTCGAGAACCTCCACTCCATCCGCCACAACAGGCAGGATCTCCCGGTAGCCACCCACTTCAACTCTGCTTCCCATTCCCATTCAGATATGTCCATACATGGCCTCCTCCACTGCCATGATGAGACTAAACTCAGGTTGGAGGAGCAACACCTCATATACCATCTAGGTAGTCTCCAGCCCCTTGGTATGAACATAGAATTCTCCAACTTCTGGTAATTCCCTCCCCCTCCCTTCCTCTATCCCTATTTCACGTCACCTCCCTCATAGTTCTGCCTACTTCTACTACTGCGCATTGTTCTCCTGCCAATCACCTCCCTGCTTCCCCTCCCCCACCCCTTTGTCTTTCAAATTACTGTTTTTTTCAACTACCAGCATTCTTCAAACCCTCCCCAAAGTTCTTCCTTCAGTCCTGACAAAGGGTTTTGGCCTGAAACGTCGACTAATCTTTTCAACTGATGCTGACTGACCTGCTGAGTTCCTCCAGTGCATTCTGAGTAACATCTGCAGTATACCGGACATTCAAGAGTGTCAAGGAAGTGAAGTATGTGGAATGAAAATTATGACTGAGAAGGTGCTCAGGCAGCTTAATGATCTGAGGGTGGATAAATCTCCTGGACCTGATGGAATGCACCCTCGGATTCTGAAGGATGTAGCTGGAGAGATTACGGAGGCATTAACAATATCTTTCAAGAATCGATAGATTCTGGCATTGTACTGGATGACTGGAAAATTGCAGATGTTACTCCATTATTTAAGAAGGGTGGGAGGCAGCAGAAAGGAAACTATAGGCCTGATAGCCTGACATCAGTGGTTGGGAAGTTGTTGGAATCAATTGTCAGGGATGAGATCACGGATACCTGGAGGCACATGACTCGAAGAAGGAAGTCTGAGAATCGGAGCGGGAGTGCGGAGGAAGATATTTTTGAATTTTTCGGTTTTTTTTCCATCGGCGTTCAGAGAGGCGGGACTGCGCAGACGTGTGACGTCGGGCAGTGAAACGCGGAAGATTTAAAAGGAACAGAGCCTCATACAGCGGGCAGCGTAGTTTGCGGGCTGCGGAGTGAGCTGGGAGCAGAGTGAAGGCTTAAGGGCTTCGGCTCACCGGGCTTAGGCGGAAACGGACGAGGCGAGGAAGGTTTAGTATTCATTTTTTTTTCTTGTTGTTATTTGAGGAGAGGGGCAGTATGAGTGTGAGGGCAGTTTGTTGTTCTCGGTGCCGGATGTGGGAGGCCCTGGAGTCTCCAAGCCTCCCGGACGTCCACATCTGCGTCAGGTGCGCCGAAATGCAGCTCCTAAGGGACCGCGTTAGGGAACTGGAGCTGCAGCTCGATGACCTTCGTCTGGTCAGGGAGAGTGAGGAGTTGATAGAGAGGAGTTACAGGCAGGTGGTCACACCGGGGCCATGGGAGGCAGACCAGTGGGTCATGGTTAGGAGGGGGAAGGGGAAGAGTCAGGTAATAGAGAGTACCCCAGTGGCTGTGCCCCTTGACAATAGTCTGAGTACTGTTTGGGGGGACAGCTTACCCGGGAGAAGCGACAGTGGCCGTGCCTCCGGCACAGAGTCCGGCCCTGTAGCTCAGAAGGGTAGGGAAAGGAAGAGGAGGGCAGTTGTAATAGGGGACTCGATAGTAAGGGGGTCAGATAGGCGATTCTGTGGATGCAGTCCAGAGACCCGGATGGTAGTTTGCCTCCCTGGTGCCAGGGTCTGGGATATTTCTGATCGTGTCCAAGATATCCTGAAGTGGGAGGGTGAGGAGCCAGAGGTCATGGTACATATAGGTACCAATGACATAGGTAGGAAAAGGGAAGAAGTCCTGAAAGGAGAAGATAGGGAGCTAGGAAGGGAGTTGAGAAAAAGGACTGCAAAGGTAGTAATCTCGGGATTACTGTCTGTGCCAAGCGACAGTGAGAGTAGGAATGTGATGAGGTGGAGGATAAATGCATGGCTGAGGGATTGGAGCAGGAGGCAGGGATTCAAATTTTTGGATCATTGGGACCTCTTTTGGCGCAGGCATGACCTGTACAAAAAGGACAGGTTACACTTGAATCCTAGGGGGACCAATATCCTGGCAGGGAGATTAACGAGGGCTACTGAGGTGACTTTAAACTAGAATGGTTGGGGGGTGGGAATCAAATTAAAGAGGCTAGACGAGAGGAGGTTAGTTCACAACAGGGGGATGGGAACCAGTGCAGAGAGACAGAGGGGTGTAAAATGTGGGTAGAAGCAAAAAGTAGTAAGGTGAAAAGTAAAAGTGGCAGGCCGACAAATCCAGGGCAAGCATCAAAAAGGGCCACTTTTCAACATAATTGTATAAGGACTAAGAGAGTTGTAAAAGCGCGCCTGAAGGCTTTGTGTGTCAATGCAAGGAGCATTCGTAACAAGGTGGATGAATTAAAAGTGCAGATTGTTATTAATGAATATGATATAGTTGGGATCACAGAGACGTGGCTCCAGGGTGACCAAGGATGGCAGCTCAACATCCAGGGATATTCAATATTCAGGAGGGATAGACATGAAAGAATAGGAGGTGGGGTGGCGTTGCTGGTTAGAGAGGAGATTAACGCAATAGAAAGGAAGGACATAAGCCGGGAGGATGTGGAATCGATATGGGTAGAGCTGCATAACACTAAGGGGCAGAAGACGCTGGTGGGAGTTGTGTACAGGCCACCTAACAGTAGTACTGAGGTTGGGGATGGTATTAAGCAGGAAATTAGAAATGTGTGCAATAAAGGAACAGCAGTTATAATGGGTGACTTCAATCTACATGTAGATTGAGTGAACCAAATTGGTAAGGGTGCTGAGGAAGAGGATTTCTTGGAATGTATGCGGGATGGTTTTTTGAACCAACATGTCGAGGAACCAACTAGAGAGCAGGCTATTCTAGACTGGGTATTGAGCAATGAGGAAGGGTTAATTAGCAATCTTGTCGTGAGAGGCCCCTTGGGTAAGAGTGACCATAATATGGTGGAATTCTTCATTGAGATGGAGAGTGACATAGTTAATTCAGAAACAAAGGTTCTGAACTTAAAGAAGGGTAACTTTGAAGGTATGAGACGTGAATTAGCTAAGATAGACTGGCAAATGACACTTAAAGGGTTGACGGTGGATATGCAATGGCAAGCATTTAAAGATTGCGTGGATGAACTACAACAATTGTTCATCCCAGTTTGGCAAAAGAATAAATCAAGGAAGGTAGTGCACCCGTGGCTGACAAGGGAAATTAGGGATAGTATCAATTCCAAAGAAGAAACATACAAATTAGCCAGAAAAAGTGGCTCACCTGAGGACTGGGAGAAATTCAGAGTTCAGCAGAGGAGGACAAAGGGCTTAATTACGAAGGGGAAAAAAGATTATGAGAGAAACTGGCAGGGAACATAAAAACTGACTGTAAAAGCTTTTATAGATATATGAAAAGAAAAAGATTGATTAAGACAAATGTAGGTCCCCTACAGACAGAAACAGGTGAATTGATTATGGGGAGCAAGGACATGGCAGACCAATTGAATAATTACTTTGGTTCTGTCTTCACTAAGGAGGACATAAATAATCTTCCGGAAATAGTAGGGGGCAGAGGGTCCCGTGAGATGGAGGAACTGAGCGAAATACGTGTTAGTAGGGAAGTGGTGTTAGGTAAATTGAAGGGATTAAAGGCAGATAAATCCCCAGGGCCAGATGGTCTGCATCCCAGAGTGCTTAAGGAAATAGCCCAAGAAATAGTGGATGCATTAGTGATAATTTTTCAAAACTCGTTAGATTCTGGACTAGTTCCGAGGATTGGAGGGTGGCTAATGTAACCCCACTTTTTAAAAAAGGAGGGAGAGAGAAACCAGGGAATTATAGACCGGTTAGCCTAACATCGGTGGTGGGGAAACTGCTAGAGTCAGTTATCAAAGATGTGATAACAGCACATTTGGAAAGCGGTGAAATCATCGGGCAAAGTAAGCATGGATTTGTGAAAGGAAAATCATGTCTGACGAATCTCATAGAATTTTTTGAGGATGTACCTAGTAGAGTGGATAGGGGAGAACCTGTGGATGTGGTATATTTGGATTTTCAGAAGGCTTTTGACAAAGTCCCACACAGGAGGTTAGTGTGCAAACTTAAAGCACACGGTATTGGGGGTAAGGTATTGATGTGGATAGAGAATTGGTTGGCAGACAGGAAGCAAAGAATGGGAATAAACGGGACCAGTAGTGGGGTACTACAAGGCTCAGTGCTAGGACCCCAGTTGTTTACAATATATATTAATGACTTGGATGAGGGAATTAAATGCAGCATCTCCAAGTTTGCGGATGACACAAAGCTGGGCGGCAGTGTTAGCTGTGAGGAGGATGCTAAGAGGATGCAGGGTAACTTGGATAGGTTAGGTGAGTGGGCAAATTCATGGCAGATGCAATTTAATGTGGATAAATGTGAAGTTATCCACTTTAGTGGCAAAAACAGGAAAACAGATTATTATCTGAATGGTGGCCGATTAGGAAAAGGGGAGGTGCAACGAGACCTGGGTGTCATTATACACCAGTCATTGAAAGTGGGCATGCAGGTACAGCAGGCGGTGAAAAAGGCGAATGGTATGCTGGCATTTATAGCAAGAGGATTCGAGTACAGGAGCAGGGAGGTACTACTGCAGTTGTACAAGGCCTTGGTGAGACCACACCTGGAGTATTGTGTGCAGTTTTGGTCCCCTAATCTGAGGAAAGACATCCTTGCCATAGAGGGAGTACAAAGAAGATTCACCAGATTGATTCCTGGGATGGCAGGACTTTCATATGATGAAAGACTGGCTGAACTAGGCTTGTACTCGTTGGAATTTAGAAGATTGAGGGGGATCTGATTGAAACGTATAAAATCCTAAAGGCATTGGACAGGCTAGATGCAGGAAGATTGTTCCCGATGTTGGGGAAGTCCAGAACGAGGGGTCACAGTTTGAGGATAAAGGGGAAGCCTTTTAGGACTGAGATTAGGAAAAACTTCTTCACACAGAGAGTGGTGAATCTGTGGAATTCTCTGCCACAGGAAACAGTTGAGGCCAGTTCATTGGCTATATTTAAGAGGGAGTTGGATATGGCCCTTGTGGCTAAGGGGATCGGGGGAATGGAGGGAAGGCTGGTACAAGGTTCTGAGTTGGATGATCAGCCATGATCATTCTGAATGGTGGTGCAGGCTCAACGGACCGAATGGCCTACTCCTGCACCTATTTTCTATGTTTCTATGACAAGATAGGCCAAAGTCAGCATGATTTCCTGAAAGGAAAATCATGCCTGACTAACCTACTGCAATTTTTGAGGAAATTGCAAGCAGGAGATACAGTAGATGTGGTGTACTTAGATTTTCAGAAGACCTTTGAGAAGGTGCCACACATAAGGCTGCTTAGCAAGATAAGAGCCCATGGAATTACAGGGAAGTTACTAGCATGGGTGGAGCATTGGCTGATTGGCAGAAAACAGAGAGTGGAAACAAAGGGATCCTATTCCAGCTGGCTGCTGGTTACCAGTGGAGTTCCACAGGGGTCGATGTTAGGACCGCTGCTTTTTACGATGTATGTGAATGATTTGGACTATGGGATTAATGGATTTGTGGCTAAATTTGCCAATGATACAAAGATAGCTGAAGGAGTGGGTAGTGTTGAGGAAACAAAGAGACTTACATAGTTTAGGAAAATGGGCAAAGAAGTGGCAAGTGAAATACAATATTGGAAAGTGTATGGTCATGCACTCTGGTGGAAGAAATAAACGGGCAGACTATTATTTAGATGGAGAGAGAATTCAAAATGCAGAGATGCAAAGGGACTTGGGAGTCCTTGTGCAGAATACCCTAATAGTTAACCTCCAGCTTGAGTCAGTGGTGAAGAAGGCGAATGTAATGTTGGCATTCATTTCTAGAGGTATAGAATATAAGAGCAGGGATGTGATGTTGAGTCTCTATAAAGGCACTCTTGAGACCATACTTGGAGTATTGTGTACAGTTTTGGGCTCCTTATTTTAGAAAGGATATACTGACATTGGAGAGGGTTCACAGAAGATTCACGAGAATGATTCCGGGAATGAAAGTGTTACTGTAAGAGGAATGTCTGGCAGCTCTTGGACTGTATTCCCTGGAGTTCAGGAGAATGAGGGGGAATCTCATAGAAACATTCCGAATGATAAAAGGCCTGAACAGATTAGATACAACAAAGTTATTTCTCATGGTAGGGGAGTCTAGGACAAGAGGGCATGACTTCAGGATCGAAGGACATCCATTTAGAACAGAGATGCGGAGAAATTACTTTAGTCAGAGGGTGGTAAATCTGTGTAATTTGTTGCCATGAGCGGCTAAGGAGGCCATGTCATTGGGTGCATTTAAGGCAGAGATAGATAGGTTCTTGATTAGACAGGGCATCAGAGGGTATGGAGAGAAGGCAGGGGAGTAGTGATGACTGGAAGAATTGGACCAGCCCATGATTGAATGGTGGAGCAGACTCGATGGGCCGAATGGCCTTCTCCTGCTCCTATATCTTATGGTCTTATGGTACCAGTGCCATGAGTGTCTTTAAGTTAAACTGTAATCCTGAAATATGATTAACATCAAATCCATTGCACATAATTCAAATACCAAGAAACCATAAGACATCGAAGCAGAATTAGGCCATTTGGCTCATCGAGTCTACTCCATCATTCAATCATGGTTGATTCTTTTTTCCCCTCCTCAGCTCCACTCCCCAACCTTATACCCATAACCTTTGCCTTGGCCTTTCGAGAACCTATCAATCTCCACCTTAAATACACCCAGTGACCTGGCCTACACAACTGCCTATGGTAATAAATTCCACAAGTTCACCACCCTCTAGCTAAAGAAATTTCTCCACAACTCTGTTTTAAATGGACCTCTCTGTCCTGATGCTGTGCCCTCTTGTTCTGCACTCTCCCATCATGGGATACATCTTTTCTACATGTACTCTGTCTCGGCCTTTCAACCTTCGAAAGGTTTCGATGAGATTCCACCCGCCCCCCCAAGTCCTAAATTCCAGCGACTACAGGCCCAGAGCTATTAAACGTTCCTCATATGTTAACCTTTTCATCTCTGGAATTATCCTTCTGAACTTCATCTGATCCCTCTCCAGCACATCTTTTCTTCAATGAGGAGCCCAGACCTATTCACAATACTCAAAGTGAAGCCTCACCAGTGCCTTATAAAGCCTCAGCATTACATTGTTGCTCTTATATTCGAGACTTCTTGAAATGAATGCTAACATTGCATTTGCCTTCCTCATAACAGACTCAACCTGCAAGTTAACAATTAGGGTGTTTGGCACAAGAATTTGCAAACGTTCTGTACATCCCAGAGTACTACAGGAAGTGCCCCTGGAAATAGTGAATGCATTTGTGGTTGCCTTCTAAAAGTCTTTAGAACCTGGAGCAGTTCTTACATTTGGAGGATAGCAAATTTAATCCCATAATTAACACATTGTAAGAAGACTATGCTTTGTGGATCCAGAATTGGCTTGGCCTCAGAAGGCAAAGAGTGGTTGTAGATGGGTCATATTCTGCATGGAGATTGGTGACCAGTGGTGTGCCTCAGGAATCTGTTCTGGGACCTGTTCTCTTCGTAATTTTTATAAGTGACCTGGTTGAAGAAGTGGAGGGGTGGGTTAGTAAATTTGCAGATGACACAAAGGTTGGGGCTGTGATGGATAGTGTGGCGAGCTGTCAGAGGTTACAGCGGGACATCGATAGGATGCAGAACTGGGCTGAGAAGTGGCAGATGGAGTTCAATCTAGATAAGTATGAGGTAGTTCATTTTGGTAGGTCAAATATGATGACAGAATATAGTATTAATGGTAAGACTCTTGGCAGTGTGGAGGATCAGAGGGATCTTGGGGTCTGAATCCATAGGACACTCAAAGCTGCTTTGCAGGTTGACTGTGTGGTCAAGAAGGCATATCATGTATTCGCCTTCATCATTCGTGGGGTTGAGTTCAAGTGCCAAAAGATAATGTTACAGCTATATAGGACCCTGGTCAGACCCCACTTGGAGTACTCTGCTCAGTTCTGGTCACCTCACTACAGGCAGGATATAGAAACCATAGAAAGGGTGCAGAGGAGATTTACAAGGATGTTGATTGGATTGGGGAGCATGCCTTATGAGAATAGGTTGAGTGAATTTGGCCTTTTCTCCTTGGAGCAACAGAGGATGAGAGGTGACCTGATAGAGGTGTATAAGATGATGAGGGGCATTGAGCGTGTGGATAGTCAAAGGCTTTTTCCCAGGGCTGAAGTGGCTAACACAAGAGGGCAGAGTTTGAAGGTGCTTGGAAGTAGGTACATAGGAGCTGTTAGAGGTAAGTTTTTTTTTTGCAGAGAGTGGCGAGTGTGTGAGATGGGCTGCGGCAACGGTGGTGGAGGCGGATACAATAGGGTCTTTTAAGCAACTCCTGAACCGGTACATGGTGCTTTACAAAAATAGAGTGCTATGGGTAGCCCTAGGTAATTTCTTAAGTAAGTACATGTTCGGCACAGCATTGTGGGCCAAAGGGTCTGTATTGTGCTGTAGGTTTTCTATGTTCCTATTAAGTAACTAGGATGCAAGGTGAGTGTTTAGACTTCAGTATTTCTCAATACTGTATATCTCAATGGTTTGCATGAAGGAAGGAAATATAACATCTCCAAGTTTGCAAAAGATACAGTGCTGAGAGGGACTATTAGCTGTAACAAGAAAATGCAGAGAGGCTACAGCTTGATTTTTGGTATATTGGGTTAGTGAGCAAATCTATGAGATAATGAAGTTTAATGTGGATAATTGTGGAATTGTTTTAAAAACAGAAAGACAGATTATTATCTGAATATTTGGAAAAGTGCACTGTCACTGAGTTGTCCATGTACACCAAGTTGCTGAAATTAAGCAGTTAGGGTCACCTTCCGTTGCAAGAGCTTTTAAGGCAAGGAACAAAGATGCTTTCCTGCAGCTCGACAGTGCTTTGGTGAGACCCCATCCAGATATCAGAATGCAATTTCGGTCTTTCCAGCTGAGAAAAGGTGCTCTTGACACAGAAGGAATGGAACAAAGATATCCTCAACTTATTCCTGGAATGATGGGGCTAAGGCATGAAGATTGGATCTATGTTCACTGGAGGATAGAAGAATGAGAGAAGAACTCAATGAAAACTATTACATTCTAATAGGACTATACAAACTAAATGTAGGACAGATTCTCCCGGTGGCTGCAGAATCCCGAATTTTGGGGTCAAAGCCTCTAGATTAGTGCTATGCCATTTAGAACTGAAATGTTTTTTTTTACTAAGAGTGTGATGAAATCCTGGAATTCTCTGTACCAAAAGGCATTGGAGGCCAGGTCGTTAAGTTCATGAAGATGGATACAATTTAATACCAGAGGGTCCAGGGGATTAAGGCAAGAAGGCAGGGACAAGGTAATGAAGAGAATGATTATATTCAGTAGTGGAGCAGCCCAGAACAATTGAACAATCTACTCTTACTGTCCACGTTCTTCTCATCTTTCTACTAGTTACTTTAAACCTATGCCTCCAAAGTCACACTAGTGTGTTCTTACCATTTACACTCTAGGCCTCTTGACCCCAGTTAAATCTTCGCAAAGCCATTGTTGTAAACCTGCTAGTCCTAGAAATGTCCTCATAAAAAACCTCTGCACTTTCTGTACAGGAATCACATTGTTTCTCTTATGTGGTAACCAGAACAATATGCGGAACCCTTTTGTGGGCCAGTCATTTCAAGCTTTCCTTCTCTAAAATACTGTATTGATTCAGGTGGTTTTACACTGCAGCCTGTAAGTATCGTAGTCACCACTGATAAACCAGATGTTATTAAAAATTCTCAGCTGCAGTGGTTGGTTTTGAACTTGCCTCTAGATTCCCAATTTGCTCTTCCAGTAACATCATCGCTACAAAGCTGGGAATTAATTTTTGCACTTCATTGCCCAATCAGTATCTTGGAATTCTCCAATTCACCCTAATTTTATAAGTTATGGAGAAAAATCAGGGCACTTGTTTGGATAACTCTTTCCAACGTTTGGCATGAAGATAATGGGCTAGCGAGCCTGGTTTTGTATGTACTTGTAACTACAGGCAGAAGGAATTAACAGCACAGGAAGAGGCTGTTTGACTGCTCAAATCCTCATGGGCTCTCTGCAGGCGTATTGCAGCTCATTTCATTGTTTGCCCTTTTCCTGAAGCCATTGATATTTTGTTTCTTACAAATACTGATCCGGTTCTGTTCTGAAGATCACAGTTGAGCCATCTCCCTCTGTCTGTCAGTCAAAGCATTCCAGATTGTAAACTCTCACTGCATTTAAAAAAAACAATAAATCAGCAGGTATTGTCTTTGGTTTTAGTTCACCTCACAGTCTGCAGTATTTTGAAAAGTAACATGAGAAGCAGTGGCCTGAGTTGATCAGATAATCCCTTGCGCACTCTTCACTAATCAAAATCAAAGCTGAATCAGCCTTCTTTTCTGACCCTGTGCCATGTTCCTTCATTTCCCTCAGTACATAACTGTCTCTCAGCCTCAGTATTGTTTATATTCTTCAGTTGAACTCTACATCTGTTGCAATTGCCAGATTTTCTTTGTCCACCGTGCTTCTTATGACCTTAAAAAAGAACTGTAAAAATTGTCTTTATTGTAAACAGTAGATTTGACTGAATCATATTGAATTGAATATTCTGTTGCCAAATCTAAATATGATTTCAGTGGGGACAAAGGAAAAGGATTGTACAATTATATTGTCTCTATATCTCTTAACACTATTTTTGTGTAAATTTATCAATTTCCTTTTGTCCCCAGAAATGTATGCTGTAATCAGATATTGTGCACAACTTCCAAACATTTATAGTTTCTATTTTCTTCAAATCAAAATTTTCATCCTTTAATCTTTGAATTATTTATTGCTTCATTATGACTACAATGAAGCAATAATATATATTTGATGCTCTAATCTTTGAGTTTCACTGCTTCCAGTTTTTCTTTGTAAATTTCATATTCAAATCAATTTTTTTTGCTCTCATGCTTGGCTCCAGCGGATGAAGCTGCTGCTTATTTATTCAATCAATGTCACTTTATAATTTTAGGCTTCTGTTTACAGAACCCAGCATGTCACAACTGTTTATCTTCAACAAACTTTGATATATCCCTCTCTGTGATTCATTTTATTGAATATAATCTGGATTTTCCATGAAAATCTCAGTGAGAACTCAAGAGTGTCCGTGAGAAATTAAGTTGCATCGGTGTGAAATCTCATTCCCTGTGAAGAATGCAATCCTACAGAACTATGGGGAAATGTCAGTAATGACTTGCAATGTACTTTCAGAGGGCCAGCAGGGGTTTGAGGGCCAAATGGCCTCCTGCGCTGTTGCAGACATATAAACTATTTTATTTGCTTCTTCCTCTGTAATTCTGTATCTGTATCCCAAAATTTAGTTTCTTTGGCATTTTTAATTCCTGCTTCTTCTGTGTGGTAGTCTGTATGTCTCCCTGAAGAATCTTTAATCTGATTTGGCTGGAGTGGCTCCCTACTGTGTACCTGCTCACAGATGTCACAGACACCAGATGCTAGATTTAATCAGATGAAAGGAGGCCAGTGCTCTTTGCAAATAAGCCCAATGAAGGTCTGTGAGCAATTGTACGAAACTATTTTTATGCCACTCACGGTAGAATCTGGGCTGAGGTGAATCAATTTGGTCTTGCCAGCGATATCCCCATGTGATACCATTGTCCATAATTTCTAATTTGAATACTTGCCATTTTCTCAATTCAGTTTATTTTTAAAGTCAAATTGGCTTTTCTGACCAGGTCAATAATTTGCTTTCAGTTCCGTTAACTTGAATTTCATATAAATGTCCTCTGTGGCACCTTCATGAAGGCCTGAAATTTCTTCCCAATTTCACAGATTTGTAACACAATCCACATTAAAAGATTATTGTACTACAGGCTCTGCACACACAGGGAACTTATCATTTCAAAGATAATGTCATTAACGATGCTTGTATGTTATAAACTAATCAAATGAAAGTAATTATTTTCCTCCGTCTGGACGAATGTAGGCATTCTCATTATTTCAACACAAAAGCAATTTGTTAATTATTATTGTCTTCTAGGATTGTCCTGAATTTGACCTTGTGTTTGAGAACGCCTTTGACCAGTGGGTTGCCAGCACAGCCTCTGAGAAATGTACCTTCTTTCAAATCCTTCACAATATTTCTCAGCGACACCTTTCAGACAGGAAGCCGGAGTTCATTAATTGCCAATCTAGATGGTTGGGTGGTAAGTCTGCATTTGCTATATTGCGATTGTCTTCAAATCCGTGACTTATAACCTGATTTATATCCTAACTTAATTGTAATTATGGAAGAAAATACCATCTGAAAATGTCACTGACAACTAAAAATTCCAAAGTGATTCTGGTGCACAGCAGGAAAAGTGATTTGCTTGACTCGCTGTCTGAGGAGGAGAAAAGTAGATTTTCTCTTGCATTGCCGAATTCACTCACACTCACAAGCATCCTACTTTCCATTGTATAAACCATGCTTTTTGCATGCTTTTTGTGGTATGAAAAATAGAGTTTCAACTGACTAATAACAACCACGAAAATTTAGAAAACAAGTATGTTTTAAGTTGTTTCCATCTCTTACCTCTCCTCAACTTAAAGCGTTTTGCTTGACCCATAACTTTCCTTGTTCTGACGAAAAGCCATTTACCAGAAATGTTAACTCTGTTTCTCTTTACAGTTAATATGTTTAGCATTTTGTTCTTGTTTCAAGTTTTCACCAATTGCAGATTTTTGTCTTTACTTTAAATTCCCATTTGTCTTGCTTCATAGCCTAGTAATAGATTAATTGAATATTGTAAGATTCAAGATTGCTTAATGTCATTTCCTGTACATAAGCGTAAAGGAGAACATAATAATTGTTAGCACAAGAGGTTCTTCAGCTGCTAGAAATCCAGAGCAACACACACAAAATGCTATGGGAATGAATAATCGGTCAACATTTTGAGACAAGACCCTTCATCAGGACTGTAAAAAAGTGGGAAGACGCCTGAATAAGAAGGTAGGGGAAGAGGAAGGAGGACAAACTAGAAGGTGATAGGTGGCCAGGTGGTGGGTAATGGGTGATAAAATAAGAAACTGGAAGGTGATAAATGGAAAAAGCAAGGGGCTAGAGAAGGAGGAATCTGATAGGAGGAGAGAATGAATGATCAGGGGAGGGGGTTGAGCACCAGGGGGAGGTGATAGGCAGGTGAGGACAAGAGGTAGAGGCCAGAATGGAGAAATGTAAAAGAGGGAAGGGGAAGGGTAGAAAAATTGCTGGCAGTTGGAGAAATCGATGTCCATGCCACCAGGTTAGATGCCACTTAGACAGAACATGAGGTGTTGCTCCACCAACCTGAGAGTAGCCTCATTGTGGCAGAAGAGGAGGCAGTGAACCAAAAAGTCAGAACAGGAATGGGGATAGGAATTGAAATGGTTGGCCATTGGAAAATACTGCTTTTTGTGGATGTGTTCGACAAGGTACCCCAATCTACATCGGGTCTCACCAATGTCAGGGCGGCCACTCCAAGAGCACCAGATACAGTAGATGGCCCCCAACAGATTTACATATAAAGTAACATGCAAAATGCTGAAAAAACTCAGCAGGTCAGGCAGCATTTATGGAAAAGAGTAAACAGTTGATGTTTCAAGCCAAGACCTTCCTTTGGGACTTGAATGGAAAGTGAGAAGCCAGGGTAAGAAGAAGGGGGGAGGTGAGGAAGAAGTCAAAGGTGGCAGCTTTTAAGTGAAAACTGGGTCAAGGGGAGGGGAGTGAAGTCAAGAGCTGAAAAGTTGATTGGCGAAAGAGATAAAGGACTGGAGAAGGGGAAATCTGATGAGAGAGGGTAGAAGACCGTGTAAGAAAGAGAAGAGGGAGGAGCACCAGAGGGAAGTGATGGGCAGGTCAAGAGATAAGGTGAGAGAGGGAAACAGGAATGGGGAATGGTGAGGGGTAGGGGTCATTGCCAGAAGTTCAAAAGATCGATGTTCATGCCATCAGTTGGAGGCTACCCAGACAGAACCGAAGAATCTCTTCCAACCTGTTTGTAGCCTCATCGGAACAGTAGAGGAGGACACGGACTGAAATGTTAGAATGGGAAGTAGAAGTGAAATAGGTGGCCACCAAGAGATCCCACTTTTTCTGGCGGATGGAGCGAAGGTGCTCGGTGAAGTGGTCTCCAAATTTATGTCAGGTCTCATGGACATACAGGGAGGACCAGATACAGCAGATGACCCCAATAGACTTGCAGGTGAAGTGCCTCCTCAAAGGAATGTTTGGGGCCTTGAATGGTAGTAAGGGAGGAGGTGCAGGGGTAGGTGTGGTACTTGTTCCACTTGCAAAGTTAAGTACCAGGTGGAAGATCAGTGGGGCGGGACGAGTGGACACAGGAGTCACATAGGGCGCGATCCCTGTGGAAAGTGGGGGGAGGGAAAGATGTGCTTGGTGGTGGGATCCCATTGATGGCAGAAGTTACTGAGAATTATATGCTAGATGCAGAGGCTAGTGGGGTGGTAGGTGAGGACAAGAGGAACCCTATCCCTAGTGGGTTGGCGGGAGGATGGGGTGAGGGCAGATATGCATGAAATGGAAGAGATGCAGGTAAGGGTAAAGGAAAGGAAGCCTCTTTCTTTGAAGGAAAAGGGCACCTCAGTAGTTCTGCAATGTAAAGCCTCATCCTGAGAGCAGATGCAGGAGAGATAGAGGAAGAGAGAGAAGGGGGTGGCATTTTTACAAGTGACAGGGTGGGAACAGATAGCTGAGAGAGTCAGTGGGTTTATAAAAGATGTCAGTAGATAGACTGTCTCCAGAGACGAGGGAGGGAAGGGAGGTGTTGGAAATGGACCAAGTAAATTTTGAGGGCAGGGTGGAAGTTGGAGGCAAAGTTGATGAAGTCGATTACCTCAGTATAGGTGCAGGAAGCAGCACCAATGCAGTTATCAATGAGGCATAGGAAGAGTTGTGGAGCAATGCCAGTGTAGGCTTGGAACATGGACTGTTCCACATAGCAAACAAAAAGACAAACATAGCTGGGACCCACACGAATGCCCATGGCTGCTCCTTTGGTTTGAAGGAAGTGGGAGGAGCTGAAGGAGTAATTATTGAGAGTGAGGACCAGTTCTGCCAGCGGAGGAGAGTGGTGGTGAAGGGGAACTGGTTGGATCTGCTGTCCAGAAAGAAGCAGAGAGCTTTAAGGCCCTCATGATGGGCGATGGAAGTGTATAGGGACTGGACGTAGCATGTTTGTGTTACATGTGAAGTGTGGCTTCAACAGGAAGGACTGTTTAGGGCCCTGAATGAAGGTGAGGGAGGATGTGAATGGGCAGGTGTAACACTCCTCCCACTTGCAAGAATAAATGCCAGGAGGGAGATTAGTGGGAAGGGATGAATGGGCAAGAGAATCACAGAGGCTGCTATTCCTGTGGAAGACAGAGAATTGGGGGAGGAGGTAGTAAAGATGTGTTTGGTGTAGGGTCCCCTTGAAGATGGCGGATATTGCAGAGGATGATGTGTTGGAAGAGGATCATAGGGTAGTAGATGAAGAACAGAGGAACTCTGTCATTAAGGCAGCAGGAAGATGGGCTGAGGATAGATGTCAAGGAAATGGAGGAGATACAGGTGAGGACAGCATCAATGGTGGAGAAAGGGAAACTTTGTTCTTTGAAAAAGGAAGACATCAGAGATGACCTGGACAGGAAAGCCTCAACCTAGGAACAGATGTGGCAAAGACAAAGGAACTGTGGAAAGGTAATGGCACTTTTCTAGGAGACAGGTTGGAAAAGGTATAGTCAAGACCATAAGACGTAGGAGCAGAATTAGGCCATTCAGCCCATTCTGAATGGCTCCACCATTTCATCATGGCTGATCCCAGATTCCACTCAACCCCATACACCTGCCTTCTCGCCATATCCTTTGATACCATGACCAATCAGGAAACGATGGACCTCCGCCGTAAATATAGGCACGGACTTGGCATCCACTGCAGTCTGTGGCAGAGTATTCCACAGATTTGCTACTCTCTGACTAAAAACGTTCCTCCTTACCTCTGTTCTAAAAGGTCGACCCTCATCTTTGAGGCTGTGCCCTCTAATTCTGGATATCCTCACCATAGGAAATATCCTCTCCACGTCCACCCTGTCTAGACGTTTCAACATTCGGTAGGTTTCAATGAGATCCTCCCGCATTCTTCTAAATTCCAATGAGTACAGGCCCAAAGCTGCCAAGTGCTCCTCATGTGTTAATCCATTCATTCTCAGAATGAGGACATGAGTCAACGTTCACTGGGGCAGGAGCAGGCAGAAACAGTCGGCATAACTGAACAGTTAAGCTAGTGGATATTGGCTAGGAGGTAGAAATGGGCACTGAGGGGTAAATGAACTGTGAGATTGGTGTCTGTGGTTAGGAGATCACCAGAATGGATGAAGTTGGTGATGGTTTCGGAGACAAATTTCTGACGTTCCTGAGTGTGGTCCTTTACAAAGGGTAAGTAACAGGAGGTGTCTAGAGTTTCTGTCTGGCTTCAGCAAAGTAGAGGTCAGTCCACCACACTATAACAGCACCCCTTTTTTCTGTGGGTTTCATGGTGAGGTTGTGATTGGTGCCGAGAGAGTGGATGGAAATGAGTTCAAAAGGGATAATGCTTGAAGAGGAAAGAGGAGTGCTGAAGTCGAGCCAGTTGATGTCTGCAATTAGGGATGAAAAGATTTAGAGCAGGCAGAGAACCAGAGGGGCGTGTCCATGAGGAAGAGGAAGGTTAGAGACAGGAGAAAGGGGTCATCGGTGTGGGGTGGTGAATTCTTGCCAAAGAAGTGGGCTCGGAGATAGAAGTAAAGTTTGACGCTGTGATGGGCGCAGAACCCACTGAGGTGCGGGCGAAGGGGGACAAAGATAAGGCCCTTGCCAAGGACAGAACATTCCACCTCAGAGAAGGGAAGGTTGGGGGGAATGAAAAACGTTGCAGGGATCAGAGGGGGGAAGCAAGTTAGTGGTGTCAGAAGATGGGAGAGTGGGAAAGTAGGGTGGGAGGAAAATGAAGACTGAGGACTCGGGAGGTGGGGGGGGGGATCCTGAGAAACCCGGGGTTGGGGGAGTAGTGGTGGAGGAAGGGGAGCCCAGGGGCTCAGTGGCATTGGGGAAGGTCACAGCCTGGAGGTGAGGGTGGCCAAGTTCAGGGCTGGAGATAGAGCTGGAACTCATGTAATTTGCTGTCTAAAGGCATACTGGAACCTGAGTTGGAGATGGTGGGATACGCAGTCTGGAGATATCCGGGGTTGTTGGAGTTTGGGGTTCCTGCAGTCTGGAGGAGCCCAGCACTGTTGGAACCTGAGTTACACAGTCTGGAGGCATCTGATCAAATCAAAGTCCGAAATAATGGTTACTCCGGATCCAATGCAGCACCAAAAAAAAACACGAAAGACAAAGAACACAATAATAAGAAATCTCAATAAATGTAAATACATAATATAGCTTATATACATAGGTTGATTGTAAGTCCATAAAGTGACATTAGGCTGTCTATAAGGTGACTGACAGGAAATATTAAAGTGGTGGTGGAGTTAATGGATATAGGTGTTGATCAACCTTACTGTTTAGGTAAAGTAACTGTTTTTGAGTCTGGTCGTCCTTGCATTGACGCTATTTGGCCTCCTCCCTGATGGGAATGGGACAACCAGTCCATGAGCATGGTGGGTAGGATTCTTCATGATGTTACTGGCCCTTTTCCAGTACTTTTCTGTATATATGTTCTTGGTGGTTGGAGGGCTAGTGCTGGTCATGCATTGGGCAGTTTTGATTACTCATTGTAGAGACTTCCTGTTCGTTGCAGTGTGGTTTTTGTACCAAGCAGCGATGCAGCTTGTTAGGATGCTCTCTGCTACACATCTGTAGATTGACATGAGTATTGATGAGTATGGGTGGAGCTGAGAAACAGGAAAGGTATGGCCACATTAGTGGGATTGTATTACAGACCACCCAATAGTCAACGAGACTTGGAAGAGCAAATCTGCAGAGAGATAGCAGGCAACTGCAGGAAACATAAAGTTGTGGTGGTAGGGGATTTTAATTTTCCATACATTGATTGGGACTCCCATACTGTTAGGGGTCTAGATGGGTTAGAGTTTGTAAAATGTGTTCAGGAAAGTTTTCTAAATCAGTATATAGAGGGACCAACTAGAGGGGATGCAATATTGGATCTCCTGTTAGGAAACGAATTAGGGCAAGTGACAGAAGTCTGTGCAGGGGAGCACTTTGGTTCCAGTGATCATAACACCATTAGTTTCAACTTGATCATGGTCAAGGATAGATCTGGTCCTAGGGTTGAGGTTCTGAACTGGAAGAAGGCCAAATTTGAAGAAATGAGAAAGGATCTAAAAAACGTGGATTGGGACAGGTTGTTCTCTGGCAAAGATGTGATTGGTAGGTGGGAAGCCTTCAAAGGGGAAATTTTGAGAGTGCAGAGTTTGTATGTTCCTGTCAGGATTAAAGGCAAGGTGAATAGGAATAAGGAACCTTGGTTCTCAAGGGATATTGCAACTCTGATAAAGAAGAAGAGGGAGTTGTATGAAATGTATAGGAAACAGGGGGTAAATCAGGTGCTTGAGGAGTATAAGAAGTGCAAGAAAATACTTAAGAAAGAAATCAGGAGGGCAAAATGAAGACATGAGGTTGCCTTGGCAGTCAAAGTGAAGGATAATCCAAAGAGCTTTTACAAGTATATTAAGAGCAAAAGGATTGTAAGGGATAAAATTGGTCCTCCTGAAGATCAGAGTGGTCAGCTTTGTGCGGAACCAAAGGAAATGGGAGAGATCTTAAGTAGGTTTTTTGCGTCTGTATTTACTAAGGAAGCTGGCATGAAATCTATGGAATTGAGGGAATCAAGTAGTGAGACCATGGAAACTGTACAGATTGAAAAGGAGGAGGTGCTTGCTGTCTTGAGGAAAATTAAAGTGAATAAATCCCCGGGACCTGACAGAGTGTTCCCTCGGACCTTGAAAGAGACTAGTGTTGAAATTGCGGGGACCCTGGCAGAAATATTTAAAATGTCGCTGTCTATGGGTGAAGTGCCGGAGGATTGGAGAGTGGCTCATGTTGTTCCGTTGTTTAAAAAAGGATCGAAAAGTAATCCGGGAAATTATAGGCCGGTGAGTTTAACGTCAGTAGTAGGTAAGTTATTGGAGGGAGTACTAAGAGACAGAATCTACAAGCATTTGGATAGACAGGGGCTTATTAGGGAGAGTCAACATAGCTTTGTGCGTGGTAGGTCATGTTTGACCAATCTGTTGGAGTTTTTCGAGGAGGTTACCAGGAAAGTGGATGTAGGGAAGGCAGTGGATATTGTCTACATGGACTTCAGTAAGGCCTTTGACAAGGTCCCGCGTGGGAGGTTAGTTAGGAAAATTCAGTCGCTAGGTATATATGGAGAGGTGGTAAATTGGATTAGACATTGGCTTGATGGAAGAAGCCAGAGAGTGGTGGTAGAGAATTGCTTCTCTGAGTGGAGGCCTGTGACTAGTGGTGTGCCACAGGGATCAGTGCTGGGTCCATTGTTATTTGTCATCTATATATCAATGATCTGGATGATAATGTGGTAAATTGGATCAGCAAGTTTGCTGATGATACAAAGATTGGAGGTGTAGTAAACAGTGAGGATGGTTTTCAGAGCCTGCAGAGGGACTTGGACCAGCTGGAAAAATGGGCTGAAAAATGGCAGATGGAGCTTAATACTGACAAGTGTGAGGTATTGCACGTTGGAAGGACAAACCAGCGTAGAACATACAGGGTTAATGGTAAGGTACTGAGGAGTGCAGTGGAACAGAGGGATCCGGGAATACAGATACAAAATTCCCTAAAAGTGTCGTCACAGGTAGATAGGGTCATAAAGAGAGCTTTTGGTACATTGGCCTTTATTAATCGAAGTATTGAGTAGAAGAGCTGGAATGTTATGATGAGGTTGTATAAGGCATTGGTGAGGCCGAATCTGGAGTATTGTGTTCAGTTTTGGTCACCAAATTACAGCAAGGATATAAATAAGGTTGAAAGAGTGCAGAGAAGGTTTACAAGGATGTTGCCGGGACTTGAGAAACTCAATTACAGAGAAAGGTTGAATAGGTTAGGACTTTATTCCCTGGAGCGTAGAAGAATGAGGGGAGATTTGATAGAGGTATATAAAATTATGATGAGTATAGATAGAGTGAATGCAAGCAGGCTTTTTCGACTGAGGCAAGGAGAGAAAAAAACCAGAGGGCATGGGTTAAGGGTGAGGGGGGAAAAGTTTAAAGGGAACATTAGGGGGGCTTCTTCACACAGAGAGTGGTGGGAGTATGGTATGAGCTGCCAGACGAGGTGGTAAATGCGGGTTCTTTTGTAACATTTAAGAATAAATTGGACAGGTACATGGATGGGAGGTGTATGGAGGGATATGGTCCGTGTGCAGGTCAGTGGGACTAGGCAGAAAATGGTTCGGCACAGCCAAGAAGGGCCAAAGGGCCTGTTCCTGTGCTGTAGTTTCTATGGTTCTATGTGCAAAATCCAGCTCTCTTCAGCCTCCTCAGAAAGCAGAAGCATTGATGGGCTTTATTGATGGTGCAGGTTGTGTTCTAGGACCGTAAGAGATTATGTATGATCTGCACTCCCAGGAGTTTGAAACTGCTTGCAGTTACCACTGTGGTGTTGCTGATGTAAAGAGGGGTGTGAGTAGTACGAGTTGGTAACTATCTCCTTTGTCTTGTTGATATTAAGGAAGAGGTATTTGCCCGGCACCAGTCCTCAAGCTCTTCCACCTCCTCTCTGCAGGCTGTCTCATTGTTGGTGATGAACCCCACCGCTGTTGTGTCATCAGTAAACAACTATGTGATTTCTCAGGTGTTTAGCGGTGCAGTCGTGTGTGGGCAAAGTGTACAGCAATGTGCTCAGCACACAGCTCTGGAGGGCATCAATGTTGAGGATGATGGGAAGGGACTAGCGGTTGTACATCATGTCTGTCTGAGGTCTTTTCATTAGGAAGTCCAACACCCAATTGCACAGTGGTGTATTTAAACTGAGAAGGAGTTTGTCCACCAAGGAGTGTGGGACAATAGTGCTGAATGTCAAACTGAAGTCCAGAAACAATATTCTGACATAAGTGTCATTGTTTTCTTGGCATGACAGGGCCAGGTGCATGACTGATGCTATGGCATCTGTCATAGAGTAGTTCTGTCAGGAAGTATATTGGTGAGTGTTCAATATGACATGAATGGAGTTTTTGATATGTGCCATTATCAGCTCTTCAAAGCACTTCATGATGATTGGTGTCAGTGGCCTGGGTGGTAGTCGTTTAGTTCAGAAGGTGTGGAGTTTTTGCATACTGGGGTGATAGTGGCTGGTTTGAAGCAGCTGACTACAGCACCCTAAATGAGTGAAGTGTTGAAGATGTCAGTAAGCTGGTGAACACTCTCCCCGGGTACTCGGCCTGGAATGTTGTCTGGCCCCGCCGCTTTTTGGGTGTTTACCCCCTGCAGAGCCCTTCTCATGTCTTCTGTTGTTTCACGAGGAAGTGGGGGGGGGGGGGAACCTTTTTGTGGCCGGCATTGTGTTGCTTGCCTTGAAGCACGCGTAAAACTTGCTTAGAGCATCAGGAAGAGTGGTGAACTTGTACAGTCGATGTTGTTTTCTCTCGCGTAGTCAGTAATGCCCTTGATACCTAGCCACGTATCTGGTGATCGTTATCAGACAGGTGTTCCTGAAGTTTTTTTCATGCAAAGGTGGCTTTTTCCCTCGATACCCAAGATGAGGTACTAATTACTATGTCTGTTTGTATATTGTGTTTGCAGTAGTTAACCTAGTTTTCAGCTGTTTAAAGGAGAGGGATGTAGTATGATTAATTTCTTTTACTTGGATGACCAGGTGATAGTCCAAATTGTTTATGGTGAGTCATATGATAATGCTTTAACTTGCAAAATGTTTTTTTTTATTGGGACTCTTAATGAAGACTAAGAACTAAATGCATTCATGTGGATTGAGTGTAAGGAACTGGCAGAAACAATTAAAGTAGCTGCATTACTCACTAGGTTAGACAGCATGTGTGGAGAGAAGCAGGTTCAATGTTCCAGATTGCTAATTTTTCATCAGAACCATTTTGGTGTTCTGCACAGATGCCTGCCTGATCAGCTGGCAATTAAAGCATTTTTCATATTTAATTTAGATTTACAGTACTTGCATTAGTTTGCTTCTTAATTGAAGTTGCTGGATTAGATGAGAATTACTGATTGGAATATCTCTGAGGTAGTTGCTGCTGCTGGTGCTGCATCTATTATATATGAATGAAGGAAGTGGAGGAAGTGTAAAAAAAAATGTTGGTGCTGCAAATTGAAGTAAGAATACAAAATGCAGGGAAAACTGAACAGGTCAGGCAGCATTTGTGATAAAGACCGAACTAATGTTCTAGATCTGCAACCCTTGGATCTGAAACTCTTTTTAAAGAAAACAAGGACTTCCATTTATAGGACACTGGGTGACCTTAAATACTTTATACTTTATTGTCGCCAAACAATTGATACTAGAACGTACGATCATCATAGCGATATTTGATTCTGCTCTTCCCACTCCCTGGATTACAAATCAATAGTAAATATTAAAAATTTAAATTATAACCCATAAATAGAAAATAGAAAAATGGAAAGTAAGCTTGTGCAAAAAAACCGAGATGCAGGTCCAGATATTTGGAGGGTACGGCCCAGATCCGGGTCAGGATCCGTTCGGCAGTCTTATCACAGTTGGAAAGAAGCTGTTCCCAAATCTGGCCGTATTTGGCCCGGAGGGAAGAGGGATGAAAAGTGTGTTGGCTGGGTGAGTCATGTCCTTGTTTATCCTGGCAACACTGCTCCAACAGCGTGCGGTGTAAAGTGAGTCCAAGGATGGAAGATTGGTTTGTGTGATGTGCTGCACCGTGTTCACGATCTTCTACAGCTCCTCCGGTCTTGGACAGGACAGCTTCCATGCCAGGTTGTGATGCACCCTAGAAGAATGCTTTCTACGGTGCATCTATAAAAATTAGTGAGGGTTTTAGGGGACAGGCCAAATTTCTTTAGCTTTCTCAGGAAGTAAAGGCGCTGGTGGGCCTTCTTGGCAGTGGACTGTGCTTGGTTGGACCAAGTCAGGTCATTTGTGATATTGACCCCGAGGAACTTAAAGCTTTTGACTTGTTCCACTTGAACACCACCAGTGTAAATTGGGTTGTGCAGTCCGCTACTCCTTCTGAAGTCAACAACAAATTCCTTCATCTTGCTGACATTGAGGGATGGGTTATTGTCTTCACACCATGCCACCAGGTTCTTAATTTCCTCTCTGTACTCAAACTCATCATTACCTGAGATACAGCTACAATTGTTGTGTCATCAGCAAACTTATATATTGAGTTAGATGGAAACTTGGCCACATAATCATTGGTGTACAGTGAGTACAGCGAGTACAAGAGTTGAAATTCATTAAACTGGTACATTTCTTATTGTTGCATGTATAAAATACAGTCAAAATCTGCATGCCATCCATACAATTCATTTTACATCAATCCATCAAGGTAGTATAAAGGGAAAGCAGTAACAGAGAAGTTTAGGCAGGCAATAAGGCACAAGGCCATGGCACAGTAGATTGAAGTCAAGAATCCATCTTGTTGTATAAGAGGTTTGTTCAGCGATTTTTATGGAAGTGGGATAGAAGCAGTCCTTGAGCCCAGTGGTAAGGATCTTCAGCCCAATGGAAGGGAAGAGAAGAGAGAAAGTCAGTGGCGGGAGTCTGATTATAGTGGCTGCTTTACCAAGGCATTGCAAAGTGTAGAGAGATTTGCGCGCTGCAATGTGTTAATGATCAAACAATCTATATCAGTTATGTTGCTTCAGAGATAAATATTTGCAAGGACACAGGAAAATTGTGTTCTTTGAAATAGTGCCATGTGTTTTTCACAACCACCCAAAAGAGCAGTATTACATCCAGAAGTTTGGGTGATGGAACCTGACACTAATTTTGGGGTAGGAGAGACAATGTGTTTGAAATAAAGAGTTGAGAATGATAGCATAGTCATTAAATTGATTTGGAAAAATGTGTAGGTACAGCAGTTGTTGCGCACAAAAATACTACATGAAGGAAAAGTTAACAGTTCTATATAAAAATTTGTGACATAGCTGAGGATGAAACAAATGGAAAGTAAGGCACCTTGTTAGATTCAATGCCAAAGCAGATGGAAGAGCAGTGAAGAAGATTAATAAGATTTTGAACAAAATGAAGAAAACCATAGATTCATTTTCAAGAGGTAACGATCAAACAGTACGCTGCTCTTGTGAAATCATACATTTTGATTTTGTTACCCAAGGAATGAAATATTCTAGTACTGGAAGAGGTCCAGTATGCAGGTACTGTATGAGGTTGGTTTCTTCTGTCAAATAATGAAGAAAGATGGGTCAAGCTTCGACTTTTCAGCCTGAAGGGAAGCTTTTGATCTTTGATGTAAGCTAATGAAAACATGATTAATATATGGATTAAGCTTATAGACATGTAGGCTTGTGGCAGAAGCCCTGGAAATACTTAAAGTAAATAATGGGAGATGTCGAGACCTTGCCTTTTTCAATAATTGCACTTTTAGATGAGCCAAATGGTATTCCCTTGTCATAGTTATGCTAGAAATTTATGATTACTGAATCGCTTGATTCTGTATTTTTGCAGCAGCATCACAAACTGATTGAGACTGATAGGTCAACACTGCTGTTTTCATGCAAAAGTGTGGGCACACTGCCACCCTGGGGATGAGGCAGTGTGAGAGAGAACGGAGATGCGGCGGGCGTGCTGGGTTGAGGGCTGACCCCTGCAGTCTGGCTCTCCTGTCAAGGCCACTCCGAGGAAGATGAGCTGGATTGCCTCCATCTGCAGCTGGCCCAATACGAGATGAGAAACTGCTGTGTACTTGTTTTTACAGAAATGTGGCTCCAGAATAATATTCCATGCACCATAAATCTTCAGGCCATGCGTCACGTGGTCTCGTGCTATTAATCTTTTTCCAACTGTATGTGCTGTCGCTGCTATATGTATTTGCTGTGTTTTCCACCTTGGCTCTGGAGGAGCACTGTTTCATTTAGTTGTATACATGTGTACGGTTGAATAAGAATTAAACTTCCACTTTTGTGACTTGATCTCTGTGTGAATCCAGAACAACTGCAATGTAATAAACTCAAATTCCCAGTTGAAGCATCTAGTATAAACCAACTGTATTAAAGCCACAGTGCAGGTGATAGTTTATTTATCAAATCAATAGGAACATGCTGTAAAAAAAGATAAACAAGATCCATAATGCTGGGAAAAAAATAACACATTTGCAATGTCATGAGCAGTGGTTATTTTTCAGTAGAGATACAAGAGACTGTTGATGCCGGAATTTGAAGTAACAAGCTGTTCGAGGATCTCACCGTTGAGTAGAATCTATGGAGTCAAAGGGATAATTGACATTTTACGGCAAAAACTCTGCTCCAGGACACGAGGGAGGGGAGATGGCCACAATGAAGAGTGAGAAAGGAGCTAGAAGGAGATTGGTGGATTGTGGGTGGATGAAGGAGGATTGGCATTTGGGACCCGTTAAGGGAGAGGGCGAGGTGGAAAGTAAGGTAGATAGGCGATAGATTGGCAAAACAAAGGAAGCCAATGGAGCAAGGTGGGGAGAGGAGAGGGTGGAATGATCATAAAGACTATCAGTGCTGGTTTCTGATAAGTCGGGAAGGTGATAATTGGAACCATACAATGAGAACCGAAAGACAGATGGAACCATATGGGAGATGGTAGGATTCAGAGTATAAAATGTGTGGTCGGGTGGATGGAACTAGATGGGGCAGGGAGGAATCATCTACAGGTAATGAGGTGCTAGGGGGATGGGTATGGGAAAGGGGCCAAAACTGAGAGGACCTAAGGTGCATGGGAGGAAGAGAGGGGGTGAGCAGAATGAAAGAGTTACCTATGAAAAGAGGACAATTTCAAGGTGAGCATCCCTTCACAATGAGGTAGTAAAATTGAGACACAAGAGACTGCAGATATTGAAATCTAGAGGAACAAGCAATTAAATGGAGGGGGTCAGCAGATCAAGCAGCTTCTGATTGAAGGGCTTAGCAGGAAAAGAATCTGGAGACTTATTGATGTTGCTCCAGATTCCAACATCTGCAGTGTCCTGTGTCATCAGATGATAGGTGAAACCAGGTATGATGGGGGATTTGTGGGCAGATGGAGCAGGGGAATGAGGATGGTAGTTTTGCAACAGGCTGATGGGAACAGGTAAGGAAAAAAGAAAAAAAACTGGGCAGGTGGAGCCAGGTTTGGGCTGGGGAGAAGGAAGTTGGAGAGAGAGGTTGGAAAGTGATGAGTGGAACCAGATATGGAGAGATGTTGGGCAGATAGAACAAGACAGGAGGAGGTAGGAAGGGAGAAGAAACCCAGGTGAATAGGTGTGTGGGTGATAGGCAGATGGAAGCAGGTGAGGGAAGGAAATGTTAAACACCTCATATTTCACTTGGGTAGCCTACACCATAATTGTACAAGCATCTAAATTTCCTAATTTGCAGGTTGCTGTAACCCTATCTATTCCTCTAGCAGCCCACCCAAGTTCTCTGTCCTTTGGTTCACCTTTTGCATTCCCCCCTTCTTTTGTTACATAGTTCCTCTAACAGTTTGTTGCTTCAGATTTCAGCATTTGCAGTTTCTTGTATCTTCGTGTTCTTAATCTCTTGTTAGGGCTGGTGTACAGTGTTTGTGATTCCTCACAAGCAGTCAGCCTTTGAGAGCTTAAGTTATGGACAGCATTGTTATTCAATCTGAAAGGCATTACAGCTGATCCACACACACAGAGTTCCAGAATCTCTTTTTATTTTAATATACTTTGCAGTAGTGTGCATGAGGTAGAGTAGGATAGCTATATAATTGCTTTTTTTGCCTCAGCGTTTTCAAGGGAGGATACAATAATTCAATGGCAGATTCTTCCCCTCTACCATCAGATTTCTGAATGATCCTTGAATCCTACCTTATTCTATCTTTTTACTCTACTTATTTATTTTGTAATTTATAATTTTTGTCTTTGCACAGTAGTGCTGCTGCAAAGCAACAAATTACATGCCATGTAAATCAATGATAATAAATTCAGTTCTGATTATCATCAAGCAAAATTAGCCAGTATTCTAAACAGATGGCCATTCCACTTAAGGAACTACCCACTTTAGGTATGCACTATCTGGAAACTGGCAGCTTTGTCTACACCATGAGTGTAGTAGTGCGGTCAATAAATTACTGGACTAGCAAGTAGACTGCCTAACCATTGGTCCTGAACCCCAGTTCAAATATCAACAGAAGTTTGTGCATTTAAATTGAAGCAATGGAATAAATGTGAAGATTTTAAGCAAAAGCTGATAACAATCAGCATAGTACTATTTGATTGTTATAAACAGGTGTCATTAATGTCCTTCAGTTAAGGAAAGTTGTGATCCTTGTCTGGTCTGACCAAGATGTGACACAATTGCTACCTTAGTTCAGTTAGTAATTACCAGTAATGTCACATTCCATGGGTAAATTTAAATCAAAATTCCAGATTGGTCACCTATGCTAAAATTCTAAATCTGTGTCCCTGAGGACTGCAGCAATCACATGTTGCAGAAATATTTGTTATTATACTGACCACTTCAATACTGACCTGGCTCACAAAGACTTGAATGCTGTAGATTAGGGTTAGAGCGACATTTCTGATTTTCTTTCTCATTAACTTCTTTGGTTACTTGAAGGAAAGAGGTCTTCAGACCATAATTCATCTGTTAATAGGCTTCTCTATTCATGGACGGCGATTTATTTGTTAGACTGTTGAAATGGAAAGTGGAAACGTACATAACACCTGACACATTGATAGTTATTGGCAGATTTGCTTTTTGCTGCTTGATTTCTGGTGTGGAATTTTCCACTATTATTCCAGCTGTTAGGCAGAGTGGATATTCAAGTCGTGATACCCTGCTTCGTACTTTCAACAAAGATGAACCATTAAATTGATTGACCAGTACTGATAGGCTATGAAATATTGCCTGAACTTCATTCATGTAGTTAATTGGATAATATTTTTAAACCAGTCATACCAATCTATGCAAACAATTCTCCAGCTCATTTGCAACCAGCAGCTCTGGATGATACATCTAAATGCTTTCTTTTTTGGAAGCTATGTAATAGCATATTTCTGCTAACAGAAGGTCTGCAATATTTTGTTCTATGCAGACAATAATCATTTTTTCTTTCTCTGTTGCTGTAAACTGCTAGGTGATAGACCGTGTGAGGAACAAAGAAAGATGATTTTTTTCCTTTTTGGTACAGTCCTAAATATTTGGTATTCTGGGTTTTATAAATACAGAGTACAAAAAGAAACATAAACTTAGCCCCAGTCTGACTATCATGTTTAATTCTGGGAATTCAACATGAGCAAGGGTATGAAGGCTTGCCAGAGGGTAAGCTTTCCCAATCTTGAACATCCAGTGATTAAGTTCTGACTGTTCTACATACCAAGAGAGTTCTTCACTGTGATCCTGACTGCAGTTTACATAGAGTACTGCCAAAGGCAAATGTCAAGCAAGCACTCACTGTATTGAGTGCCATGATTAACAAGTGATTCATTTTGAGGGGATGGTAGTGTTGAATGTTGTGCTGTAATCAATAAAGAATATCCTAATGTATGCATCTTCATCTACAAGAATGGTTCCAGAGATAGACTGGCAACGTGGGATGGTGCTGATGATATACGACGACATCTTACAGGCAGCTCACAAAACTACGAAATATGCATGTCCTGAACTGCTATCGCTACAGTCTGCAGCCTGTAATTTCCCTTTAAGTAACATACATTTGAGCCATCTAAAGGCACTGGTGATTTTACAATCACTTGAAGGACTTAGTGAACTTGACTCTTTGGAATGTAGTTACAGCACCTTAAAGGTTGGCTGTTGCTAGAAGAGAAGATGCTGGGATGGACTTCAAGCTGGATTATAGCGGTGGGGCATGTGACTACCTCTCCCTAGCACAGTGCAGTTTAATGTACAGTCACTGGAGAACATGATACAGGACCCAAGGACAAGATTACTGTATCAGTCGGAAATGAGGGTTTGCGGTCTACTGTGTTCACTGAGACATGGCTCACCCCCGATACTCCGGACATGGCACTTCATCCAATAGATGAACTGAACTGCAGAATCAGGAAATGGGAGGGGTGTTGGGTGGACTTCATGATAAGTGCTTTGTGGTGTTCCGGCATACAAATCTTGGCTCACCCTTGTTCTCCCGATCTTGAACCTCAAATGATTAGGTTCTGACTGTTCTACTTAGCAAGAGAGTTCTCCACTGTGATTCTGACCACAGTTTACATAGAATACTGCCAAAGGCAGATGTCAAACAAGCACTCAATGTATTGAGTGCCATCATTAACGTATGATTCATTTTAAGGGAATGGTAGTGTTAAATGCTGTGCTGTAATCAATGAAGAGTATCTTGATGTATGCATCTTCATTGTCCATAAGTTCCAGAGCTGAGTGAAGAGCCAATGAAGTGGCATCTGCTGTAACAGTAAGCAAATTGAAGTGGATCCAAGTTATTCCTGAGTCAGGAGCAGTTATGCTTCATGGCGAACCTCTCAAAGTACTTCATCACAGTGGATGTAAGTGCTACTGGATGATAGTCATTGAGGCAGGTTACCACATTCTTCTTGGAAATTGTACAGAGGGAAGAGATTGCTGCACCTTTGGTCATGATCTTTGTATCCTCAGTAGCCACAAGAGGGCCAGAAGATTGGAAGGTGGCAATGTTATTCCTTTGTTTTACAAAGATAATAGGGATAATCCTGGGAATTATGGAACAGTGACCCTTGCATCAGTGGTGAGGAAGCTATTGGAGATGATTCTTACATCAGACCCAGGCAATGAACAAACGACGATGAGGAAGCAGTGTGCATGTGGCAAAATCTGCAAGAACGATTGTGGCTTGAAGATCCACCAAGCGAGGATGAAGTGTTTGGCGGGAGCAGGAGCAGCACAATGCGCAGGTGTCCAACCTGGTGAGCCGAAGGAGGGGCCTGGCCCGGAGTCACCCCATAGTGCCCGGAACCTCCAAGTGTTGCAAACTAATCCCTCAAACATGAAGTCTAACAGGAGGCGGATCAAATGGCCTGCAGCTAACATGACTTCACTGTGGAAGCAGTTTGATGAAGATGTTAACCAAATTCTGGAGGCAATGGTGAAGGGAGGGGTTGATAGGAAGCTGCAAGCCACGACAACAATTATTGTTAGTATCGCAGCTGAACGGTTCAGAGAAGAGGAGAAGGAAGGCTCCAAAACATCTTACTCGAAGAACCAAAGAGCATTGAGGATCCACAGCATCGGTCAGGAGATGAAAGCGCTGAAGTCCCAATACAAGGAGGCAGGAGAAGAGGAGCGCATTGGCTTGGCCCAGCTGATGTGCATACTACGAAAGAAGATCAGGGTCCTCCGCCGGACAGAGTGACATCAGGGGCGGCGGCGTGAAAGGGCTCAAAAACGTGCTGCTTTTATCACCAACCCCTTCAAGTTCACCAAGGAGTTGCTGGAGGAGAAGCGCAGTGGGAAACTGGCCTGTTCGCAGGAAGACATAGACCAACATCTGAAGAAGATATATAATGATCCTGAAAGAGAGCAGGAGTTGGGAGAGTGCGACATCCTAATAGACCCACCTGAACCAGATGTGTAGTTCGACATGTCAGAGCTGCAACTGAAGGAAGTCAGAGAGGTCATCCGCAAAGCAAGGGCAAGCTCGGCTCCAGGACCAAGCAACACCTCGTACAAAGTGCACACGAACTGCCCCAAACTCCTGCTGCGTCTGTGGAAGATCCTGAGAATCTGCTGGAGAAGGGGGAAAATCCCAGAACAGTGGAGGGTGGCTGAAGAGGTGTGGATCCCGAAGGAGGAAAATGCCACCCAGATAGATCAGTTTCGCATCATCTCCCTGCTGTGTGTCGAGGCGAAGATCTTCTTCAGTGAAGTTTCTAACCGGCTGTGCACCTACCTAGCAAAGAACACCTATATTGATACATCAGTCCAGAAGGGTGGCATTTCAGGGATGTCGGCTGTCTGGAGCACATCGGTGTGGTGACACAGCTCATCAGGGAGGCGAGAGAGAACAAGGGCAACTTGTCAGTGTTGTGGCTCGACCTGGCAAATGCATATGGCTCCATTCCTCACAAGCTGGTGCAGCTCACACTGACCAAATATCACATCCCCAGCAGAATCAGAGACCTTATCGCTGATTATTACAGCAACTTCATGATGAGGGTCTCTTCAGGAGAAATTACATCAACCTGGCACAAGGTGGAGATCGGTATCATCACAGGGTGCACTATCTCAGTGACACTGTTCTCCCTAGCCATGAACATGCTCACTAAGTCTGCTGAACCAGAGTGCGGAAGGCCCAGAATGAATTCCGCTCAACGGCAACCACCTATCAGGGCATTCATGGATGACCTCACAGTCACCACAGAATCAGTCCCAGGCTGCTATAGGATTCTGCAAGGGCTCGAAAAGCTGGTGGAGTGGGTCCGCATGCGTTTCAAACCTGCCAAATCAAGATCGATGACGCTGAGGAAAGGGAAGGTGGAGAACAAGTTCTGGTTCAGCATCGCAGGCACAGCCATCCCAACCATCACAGAAAAGCCAGTCAAGAGCTTAGGCAAAGTTTTTGACAGCTCTTTAAGGGACACACCATCCATTCAGGCAACCTGCACCAAGTTGGATGGCTGGCTGAAATCTGTGGACAAGTCTGGCCTACCTGGGGTTTAAAGCCTGGGTGTATCAGCATGGCATTCTTCCCAGAATCCTGTGGCCCCTCCCCGTCTATGCAGTTCCGATCTCGACAGTCGAAACCTTAGAGAGGAGGGTTAGCAACCACCTCAGGAGATGGCTGGGGCTGCCAAAGAGCCTGAGCAGCATCGCACTCTATGGACACCACAACAAACTGCAACTGCCCTTCAAATCCTAGGAGGAAGAATTCAAGAGCCAGAGAAGTGCTACAGTATAGGGACTCAAGTGACCCGAAGGTAGCTAGAGCAGGGATCCAAGTAACTACTGGCGGGAAGTGGAGGGCAGAGGAAGCTGTTCAGGAGGCAGAGGCGAGGCTGCGTCACAGGAGGCTGGTGGGAGTGGTCACACGAGGCCGAGATGGGCTAGGCTCCTTTCCAACTCCCCAAATGGACACCAGAGGGAAGAAAAGGCGTCGTCTAGTTCAGGAGGAGGTGAGAGCAGTAGTGGAGGAGATAAGAGCCTGCAAGGCGATGGGAATGAAGCAACAGGGAGCTTGGACAAGATGGGAGAATGCGGTTGAGAGGAAAGTGACCTGGGCTGATCTTTGGAAAGCCAAACCACACCGCATCCAATTTCTCATCCAGGCAGTGTACGATGTGCTTCCAAGCCCATCAAACCTGCACACATGGGGCAAGGCAGAGTCATTTGCGTGCCCACTGTTCTCCAAGCGCGGAACCCTGGAGCACATCCTCAGTGGCTGTGCAAGGGCACTTGGTGAGGGAAGGTACAGGTGGAGGCATGATCAGGTCCTGAAGACCATCGCTGAAGCTGTCAGAGCAGGAGTTGAGTGGGCGAAGCGGTCCTGACCCTCCAAGCAGACCATTGCCTTTGTCAGAGCTGGGGAGCAGCCAATACCTGCCAAAAGAACATCTGCAGGCATTCTAACCTCTGCAAGGGACTGGCAGCTGTTGGTGGGACCTTGAAGGGCAGCTGAAGTTCCCCAACCATATCGCAGCCACTACCCTGCGACCAGACATTGTCCTAGTGTCTGAGTCTACTAAGCAAGTGGTGCTGCTGCAGCTGACAGTCCCATGGGAAGATAGCTTGGAGGAGGCCTTTGAAAGGAAGCTCTCCAAGTACGCAGAACTGGTCAGCAACTGTCAGCAGGCTGGATGGAGAGCGAGGTGTCTCCCAGTGGAGGTTGGTTGTAGGGGATTCGTAGCCCGTTCTGTAGTTAGAGCCTTCAGCATTTTGGGCATCGAGGGAGAGAGGAAGAGGAGAGCCATCCGCAATACCACCGATGCGGCAGAGAGGGCCTCAAGACGGCTGTGGCTCAAAAGAGGGGAGCCATAGAGTCATAAGTAGCTAGCCATCTGGACACAAGCTGGGGTCTGATCAGCCCCGGCTGGGTCACCTGGAGGAGGTTGTATGATGTTGAAAGACCCGAAACACCCGATGATTCCAGGAACATCACTGAAGATGTGTCCAGAAGCATCAATAGATGTATGTACACAACAGAGACAGGATTTATGGGCATTTGGAGAAACATAGGCTAATTAGGATTAGTTGGTGTGGCTTTATGAGGGCCAGGTTGAGTTTCACAAGCTTGACTGAATTTTTCAAAGTGACAAACAAATTAATAAAGGTGGAGCAGTGGATGTGGTGCATATGGATTTAATTAAGGTGGAGCAGACACACTGGGTTGAACAGCCTAATTCTGCTCCCATCTCTTATGTCCTATGGTTTGAAAAGGTTCCCTGTGGCAAGTCATGTACAAAAGACTTTCATACAGAAAGTCAGAAGGCATGGGATACAGGTAAATATGGATGCGTGGATTCAGAATTGGCTTGCCCACAGAAGTAAAGAGTGGTAGTGGATGGAATGTAATCTGCCTGGAGGTCAGTGACCAGTAGTGTTCCACGGGGATTTGTTTTGGGTTCCCTGCAGTTGTGATTTTTATAAATGACTTTTTTGGTCCTCCCGGGAGGGGGAGAAGATGGTGGTGCGACGGCAGCACGTGCGGCCACTTCGGTGATGATATCTGTTATCTGTCAAGTAGGGAACCATGCACAATTCTGATTTGATGGAGACAGATGTGAGAGCATGGAGGAACATCTGGAAAACCTGCTTCACTGCCGCTGCTACTGTGTGGTAACCGAAGTCTCCGGAGCTGAAGGCCCTGAAATCCTCGGCTTTGCGTGTTTCAGTGGCCAGGGAGAGGTCGATGGCGCTCAGCAGAGGATTGCGCTCAGGAGCTGTATCAGAGAGGCTGGTCGGAAGCTCGAAGTTTTCGGACGGATGGACTCAGTGTCAGCTGCTTCCAAGGTATTGGCAAGTTGACAGTGCCTGGAGGTTTATGGCAGGGAGTTTCCCCCTTTTGCCGCCTGCTATCGGGGACTCGGGACTTTGAGACTTTTTTTTACTGTGCCCATGGTCTGTTCTTCATCAAATTATGGTATTGCTTTGCACTGCTGTAACTATATGTTATAATTATGTGTTTCTGTCAGTGTTAGTCTTTGGTCTGTCCTGTTTTCTGTGATATCACTCCGGAGAAACATTGTATCATTTCTTAATGCATGTATGCATTTCTAAATGACAATAAAAGAGGACTGAGTGTTCTCCTAATGTAAAAAAAATCACTTGGATGATGAAGTGGAGGGATAGGTTAAGAAGTTTGCCGATGATACGGAGCTTGATGATGTTGTGCATAGTGTAGAAGGTTGTCATAGGTTACAACGGGACATTGATGGGATGTAGATCTGAGATGTAGCAGGTGGTGTTCAATCCTGAAAAGTGTGAGGTTATATATTTTGGAAGGTTAAACTTGAGGGCAGAGTACAGGGTTCTTAACAGTGTGGAGGAATATAGAGGGAGCTTGGGATCCATATTCATGGATCCCTCAAAGTTGCCATGCGAGTTGATAGGTGGTTAAGAAGGTGTATGGTGTGTTGGCCATCATTAGTCGGGGAGTTGAGTTCAAGACCCACGAGTAATTTTACAGGTCTAAAACTTTGATTTGACAACTCTGTGAGTATTGTGTTCCTTGCTTGTTACCTCATTATTGGAAGAATGCTGAAGCTTTAGAGAGGGTGCAGCATAGATTTACCAAGGTGCTTCCTGTACTTCTGAATTTGGAAAGGTTAAGTGAGCTAGGAATTTCTTGATGACTTGATAAAGTTTTATAAGATGATGAGGAATTGATAGAATGGACAGCCAGAGCCTTTTCCCAGGGTGGAATTTGTAATGTATGGATCTGTTTCTTTAAGTGCAATGACTACCCTAGCAGTACTTATTGACTGATAACTTACCCATGCACATTGATCTGTTATTCTCTATCTCTGCAAAGTCAATATGCCAGTTACCGCATCTCCACGGGCATGCTTTTATTTAATTGATATGTAGTTGTACAGACACAACAGAAATGCTAATATGAGAGAGCATAATTTTAAGGTGATTAGAGGAAAGTATAGTGAGGATGTCAAAGGTAGGTCTTTTACACAGTGCATGGTGGGTACATGTAGTGTTCTTCCAGGGTTGATGGTGGAGGCAGCTATTACAGACATTTTAGAGACTCTTAGATGTGCTGGTACATGGAAAAAAAATGGAGAGGTATGTGGGAAGGAAGCACTAAACTGGCATTTAAGGCAGCAATGAACGTCCTCCTTCTGCATACATGTCCACTTAGATGTAGACGGATTCTTTGTTGCCATTTCGTACAGTTTTATTTTTTCCAGTCAGGGTTGTTAGCCCTGAGCTGAACCTCCAAACCTGGAGGACTGGCGGACCACTCTTAGCCTGGCCTCTACCCTTTGACCTGCTTGGCATGGGTGACCCTACCAGGAAACAAAGGATAAAGCGCTGACTCTAACCAGCGTAGCTCTCTGGGTCATTGAGGCATGCAAGCCTCCAAACCACGGCAAGATTGTGGTCATCTTGGAGGATTCAATTGATCTTGAATACTTGGCACAACATCTTTGGCCAAAGGGTCTGTACTCTGCTGTACCTTTCTATGTTCTGTGTACTTTTAAGTTCAAGTTACTTTCTGAAAAAACTATAGGTTTTTCATATATTGTGGTGTTGATATATGGCTTCAGACTTCAAAAGGGTAGTGAGTGGAACAAGACTTGTTTATAAGTGTGCTGGCAGGAAATTGAAAGGATTGTGAGTGATGGGTTCCAGCAACACTTATCCAGCTGTGGCCAGTAGAGCAGTGATGAGCCCCTGCAGGGAGGGGGAAGTAGCAATTTTATCCATATGCACTGTATTGGTAAGGACAAATAAAGAATGATGCTTGGTTTGATGGGTTTTCTGATTCATTAATGCTGCTTTATGGAGTATTTCATTTAGTTTTGTTCTAAAACAGCAGAGACTTGAAAGCCCTGAGGTTTTTTTCAAAGGGAAGATCACACTGAACTCCACGAGGATGTGCAGACAATAATTTTGGTTCAAGACCCTTCATCGGGACTGGAAAGGAAGGGGAATGATGCCAGAATGAAAAGGCAGGGTAGGGGAAAGAGGACATGCTAGAAGGTGATGGGTGAAGCCAGGTTGGGGGACAGATAAAGGGCTAGAGAAGAAGGAATATGATAGAGAAGAGTGTACCATGAGAGACAGGAAATAAGGAGGGGCACCAGGTGGAGATGATAGTCAGGTAAGGAGAAGAGGTAAGAGGCCAGAGAGGAAAGTAGAAGAAGAAGAAGTGAGGTAAAGAAAAAAACTACCAGATGGAGAAATTGATGTTCATGCCATCGGGTTGGAGGTATGGAATATGAAGTGATGCTCCTCCAGCCTGAGAGTGGCAGAAGAGGAGGCCTTGGATTGACATGTCGTAATGGGAATGAGGATCAGAATTCAAGTGGTTGGCCACCGGGAAGTTCTGCTTTTGGCGGATGGAGCGGAGGTGCTTGTCAAGGTGTTCCCCCAATTTACGTTCGGTCTCACCGCTATTATTATTTTGTTTTTGTTTTACCTGGAGCGAATAGAAGAACCTTGACACAGTTTACTTTGCTGTGTTGCAATCATTCTGTGTCTCTTGCGCATTTTCTTCCCCAATTCCTAAGCTTTTTATTACATTTCCCAGACTTACTCCCTCATGCATTTGTGGTCCTCTTTTTGTCCTTCTACCTGCTTTTGACTTTGGTGTTCATTCTTTCCCTTGGCTTTTATTCTTTCCCTCAGCGAGACTCCTCTTTATCTGTCCTATGAATACTAGATGAATTCTTTTCGCTGAATGCGTGTGTGCTTCTCTTTATTTGTATCCGATGGGTCCTTTTTCAATTAATTTCTGATTTACCTCCTGTGACTCTTACATTGTACTCTATCTCACTTTCGTATGTCATTTTCTGATTTCCTTGTGCTTCCTTCAATAGTTCTACAAGACTTGTTCCTTTGCCATGTAAAGAAGTGCTGAAAGATTTTTTCCAGGAAATATAAAAACCCCCATGAGCATTTGAATTCAGTAAAGGTGACACAAAGGGATAGCAGAACTTCATGGTTCACATTATTTTCAGTGGAAGTAATGTTTTTAATTTACAAGCTAGTAATTACATTTTGATGGTAGTTTGTTATTGATTTCAAGAGCTTAGGAATTGTTTTAGAATTGAAGTGTCACATTGATGAGGTGGAAGGTGCACTCTTGCTGAGATTCACAGTAAGTTGCATTGCAGGTTGATCGTACTTGCAAGGAGGGAGTGCTGCATTCAGAAAGGTAGTTGCTGTGCCTGACCTAATGTACTTTGTTGAATGTTGCTGAACACAGCAAGCAAGTGGTTCATTAGCTAGCATCGTTGTCACCAGTGATAATGAGGACACATGGTACATTACAAATCCTAACCTGTAATTAGTGAATACCAAGATCAGCATTGCCAGTCTCTCTGAGATGTTGTTTTCATTGTGAGAATTACTTGTCGGCAGCAAATGAATGGTCTGAGCTGCAGGGCGTTTATCAGAACCAGTATCAAGGACAAACATCACAGAAGAATATGTGAATATAAGAAATAAAAGTACTTGGAACTGTGAGAGATACAAGCCTTGTTGTGTACCTGCTTCCTTGTTCTGCCTGGGTAAGGAGGTGGAAGTATTTGCCATCACAATCTGTTTGCCCAATTTCCCATCAATTTCACAAAATAAATTAACCAGTGGGCATTTTTAATTCTCTAATCCATAATAATCAGTATTGCAATTCATTTTGTGAGGCAACACAATATCACTGTAGTGTTATCTGATCCAGTTAATTCTCCAACAAATTTTATCCTTGTGTTGAAATTAGATACTATTACGTTCTTAATACTGCAACTAAAATAATTTGGAAATAATTTTACTCCCGCAAATAGAATGATTTGTCCTATGTCAGAATCTAAATTGCACCAGAAGTTACTGATTTTGAGTATGGAGTTATAGATTACTGAAACTACTTTAATCCGGTGGACAGCTAGGATTGAAACTCCAGTGAAGCATTTAATCCTAGTTTTGCAAGTACAGGTCGACCTTCACTAATCCGGCACCATTGGGACCTGAGGAGTGCCGGATTAGTGAAAATGCTGAATTACGGAAGGATCACATTAAGCATAATCAGTGCCGGACTATCGAAGGAACCAGATTACAGGTAATCGGATTAGTGAAGGTCGGCTGTACTAATTTTTCTTGTATGGAACTTGTTATGTTGTCTGTTTTTCCAGAGGTTATGAACAAATTTATTGAGAAGGAATAAGTTGAATGCAAATAAGTGGAATTTCAAAGGAACTATATCTAAAGTAACAGGGTGTAGAAAACCAACTTTGTTGGAAATTTGCTATATGCTATACAGTAGTATGTTTTATTTAGTTATCACATCATTGAAATCAAGTAATTTATTTTAATATTAATTTATGAGTCAATTATTTGCAAATAGATGAAGGTTTACTGAACAATTTTGGTGATGAAAACATTTCAAATAGGTAATTTTTTGTCATTCTTTCAAAATCACAAAGCATTTTGATGTTCTTATTGTTTATAACAAATGCTATATTATGTAAATGTGCATGTAGGGCAAGTTAGCCAATATGTACTGTCTTTTGGGCTAATTTTCACTCCCTATAGTTGCTGATTTAATGAGAGGCCATTTATCCACAGGGGTCAGTGTTGGGACCATTTCTTTTTACGCTCTAAGTCAATGATTTAGATGATGAAATAGGTGAATTTTTTTGCCAAGTTTGCAGATGATATGAAGATTGGTAGAAGGGCAGGTGTGTTGAGGAAACAGGTAGCCTGCAGAAGGACTTGGATTAGGAGAACGGGCAAGAAAGTGGCAAATAAATTACACTGTTGGAAAATGCATGGTCATGCACTTTGTTAGTGGAAATAAATGTGAAGACTATTTTCTAAATGGGGAGAAATTCCAAAAATCTGAGATGCAAAGGGACTTGGGAGTCCTTGTGCAGAACACCCTAGAGGTTAACTCTCAGGTTGAGTTGGTGTTGAGGAAGGCAAATACAACATTAGCATTCATTTCAAGGGGTCTAGAATATAAGAGCGGGAGATGTGATGCTGAGTCTTTGTAAAGCACTGGTAAGGCCTTCACCTTGAGTATTGTAAACAGTTCTGGGATTCTCATCTAAGAAAAGATGTGCTGCCATTGGAGAGGGTTCAGAGGAGGTTCACAAGGATGATTCTGGGAATGAAAGGGTTATCATACGAGGAACGTTTGACAGCTCTGGGTCTGTACTCGCGGAATTTAGAAGGATAAGAGGAGAATCTCTGTGAAACCTTTCGAATGTTGAAAGGCCTAGACAGAGTAGATGTGAAAAGGATGTCTCCTATGGTGGGGGAGTCTAAGACAAGAGGGCATAGCCTCAGGATAGAGGGACATCTATTTAAAACAGAGATGTGGAGAAATATCTTTAGCCAAAGTGTGGTGGATTTGTGGAATTTATTATCACAGGCAGCTATGGAAGCTAGGTCATTGGGTGTATATAAGGCAGAGATTGATAGGTTCTTGATTGGGCATGGCATCAAAGGTTATGGGGAGAAGGCAGGTGAGTGGGGCTGAGGAGGTGGAGAAAAAGGATCAGCCATGATTGAATGGCGGAACAGACTCGATGGGCCAAATAGTCTAATTCTACTCCTATGTCTTAGGGTCTTATGGTCTTATTCAAACTTTCATCCCAATGGCTATTATTCATGTGTCATCTGGCTATTGGATTCTAATAAAAATTGCAGCCATGCCTGACTGCATACTTCCCTGCTCTGCACACAGTGACTTATTTGAGGCTGAGTTTATGGACTGAAAATTGAAAGAGGAATTCTGATATCTTTTCCTATTCTAAAATGATAGTCAATTGCAAACTGCTCACACTGATTAAGATTAAAATAGACCGTGGAATCTGTTCGATCTTTTATGTTGCACACAGATTGGGAGCATTTCTGTTTGATTTAATGCTTTGGCTAGAGTGGTGGTAAATAGTTTATGTATACTTTACTATGATTAGTATTGCACGAGCATGAGTTCTATTTTCTATTAACTTCGAGCACATCTCCGGTATGATTTCAGGAAACTCCTTGATTATAAATCTGTGCGACAGGTGATTGATAAGTTCATGGCCTAAGGTAGAAGGAGTCAATTTTAGAAAACCTAGAATATTTATTTTTCAACATAGTCCCGTCCTACATGTCCACACTTAGTCCAGCGGTCGAGAAGCATATGGATCCCTTCTTTGTAGAAGTCGTCCACAGCAAGGGTGATGGATAAGTTTGTGGCCTAAGGTAGAAGGAGATGAATTATTAACTTCAAACTTTCTGTATTATCACTCAAAGAGTTGAACTGCACGTGCATGTAACGAGAGCGTCTTGGACCTCCAGATTGTCCATAGGGGTAATTGATAAGTTCATAGCCTAGGGTAGAAGGAGATGAGTTATACCACTCTCGTTACATGCGCGTGCAGTTCAACTCTTCGAGCGAAAATGCAGAAAGTTTGAAGTTAATAACTCATCGCCTTCTACCTTAGGCCACGAATTTATCAATCACCCCTGCTGTGGACCACTCCTGGAGGTCCAAGACGCTGACTTCTACAAAGAAGGGATCCGTATTCTCCACGACCACTGGACTAAGTGTGTAAATGTAGGAAAAATAAATGTGCTAGGTTTTCTAAAATTGACTCCTTTTACCTTAGGCCACAAACTTATCAATCACCCCTCCTAAGTTAATGCTTTAATTACCAGTGCTTCAGTAACAGTTGGCCTCTGGCATTTGTACAAGTCTGTCTTAATTCATTGATGCTTTCCTGCATTTGGAATCCTTGAAATGGAGGTTCATGTCCTGAAATTCACTGGTAAACCATTTATGATTGCTGTAATTTCACATTTCATCACCTGAAATAGTTTTCACAACAACTGTAAAAATAGCAACATACGCAGCTGATGAAGTATTTATCCTGCTGAAGGGTCTCAGCCCAAAACGTTGACTGTACTTTTTTTTCCATAGATGCTGCGTGGCCTGCTGAGTTCCTCCAGCATTTTGTGTGTGTTGCTTGAAATATTTAATCCTGTTTTGCTGCTGGGTTCTGTGTGACCTTGACAAGGCAGCATGTATTTCCTGCTTTCAGGTCTTTTGAAAAGGTTTAGTGAGCTGGATTTTGGAGCCCACGTGGTTGGAATGACAGATTAGAAGGAGAACCAGGTTTCGTAATGTTTTTTCTTTTAGTCTTTTTGAGAGACGTGATTGAGCATAGAGATGCTCCAAAAGTACTGTTTTTAATTTGTTGCAACTCATGACACAAATATTGATATTGCATCTGGAGATAGGGCATAAAACTGCGGTGTCCTTGATGTCATCTTGCCTAGAAGTATTTTGCAGCTTAGCCAGAAAATATTTCATCCTGTTACTGATTTGAGCCTGTAGCATTCTGAAGAGGTTTTGATGGGCTTAAGTAAGCTGCACATGACAGTTCTGTAGTCCAGATCCTGTAGTTGTTGATGTGTTACATTATAATACAATGATAGACATTGTTTAATCTTTTTGCAAATAAAGTCATAGAAAAGTACAGCACAGAAAGGACCTTCAGCTCATTTAGTCCATGCCAACCATTTGAGTTATCTATTCCCATCGATCTGCATTGGGACTATAGTCCTGCATACCCCACCACGCATGTATATATCCAAACTTCTGTTAAACATTGAAATCAAGCTCGCATGTACTACTATTCTGGCAGCTCATTCCACACTCTCATGCCCCTCTGAGTTGAGAAGTTGTCCCTCATGTTCCTCTTAAACTGTCCACCTTTTACCCTTAGCCCATGACCTCTGGTTCCACCCAACCTCAGTGGAAAATTCCTGCTTTCATTTACCCTATCTATACCATTCATAATTTTGTAAATCTCTATCAAACCTCCTCTCAATCTCTATATTCCTAACCTATTCAATCTCCTTATAACTCGGGTCCTCTAGTGTCAACAACATCCTTGTAAATGATTGAATTCTATCAAAATATTTAAGGTATCAGAAGTTTCAGGCACCAGGACAAGATTCATTTATAACACCAGCTATAATACTATATGTAGAATTTTAAGATCACAACAGCATGTCATGCTGGGCACTGTGGCCTGAGAAACCTTAGATAGAAATAGTTTTGCTATAATTTGAGTAAGAGTGAAAATCACACAAGCACTCACTTTCAGCTTCCACATTTGGAATTTGCTATCCATAATGAGTAGTGAAGGAGCTGAGAAAGTTCATAAAAGGTTGGTGTGGGCCAGCATTAAATGTGGGAAAAGTCATCAAGCAGTGAGGTCTGGCACCTAAGTCCATGAGGTATCACCTCCTACTGTAATCTTGACCAAGCGCAGAGTCCACTAATGCCCTCAGCTCAGAGCCCTCATGCACTTTAATCCATCAACTCAACTTTATGCTGACCACTATTTGGCAGAATTTATCATTTTTTTTAGTATTTGACCTTTTTTGTAAGTGCCTGCTAATTATTAGAGATATTTGAATACTTCAAAGACTTTCACAATATCAAGTTGTTGAAAGGCCAGTAAGGATGTGCTGAGGGTGGGAACATAGGATCCCCCATCCATGTTTTGGTAGCTAGTCATGACCTTTTGTAGCTTATGGACTACAGCAGTAAGCCAGATATCCAGCTTGAACAGGGCGGGAGAAGTAAGTGCAGCCACTGATGGTGGGCTCCATCGAGTAAAGTTAGACAAACTGCATTCAGTTTTGACATTTCAGCTTCAGCCTTATCAATTGTCCTTTCAACTGACTTTCAAAACTTTTAGATAAAATATAAATGGCAGTGTTCAGTCCATAATCTGACAAAATAATCATTATACAAAATACAATAAATAAATTAAAAATTTTAAAAAAGACTAAATACAAGTCATAGACCAACGTATCTTCCATAAAAGTTGCTGGTGAACACAGCAGGCCAGGCAGCATCTCTAGGAAGAGGTGCAGTCGACGTTTCAGGCCGAGACCCTTCGTCAGGACTAACTGAAGGAAGAGTGAGTAAGGGATATGAAAGTTGGAGGGGGAGGGGGAGATCCAAAATGATAGGAGAAGACAGGAGGGAGAGGGATGGAGCCAAGAGCTGGACAGGTGATTGGCAAAAGGGGATATGAGAGGATCATGGGACAGGAGGTCTGGGAAGAAAGACAAGGGGGTGGGGGGAACCCAGAGGATGGGCAAAGGGTATATTCAGAGGGACAGAGGGAGAAAAAGGAGAGTGAGAGAAAGAATGTGTGTATAAAAATAAATAACAGATGGGGTACGAGGGGGAGGTGGGGCATTAGCGGAAGTTAGAGAAGTCGATGTTCATGCCATCAGGTTGGAGGCTACCCAGACGGAATATAAGGTGTTGTTCCTCCAACCTGAGTGTGGCTTCATCTTTACAGTAGAGGAGGCCGTGGATAGACATGTTGGAATGGGAATGGGATGTGGAATTAAAATGTGTGGCCACTGGGAGATCCTGCTTTCTCTGGCAGACAGAGCGTAGGTGTTCAGCAAAGCGGTCTCCCAGTCTGCGTCGGGTCTTGCCAATATATAAAAGGCCACATCGGGAGCACCGGACGCAGTATATCACCCCAGCCGACTCACAGGTGAAGTGTTGCCTCACCTGGAAGGACTGTTTGGGGCCCTGAATGGTGGTAAGGGAGGAAGTGTAAGGGCATGTGTAGCACTTGTTCCGCTTACACGGATAAGTGCCAGGAGGGAGATCAGTGGGGAGGGATGGGGGGGACGAATGGACAAGGGAGTTGCGTAGGGAGCGATCCCTGCGGAATGTGGGGGGGGGGGGAGGGAAAGATGTGCTTAGTGGTGGGATTCCCTTGGAGGTGGCGGAAGTTACGGAGAATAATATGTTGGACCCGGAGGCTGGTGGGGTGGTAGGTGAGGACCAGGGGAACCCTATTCCTAGTGGGATGGCGGGAGGATGGAGTGAGAGCAGATGTACGTGAAATGGGGGAGATGCGTTTAAGAGCAGAGTTGATAGTGGAGGAAGGGAAGCCCCTTTCTTTAAAAAAGGAAGACATCTCCCTCGTCCTAGAATGAAAAGCCTCATCCTGAGAGCAGATGCGGCAGAGACGGAGGACCCCTTCTCCCGTCTTCAACCCTCCTCCTCTTCATGGACATCCCGCTCTGGTCTTCTGCCTGCTCTGGATCTCTTATCTTCAACTGTCGGAGGCAGAGTGCTCTGTCCTCAGTAAGGGCCTCACCTTTGTCCCCCTTCGCCCACACCTCAGCGAGTTCCGTGTTCGCCATGATGCGGAACCTTTCTTCCACCGTCTCCGTCTTCAAGCCTACTTCTCCGGCAAGGACTCTTCCACCCCCACCGATGACCCCTTCTCCTGTCTTCAACCCTCCTCCTCTTCATGGACACCCCGCTCTGGTCTTCTGCCTGCTCTGGATCTCTTCATCCCATTCCCATTCTGACATGTCTATCCACGGCCTCCTCTACTGTAAAGTTGAAGCCACACTCAGGTTGGAGGAACAACACCTTATATTCTGTCTGGGTAGCCTCCAACCTGATGGCATGAACATCGACATCTCTAACTTCCGCTAATGCCCCACCTCCCCCTCGTACCCCATCTGTTACTTATTTTTATACACACATTCTTTCTCTCACTCTCCTTTCTCTCCCTCTGTCCCTCTGAATATACCCCTTGCTCATCCTCTGGGTTCTCCCCCGCCCTGTCTTTCTTCCCGGACCTCCTGTCCCATGATCCTCTCGTATCCCTTTTGCCTATCACCTGTCCAGCTCTTGGCTCCATCCCTCCCCCTCCTGTCTTCTCCTATCATTTTGGATCTCCCCCTCCCCCTCCAACTTTCATATCCCTTACTCACTCTTCCTTCAGTTAGTCCTGACGAAGGGTCCCGGCCTGAAACGTCGACTGCACCTCTTCCTAGAGATGCTGCCTGGCCTGCTGCGTTCACCAGCAACTTTGATGTGTGTTGCTTGAATTTCCAGCATCTGCAGAATTCCTGTTGTTTGACCAATGTATCTTTCTTTGTTTACTGTGATTATCTGGACACAGGACAAAGCAACATAGAAGTACAGAAGGAAACGGTCAAAGCCAATAGAAATATAAAACAGCATTTTAAAAACATTATTGAAATTGGTACTCTTTAAAGTGTCATATACACACCAAAATACTTCTGAACTGTAATCGTTATTCTAATTAATGAAATATAACATTTCGGATACAATAGACAATAGACAATTGGTGCAGGAGTAGGCCATTCAGCCCTTTGAGCCAGCACCACCATTCACTGTGATCATGGCTGATCATTCACAATCAGTACCCTTTTCCTGCCTTCTCCCCATATCCCTTCACTCCGCTATCTTTAAAAGCTCTATCTAACTCTTTTTTGAAAGAATCCAGAGAATTGGCCTCCACTGCCTTCTGAGGCAGAGCATTCCACAGAACCACAACCCTCTGTGTGAAAAAGTTTTTCCTCAACTCCGTTCTAAATTGTCTACCCCTTATTCTTACACTGTGGCCTCTGGTTTTGGACTCCCCCAACATCGGGAACATGTTTCCTGCCTCTAGCCTGTCCAATCCATTAACAATCTTATATGTTTCAATCAGATCCCCTCTCATCCTTCTAAATTCCAGTGTATACAACCCCAGTCGCTCCAATCTTTCAACATATGACAGTCCCACCATACAGCAAAACCTTAACCGGAAAATGCTTTTAATGATGCTGATTGAGGGATAAAAATTGCTTCGGATCCATCACAGGAGCACTTGTATTTATCTGAGAGAGGATACATTTCACACCCTGATATTAAATGTGAAAAAACACTTTCTGAAGTTAGAAAAATGCCTGATCTTTCTCTTGCTGGATTGATCATCCTTATCATTCCAAGAAACAGTTCACTTAGAAACATAGAAAACCTATGGCACAATACAGGCCCTTTGGCCCACAAAGCTGTGCCGAACATGTCCTTACCTGAGAAATTACCTGGGGTTACCCATAGCCCTCTATTTTTCTGAACTCCATATTTCTATGTTTCTGTGTTTACCTGTCCAGGAGTCTCTTAAAAGACCCTATCGTATCCACCTCCACCACCATTGCCGGCAGCCCATTCCACGCACTCACCACTCTCTGCGTAAAAAAAACTTACTCCTGGTATCTCCTCTGTACCTACTTCTAAGCACCTTAAAACTGTGCCCTCTCGTGCTAGCCATTTCAGCCCTGGGAAAAAGCCTCTGACTATCTACACGATCAATGCCTGTCATCATCTTATACACCTCTATCAGGTCACCTCTCATCCTCCGTCGCTCCAAGGAAAGAAGGCAAAGTTCACTCGACCTATTCTCGTAAGGCATGCTCCCCAATCCAGGCAACATCCTTGTAAGTCTCCTCTGCATCCTTTCTCTGGTTTCCACATCCTTCCTATAGTGAGGCAACCAGAACTGAGCACAGTACTCCAAGTGGGGTCTAACCAGGGTCCTATGAGTGAGCCAGTAGGGTTGTCTGTACCATCTGAGGGGAATAATGCTCATAGTGATTTTTGGCAAGGTATACATCTCTAGAGTTAGAAAGTATGTGATAGCATTGCACCAGTGGTAGCTTTATGTGTGCTATCATGCATTTTATAACACTACCTTAAAATAAGCATTTCTGAAAAGTGGCCAATATAAAGTTCAACATATATATTCAACCTAGTGGTATTTTGTCACCAGCGATCCCTCAACATTGAAATTTGTCACAATGATAGCTGAGTTCAAGCACTTTTCATCAAATGTTATTATAAAATTCTACATTGAAAACTATGTCATTGGTGGCACTCTCAGTACAGTGCCCAATTTCAGTAGAGTGAATCGTTTCATTTTTAGAAAAATATTTGTCTGTTGTTTATTTTGAAAAAGTCAATAAAAACCCTAGAACACATATAATCACATAGATTTGTAGAGAACTTATTCAGGAATTCAAATAAGTAATCACTTTTTATATATATTCCATATTAACATCAGTACAGCAGAAAATGTTACCCTATCCCCAAAAGGTAACAAACCTCATTTGGAGAGATTTTTGGAGTTTTAAGAATGTCATGATATTTTCCATATTGTTGTATCAAATCAAAACAATCTTAAGCTTTTGTCATAGCATATAGAATTACATTACAATAATTCAAATGTAAGGTTGCACACGACCATAACCTAGGCCCCATTTAGTTGTAAAATGAATATATTTAATCAAAGACTGCTTTCCACACTTTGTTTTCCATACTTTCATAACCTATTAATAATCATTATAATTTTCCAAGTCTTCCACGTCTTCCATATCTTCATCTGAACTTTCCACACTCTCTGAGGTGGATGCCTGGTTCTCATAGTCTGTCAGTCTACACATGTCAGTACACCTGAGGCCATTTGCAACACACATACATCTTGGGAGTGAACATTTTTTTGGGACAGTTACAGGCCAGTAGATCCAGGATGACATCGGGCGCTTGTTGGCCTTCCATCCAGTGCACCACCAACTGTTCAGCTTCCTCTCTCTCCATCTTCCATCCTCTGTCAACAAGGCTTGGCACTTGTGGGTCCTTCTCCAAACATCATCTTCATATACCAGCCTGGTAGTTGGCTCACTGTGCATGTTTTGTTAAGCAGTCCTTGCATGGTGGGAGTTGATGACTTTCGATTTCACCTTTTTTTTGGCACAGAAAAGGTTATACCTGAGCTCATTGACCTTGGTGGTCGATGCTTTTGGGGCATACAGGAGACATGTAAATGCCTCCAGTTTGTCCATCAGTTCTGGGGAGAGGTCCCATTTCTGACCCAACTCTAAGAATGTGTCCTGAGTTTCCCTGTTTCTGGTCAGAAATTCTTGTCTTCCTTTTGCCTGCAAAAGCGCTTACAGTGTCACGTCCTGTATATGCGTGCAACCCGATCAGAGCCCTACAAATCTCTATGCCAACAGTGGCAGCAACCTTCCTGATGTCTACCAGCCTTGTACGGGTTCTAGTGCCACCCTTCTGGAACAATGGGGCCTTAATCTAGTCACAAAATGCTAAAGACATGATAAAGACATCTGTGTCTTCTGAGCAGATCACCACAGATTGGTATCCCCTCTAATGTGGCATGGGCAGCATGGAGAAGTAGGCAGCCATCTGTTTCTACTTGTTGACACTGAAGAGCTGACACCTCCTCGCTGTCTCGAGATGTGATTCTGTAACATTTGTCATTCACAGTTGCATAGAGAATCTTCTCCTGTAGCTTTGCTCTGTACTCCACCTTCCTCCATTCATGGACGATGAAGCTAATGAGACTATTTTTGTTACTGACTTTGGTCAGGAAGCTCCTCCACTGCCTCACCATCTGTGTGCCTGTGATGCCTTGCAACTCATGACCAGTCTGTTCACCCCGTAGAGATCTTTCACTATTCTTGATAGAGTTCTACACAGAAAGCTACCACTGCTGCAATGCTATCACATATTTTCTAGCACTAGGGGTGTATACCTTTCCAAAATCACGATAAGAATTATTCCCCCCAGATGGTACTAGTGGCCCAAATTTGGGGTCCTGGCTCACGGAATATATATATACATATATATATAGCTGCAACATTACCTCTCGGCTCCTAAACTCAATCCCACAGTTGATAAAGGCTAATGCACCATATGCTTTCTTAACCACAGAGTCAATTTGTTAATAAAACTGATAAATTAAGTGATGCACAGGTTTTCCCTTTGAGTGTGTCTCCTGTAAAAGAAAATATTAGTTCACAATTATTTTCTTCATATGAGAGCAATATATCTTTCAAGTGCACCCTGTCTACAAGAATGGCTTGGGCATGGTGTTCATGCATGATGCAAATGGAAAGCAAGTATCTGTATAATTTAGGAGGACCGGGAAGAAAAATATTCTTCACATCTTACTTACTGAAGAATCAAGAAGCAAGTCCAAGCCAAATAGTGCAGAACACCAAGTTTGGAAAAAATAGAAGTAACAGCTAAAGAATTTGTGATATTTGTAAAGCAAAAAAAAATACATGAAGGAGAAAACCTGTGGAAAGATGGAGCCAGAACTTCATTAGAGAGGAGCAAAGAGGGTGGTTTATCCCTCTGCTGCATTGTTTGTAATGCACTTTATCAACTCAGTCTCTCCACTTTCATTTGTTCCCAATGCTAGGTGATGCTTTAATGACAGAACAGACCAATGCTTTTCTACTTAAGGGTTTAAAGTATCTATTTAATATTGTGAAATAGGAAAGAGGTGAAAGAGAAGGACCGGAGAAATAAAAGGCACTATGTAAAATAAGAACATTTCTTATTTTACATGTCTCTGATCTAATGAATAGAGACTAAGGCAATTTGTTTGACTTTACTAAAGTAAATTGTGAAGTTTGTTTACTTTTTATGATCATAATTATTCAACAAAGTGACTCATTCTACTCTGTATTAAGTTCACACTGAAGGGCTTATGCTTTAGCTAATGTTTATGTGAACTGAGGTTTAATAATGCATTCACATTGTTACAGCATCTCACCCAGCTATCCCCTTCTGCTTTATACTTCAGCTTTCAGAAATCCAATTTTCAAATTCCAACACAGTGTATCAGACGCTGGTTTCCAGAGCATTTCCAATATAATTTTGTTTTTCTTTTCTTCCAAAGTAAAGTCAATGAAAGTCAATGAAAAAATATAATTGTCATGATGTTGATCTTGCTTTAATTAGCTCCAGTCAGGGGAATGCAGGAAAGTAGAAGTGGTTCTATGGCAGATTTCCAGTTAAAATCTCTTACACCTTCAATTTCCTCCTTCTAAACTCCCATCTTTCTGCCTTGAGGTTTCATTGGCAGCCACAATCTTAGATCTGCCTTATCCCCACACCCTTTTGATGTGTGTCATTCTCCACTGAGAATGACAATTGAGAATGGTCTTAATGAAATTGATCCTTTTGTTTTCTGATGCGTTTGCATCTGAAAGTTTATGAAGAGTGATAAGAGCAGGATGCCTGGCTGATTTATTGTAGGAGCCTTGAATTCAGTTTCAGTCTCTGAACCTGAACAAAGAAATGCTCCAAGACTTGTGCTATATCCAGGCTGCACCTTGATGAAATGGACTGAAGATATGGTGGGGATATGAGATCCACTTTTCTTGTATCAAAATTTTTATTACTTTGAGAGACTAATGATTTCCATAAGACTGCAAGCTGTTTTTTAAGGAGAATATATTCTCCTTTGAAGTCTGAAAGCAGTGATGCTTCACGCCAGTAATACCCTGTAATTTCTCAGAACCGCCATAAATAGTTCTGCCATGCTTTACCAATAACTGTCTCTGTTCTGTCATTTCCATCCACCCACCTACTGCTAAAACTTCAGCAGAACTGTTGTACCAATGAGTTATCAAGTTTTTACTTTGTTTAAGGCACAACTATGTTTTTAAAAAAAATGTCGGGAAGTCAGTTGTCAAGGGATATTTTTGAAGAGATGAGGTGGAAAAGGAATCTTTTTTTGTATTCACATAGATTAAAAATATACACATGTAAATACATCAACAAAAGCATTGCTCACAATAAATCAAATTTGGCTGTCATTTCACAGAGACAATAATTAATTAAGAAGAAGCAGACAAAAGGACACCTGCGTTTGGTGCAGTGGTGGCAAAGCGGTTAAATTACTGGTTTAGTAGTCCAGAGTCCGATAATACAGATAGCAGAGTTCAAATCCCATTGTGGCAGCCGTGGAAATTAAATTTAGCTAAACGTTTTTTTTAAGAAAGAAGTCAACGCTGCCATATTGCTGTAAGCAACACCATTTGGATCACTCATGTTCTTCAAGGGAGGAAATCTGGCATGCTTACCTGGTCAAAATGGCCTCAAACCACTCGTCTCAAGGGGAAATAGGATATGCAGTAATCGTTTCAGTGTTATCTAATCCTAAAAGATGATTACTTGGAAGAAATGTACAGCCCGTCTCCTGGGTCAGAATCCTATTGCAAATCATGATGGTGCCCAGCTGTGGTGTCTGACAATGTTGTAGCTGAGACTTTGTAGGTATGTAGGGACGGTTTTGAGTACAGTTTGAGGAGGTAGTGGTTAGGTTAGGGTTTAGGCACAGGGAAGATGAGGGGGATTTGGAGGTGAGAGGTTGTAAATGAAGATTCTGGGCAGGAGTTTGAGTCCAGGTCAAAGCGTGGTTGAATGTCAGCAATCCCAGAAGTCATGTCGGCAGGCACTAACTAGACCAGCATTTCCCAGGTCGGAGATCGGACCTGGGTTGGAGGTCCATACAGCAAGTTCCAAATCCCAGATATGGGCAGGAGTCACGAGGGTATGTTCCCACCCCCGGTCACTGGGGTCAGAGGTCTCTGTGAGTCTGGAAGTCAAGGCCCGAAGGTCAAACTGGCAAAGTCCAAAGGGCAAAGCTATATCCAGAGCATCACAAGTCTGGAGGTAGGAGCCTAAATGTTAAAGACTGAAGGTAGAGGTCTGAAGGAGCTCAGGTCACCAGGGTCAAAGACCTGTGGCGTCCGGAGGCCGAAGCCTGAAGGTCAAACCAGTGATCAGTGAGTCCTGGGTGAAGTCCAAAGTTGGAGGCCCGATATCTGCAAGTCTGAGACTCTGGGAACAAAGACTGGATACCCAGGCGCGGCCTGTCATGGGACTGAATACCCAGACATGGCCTGTAATGGGATTGGATACCCAGATACGGCCTGTCATGGGACTGGAGACTCAGACATGTCCTTTCATGGGACCAGAGACCCAGGCATGGCCTGTCATGGGACTGGAGACCCAGACACAGCCTGTCATGTGACTGGAGACCCAGATACGGCCTGTCATGGGACCGGAGACCCAGACACAGCCTGTCATGTGACTAGAGGTCTGTATGTGTGTGTTGGGGGGGTGTCGTTGGGAGGGTTGGGAAAAGGGGATCACTTTGCTGTTGTTGTTTTGTTTTATGATTGCTATTGCTGCTTGTATTGTCCTCTTGAACATTTTTGGCATGAAACGTTGGTGCCAGAATGTATGGCAACAGTTGTGGGTTGCCCCTAGTGCATCCTTGGGTGTGCTGGTTAACACATTTCACTGTACATTTCAATGTACATGTGGTAAGTAAATCTGAATCTGAAATGGACTGTTGTTGATTCCATTCCCAAACACGTCATGGAAGTAATGGGCTAGATTGTCCAGTTGATGTCTGCTGTACCAGTTATCGACAAATTTCAGCTGTAACCAAGCCAACTGCCATTCTTTGAGCTTGCTGAGTACTTGGGTTTGACAGGGCATTCAAAGGCAGTCTGGGATGGGAAAGGGAAAGTCTAATAACCAGTCAAGCTGGCCATTAATGAAATTGTTTAATAGTTGATTAACGTGGAAACCATTGGTGATATTTCTCAGCTATGTTATTTACACAAAACAAAGGTTACAATGAGAAATGCCACTTGTGCTTCTACAAAATGGCAATGCAAGTGTAATTTAAAACATAATTATTTTAAATTATTAAGGCTTTCATTTAGTTACTTACCTGTGCCTTGCAGGCTCATATTTTAGTCAAACAATTTTATGGGTCATCTGAACCAAATTCAGATTTCTAAACACCTCAACGGTGTCAAAAATAGAGCTGAAAGTACTCAGGTGCTGAGGCAGCATTCGTGGGAAGAGGAACCGTTAATATTGCCTTTTAAAGACACTTCATCAGAACCTGTCACGTGGCCTTCCTCTCTCATGTCTCCCCCTCCTGTTCCCATCACTCCGGGTGCACTGAATGCTGGGATTGACCTGTCAAGCTCAGTCATACACTCAGCACTTCTGATATACATCAAGCAGTGCAGATTTTTGTTGTGTAAGTGGCAAGGCAATTATTTGGCACATTACTTCCATAATGCAGCAGCCTGATACAGAGACCCTGAGAGAGATCTGGGCTCTCTCAGCAAAGCCTTTTGGCATTCAGGCATCCAGTTCTGCAGAAAAAAATTCTTAGCAGAGGTAGATTGCTGAATGACAGGGGTCCACCTGCTGACTTAAAGGCTGGGAGAATTCTTCCTGCCAGTGGCACAGGGTAGGGCTGGCATAAGAAGGTGGACAGTTTGAAAATGGTTTTCTGAGCAATCACCACCTCTGCAAGTCCTTCTATGCCGGTCTGTACGACGAAAAGGCCACAGAATCCACAGCCTCCCGCAACTTCCTGTCATCTATCACGCAGGTCTTAGACGACGGCAAGCGGGAGAGTCTGGATCAGCCACTGACCCTGGACGAGCTGACAGGCTCCATCCGTTCCTTTGGGTCGGGTAAGACTCCCGGAAGCAACGGCTTACCAGCTGAGTTGTACTCGGCTCCGTGGAACTGGATGGGCTTCTGGCCAGCAGTATGTCTGAGTCCATGAGGAAGGGCATGATCACCCTCATCTACAAGCAGAAGGGGGAAAGGGAGGACATTAGAAATTGGAGACCCATCTCTCTCCTGAATGTGGATTACAAGGTCCTGTCCAAGGCTATCGCCAACAGGGTCAAGTCTGCTCTGGGACAGGTGATCCACCCGGACCAAACCTGTGCTGTACCGGGCAGGAAGATCTCAGACAGCCTCGCGCTGCTGAGGGACACCATCGCCTACGTGCAGGACAGGGGGGTGGACGCCTGCCTGGTCAGCTTGGACCAGGAGAAAGCCTTCGACAGGATATCGCACACGTACATGGCGGACGTGCTCTCCAAAATGGGATTTGGGGAGGGAATCCGGAATTGGATTAGACTGCTCTACACAGACATCCGTAGTGCAGTGCAGGTCAACGGGTGGGAAACAGACAGCTTCCCCATCAGGTCTGGAGTCAGGCAGGGCTGTCCCCTCTCCCCTGTCTTGTTTGTCTGCTGCATAGAACCCTTTGCGGAAGCCATCAGGAGGGATGAGGGCATAAGAGGGGTGACGCTGCCAGGCAGTGGAGGGACCCAAGTGAAAACCTCCCTGTACATGGACGACGTCACCGTCTTCTGCTCTGATCCGAGGTCAGTTCGCAGGTTGATTGGCACCTGCGAACAGTTCGAGCTAGCGTCGGGGGCCAGGGTCAACTGCACGAAGAGTGAAGCCATGCTCTTCGGCAACTGGCCCGACCGATCCAGCGTCCCCTTCACCATCAGGTCTGACCACGTGAAGGTGTTGGGGATCTGGTTCGGAGGGGCCGAGGCGTGCAACAAGAAATGGCGGGAGCAGACTGCCAAGGTGAAACAGAAACTGGGACTGTGGGGAGGGCGCTCCCTGTCGATAACGGGCAAGAACCTGGTCATCAGGTGTGAGGTGCTCTCAGGGCTGCTGTACTTGGCGCAGGTCTGGCCCGTCCCCCGCTCCTACAGCTCGGAAATCACCCGGGCTGTCTTCAGATTCGTCTGGGGATCCAAGATGGAGCGGGTGAGACGGACCGTCATGCACAAGTCCCTGGACAATGGGGGCAAGAACGTCCCCAATGTCGCCCTCACCCTGATGGCCAGCTTCGTATGTGGCTGCATCAGGTTGTGTGTAGAACCCAGGTACATGGGCACCAAGTACCACTATGTGCCCAGGTTCTACCTGTCGCCCTGGCTACGAAGGATGGGTCTGGCCCCACTCCCGCGCAACGCCCCAGTCAGCTGGTCGTTGCTGGCATACCTGTCCTACATAGCAAAGTTCTTCCAGGAGAACGCCTTTGACCACAGGGCCATCAGGCGGTGGTAGGCACGTAGTGTCCTGCAGGCACTGCAGGAGAAGGATGTGATGGACACAGTGGGGTGGTTCCCTGAGCAGACTGTCCAGTTCATCTGGCAAAATGCCTCATCGCCAGATCTCACCAACAGGCACCAAGACCTCGCCTGGCTGGCGGTGAGAGGGACCCTCCCAGTCAGAGCCCTCCTGTACGCCCGGAATGTCGTCCCCGCACCCCACTGCCCACGGGAGGACTGCAGTGAGGAGGAGTCTGTGACCCACCTCTTTGCACACTGCCAGTTCGCAAAGAGGGTGTGGAGGAGGATGGACGGGCTAGTGTCACGTTTTATCCCCAGCAGCTGCGTAACAGAGGACTCTCTGATCTACGGGCTGTTCCCGGGGACGCACACGGAGACCAACATCCGGTGCTGCTGGCAGATCATCTACTCGGTGAAAGACGCTCTTTGGTCGGCCCGAAACTTGATGATATACCAGCACATGGAGATGTCCGTGGGAGAATGCTGCTGACTGGCACATTCTCAGCTGCAGGAGTACGTGCTGAGGGACGCACTGAAACTCGGTGCAGCCACCACAAGGGCCCGGTGGGGAAGGACCACAGTATAGGTTTCTCCACCCGTGGGAGTGGGAGGGGTCGGTGGGCGGGGAGTATACCCCTCAACAATGATATGGTAAGCTGAACTACTGGAGTGCCACGTGGGTGGCTATAAATACGGATATGTACTGAGTATAATGGAAACGTATGTGAAGGATGAAAAGTTATTGAATGGTTTATTGTATATATTTATTTTTGAATAAAGTATATTTTGAAATAAAAAAAAATCACCACCGATGTAATGACCAGTCACTCTCACCTTATGTTTAGAATTTACCTCGTTCATCTGTTGATTTATTTATTGTTGCGTTTTCTTGCAATGCACTTCAGTTGTTCTGTTTATGATGATGGCTGGTATGTACTTCCATGAAACAATGGCCAAACTTCTGAAATTCCGCTTCCTCTCAAAAGGTGATTGCCCTAGTACTTGTGTGCTCAATGCTCATTGGAGTTTCTGGTATTTTGTTCCAACAATGTGAAATTTTACAGCATCCAGGCAGTAATAAATAGAAAGTGTTTTCACCTTGACAAGCTATATTTGCTTTGTGTCAGGCTGAAATTAAAATTTAAATTTGGAGACATTTTCATTTGTGTTGTTTCTACTTAAAGTGAAGGTGTTGAATTAGTGAACTGTACGAAATGAATCATCACCACTTTAGAACAAAGCTCAGAGAGCATCAAGTATTGTGTAAATCTGAGTCAGGAGTAATCGCCTTATCTCAATCCTCAGTTGTTTTGTCTTCATGGGTGCTGCACCTAAGCAGCAATATTTACCATTTCATTTCACAATGTTGTCTTTGTACAGAGAGAATAGCAATTAATTAATTTTCCATAGCTCATGAATAGGCTTTACAGATTTTTGTCCTTGTTTCCTTACCATTTCTTTTTAGCAAAAAGGGACTTCACACAGGTTTTGTGCCAGCAACCTAGCAAAGGACACTGAATAGAGAATGCTTTGGTAATGAATTTTCCATTGTTCTAGACTTTCTCTGCCTAATATTTATGACATTTATAACACAGCTTATCTGTCTGCAGTGCTTGAACAAGAGAAAGCCAAAGTTCTGGAAATAAATATATATTGTATATTTTTTGTGTTGTATGGTATTGATTTGGACTTGAATGTACTTGCATAGTATGAAGTTTTCAGTACCAGTCCTGATGAAGGATATTGGTTCGAAACATTGACTCTTTATTCCTCTCTACAGATGTTGCCTGACCCGCTCAGTTCCTCCAGTATTTTGTTTGTGTTGCCATTATGAAAGTTCACTGTGTGGTTGATTGTTGGTTGGGGAGAGTTTAGACTGTAAGAAGATTTTCCAGTAGGAAAACCAAGTAAAGCAATAGTGGTAAGCGAATCTTTAGGTAAAGGGACAGATAGGAGATTCCATGGCCATGGAAAAGAAACCAGAAGGATTAATTGTCCCCTGGGGGCCAGGGTGAAGGATTTCTCAAAGCAGTTACAGAGCATTCTTGTGGGGGAGTGTGAAAATCAGAGATGGTGGTGCACATTGGTACCAGTGACGTGGGTAGAAAGGGGGAAGGGGTCCTGCACAGTGACTGTAGAGAGCTAGGAAAGAGTCTGAAGATCAGAGCCTTGAAGGCAGCAATCTTTGGATTACTCCCGGTGCCATGTGCTTGTCAGGGCAGGAATAAGACCATAAGACCTAGGAACAGAATTAAACCATTCAGCCCATTGAGTCTGCTCCACCATTCAATCATGGCTGATTTATTATCCCTTTCAAACCCATTCTTTTGTCCTCTCCCTGTAACCTTTGACACCTTTATTAATCAAGAATCTATCAACCTCTGCTTTAAATATACCCAATGACTTGGTTCCACAGATTCATCAACTTTCGGCTAAAGAAGTTCCTCCTCATTTCAGTTTTGTTTTTGGGGTGCCACAATAGAGTAGCAGTTATGGCAATGCTATTGTAGCCTGGGGTGTTCGGAGTTCGACACAGTGCCATCAGTAAGGAGTTTGTATGTTCTCTCTGTGACTGTGTGGGTGTGCATCAGGTGCTCCAGTTTCATCCAACAATCGGAAGATGTATAGATTAATAGGTTAATTGGTCATTGTAACTTGTCCTGTGATTAGGCCAGGATTAAATAGGTGGGTTACTGGGCAGTGTGGCTCATTTGGCCAGAAGGTACTATTCTGCATTGTGTCAGTAAATAAACTAATTGTTTTTAAAGGAGTATTCTTGTATCTTGAGGCCATGACCTCTGGTCTTAGACTTCCTCTGCATAGGAAACACCCTCTCCATGTCCACTGACATCCCTCTCCCCATTCTTCTAAACTCCAGCAAATACAGAATAGAAAGGATGGATGAATATTTGCAGGGGGCAGGGTTTCCGGTTCTTGGATCACTAGAACTTTTTCTGGGGCAGTAATGACCAGTATTAGAAGGATGGGTTGTACCTTAACTGAAGGTGAACCAGTATCCTGGCTGGGAGGTTCACTGGTGCTACTCAGGGAGATCTAAACTAGTTTGGCAGGGAGATGGGAACTTGAGGTCAGAAAATGCAGGGATGAGAGGAAGATAGATATCATGACCAGTAAGAACAGATTTGGCCTTAAATATAATGGATATTATCTTAAGATAATGGATATAATAAGATGGCCGGTTTGAAGTGTGAGTATTTTAATGCTAAGAGCATTCTGGATATGGGTGATGAACTTCAGTACATGGAACTATGATGATGTGGCATAACAGAGACTTGGTTGAGAGAGGGAGAGACAGGAATGGATGCTTAATGTTCCAGAGTGCTGATGTTTCAGAAAAGATAGAGGAGGTAAAAGGGGGTGGAGTTGCGCTATTAATCAGAGGTAGTATCACAGCTGCACTCAGGGGATGTAATGGAGGGCTCATCCATTAGAACTCAAAAATTTTGAGAGTGTTTATCCCCAAGTAACCCAAGTGCGTCTCCCAAGACGAGAAGTCTAGGGCAGAAAGGGAGTTGAATACCTGAAACTTCACCAATATACTTAAGTATCATAATCCAAAATCCTTGAGTCCTGGGACAGGACCAGAGTGCATGTACTAAGTCCCCTTTATCCGCCCTACAGTGCCAGCATTCAGGGGTGGTTTTCAACCCTAATCTATGTAACCTTGCTGGAGTCCAATAGAAACGGTGTAGGATCTTAAACTGAATAAGGCGTACCCTCAGGTCTCTTGACATTGTTTTGACATTTTTGCAAATTTTGTCCCACTCTTTTGTCTCAAAAGTCACACTCGGCTCTTTTTCCCATGCTTTTTTAAGACCCAACAGAATTTTGTTCCGGGAAATTCGTGTTAAAGCTGAATAATAAGTTGAAGCTTTGTGATCTTTACCATATGCAGCCAGTACAGTAGACAATATCGTAGCAACTTGTGGGGGTTGCTGTGTAGAGCCAAAAGTTGTATGTAGCAATTGGCACAGTTGAAGCTATCTCCAAAATTGTGACCTAGAAATATCATACTGTTAGATTAATCGATTAAAAGATTTTAAACTATTACCATTATGAAGGTCTCCCAACCTAATAACGCCTTTCCCTTGCCATTCCCTCCAGAAGAAAGGGGACTTACCAATACGCAATTTCAGATTCATACAGATACTCAAGGCTTCATTTAAATATGGATTAAATTTAAATAATCTAGCTGTCTTATTCCAAAACAAATGCATATGCGATATAATTGGGTGAGACCTTGCCTCAGGAAGTAACTTGATGGATGAACGTTGTAATGGAGGGATGGGAGGAAGAGCAGAACACTCAATACGATACCAAAGAAGCGCTCTCTCCGGAGGGAGAGACCAATATGCTAAATGTTTAAGAGTAAAGGCATAATAATAATATATTAAGCACTCTCAAAATTGGATCCAGACAAGTATAATGGTAGGAAGACAAATTATACTTGGAGGTTGGAGGAACTTGGGGGGACCATCATTTCAGGAGTGCATCACAGAATTAGAGATTGGACACCTATACACAAAAATGGGGCAAATATTTAGGTTTCCTGGGTGGGGGGGAATAGTGGTGAATGTAGTGGTGAAGCATATTGCTAAATGGCAGCCTTTTCTGTTAAATAGGCACACATGGTTGTTATATTGATATTTATTTCTGCCATGTTTGTTTTTATTTTATGGATAATTTTATGTTTTGTAAGTTATGATTTATAAAATTCTAACACTGACTCAAGGGTTCAGGGATACAAATTTTCTAGAAATAAAATCTGGAAATTGTTTTTTCAGAACTCAAAAATCAGAAAGTAGCAATCAGTCTGGGATTATACTACAGACACCCCAATACTCACTGGGCCGTTGAAGCACAGATAAGCAGAAAGATTAGGATTGTTGTAGTGGGTGACTTCAATTTCCCCGGTATAGACTCAGATCTCCCTAGTGCGAGAGATTTAGACGTGGCAAGATTTGTTAGGTACAATCAGGGGGGTTTCTTAAATCAATATGTGGATGGTCCAACTAAAAGACCGACCATATTGAACTTTAAATCGAGAAATGAGCATGGCCAAATGACGGACCTTTCAGTCGGAGAACAGTTTGGGAACAGTAAGATAGACAAGGTTAAGTGTGGACCTTGTGGGAGAGTATTAAATTGGGGCAGGACCTAGGGAAAGTCACATGTCATGACACGTGGAGGGTGTGTAAAGCCCAACTGCACATAATACAAGGCACAGAATTATTCCAGTAAGAAGGAAGGACAAGGATGGCAAGGTAAGAGAACTTTGGATGTCAAGAGATGTAGTGGAGTTAGTCAAGAAGTAAAATGAAGCATATATAAGGTTTAGGAAGTTGAAGTCAAATAGAGGCCTTGAGGATTATAAAGATGACAGTAAATAACTCAGGAAAGGAATTTAGGAAGCTAGGAGGGGCCTTGAAAAGTCCTTAGCAAGTAGAGTTAAAGACAATCCCCAAGGCATTCTATGCATCCATCAAGAGGGTGACCAGGGAGTGGATAGAGCCACTCAAGGATAAAGGAGGGAGCCTGTGCTTTGAGTATTTTGCATTAGTACTTGCCACCAAGAAGGACATGGAGCACAGGGTGATCAGTGTGAAGCATGCTAATGTGCTTGTGCATTTCAAAATAAAGGAGCAGGTTGTGTTGGATCTCAAAGAAAATGAAGGTGGCTGGGACCCTCGGGCAAGATGAGATTATACCCCATGTTATTGAGAGGAGCAAGAGATGTGATTGCTGGAGCCTTGACAAGGTCACGTCTCACCAACTCAAACTCGAGGAAAATCTGCAGATGCTGGAAATCCAAGGCAAAACACACAAAATGCTGGAGGAACTCCGCAGGTCAAGCAGCATCTATGGAAATGAATAAACAGTTGACATTTCAGGCCGAAACATTTCAACAGTACTCACAAACTCAGTTGAGTTTATTGAGGGACTGACAAATGTGATTGAGGGTAGAACTATGGATGCTGTCTACATGAATTTTAGTAAGGTGTTTGACAGGTTCTTTGTGGAAAGTTCTTCCAGAAAATAAAGATGCATGGGATCCACGGTGAATCCATGTTTGGACTCATAATTGGCTTGTCCATAGAAGACAAAGAGCACTGGTATATGGGACTTACTCTGGTTGGAAACCTGTGATTAATGGTTTCCCATATTGAGACCTCTGCTGTTGGTGATATATATGACCCAGATTACAACTTAAATAGTTGAGTTACTAAGTTTGCAGACAATATGATGATTGGTGGTGTTATGGATAGTGTAGAAAACTGGCAAAAAATACATTGGAATATAGATCAGTTGCAGATTTAGGCAGAGATATGGCAAATGGAGTTTAACCTGACCATGTGTTAAGTATTGCTCTTTGGGAGATTAAATGTAAAGGGACAGTGTGCTGTTAATGGCAAGACCCTTAACAGTGTTGATGTGTACTTTTGACTTTAAGATATCTCAGCATAGTAGTTTCACTCTAGATCCAGAATAGTTGCAAATTCAAAGTATTATAGTGTAGTGTGTCTGTTCATTAGAATTTTTGGAAGGTGGATTGTGACGTGGCATCAATTTGGAAGTCTTATTTGGAAGGTGGGATGCATGACATGGGTAATGGAATTTCTGCTGATGTCAAGTAGCATCTTTCAACAGTAGTGACTGAGGCATAGTGCTGAGGAGGATTAATCAGCATTTCTTTTATTTTGTTTCTGTCCCAGAGTGCACCTTGTCTGTCATTCTTAGAGATTGACAGAGTGAAAGAAGAGTTTGAAATAGACAGCGTTACTGAAAATTTTCGTAATAGAAGTGGCTATGTTGTGCGTGAGGTTAAAAGCAATACCTCTTGATATTTGTAAAGCCATTAGTTTGGAATAATGTTTTCCAGAGATTATCTTACTTTTTCTCTCTTTGTTAAAATGGCATTAAGCTAAGTAACATTTAGCAGGCTAGTGCTGTGTGCTGTGCTTTATGTTCAGTTCAAAGCCATGCAGGAGATTAAAAAAGACAAGCAGGAACAGTGTAAGATGTTCAAATTATCAGGGTGGTGATGCATTTTTATGGACTGTGCAAATGAGCAATTAGGTTGAACACCAGCCTCTTTTGATCTCATTTATGCTGCCACTGCTACCTATACTGACTCATGACAAATAACAGCAGACAATGGCAGCTCAGGTGGTCCTGTAAAATTCTCAAAAACTCTTTACGCCACCCCATAATTACGTTTGTAGGTATTGAAGTACAAATCCTCGCCACAGCTTAGGCACTCTTTGCTTGCTGGAATGACCAAACATGTTGTTTTTCCATTTTGTCCTGTTGCTGAAAGTGAGGAACTATTGCCAGAATTATCCAAAGAAGCTGAAGAAATTGGTCTGTGGAATGCTGATCCCAGGCAAAGCCAAGTTGCAGGGCACTAAGTTTTAGCAGCAGCACTTCTGCATTCCTTAACCAGTGCTCCCCAGTCTTTTGGCATGAAAGCCCCAAGTTTTCCGTACTCGATACAATTCTGTAAATACCTGATAACTTCACAGACTACTATTTTTCAGGAGCTGGGTTTATCCTTGTAGCCAGTGTAACTCGCATTCCAGCTGTAGTTATTGTTGCAGTTTGTGTGAAATTTGGAATTAAGTTTTCAATATTCAATATTTTATAAACTTGACAGCCCCCTTATAATTTATAGTGTCTCCCTTTCCTTAAAGAGCGTGTATGGCATTAATTCCTTCACCTTAAAAAGCACTAATTCCTTCCTCAGATAGTTTATTTTGGAGAGAAAGAACTGTCAGACAGATTTCCCAGGCAATCCTGGAATTTGATCTGATGACATAGTGGTCTCTTCTGGTCTCCAAGAGATGCTGAAGGCTTGTGCAAATGTTATGGTACCTGACCTACTAACTCCAAAGCAATATCTACCACTTTAGCACAGAGTGAAGCTTAAGCTCTCCACATTTTCTCCTCTACCTTTACAGCAGCTTGCATGGTTTAGAAAGCTGATCACTCTACCGATGGGTACCAGGCCTGGCTGCTTGGATTACTCGCATGTGTCCTGTATTCCTTGATACAAACAAATGGCTGTGTTTTGCCAGCCTTGTTTCTCCGACTAAGGAAATCCTCAAAGGCAGGCGGCACCCAAAGTGATATCTATTTTAAAGCCAGGAGAATTAGCCAGCAATTGCTGAACTTAAATGCATTATCCCTCCCTCAACCTTTAGTAAGCTTTCTGTCCAACAGCTACAAGGTAATCCAGCCACCTTTATTAAGATGCAGAAGGAAGAAATTGCTCTGATCACTTAGAGTCAGAGAGAACCTAGCCTGGTCCATGCTGACCAAGATTTTCACGTAAGTTAGTCCCATTTGTCCTTGGTTGTCTCTAATCCTTTCCTAGCCAGGTACCTCTCGAAGTACCTTGTTAGTGTACCTACCTCAACGATTTCCACTGGCAACTCATTCCATAGATGGATCACTGTCTGGGTGAAAATGTTGCCCCTCAGGTACTGAATAAACTCTGATCTTATGAACTGGAGGGCATAGATTTCACTTCCCAACTCTGGGGGAAAAGACTCTGCACCTTCACCCTACCTATGATCCTCATAACTTTATACACGTCTATAAGATCACTCCCCATTCACCTGTGCTCCACTTTTCCCATCCTGCTCAATCTCCCTCTGTAACTCAGTCCCTTGAGTCCCGACAGCATCCTTATAAATCTCCTCTGCACTCTTTCCAGGTTAATGGTGACCAGAGGTGAATACAATATCCCAAACATCCTTGCACCTGCTGTCAATATTGAATCAGGCTGCCCGAAGACATGAACTACCTTTGGAGATTAGTTAATGGCATACTGTTGGATATGAAGGCTTTTACCAATGCTTTCAATAGTCATTTAATGCCTTTTGGATCTTTGACTTGTCAACAAAGTAACAAGCAATCTCACATCAAAGACATCCTCCAATGTGTTGTATAGCTCTACAAATTGCTGAGTGGGGTAGAAATGATCAGGCACATCAAAAGTGGGTATTCATACAGCTCATGGACCATTACCAGTAGTAACAGTAGTAGAAGTGTACTCTACCAAATTCTATAAACCTCATGGCCCATCATGTCTTCCACTATAAATATGATACCAAGAGATCAGCCTTGATTCAATGAGTGCAGGAGGGCATGTTGGGAGCAACATCACACATCATGATGTTCTGGCTCAGTGGAGTAACATTTAGGATCGATGTGTACTGAGCAACATGCAAAAGTCAAAGCTAAACAGTCACACAGCCTGCAACTCAGATAAGTGGCTCAGTAGCCCTACCACGTCTATTCATGAATGGTGGTGAGCAGTTATTCAGACAAAAAGACTTCAAGAATGTCCTCGTACCAATGATATTAGGACCCAACGTGTTAATGCTGAAGAAAAGCCTTAATTAGTTGTTACAGATGATCCACTTTGAGATCCCCACTGTCACAAAAGCAAATCACCAGCTAAATCTGTTCAGTTCCTGTAATATCAGGAAACTGATGAGAACATAGGATATGGTAAAAGTGATCAGACCAGAAAAATTCCCTACAGCAGCATTGAAAACGTACACTCTAGAACTAGCTGTGCCTCAAGCCAAGCTGTTCATTGATATCTATTCAACAATGTGGAAGATTAGCCAGATATGTCCCATTCAGCATTTAATACCTTCATTCCCACAATCCTGATTGAGAAGTTGCGGAACCTGGGCCTCAGTACCTCCCTCTGCAATTGGATCCTCAATTTCCTAACTGGAAGACCACAATCTGTGTGGATTAGTGGTAACATCTCCTCCTCGCTGACGATCAACACTGGCGCACCTCAGGGGTGTGTGGTAGCCCACTGCTCTACTCTCTCTATATCCATGACTGTGTGGCTAGGCATAGCTCAAGTACCATCTATAAATTTGCTGATGATACAACCATTGTTGGTAGAATCTCAGGTGGTGACGAGAGGGCATACAGGAATGAGATGTGCCAACTAGTGGAGTGGTGCTGCAGTAGCAACCTAGCCCTGAACATCAGTAAGATGAAAGGGCTGATTGTGGACTTCAGGAAGTGTAAGGTGAAGGAACGCATACCAATCCTCTTCAGAAGATCAGAAGTGGAGGGAGTGAGCAGTTTCAAGTTCCTGGGTGTCAAGATCTCTGAGGATCTAACCTGGTCCCAGCATATTGATGTAGTCAAAAAGAAGGCGAGACAGCGGGTATACTTTATTAGGAGTTTGAAGAGATTTGGTACGTCAACAAATATACTCAAAAACTTCTATAGATGACCAGGGAGAGCATTCTGACAGGCTGCATCACTGTCTGGTATGGGGTATGGTACTAGCCTACAAAGTACCCAAGATATCTTCAAGGAGCAGTGTCTCAGAAAGGCAGCATCCATTATTAAGGACCTCCAGCACCCAGGGCATGTCCTTTTCTCACTGTTACCATCAGGTAGGAGGTACAGAAGCCTGAAGGCACACACTCAGCGATCCAGAAACAGCTACTTTCCCTCTGTCATCCAATTCCTAAATGAACATTGAACCCTTTGGACACTACCTCACTTTTTTAGTATACAGTAATTCTGCTTTTTACACGATTTTTAATCTATTCACGATACGTATACTGAATTAGATTGATTCATTTATTCTATTTTATGTATTGCATTGAACTGCTGCTGCTAAATTAACAAATTTCACGACACATGCCGGTGATAATAAACCTGATTCTGATTCTCAAGAAGCAGGACAATTCAAGTCTGGCAGATTACTGTCTTATCAATGCATTCTCAATCATCAACAAATTTATGGAAGCTGTTTGGCACTTGTTTACCAATAATTTACTTGCTGATGCCCAGTTTTGTTGTGCCAGGATCAATACACTCCCAGATCTCATCAGTCTCCTTGGTCCAATCATCGACCAAAAGCTGAACCTTGACTGTGATGTCAAGGCAGCATTAAGGGAAATGGTAGAGCTGAACTCCAACAGTATCAAAGAGAAACTCACATGGCTGGAGTCATAACTTGCGCAAATAGAAATGGGTCAAAGCCAATCTCCCCAGCTCCACACATCACAGGGTCTGAAGTGGGATGTTCACTTTTGATGGCACGGTGTTCAATTGTCTTTACAGCCCTTAGACAAATGAAACTGTCCGTGATTGCCTGTAACAAGACCAAGACATTATTCAGGCATGGAATGATAAGTGACAAGTAACATTGATGACACAGAAGTGCCAGACAGTGACCCTGGTAGGAGAGATTAAAACAAGCTACTGAATTCACCATCAAAAACATCACCAAGCTCATCTCACAAAACACCCAACCACCCTTAGTTATTGTGACTGCAAGAGTTAATCTGAGGCTGGTTATCCTGTGCCAATTGATATGTTTCTTAACAAAATAAGGCTTTTCCACCATGTACAAAGGTTAGACGAGGTGTGAGAAATGTTTTCCACTCACCTGCATGAGTGCAGAGCCAGTAACACGCAAAGAGCTTGACATGATTCAAGACAAATCAATCTGCCTGATTGGCACTTCATCAACCATGGTAAACATTGATTTCCTCTACTATTGGCTCACAGAGTCTTCAGAATGCAGCCTTAACAAAGTGCACTGCAGTTACGTTCCCAGACTCTTCTACAAATGGGGCAGATAGTGCCAGACCAGAGTAGACTTCCAGGTGAGTTCTTTGTCAGGTGTTAGGCCAGAGCTTTGAGAGTCAGTGAAGATGTTTCTTGGAGGCTTTGTTAATTTCTGCCTACCTGTTAATTTCTTCCCATAAGGGAGTTCAGAATACTGTTTTTCAGGAGTTTTTTGTTAGGAGAAGTTTGGATAGGTACATGGATAGTAAAGTTATGGAGGGCTATGGTCCCAATGCAGGTTGATGGGAGTCGGCAGTTTAAATGGTTTTGGCATGGACTCGAAGGGTCGAAAGACCTGTTTCTGTGCAATACTTTTCTATGACTTTATGATGAGGAGTGTGTAAACAACATGGCTTGCCTATTGTAACTGACAACCTATAGCGGGCATTGATGTTTGATCCCTTCCCCCCACTGTCATATTCTGCCATCTTTTCATTCCTTTCCAGTCTTGATGAATGGTCTCTCCCCAAAACATTGACTGTTTATTCATTTCTGTTGATGCTATCCGACTTGCTGAGTCCCTCCAGCATTTTGTGTGTGTTACTCTGGATTTCTAGCATCTGCAGAATCTCTTGAGTTATCGATGCTTGTTTACTTGCCTTTCCACTGAATTTGAGGATTTTGAAGAAAACTGTTGATGGCATTTTTCCAGTGTCTTGTGAAGTCTTACTGCAAGGATACTGTTGGGGGTGATGACTTACCTGGGACTAGCTGCAGTAGCCGGATCTCTGGCACTGAGTCTGGCTCTGCAGTGCAGAAGGGAGGGGGGGGGGAGAAAGAGGAGAGCGGTAGTGATAGGGGACTCGATAGTTAGAGGTGCAGATAGAAGGTTCTGTCGTCGTGACAGAGAATCCAGGATGGTTTGTTGCCTCCCAGGTGCCAGGGTCAAGGATGTCTCTGATCGATTGCATGACATTCTGAAGTGGGAGGGTGACCAGCCAGATGTCGTGGTGCACATCAGTACCAATGACATAGCAAGGAAGAGTGAAGAGGTCCTGGACAGTGAGTATAGAGAGCTTGGTAGGAAGTTGAAAAGCAGGACCTCAGGGGTGGTAATCTCAGGATTGCTATGCTAGGTGCCAGTGAGGGTAGGAATAGGATGCTCTGGAGGAGGAACAAGTGGCTGAGGAACTGGTGTAGGGGGCAGGGTTTCAGATTTCAGGATCATTGGGACCTCTTCTGGGGCAGGTGGGACCTGTACAAGAGAGACGGGTTACACTTGAACCACAGGGGGACCAATATCCTTTCAGGGAGGTTTGTTAGTGCTATTGGGGAGGCTTTAAACTAGATTTGCAGGGGGATGGGAACCAGAGTGCCAGAGCTGACAGTGTGGCTGGGGTGAAAATAAATGATGTTGAAGGTTTAAGCAAATCCGCTGATAGAAAGGTTGTGAGTGATGGTAAAAATCTTCTGAGGTGTATATATTTCAATGCTAGGAGTATTGCGGGGAAGGCGGATGAGTTGAGGGCGTGGATTGACATGTGGAATTATGATGTTGTAGCAATTAGTGAAACTTGGCTACAGGAGGGGCAGGACTGGCAGCTTAATATTCCAGGGTTCCGATGTTTCAGATGTGATCGAGGCAGGGGAATGAAAGGTGGGGGAGTAGCATTGCTTGTTAGGGAAAATATTACAGCAGTGCTCAGGCAGGACAGATTAGATGGCTTGTCTACTGAGTCCTTATGGGTGGAGCTGAGAAACAGGAAAGGTATGGCCACATTAGTGGGATTGTATTACAGACCACCCAATAGTCAACGAGACTTGGAAGAGCAAATCTGCAGAGAGATAGCAGGCAACTGCAGGAAACATAAAGTTGTGGTGGTAGGGGATTTTAATTTCCCATACATTGATTGGGACTCCCATACTGTTAGGGGTCTAGATGGTTTAGAGTTTGTAAAATGTGTTCAGGAAAGTTTTCTAAATCAATATATAGAGGGACCAACTAGAGGGGATGCAATATTGGATCTCCTGTTAGGTAACGAATTAGGGCAAGTGACGGAAGACTGTGTAGGGGAGCACTTTGGTTCCGGTGATCATAACACCATTAGTTTCAATTTGATCATGGACAAGGATAGATCTGGTCCTAGGGTTGAGGTTCTGAACTGGAAGAAGGCCAAATTTGAAGAAATGAGAAAGGATCTAAAAAGCATGGATTGGGACAGGTTGTTCTCTGGCAAAGATGTGATTGATAGGTGGGAAGCCTTCAAAGGGGAAATTTTGAGAGTGCAGAGTTTGTATGTTCCTGTCAGGATTAAAGGCAAGGTGAATAGGAATAAGGAACCTTGGTTCTCAAGGGATATTGCAACTCTGATAAAGAAGAAGAGGGAGTTGTATGAAATGTATAGGAAACAGGGGGTAAATCAGGTGCTTGAGGAGTATAAGAAGTGCAAGAAAATACTTAAGAAAGAAATCAGGAGGGCTAAAAGAAGACATGAGGTTGCCTTGGCAGTCAAAGTGAAGGATAATCCAAAGATCTTTTACGAGTATATTAAGAGCAAAAGGATTGTAAGGGATAAAATTGGTCCTCTTGAAGATCAGAGTGGTCGGCTTTGTGCGGAACCAAAGGAAATGGGGAAGATCTTAAATAGGTTTTATGCGTCTGTATTTACTAAGGAAGCTGGCATGAAATCTATGGAATTGAGGGAATCAAGTAGTGAGACCATGGATACTGTACAGATTAAAAAGGAAGAGGTGCTTGCTGTCTTGAGGAAAATTAAAGTGGATAAATCCCCGGGACCTGACAGAGTGTTCCCTCGGACCTTGAAGGAGACTAGTTTTGAAATTGCGGGGGCCCTGGCAGAAATATTTAAAATGTCGCTGTCTATGGGTGAAGTGCCGGAGGATTGGAGAGTGGCTCATGTTGTTCTGTTGTTTAAAAAAGGATCGAAAAGTAATCCGGGAAATTATAGGCCGGTGAGTTTAACATCAGTAGTAGGTAAGTTATTGGAGGGAGCACTAAGAGACAGAATCTACAAGCATTTGGATAGACAGGGGCTTATTAGGGAGAGTCAACATGGCTTTGTGCATGGTAGGTCATGTTTGACCAATCTGTTGGAGTTTTTCGAGGAGGTTACCAGGAAAGTGGATGAAGGGAAGGCAGTGGATATTGTCTACATGGACTTCAGTAAGGCCTTTGACAAGGTCCCGCATGGGAGGTTAGTTAGGAAAATTCAGTCGCTAGGTATACATGGAGAGGTGGTAAATTGGATTAGACATTGGCTCGATGGAAGAAGCCAGAGAGTGGTGGTAGAGAATTGCTTTTCTGAGTGGAGGCCTGTGACCAGTGGTGTGCCACAGGGATCAGTGCTGGGTCCATTGTTATTTGTCATCTATATCAATGATCTGGATGATAATGTGGTAAATTGGATCAGCAAGTTTGCTGATGATACAAAGATTGGAGGTGTAGTAGACAGTGAGGAAGGTTTTCAGAGCCTGCAGAGGGACTTGGATCAGCTGGAAAAATGGGCTGAAAAATGGCAGATGGAGTTTAATACTGACAAGTGTGAGGTATTGCACGTTGGAAGGACAAACCAACATAGAACATACAGGGTTAATGGTAAGGCACTGAGGAGTGCAGTGGAACAGAGGGATCTGGGAATACAGATACAAAATTCCCTAAAAGTGTCGTCACAGGTAGATAGGGTCGTAAAGAGAGCTTTTGGTACATTGGCCTTTATTAATCAAAGTATTGAGTAGAAGAGCTGGAATGTTATGAGGTTGTATAAGGCATTGGTGAGGCCGAATCTGGAGTATTGTGTTCAGTTTTGGTCACCAAATTACAGGAAGGATATAAATAAGGTTGAAAGAGTGCAGAGAAGGTTTACAAGGATGTTGCCGGGACTTGAGAAACTCAGTTACAGAGAAAGGTTGAATAGGTTAGGACTTTATTCCCTGGAGCGTAGAAGAATGAGGGGAGATTTGATAGAGGTATATAAAATTATGATGGGTATAGATAGAGTGAATGCAAGCAGGCTTTTTCCACTGAGGCAAGGGGAGAAGAAAACCAGACGACATGGGTTAAGGGTGAGGGGGGAAAAGTTTAAAGGGAACATTAGGGGGGGCTTCTTCACACAGAGAGTGGTGGGAGTATGGAATGAGCTGCCAGACGAGGTGGTAAATGCGGGTTCTTTTGTAACATTTAAGAATAAATTGGACAGATACATGGATGGGAGGTGTATGGAGGACTATGGTCCGTGTGCAGGTCAGTGGGACTAGGCAGAAAATGGTTCGGCACAGCCAAGAAAGGCCAAAAGGCCTGTTTCTGTGCTGTAGTTTCTATGGTTTCTGTGGTTTAAGGGGTCTGGGTCCCAGGAGGGCAGCATTTGTTGCTGCTCAGTAGACAATAAGCTTTGTGCCAGGCTGAAGTCTTGATCTTCAAATGCCTTGTTCAGTACTTGATCCAAGGCTGTGCTGGGGTATTGAGGACTCTCGTCAGATCTGTTGTGAATATTTGCCTTCTCTAAGATGCCTGTGATCACTCAAAGTGGGGGAACATTTAGAACATTGAGGTCATGTGGTGGGAGAACACAAAAGCTCTGGGAAAGCAGTGGAAGAAGTGAAACCACCTCACAAACTACCCACTGCCTGTTCTACTCGCCTGCATCTGGTTCATTTGTGAAAGAGTCTGTAGTTTTAATGGCTTCATGAGCTCCCTGGAATCCACAGAGCCATCATGGAATTAAATCACCCTTGATCCCAAGAGAAGGAGAATAGTAATTATGCATCTGGTGTTGACCCAGTAACCAGATCGCTAGTACCATGGTAAATGTGCAATATAAAGACCTGATACTTCATTACTGTGGAGCAGATGGCACCTTTGACTTTTATCTTAGATTTCTCTCACCAGACTCAATTGAATCCACCCGGGGGCCACAGCACCAAGTGTGTCTGCGGTCTCAGGTCTAGAACATATCACATTATCTTGTCTACTCTCACCTCCAGCAAATGTATCTCATTGGCTTTGTAGCAGGCTTGTTTGTGTGGGTTACTAAACTGGACATCCTGAATTAAGCTTGCATTCACAGAAATATAGTTGAAATTTGTAATGTCATGACATATTGATAAGATGTGTCAATACTTTTTTGAGATGTAACTGATGGAACTTAGAAAGGTATAAATTTGTATTGCATTGATGTTTCTACCACCACACAGCCAAAACCCTTAAAATAGAATCCCCAGACTATTTCTTTGTGGAATAGGCACTTAATATGCATGCTCTTTCAAAGTGATTCCTGCTCCAAAATGCAGTTTTTCTTTAGCATAATTTCAGCAAGAGTGGTTATGAATTCAGTACATTATTTTGGGCAAGTGACTGGAGTTTTGAAATAATGAACAGTTTAAGATAGTAAGTATTTTGTTGCATAATTAAAATTCCATCTTAATTAGGTTTCTCTCAAATCAAAATATCACTTCAACTCCTATAACATTTCAGAAGATTATAAAGAATAATCCCTTCAGTTTATCATTACTTTGGGTAATTGGAATGATTGTAACCCAAAGCCAATTTTTTATGTTAGCTCAGAAGATGGTGACTATTATTCCAAAAATTACAGTGGAGGCTTTGCATGTTTAAGTTGCTAAAAAGTGAAGGCATTTCAATGCCCTACATAATAAAAGCCAGCACAGAGGTTGAGTCAGGAGTAAAGTGTACAAATATTTGCAAGAAAGCCTTAGAGTGCTGGGGAATGGAACTCTGGCTGGGATTTTTCTAAGGAGCCAGCAGAGATGCAGTGGGATGAATTGCTTCATTCTATGCTGCTGTTATTATGTGTGCACTAGCCCATTTCTGAAATGTACGTACAACATAATGTATTCCAATCAGGTTCTCAGTAATCCGCAGTAAGGTTGAGAAGAAATCGATCATAGGTTTACTAAATTTACCTCTCATTGTGAATGGAATAAATTGATTATCATAGCAATTAATATTATTTACTTGTCATGTGTTACAATTAATGTTTTCTTTGCACATTATTTTAATACACTATTTTTAATTGTATTGCTCCATATCTTCACAGTTCATGCACACATGAAGCCTTTTATGTGTAGTGGACTCTCTGCTGGGAATACTGTTGGATCTGCACAGTGTCATCCTTGTTGAATTATTCAGTGATGTGGAGAAATAGATGAAGTGATACCTTACCAGGTCACATTTGCAGCATGTCACTCATTGAAAAGCCTATCTTACAAATGCTGCACATGTGATTAGATTAGATTAGATTATGAGGACACTCAGTCCTTGTTTATTGTCATTTAGAAATGCATGCATTAAGAAATGATACAATGTTCCTCCAGTATGATATCACAGAAACACAGGACAGACCAAGACTAAAACTAACAAAAACCACATAATTATAATATATAGTTACAACAGTGCAAAGCAATACCGTAATTTGATAAAGAGCAGACCATGGGCACGGTAAAAAAAAAAGTCTCTAAGTCCCAATAGCCCATCATCTCACGCAGACGGTAGAAGGAAGAAACTCTCCCAGCCATGAACCTCCAGCACCGCAAACTTGCCGCTGCAGCACCCTGGAAGCACCCGACCACAGCCGACTCTGAGTCCGTCCGAAAACTTCAAGCCTCCGACACCAAGCACCATCTCTGCCGAGTGCATCGACCCCGCCCCAGCCGCTGAGCAACAAGCAAAGCCGAGGACTCGGGGCCTTCCCCTCCAGAGATTCTGGATCGCACAGTAGCAGCAGCAGCGAAACAGGCATTTCAGAAGTTTCAGCAGATGTTCCTCCGTGCTTCTCACGTCTGCCTCCATCAAATCAGGGTTGTGCACGGCACCCTACTTGACAGATAACAGATATACTCAACTAAAATCTATCAATAATGGAAATATTCAGCAGGCTGGGCAGTTCCCATAGAGAAAGAAACAGTCTCATTGTTTAATTGGCTCTTCGTTTCCTCACACTCACTTGAGGCAGGGTGCCTGAAGATTGATTCATCTTCGCTGCAGAGATTCTAGTAAAGTTCTGGGGATAAGAAGATCATAGACCTAAAATATGAGGGTTTCTCTCTCTCTCCACAGCTGCTGCCTGACCTGCTGAGATAGAATCAGAGAAAAGTACACCCATCTAGTCCATGCCAAAACCATTTAAACTGCCTTCTCCCATCAACCTGCACCAGAACCATATCCCTCCATACCCCTACCATCAATGTACCTATACAAACCTCACTTAAGCATTGAATTTGAGCTCACATGTGCCATTTTTGCTGACAGCTCATTCCACCCTCTCAAGATCCTCTGAGTGAAGAAGTTTTCCCTCATGTTCCCCTCAAACTTTTTACCTTTCAACCCATGACCTCTGGTTGTCATCCCACTTAACCTCAGTGGAAAAAGTTCTCTTGCATTTACTCTATCTATACCCTACAAAATTTTGTATACTTCTATCAAATCTCCTCTTAGTCTTGCATGTTCCAAGGAATAAAGTCCTAATCTATTCAGTCTTTCCTTATAACTCAGGTCCTCCAGACCCAGCAACATTCTTGTAAATTTTCTCTGTTCTCTTTCAAACTTATTTACATCTTTCCTGTAGATAGTTGACCAAAACTGTACACAATACTCCAAACTAGACCTCACCAGTGTCTTGTACAACTCCAACATTACACCCCATCTCCTGTACTCAGTACTTTGATTAACGAAGGTCAATGTGCCAAAAGCTTTCTTTACAACCCTATCTACCTGTGATGCTACCTTCTATGAATTATCAACCTGTATTCCCAGATCCCACTGCACTACCACACTCCTCAGTGCCCTACCATTCACTGTTTAAGACCTACCATGGTTGGTCCTAACGAAGTGTAACACCTTGCACTTTTCTGCATTAAATTCCACCTGCCCTGATGATTAGAAAGACTTGACGAGGCACTACAAGGATTGTCATGAGCTTACACACACAATATGCTGGAGGAATTCTGAAGCAGCGTCTATGGAGGGGAATAAAGAGTTGATGATTTGGGCAGAGGCTTTTCATCAAGACCTGACCAGTTATGTCAAGTATCCATTTGAAAGAAACTTCCAATGCAACATTTCAAAAAAGTATCCAGCCAAAAGAGAAGTAATCAGGCAGTGCATGCAACGCACAATTTGTTTGATGGTCTATGTTGTAAAAATTCTTCAAGTTGGCAATCACCATAGAATTACTCCTGCATTCTTAAACATGTTTTTCCTTTGTGTCTTCAACCATTGTTGAGGGTGAGAGGAAATGCATGAGTTGTAATTATTTAGAGGAATGTCTGCCTGAGGTTGACCTCAAGCTCCAGATTCTCCAGTGTGAGATTTATGAATGTTTTTAAATAATGAGGAATCTGGCTTCATGAGCATTTTAGAACATAGAACATAGAAAAGTACAGCACAGCACAGTACAGGCCTTTCGGCCCACAATGTTGTGCCAACCCTTAAACCCTGCCTCCCATATAACCCCCCATCTTAAGTTCCTCCATATACCTGTCTAGTAGTATCTTAAGTTTCACTAGTATATCTACCTCCACCACTGACTCAGGTGGTGCATTCCATGCACCAACCACTCTCTGAGTAAAAAATCTTCCTCTAATATCCCCCTTGAACTTCCCACCCCTTGCCTTAAAGCCATGTCCTCTTGTATTGAGCAGTGGTGCCCTGGGAAAGAGGCACTGGCTGTCCACTCTAGGTATTCCTCTTAATATCTTGTATACCTCTCTCATGTCTTCTCTCATCCTCCTCCTCTCCAAAGAGTAAAGCCCTAGCTCCCTTAATCTCTCATCATAATGCATGCTCTCTAAACCAGGCAGCATCCTAGTAAATCTCCTCTGTACCCTTTCCAATGCTTCCGCATCCTTCCTATAGTGAGGCGACCAGAACTGAACACAGTACTCCAAGTGTGGCCTAACCAGAGTTTTCTAGAGCTGACAACAGGAATTCTGCAGATGCTGGAAATTCAAGCAACACACATCAAAGTTGCTGGTGAGCGCAGCAGGCCAGGCAGCATCTGTAGGAAGAGGTGCAGTCGACGTTTCAGGCCGAGACCCTTCGTCAGGACTAACTGAAGGAAGAGTGAGTAAGGGATTTTTCTAGAGCTGGCATCATTACCTCGCGACTCTTAAACACTATCCCTCGACTTATGAAAGCTAACACCCCATAAGCTTTCTTAACTACCCTATCTACCTGTGAGGCAATTTTCAGGGATCTGTGGACATGTACCTCCAGATCCCTCTGCTCCTCCATACTACCAAGTATCCTGCCATTTACTTTGTACTCTGCCTTGGAGTTTGTCCTTCTAAAGTGTACCACCTCACACTTCTCCGGGTTGAACTCCATCTGCCACTTCTCAGCCCACTTCTGCATCCTATCAATGTCTCTATGCAATCTTCGACAATCCTCTACACTATCCACAACACCACCAACCTTTGTGTCGTCTGCAAACTTGCCAACACACCCTTCTACCCCCATATCCAGGTCATTAATTTTGCTATCCATAATCACTTAAGTGATATTTTGACATGCATTATTGGGTGCTGGTTGAGTATCTGCTGGCTCCTTCATGCACTGATATGTTAGATGACAGAGGGTTGAGGAGGGAACTCTTGAACTTTAAAAAATGTGCAGCAGGTCATTGATTTTTCCTTTGCAATTAATTTTGCTGTACTGAAGTTGAATGCATTAGTATTCAGAAATGTAACACGTGCTCAATTTTTTTTGTCTTTTCCATTTGCGGTTAGAAATAGGCTCCCAGCTCATGGGACAGCTGTGCTAAAGCTATTGATGAGCTCAGATTTCAGTATTGCATTCATATTTGTGTTGACAACCATCAGATCAATTTCCTCAAACATCTATCATTGCTAGACTTGCACTCAGTTATTAAAGGATTTTGTATTGATTCTGTTAGCCAAAGAAAATCAATTTGTCGAAGGGGCTAAGGCCACACAACTACTTCAACATTCAAATTTAGCACAGTTGAATGGCTAAAAGACCTGGGCACTGAAATCTTTTCATACATGTGGGTAAACTTATGCATGCTAGTGTTTTTTCTTAAAATTTAAAATGTTATTCATGAAATAAAAATTGAAGCAGTTTTTGCACTTTTTTGTAAAATGAGTCTGACCATGATCTCCCCTACTTCTTAATTGGAAATATAGGTGTTTTAGTTTCTAGATTTTTTGCAAAAAACTAACTGCGTGATAAGAATTAAAGTAGCAAGTCAATATCCCTGTTGTTGATATCCTGGTGAAGTGCTTCATTTGTTTGAATTTCAAGTACTTAAAGTAGCGAGATAGTGGCAGTCAGTGAAATATAAAAGTAATTTATTAAGATCTAAGAGAAACCTTTCACCACCAGATGCAAATCACAGTTTAATGAAGTTTGTTCTATTGAGTAAGTACAGTTCATGACCTCTGAATGGCCTGAAGCACTCCACATCCAGTGAAGTCCCTTTAAGAAATGATGCCGCTAATTTATAACGCATTCTCAGAATCAGCCAGAGGGTAATCTAGTTCAGTCCCATGGGTTCCTTTTCATTCATAGACACTGGGGAGAACGCTTCCAATAGCACCCCTTTTGTAATTGTACAATCTAGAGAATGAACTGCAGTTACCCATCTAACTACTGAGAGCAGCTACCAACTCTGAACTTCCACCAGCAAGATGGACAAGCTTAGCAGGGGCATGAAAACAACAACAACTATTCCTCCAAGATGTACACTAACCTGACTTGAAAATATGTGCTGATCCTTTGTAGGGTTTATATCCTGGAACATGGCAACACAGAGCATAATAGGTGCATCTGAACCAAAAAGGTTGCTTTGATTCAAGAAGGCAGCTTGTCATTAGCTTATCAACACCAACACAATTAATGCTGGTCTTTCTGCCGATGGCCAGATCTGGAATAAAAAGAAACTTTGTTTAAAAAAAAAAAATAATCTGTGAATATAGCAGGGCTTTCAGTTCGACGTCTTTTTCATGGAACACCCTCCAACAGTGCAACCCTCTCTTGGTACTCCATTAGGCTATCAATGAAGTTTGGATATCAAGCCCCTGGAAAGGCTTACAAACTGTGTGCCTGTATCAAACGTGAAAGTTTAGCAACCAAGCAACAGCTGACGCCTAATGTTAATTGTTATCTGAATGGGATTTTGTATTTTTCATATTTACATCTCAAATATTTTAAAGCAATTGAATCTGGTATTTTAATAGGCACTGGAATAATGCTAATGAAGCCCTGGTACATTAAAATTTCCTGTGACAATCAGACAGCTGTTCTGATTGAACAAAACTTCATTGATATTGCCTTAAATTATTTAATGGTGTTTAATATCTAAATGTTATTACATTGTACAAATTTAAGTGGCTGTCTATTGAAGCTGAATGGTAGATCCTACCACTTTATATTTTTAAACATGAATCTTTGGAATAATTTTTCACAGTCAATTTATTTTGAATAACTTGATGGTATCTCATAAATTGGATGGAAAAGGGGCGTCAGCACTTGCAACTTGGAAAGATACTGCATTGCCTGTGAAAAGGATAAGCCAGCAGAAAGCTTTTGTATTTGAATCTGTTTACCTCTATGTGAAATACGTATGGATTCGGATAACTTTTCCTTGCTTGTGTTGCTTTGCAATTCGAATACAGACTAGCCTCACAGTCTTGCATCCCACTGAATACTTTTTTAATATAAAATAAATCGGATCAGCAGAATAAATGAGAAGCATTCAAGATAGTTGCTGTGTCATGTCATCAGCTGACTTAATCCATAAAGGTGTTACAGTGTGGAAATTGGTATTTGTACACCTTGGATAAGGAGAAGAAAATGATAAATGTATTGATAGGATCTGTGTCTTGCTTAGTGACACAGCCTCCTAAGAAGAATGGTGCTGCCATGCCATTGGAGGCTTATAAATGAATAATCTATACCTACGTAATGTATAGAAAAGACTTCTGGATCTCACCGAAATTCTAGAGAGGGGAAAAGCTCCCTTGAGAGAAGAGTGGACAAAATAGAGAAATGAATTGTTATAAGACAAAATTTGGTGTGAAAGCTGGTCTATGGACAATGAGCTGGTTCAAACTTGTGTTCACTGCTTACATGCTATAATAGGTTACAGCAGTGGTCCCCAACCACCGGGCCGCAAAGCACGTGCTACCAGGCCTTGAGGAAACGATATGATTTGGTGATATGAGTCAGCTGCACCTTTCCTCATTCCCTGTCACACTCTGTTGAGCTTGAACACACACGAGGTCATTACCCGCGCGTCATCCATGTCAGCGCGGGAAGGAGATCAACTCCTCGAGCTTGCAAATGACGGCAGGCTGAAAAGTTTGTTTGACATAACATCTCTGCTGGCATTCCGGATCAAGGTCAAGGCTAAATATCCTGAGATAGCCACTAAAGCACTGAAAACATTGCTCCCATTTCCAACATATCTCTGCAATGAATGCAACGAAAACTAAATTGCGGAATAGACTGGACATAAGGAACCTCCTTCAAGTATCGCTGTCTCCCATCACCCCTCGATGGGACCGTCTTGTTGCCGGGAAACAAGCCCAGGGCTCCCACTGATTCAGCGATATTGGTGTGTTGCAATGATTTTATATGTTCATACGGGGAAAATACGTGCTGTGTGTTTAATATCCAAACGTTACTTAAAATGTTATGATGCTATTGACTTATATAACTATATAACAATTACAGCACAGAAACAGGCCATCTCTGCCCTTCTAGTCCATGCCGAATGCTACTTTTACCTAGTCCCACCGACCTGCACTCAGCCCATAACCCTCCATTCCTTTCCTGTCCATATACCTATCCAATTTTTCTTTAAATGTTAATATCGAACCTGCTTCTGCCACTTCTACTGGAAGTTTGTTCAACACTTACTTCAAGCTCCCCTGTCCTCCCCTGATAATTGACTTATCACTATATTCATGCGAGGAAAATATGCACTATGTGTTTAATATTAAATTTGTTAGATAAACCCTTTTAGAAACGAAATTGAGTGTATTAGCCACTTATCACCTATATTCCGGTCGTGATTAACACTCCCCCCGCCTTGGGCAGAATCGCCAAAAGTGATTTGTGGGGGAGAAAAATCGGCACGGTCACACATGCGCACTGGTGCCCGCGCAAGGCTTCATAGTCATTGTAGTCTTTCTTGGGGTAAACACAACGTATTTGACTGCTACTCTTGTCCGTTGGCAACCCTATCCCCCCCGCCCCCCCCCCGGGTCGGCCGGCCCACAAGAATATTGTCAATATTAAACTGGTCCGCAGTGCAAAAAAGGTTGGGGACCCCTGGGTTACAGAACTAAGTTGGCCAGCATTGCCAACAAGCATGCATTACTTCCCCATGAGTTTAACACATTCTATGTGCATTTTGAAAGGAAGGAAATGGGTATGTCAAGCTGATAGTCTGCTTTGCACCTGAATCTACAGTCATTGTCGCAGGTATTAGATCAGAGTGGATTCATTTACTAATCACAAGTACATTGAAACATACAGTGAAATATGTTGTTTGTGTTATCAACCAACGCCATCTGAGGCCAGCATAGTATGCCCACAATATTCAATAGAACAACACACAGCCAACATACAACAGCAAAACAAACCCTTCCCCACCCTCACCCCACAGACACAGATTGACTTCAACCCCAGGACAAGCCACCTTCAGACCATGGACCCAGACTAGCAGACAACGGGCCTCTGATATCCGATCTCAACAACCTAGGAGCTTCAACCCAGGACTGGAGGGTTAACCTGTGGAAAGCATTGGGCCTGGATTGTATTTCCAAATAAATAAAAAGTAGTGTCCCTAGCCATATCCTTAGATCCTGTACAGATCAGCTAGCAAGGGTATTTGTATTCATTTTTAACCTCTTCCTGCTTCAGGTTGTGGATCCTCCTACTTTAAGGAGACCACTATCATCCTGGTGTCCAAGAAAAACAAGGTAACGCACCTTAAATACTACAGCCCAATAGTTCTGACATCCACCATCATAAAGTGCATCAAGAGGTTAGTCATGGCTTGCATCAACACTAGTTTTCCAGGCAACCTCAAACCACTGTAATTTGTCTTCTGCTGAAACAGGTCTATGGAGGATGCCATCTCCCTAGTCCTACGCTCATTTCTGGAGCATCAAGACAGTAAAGGCACCCACATCAAACTTTACTGACTACAGTACTGCATTCATTACTATCATTCCGAGCAAGCACATCACCAAACTCTGGACCGTAGGAGTCACTGCTTTCCTCGTTAACTGGATTCTTGACTTCAATCCCAATAGACCATAATTAGTAAGGATAGGAAGCAACACCTCCACTGTGATTATCCTAAACACAAGGTTGTGTGCTCGGCCCCCTATCCCTGTACTCTCATGACTGCATGGCAAGATTCTGCTCTAAATCTGTCCACAGGTACTGTATGCAAATTATATCACTTTAGTGGGAAGCATCTCAAATAACAATTAGTCAAGAACAGGAAGTAGATGGAGAGCTTAGTGACATAGTGTCATGACAGCAACCTTTCCCTCAATGTCAACAAAACAAAAGAACTGGTCTTTGACTTCAGGAAGGGGACAGTAAACATTCTCCTGTCTACATCAAAGGTGTTGAGGTTAAGAACAATCAAATTGCTAGATGTGAACACCATCAATAGCCTGTCGCGGTCCAACCACGCTGATGTCATGGCCAACAAAGCTCACAAATCCTTTCACTTCCTCAGGAGGCTAAAGAGGCTCATCGACCCATACCAATTGTTATCCATGCACAATAGAAAGCAATCTGTCTGGATGCCTAATGGCTTGGTATGGCAGCTGTTCTGCACACAGCCACAAAGAATTGCAGAGTTGTGGGCACAGTTCAAGCATCACAGAAACCATTCTCCCCTCTATGGATGTTGTCCAGAGTTCTCATTGCTTCAGTAAAGCAGCCAGTATGATCAAAGACCCCACCCACCACTGACATTTTCTCTTCTTCCCTGTCCCAGAAGTCCTGGGGTTGAAGTCAATCTGTGTCTGTGGGGTGAGGGTGGGGAAGGGTTTGTTTTGTTGTTGTATGTTGGCTGTGTGTTGCTCTATTGAATATTGTGGGTAGAAGATACAAAAGCCTGTAAGCACGTACTTTGAGGCTCAAAGACAGCTTCTCTTTCACTGTTATCAAACTCTTGAGTTGGAGCTCTTGTATGATAAAATAGACTCCAGGCCTTACAATCTATGTCACTCTGATCCTGCATTTTGTCATCTACTTGCATTGCACTTTTTTGATGTCTTTTACAATTTATTCTGCATTGTTATTGTTTTACCTATTCTAGCTCAATGCACTGTGTAATGACCTGATCTGTATGAACAGTCTGCAAGGCAAGTTTCTTACTCTATCTTGGTACACGTGACAATGAAAAAAAACAACCAAACCAAATGCTGACGCATCATTTTGAAGTGGTCCAGGAAGAAGAAGGGAGTCGTAGGGATTGTGAGCATGCAGCAGCTGCAGAATGAATGGAAAATTCCTTATTAGCATACTGCTTTGTAATAGAAAAAAATGTCCAAATTGTTTTTCAGAAGTGTAACCTAACAAGAAAATTAACAATGTTCCTGAATGTGGAGCTGAATATTTCGAAAGCTTTATAAGTGTGAAGCTGTGTGTTGCAAAAGAGCACATTAATAGTTTTAGGATAACTAATTGGGCAGTTCCTAGCTTTTCTTGTCATTATACGTACAGTACTTACCATAAGTACTGGTTGCCAAAGAATTGTTGCTATTAGGCAGAGAGAAAAAAAATTAGTTATCATTAGTCCTTAAGGTAACAAGAAAGAAATTGATCTTTCCACATGCAAAGCTCAAGCTCAGTTCTTCATCACATGGCTGTATTTTCCACTTCATCAGTAGATTTCTAATTCAGGCCACTTTGCTAAAATTAAACATTGCTTTTGATTTTATAGCTTAAAGCGTCTAAAATTGCTATATTATTTCTTTGCAAAAAAATCCCCGAATCAAACTTGAACGTTTTAATGTAGTTATAGAGTAATGATTTTGCAAATTTAAAATTTTACATTTGATGTCTTGGTCATGCCTGCAAATAAATTTATTTTAGATACCAGATTAACATGGCTAAAGTTAGTTAATCTGACAGTGTAATTACCAAACCACCTTTGTTGTTAATAACATGAGCAGTTGAAATTGCAGACAGCATGTTAATCATTTATGTGGATATCACTATTCTTGCTAAATCTTTTCATGTTAATAGGCTTAAATTTAGAGATCACTCTTTATTGCAATTGTATTGGCATGATCACACTTTATTATGCTGAGGGAGGCCACATTTTTTAAAATCTGATTAAATAAAGCATGATTTAAGATGGATCTTCTACCTTCCAGGTTATGTTGTGATAATTCATTATTAACTCAATATATTTAAAACATATGATAAAAATTGTTCGTGAATATCTTCCTTCACTTATGAAATCCATTAGAAAATCTTCACATAGGAGGATAGTAAGCTGTTTGGAAAAGTCTTTTATCTGATTTACAGCTTCTAGATCAGTGCTACTTGGTGTATTATTGTCACATGCATTGAGATACAATGGAATAATGTTACAGTTACAATGCAGGCAGACAAAGATGATGCATGAGCCATGATGAAATAGACTGAAGTCAAGGGAGCATCCATAAAAAAGGAGGAGCAAAGTTGGGCTATTTGGCCCATCGAGTCTGCTCTGCCAATCCGTCATGGTTAATTAATTATCCCTCTCAACCCCAATCTCCTGTCTTCTCCTCATAAGCTTTGCTGCCCTGACTAAACAAGAACCTATCAACCTTCACTTTAAATATTTTCATTGACTTGGTCTCCATTGCCATCTGTGGCAATGAATTCCTTCTCATCTCCTTTCTAAATGGACCTCCCTCTATCTGAGGCTGAGCCCTCAAGTCCTAGGCTCACTCACTATAGGAAACATCCTCTCCACATCCGTTCTATCTAGGCCTTTAAATATTTCATAGGTTTCGATGAGATTTCCCCCATTCTTCTAAACCCCAGTGTATATGGGCTCAAAGCTCATGTGTTAGCCTTTTCATTTCTGCATCATTCTCATGAACCTCCTCCTAACCCTCTCCAATGCCAGCACATCTTTTCTTAGATAAAAGGCCAAAAACTGCTCACAATGCTCCAAGTGCAGTCTGGCCAACACCTTATAAAGCCTCAGCATTACATCCTTGCTCTTGTACTCCAGTTCTCTCAAAATGAATGTTAACATTGCATTTGCCTTCCTTACCACTGACTCAACCTGCAAATTAATCTTTAGGGAATTTAGCACAAGGACTCCCAAATCTTTTTGCACCTCAGATTTTTTGGATTTTCTCCCACTTTAGAAAATAGTCTAGGCTTTTATTTCTTCTACCAAAGTGCATGACCATACACATCCATAGACTATATTCCATTTGCCACTCCTTTGCCCATTCTCCCAAATTAGTCTAAGTCCTTTGTAGACTTGGTGCTTCTTCAACAATACTGCACCTGCCCCTTCATCTATCTTCATTTCATCCATTAACTTGGCCACAAAGTCATCAATTCTGTCAGCCAAATCATTAACATACAACATGAAAAGAAGCAGTCCCAACACTGATCCCTGCGGAACACAACTAGTCATCTGCAGCCCCTCTGTTCCCACTCATTATTATTGTACAACAGTCCATTCAAGAGTCTTGTATGTTAATGATGAACAGTGGAATAGAATCTGTCCTTGAGCCTGGCATTATGTCTTCTGCCCAATGTAATGGGGTGGGGGTGGGAGAGGAGAAGAGAGAACGTCTGGAGAGGGTGGGGTCTTTGATTATCTCACCTGCATCCTGTATTCCCAAAACAGAAGGGAGTGTAGGTAGACTCGGTCAAGATGGAGCTGGTTTTCTTGATAAACTGTGCTGTTCACAATTCTCCATTGTTTTATGGTCTTTGCCCTACCATGTTGTGATGTATCTGGATTGGATACTTTCTATGGTGCATCAGTAAAAGTTGGAGAGAGTCGAGCAGGATCTGCTGAGTTACCTTAGCGGTGTTTGGAAGTAGTGGTCCTGATATGTTTTCTTGATCATTATTCTCAGAGTGGTTGGACCATGACAAACTGTTGATGATATTTATACTTAGGAACTTGAAGTTCTGAACCATCCCCACTTCAAAATCAATAATACAAGCAGGAGCATGCATTCCGCCCTGCTTCCTGAAAATCAATGACCAGCTCTTTTGTTTTGCTAATATTGAGGGTAAGTCTCTTAACAACTTACTCCTTGGCTCTGTATCGCCTACCTGTATTCTGTTGCATCATCTTATGTCAGTGTCTTTGTTATTCAGATCTATCCAGATCTTGCTACCAGCATCCATTTGTTGTTGAAAAGGATTTGACGTTGGAATTGGTTTATAGAAGCAGGATCATTGCTTGTCTTCCACTCCATGCGGTCCTATAATCCCAATTCAAATGGAATTCAATTACCCTAGATAGAGCATGAGAATGGGATTGACAGACTAATCAACCTGTAACCACTGTTGGGCGTCAAACAAAAATCAACTGGAATACTGGAAACCTTTAATCATGTCATATCTCATCCTATCACTGTTCCAGGGAACACAAGCACTAGAGAAGACGGTTGCAGCCAATCATGGAAGAGCTCTTATAAGTATGTCAAGATCAAACATGAATGCTGGATAATATGAGTTGGTACTTGGCTGGAAATAATTGAGAACTGATGGTGATATAGTCTAGGATTAATGTAGCACTCCGAAGTTTGGATCAGAGCTGAATCCCTACATTTTGGAAATATGTCATCTTTTTCCTTTCATCTTTGTGACTCTTGTGCTTTGGGCAATTTTTTTGCCTATTTAAATATTGCATTTTGAAAATTCCTTGGGATGATTGTTAAGATTTCATACAATATTGAGTCATTGTTGTATTTTTGCCTACTGCCTTCCACATTTTGGATGTTAGTTTTCATCCACTGACACTTGCAGCGTTCACTCAGCTGCACTTGTGACTTTGTTACACTAAATGATAAAGTAATGATTCTCTTGCAGCCGGCTCATTGTTAAACTAAATAGTCAATCTAATTTCATTGTAAAATCCTCTTGTCTCCTCAGGAAACAGTATCTTACATTCAGCTGCAGACAGTGTTACTAGTGCAGTTCAAAAAGCCAGCCAAGCCTTGAACGAACGGGGTGAGAGGTTAGGCCGAGCCGAAGAAAGAACGGCAGAAATGATGAACAGCTCCCAGCAATTTGCTGAAACTGCACACAAGGTGAGTGATCTTCATTTCATTCTTTCTATGAAACTTCTGAAATTTTAGTAACCAGAATATCATCATCATGGAAAAAAGAAATGATTAATTTTGACTTCAGATTTTTCAGTTTTTATTTTGGTTACCACTGAGCCATTTTCACATTAATCCTATTTTGCTTTAATAAATTAAGATGTTTCAATTCATCTTAGCATCTAATTACAGGGATATACACTTGATTGTCTAAAAGGTGTTTTCCCAATCTAAAAAGATTCTCCAAATTTGCCATTTGTTACGCTGATTTGGGGTAGGTATCATGCAGCTGCTCGGTGGAGTTCAGATCCATACCTTGAGGTTTTCTGTAACTATGCACAAGACATTTACAAAGTAAACACATTTCTGAACATTGATATCCCTTCTTCATTGTGTATACATTTTCAAACTTGCCACAAAAATCCAAATTTGTACTCACCAATACTAATACTGTATAACTGAAGAATAACACCATTCCAGTCAGTTTACAGTCGATCTGCATTAGAAATGGTGGAAATAGAAGTTTCATGTTCTTACATATTTAAAATTTGTATTTGCACTATGTTTCACTTCACTTGCACACTCCTGTCCTCACTGAAAACTGGATTAATCATTTATTTTCTTTTAGAGTTAAGTTTTGGAGCATAGAAGGTTGAGAGGGGACTTGATAGAGGTGTTTAAGATTATGAGGGGGATTGATAGAGTTGACGTGGGTAGGCTTTTTCCATTGAGAGTGGGGGAGATTCAAACAAGATGACATGAGTTGAGAGTTAAAGGACAAAAGTTTAGGGGTAACGTGAGGGGGAGTTTTTTTACTCAGAGGGTGGTAGCTGTGTGGAACGAGCTTCCAGCAGAAGTGGTTGAGGCAGGTTCGATGTTGTTGTTTAAAGTTAAATTGGATAGATATATGGATAGGAAGGGAATGGAGGGTTATGGACCGAGTGCAGGTCGGTGGGACTAGGTGAGAGTAGGAGTTCAGCACGGACTAGAAGGGCTGAGATGGCCTGTTTCCATAGTGTAATTGTTGTATGTTATATGAGGCAGTTTGTATGAGTGTACTTACGTCAAGACACTGGAGCAGGGATCCAATCGCAGACCCAGTACTGTGCACACAGTGATATTAATTGAGTAACAAATCCCAAGGTACAAAGTTGGCATCAAAGTTCAGGCAGAGATCAAAACATCCAGAGAAATCCCAAAACCAGAATCGGGGAAACAGGCAAAGTCAATATGCAGATGGACAGAGTACAGATATGAATGCTCAGGAAAATTCACTGGCACAATCTGGCAACAAACAGGTGAAAACACAGGACTGAACTACACTGAGCAATAAACAGAGGCAGATGATAGGTGGATCACAATGAGACACAGGTGGCAGCAATACAAATAATAATTAGAAACAGGTGAGAGGCAGAGTACTAGTAATTTGGCTGTTTCTTTGGCTGAGGGGAGTTCAGGTAAAGGAATGAAGTGTACAGACTTAGAGAAACGATCAATAACTGTGAGAATGGTGGTATTACCATCTGATGGGGGAAGACCGGTGACAAAATCCAGGGCAAGGTGGGACCAGGGTCTCTTGGGAAAAGACAGGGGTTGTAACAGACCATCAGGTGACCGGTTAGAGTTCTTGCCTTGAGCACAGACCGAGTAGGCTGAGACAAAGTTGCAGATGTCATCTCCCATGGAGGGCCACCAGAACCACCGACTGATGAAGGCCTGAGTATGCTTGGTTCCAGGGTGACAGGATAACTGGGAAGAGTGACCCCACTGCAATACCTGTGAGCAGGCAGAGCTGGGAACATAAACACGGTTAGTGGGGCATTGACTAGGGGCTGCATCGTTCTGTTGAGCAGCTTGCACAATGGATTCAATGTCTCATTGCGCTGCACCCACGAGACAGTGAGCAGGGAGGATGACATCAGGGACCTCAGGGGTCTTGGAGGAAGGAAATCTTTGGGAGAGGGCATCAGGTTTTCCATTCTTGGAACCGGGATGGAAGGATAGAGTAAAATCGAATCTTGAGGAAAACAGGGACCCATGAGCTTGATGGGAGTTGAGATGGTTGGCCGCACGGATATTTTCCAGATTCTTCTGACCAGTCCAGACTAAGAGTGGCACCTTGGCTCCCTCCAGCCAATGCCTCCACTCCTCCAGAGCTAGCTTCACAGCCAGCAGCTCCTGGTTTCCAACACCATAATTCCACTCTGTGGGAATGAGGCGGTGAGAGGAGGCGGTGAGAGAAGGCGGTGCAGGGGTGTACCTTCTCATCCTTGGCCAAGCACTGAGAGAGGACAGCTCCTACACCAATGTCAGACGCATCCATCTCCACAATGAACTGCCGGTCGGTGTCGGGTTGAATCAGGATGGGGTCAGAGGTGAAATGTTCCTTCAGGTCAGAGAGAGAATGCTTTTTCAGCAACAGAGGACCAGGAGAATCTGACAGCAGATGAGGTAAGAGCAGTAAATGGTGCAGCCAGTGTACTGTAATTTCTGATGAAGCGGCGATAGAAGTTAGCAAAGCCCAAGAAGCGTTGCAACTCCCAACGAGTCGAAGGTTGGGGCTATTTGACCACCGCCTTGACCTTCTGTTGGTCCATCTGAAGGGAACCGCCTGAAATTACACACCCCAGGAAGGAGATGGTATTTTGATGAAACCCACATTTCTCAGCCTTCACAAAGAGCTGGTTCTCCAGAAGGCGCTGGAGAACTCTGCAGATGTGACCTGTGTGTTCAGCAAGGGACTTAGAAAAAAAAATCAAAATGTTATCGAGATACATAAAAACAAATTGGTTCAGCATGTCCCTGAGAACGTCATTTACCAGGGCTCAGAAGCCAGCAGGGGCATTGGTGAGACGGAATGGCATGACCAGATACTCGTAATGGCCTGAAGTGGTGTTGAAGGCCATCTTCCACTCGTCCCCTTCGCGGATGTAAACGAGATGGTAGGTGTTACGGAGATCAAGTTTGGTGAAAACTGAGGCTCCATGCACTAGTTCAAATGCCAAGGTCATGAGCAGAAGAGGGTAACGGTTCTTAACAGTGACTTCATTCAGTCCCCAGTAATCAATACATGGACATCAGGAGCTGTCCTTTTCAAAGAAAAACCAGCAGTAGCGGAGGAGGAAGGTGGCTGGATGACATCTGCAGCCAGAGACTCTTGAATGTACTTACTCATGGCTTCAGTTTCAGGTACAGACAAGGGAATACAGGCAGCCCCTTTGGGGGAGATATGCCAGGCAAGAGGTCAATGACGCAATCATATGGACAACGAGGCAGTAGGGAAGTGGCCTGGAACTTGCTGAACTCAGCCTTGAGGTCCACGTATTCAGGAGGGTTGGCACTAAGGTCTGGAAATTGCTCGGGGGGATCTGGGCTTGAAGACAAGGGGATCTGAGCATGGCAGAGGCAGTGGGAGTGACAGAATGGGCTCCAGCCTACAATCTGGCGACTGAGCCAGTCAATGTGGGGGTTGTGCTTAACTAACCAGGGATGGCTCAGGACAATGGGAGCTTGAGGTGAGTCAATAACATAAAGGGTTAACTGTTCATGATGGTTGCTGGATAAACTGAGACTCACCGGGGCTGTGACACGGGTGATGTTGGCCAGTCTCTGACCGTTCAAGGCGTTGTCCACCGATGATGACTGGAGAGCAGACGTGGGTAACCCCCACTGGGCAGCCAAGTCGGAATCGATAAAACACCCCTCCGCACCAGAATCGACCAAGATGGAGACTGCTCGCCATTGGATGTCCCATTCCAGGTATGAGAGTGAGTGGCGTTGAGGAGGGCCTGACAGAGGTCATGCTCACCAGTGCTCCCCATCCTACTGGTGAGCACATGGCTTTTACTGGGCAGGTGGAGATGAAGTGGTCTGGTTGGCCACAGTACAGACAGGAATAGGTGCTGATTCTCCTTTGTCTTTCAGTCAGTGTCAGGAGGGTACAGCCAACCTTCATAGCTTCAGGCTCTGGAACGGGAATTGTAGATGGGGCCAAATGGCAGGGCAGTGTAGACTGATGAGGAGCTTGGAAATCTTCCAGTGTCCCCAGGGACCCTCTGGAACCCTTCCTCCTTCAGCGCTGCTGAAGGTGAACATCAATACAGATGGCCAAATCCACCAGGGCTTGGAAGGTGGCAGGAAAGTCCCAGGTGACCAGCTCATCTTTGATGTCTTCGAAGAGGCCATTCATGAAGGTGTCGTACTGTGCCTCCGAGTTCCAGCCGCTGGAGGCAGCTGGGGTCCAGAACTCTTATGACGTAATCTGACCCAGATCTGCGCCCTGGTTCATGTGCAGCGTTTCACGGACAGCCTCTCTCCCATGTTTTGAGTGATCAAACACTTTTCTCATCTCCTCAGAAAATAACTGAAAACTACTGCAGAAAGGGGAGCCTGCCTCCTGGACAGCTGTTCCCCATTCTCTCCCCTGACCGGACAGTTGGGCGATGCCATAGGCTACCTTGGCTCGATCAGTCAGAAATGCTGTTGGTTGCAAATCAAAAATGAGGGTGCACTGGGAAAGAAAAGAACGGCAGGTACCAGGCTCACCTGAGTACTTTTCTGGAGGAGGTAGACAGGGCTGTTGGACAGGAGGAGCATGCAAGGACGCAGAGGGCAGGGCGGAAGATGCAGTCTCAGAATGTTGATGGGTGCTGTGGGACAGCTAGAGTGACTGAGTCCAGGCCACAAGGTCAGCTACATTGGCAGGAAGTGACTCCACTTCCCTGAGCATGGAGTCCAGCTGCTTCTGGTGTCTCCCCAGCATCACTCCCTGTTGTTCCAGGACAGCTATCAGACGACCAGACTCTGTTGGATCCATTCAGGCCAGATTGTACTGTCAGGGCACTGGAGCATCAATCCAGTCACAGACCCGGTATTGTGCATACAGTGATATTAATTGAGTAACAAACCAGAATTTGGAAACAGGCAGAGCTGATATGCAGACAGACAGAGTACAGATACAAATGCTGGAAAGGCTCAGGAAAATTCACTGGCACAATCCGACAACAAACAGGTGAAAACACAGGACTGAAATACACTGAGTAATAAACAGAGAGGCAGATGATAGGTGGAGTACAATGAGACACAGGTGGCAGTAATACAGGTAATAATGAGAAACAGGTGAGAGACGGAGTACTCAGTAATATAGGGGCCGAAGTACAGCAGGAGCACGTGCCAATACAAAACCACAGCCTGACAGCTGGGGGAAACACAAAAAAAACAGCGTTCAACTGGAAGTACTGACAACTGGATTAATTTAATTTGTTAAAATAAAAACTAAATACTTTTCTATAGCTCTGACACATAAGCCCCAATCCCACAGGCTTTGTTGGTTTTTCTCATGTTGATGTAAGTGTGAGCATATGCCTGTTTCTTGTGAAAATAATATACATTTTCACAGTATTAATGCAGATTAACACTGCCTGTAATTTAGTAATTACCAGTAATTCAGTGAACTGCCTGGCTAGACTGTTATGAACTGCAGCTGTCTAATTGCTTTTGGTGCTGAAACCATGTTCTCCGGGGGTTTTCATCCCTTTCTAACAGCCTCACATGAACAAATTATACCACATTTTAGCCTCTGAATCCTTCCAGATTGAGTGTGCTCCAAGTAACAAAGGGTCCTTAATTAAGCCCTGATATGTGTTTATGAAGAAGCATCAACATGTGTTCTCATTCATTAAGGTCCTGCTTCTTGTTTTTCCAACATGGTCTTTCCGAATGTCTAAAGTAGATATTCAGGCTCGTCGGAGGGGAGGCAGGAAGATACTACCAGGTTGCTGATCAATGAGCTGTGAAAACAGCAAGGAAGCCTGTTATTATGTTTTTTGATGTGGACAAGGCATAGCTTAAAATTTCGAAGGAAAGACATAAGATGGATGTTCAATGGAACATAATGCAAAAACAGTGTAACACCAGGGGATGTCATTAAAAGTAAAAGAAACCATAAGGAAACTTGATCTTTAGAATGTTTATTTTTAACTATTCATTGGCTGCCATCTAGTGTAGAAAATGCCATGCCAATTAATGCATTCACAGAGTCCAGCAGTTTATTCTATTAATCATTACTAATTATATCTGAATTCCATGTTTCTTAAAAGCCTGTTAAAATCACATTAAAACTATGCTAAGTTTTGTGTGTGTGGACAATAACTGTCTCCTCAATTTGTACCAGAGTGCACGTAACCAGAAACAATTTCATTTTAAACCTGCTGAATTCCTCCACTGTTTTGTGTGCTGCTCCAGATTTCAGCATCTGTGGTCTCTTGTGTTTCCACTTTCATATTCATGTTTGTCACCAAAATGATCACAAATCCCTTGATCAGAATGCTCTCTTACTTACACAGCAGAACAGAACAGAAACTGATCCACTTTTATTTGGACAGGCTACCTCAATTTTTTGAAAGGCACATGCAAGAGCTGGGGGGGGGGGGTGCAGGGGAAATATGACCTAAGTGACTTTGACTGTGGAACAATTGTTGGTGCCAGACTGGGTGGTTTGAGTATCTCAGAACTGCTGATCTCACATACAGCAATCTCCAGAGTATACAGAGAATGGTGCAAAAAAAAACAAAAAATATCAAGTGAGCAGCAGTTCTGTGGGCAAAATTGCCTTATTAATGAGAGAGGTCAGAGGAGAATGATTAGATTGGTTCAAGCTGACTCAGGAAGTTGACAGTAACTCAAATAGCCACACTTCACAACAGTGATGTGCAGAAGAGCATCTCCTAAACTTACAATACATTGAACCTTTAATTGAATGAGATACAACAGCAAAGACCACGATTATGCACTCACTGGCCTCTTTATTAGGTACAGGAGGTCGTTAATAAAATGATCACTGAGTTTACAAGCTTGGTAATGTTAAATTGCAATTATTTCAATCTACAGTTTCCTTCAGTCTTGATAGAGGTTTGATGATTTCTCTATATTTCCATTTGACATCTGGGAGGAGAAGATCTGGTTAAGTTATCCAAATCACTGGATATTTTTGAGGTAATTTAAAGAAGATGGTGACCAACATGCGGCTGCATTTGAGTTTGCATTTGCAGAATACTGTGTCATGAGAGTCTGTCAATAAATTTTAATGCTGTCTTCCTCCCCTGAAATATAAGTTCTCTTAAGGTTACTTCAGCAGAAGCAGATCATTATATTTAAAATATAACCTTTCTGCTATTTTCTCCAACGGCGTTCTGAGAGGCGGGACTGCGCAGGCGTGTAACGTCGGGCTGTGCAGCGCGGCAGATTTAAAAGGAACAGAGCCTCATAGAGTGGGCAGCGGAGTTTGCGGGCTGCGGAGTGAGCCGGGAGCAGAGTGAAGACTTAAGGGCTTCGGCTCAACGGGCTTAGGCGGAAACAGGCGAGGCGAGGGAGGTATGGCATTCATTTTCTGTTGTTATTCGAGGAGAGGGGCAGTATGAGTGTGAGGGCAGTTTGCTGTTCTCGGTGTCGGATGTGGGAGGCCCTGGAGTCTACAAGCCTCCCGGACGTCTACATCTGCGCCAAGTGCATCGAGATGCAGCTCCTAAGGGACCGCGTTACAGAACTGGAGCTGCAGCTCGATGACCTTCGTCTGGTCAGGGAGAGTGAGGAGGTGATAGAGAGGAGTTGCAGGCAGGTGGTCACGCCGGGGCCACGGGAGGCAGACAAGTGGGTCACGGTTAGGAGGGGGAAGGGGAAAGGTCAGGTAATAGGGACTACCCCGGTGGCTGTGCCCCTTAACAACAGGTACTCCTGTTTGAGTACTGTTGGGGGGGACAGCTTACCCGGGAGAAGTGACAGTGGCCGTGCCTCCGGCACAGAGTCCGGCTCTGTAGCTCAGAAGGGTAGGGCAAGGAAGAGGAGGGCAGTTGTGATAGGGGACTCGATAGTAAACGGGTCAGATAGGCGATTCTGTGGACGCAGTCCAGAGACCCGGATGGTAGTTTGCTTCCCTGGTGCCAGGGTCCGGGATATTTCTGATCGTGTCCAAGATATCCTGAAGTGGGAGGGTGAGGAGCCAGAGGTCGTGGTACATATAGGTACCAATGACATAGGTAGGAAAAGGGATGAGGTCCTGAAAGGAGAATATAGGGAGCTAGGAAGGGAGTTGAGAAAAAGGACCGCAAAGGTAGTAATCTCGGGATTACTGCCTGTGCCACGCGACAGTGAGAGTAGGAATGCGATGAGGTGGAGGATAAATGCGTGGCTGAGGGATTGGAGCAGGGGGCAGGGATTCAAGTTTTTGGATCATTGGGACCTCTTTTGGCGCAGGCGTGACCTGTACAAAAAGGACGGGTTGCACTTGAATCCTAGGGGGACCAATATCCTGGCAGGGAGATTAGCGGGGGCTACTGAGGTGACTTTAAACTAAAATGGTTGGGGGGTGGGAATCAAATTAAAGAGGCTAGGCGTGAGGAGGTTAGTTCACTACAGGGGGATGGGAACCAGTGCAGAGAGGCAGGGGGGTGTAAAGTGAGGGTAGAAACAAAAAGTACTATGGAGAAAAGTAAAAGTGGCAGGCCGACAAATCCAGGGCAAGCATTAAAAAGGACCACTTTTCAACATAATCGTATAAGGGCTAAGAGAGTTGTAAAAGAGCGCCTGAAGGCTTTGTGTGTCAATGCAAGGAGCATTCGTAATAAGGTGAATGAATTGAAAGTGCAGATTGTTATTAATGATTATGATATAGTTGGGATCACAGAGACATGGCTCCAGGGTGACCAGGGATGGGAGCTCAACGTTCAGGGATATTCAATATTCAGGAGGGATAGACATGAAGGAAGGGGAGGTGGGGTGGCGTTGCTGGTTAAAGAAGAGATTAACGCAATAGAAAGGAAGGACATAAGCCGGGAAGATGTGGAATCGATATGGGTAGAGCTGCGTAACACTAAGGGGCAGAAGACGCTGGTGGGAGTTGTGTACAGGCCACCTAGCAGTAGTAGTGAGGTCGGAGATGGTATTAAACAGGAAATTAGAAATGTGTGCAATAATGGAACAGCAGTTATAATGGGTGACTTCAATCTACATGTAGATTGGGTGAACCAAATTGGTAAAGGTGCTGAGGAAGAGGATTTCTTGGAATGTATGCGGGATGGTTTTTTGAACCAACATGTCGAGGAACCGACTATAGAGCAGGCTATTCTGGACTGGGTTTTGAGCAATGAGGAAGGGTTAATTAGCAATCTTGTCGTGAGAGGCCCCTTGGGTAAGAGTGACCATAATATGGTGGAATTCTTCATTAAGATGGAGAGTGAGATAGTTAATTCAGAAACAAAGGTTCTGAACTTAAAGAGGGGTAACTTTGAAGGTATGAGACGTGAATTAGCTAAGGTAGACTGGCAAATGACACTTAAAGGATTGACGGTGGATATGCAATGGCAAGCATTTAAAGGTTGCATGGATGAACTGCAACAAATGTTCATCCCAGTTTGGCAAAAGAATAAATCAAGGAAGGTAGTGCACCCGTGGCTGACAAGAGAAATTAGGGATAGTATCAATTCCAAAGAAGAAGCATACAAATTAGCCAGAGAAAGTGGCTCACCTGAGGACTGGGAGAAATTCAGAGTTCAGCAGAGGAGGACAAAGGGCTTAATTAGGAAGGGGAAAAAAGATTATGAGAGAAAACTGGCAGGAAACATAAAAACGGACTGTAAAAGCTTTTATAGATATGTAAAAAGGAAAAGACTGGTAAAGACAAATGTAGGTCCCCTGCAGACAGAAACAGGTGAATTGATTATGGGGAGCAAGGACATGGCAGACCAATTGAATAATTACTTTGGTTCTGTCTTCACTAAGGAGGACATAAATAATCTTCCAGAAATAGTAGGGGATAGGGGGTCCAGTGAGATGGAGGAACTGAGCGAAATACATGTTAGTAGGGAAGTGGTGTTAGGTAAATTGAAGAGATTGCAGGCAGATAAATCCCCAGGGCCAGATGGTCTGCATCCCAGGGTGCTTAAGGAAGTAGCCCAAGAAATAGTGGATGCATTAGTGATAATTTTTCAAAACTCGTTAGATTCTGGACTAGTTCCTGAGGATTGGAGGGTGGCTAATGTAACTCCACTTTTTAAAAAAGGAGGGAGAGAGAAACCGGGGAATTATAGACCGGTTAGCCTAACGTCGGTGGTGGGGAAACTGCTGGAGTCAGTTATCAAGGATGTGATAACAGCACATTTGGAAAGCGGTGAAATGATCGGACAAAGTCAGCATGGATTTGTGAAAGGAAAATCATGTCTGACGAATCTCATAGAATTTTTTGAGGATGTAACTAGTAGAGTGGATAGAGGAGAACCAGTGGATGTGGTATATTTGGATTTTCAGAAGGCTTTTGACAAGGTCCCACACAGGAGATTAGTGTGCAAACTTAAAGCACACGGTATTGGGGGTAAGGTATTGGTGTGGGTGGAGAGTTGGTTAGCAGACAGGAAGCAAAGAGTGGGAATAAACGGGACCTTTTCAGAATGGCAGGCGGTGACTAGTGGGGTACCGCAAGGCTCAGTGCTGGGACCCCAGTTGTTTACAATATATATTAATGATTTGGATGAGGGAATTAAATGCAGCATCTCCAAGTTTGCGGATGACACGAAGCTGGGTGGCAGTGTTAGCTGTGAGGAGGATGCTAAGAGGATGCAGGGTGACTTGGATAGGTTGGGTGAGTGGGCAAATTCATGGCAGATGCAATTTAATGTGGATAAATGTGAAGTTATCCACTTTGGTGGAAAAAATAGGAAAACAGATTATTATCTGAATGGTGGCCGATTAGGAAAAGGGGAGGTGCAAAGAGACCTGGGTGTCATTATACACCAGTCATTGAAAGTGGGCATGCAGGTACAGCAGGCGGTGAAAAAGGCGAATGGTATGCTGGCATTTATAGCGAGAGGATTTGAGTACAGGAGCAGGGAGGTACTACTGCAGTTATACAAGGCCTTGGTGAGACCACACCTGGAGTATTGTGTGCAGTTTTGGTCCCCTAATCTGAGGAAAGACATCCTTGCCATAGAGGGAGTACAGAGAAGGTTCACCAGATTGATTCCTGGGATGGCGACTTTCATATGAAGAAAGACTGGATGAACTGGGCTTGTACTCGTTGGAATTTAGAAGATTGAGGGGGGATCTGATTGAAACGTATAAGATCCTAAAGGGATTGGACAGGCTAGATGCAGGAAGATTGTTCCCAATGTTGGGGAAGTCCAGAATGAGGGGTCACAGTTTGAGGATAGAGGGGAAGCCTTTTAGGACCGAGATGAGGAAAAACTTCTTCACACAGAGAGTGGTGAATCTTTGGAATTCTCTGCCACAGGAAACAGTTGAGGCCAGTTCATTGGCTATATTTAAGAGGGAGTTAGATATGGCCCTTGTGGCTACGGGGGTCAGGGGGTATGGAGGGAAGGCTGGGGCAGGGTTCTGAGTTGGATGATCAGCCATGATCATAATAAATGGCGGTGCAGGCTCGAAGGGCCGAATGGCCTACTCCTGCACCTACTTTCTATGTTTCTATGTTTCTATACCTAAGAAGTGTAGCTGTTGTTTTATATTCCCTATTGTTTAGCCTGAATGGTTTTGATGAAGCAAAGCCAATTGCTGAGTGTATTATATTTAATGAAAGCCCTTGCCTACTTTTGTGCAATTTCTGTTTGTTTTTATTTTGCTATTTCAATATCTTCTCCCTCCAAATATATTGCACTGTTCCCTGGATAGAGGAGTGGGTAGATGATGTACTCCCTGAGCTCTTAATTAAACAGCTATTAAGAGTGTAGAAACAGGGGGTGAGTCATCTGCCAATTTTGACTCCCCCTTTTTTCATACAGCAAAATCTTCAGCCAAAGCTTAATAACGTTCTCTGTCCGTGTCCCAGTTTGTAAACTCATCTATCCCATTCACTGTCATTGTACCACTAACTTGCCAACGGCCTGCTCCAAACTTCTAATATGTTGGACATTTTTCCTCAATGCACTAAATACTTTTGTATGTTTTTGCCTTTAATTCCAGTACATTTCTCCTCTTAGTAATTTAGATTACAATCAAGAAATGAAAGTTGAAATGTGAGAAATCCTTAGCAAGTCAGGCAGCATTTGTGGAGGGAAAATTGGAGTTACTTTTTGGGTCTGTTGCCTATCATCAGATAAATGATATTGATGAAAAGTTATCCTCCGGAAACATCCTCTCTGCATAGGTTTAGCAGGCTTGCTGAATGTTTACACCATTTTCTATTTTATTTCAAATCCTCAGCAAATGTGCTCTTGATTTTCAATAACAAAATGTAAGTCTGTTGAATTTAACTGCAAATCGGAAAAAAAAAGGGCGGGGAAGAAAAATGAATGATTATTTGAAAGCTTGATTTCATCAGTGACATTGATGAATGGATTTCACCAGTGACATTGATGAATGGATCTGCGCCTTAGATTTGACATCAAACATATGTTTCTGTTTACAACTTTAATTTCTTCCTTGTTTCACTGGGTCGGGATCATTGGTATGTGGACACAAGTACAAAAATTGTTCGGTAGGTTTCAATGAGATCGCCCATCGTTCTAAACTTCAGTGACTACAGGTCCAGATCCATCAAATATTCATCATACATTAACTCTACCAACCCAACTGCAATGTTAACCTTCAGGGAATCCTGCACTAGGACTTCCAAGTCCCTTTGCACCTCCAATTCCTGAATTTGTTACCTGCTTAGAAAATAGCTTATGTATTTATTCCCTATACCAAAGTACATGACCTTATACTTCCCTATACTGTAACTGAATTCCATCTGCCAGTTCTTTGCCCTTTATTCTAGTCTGTCCAGAACCGTCTGCCAACTTCCTACTTCTTTAACACTACCTGCTCCTCCAGCTATATCTGTCTCTTCTGCAAACTTGGTCATCAGTTCTGTCATCCAGATCATTAATGTACAACATGAAAAGCAAGAGATGTAACAGTGACCTCTGTGGAACACCACTAGTCACTGGCAGCCAAGCAGAAAGGCATCCTTTATTCTCACTCTTTGCCATCTTCCCATCTTCTGTCCATCTTGTGGGCTGTTATCTTGTCAGGTAGCCTTATGTGCAGCACTTTGTCAAAGGCCTTCTGAAAATCCAAGTAAACAACATCCACTCACTCTCCTTCATCCATTCTACCTATTATTTCTTTAAAAAATTCCAACATATTTGCTAGACAAGATTTCCCCTTCAGTAAACTATGCTGACTTTGGCCTATTTTACTGTGTGCCTCTAAGAACCCCAAAACATCATCCTTAATAATGGACTCTAACATCTTGCCAACCACAGAGTCAGATTAACTGCCCTATAATTTCAAGTCTTTTGTCTCCCTCCCTTCTTAAAGAGTGGAGTGACATTTGGGACTTTCCACTCATTTACGAACCATTCCAGAATCTAAAGATTCTTGAAAGTTCACTACTAATGCCTCTACAATCTCTTCAGCTATCTCTTTCAAAACCCTGGGATGTAGTCCATCTGGTCCTTGTGTCTTTCTACCTTCAGACCTTTTAGCTTCCCAAGCAACTTCACTTTAGTAAGAGCAACTACATTCATTTCTGTCCCCAACAATCTCAAAATTCTGGCATGCTGCTGGTGTCTTTCACAGTGAAAACTGACAGCAAATACTATTTCATTTCATCCAACATTTTCTTGTTCTACATTACTACTTCTCCAGCATCATTTTCCAGCAGTCTGATGTCAACTGTTGGCTCTCTTTTACCCTTTATATGTCTGGAAAAAAAACTTTTATTTTCTTCTTTTACAGGCTAGCTTACCTTCATATTACACCTTTTCTCTCCTTTGGCTTTTTAAAATTGCCTTCTGTTGGCTTTTAAAAGCTTAACAATCTTGTAGCTTCCCACTAGATTATGCTATACTGTATGTCCTCTTTGCTTTTGTGCATTACTGCTCTACTGTCATCCCTGCTAGTGTCCCCTTCCAAATAACTTTGGGCAGCTCCTCTCTTATGCCTGATAAGTTGCCTTTACTTAAGTAACTATACATCTGTTTTTAGTTTCTTCCTCTCAAACTGCTGGGTAAGTTCTATCATGCACACTGCCTCCTAAGGGTTCCTTTACCTTAGGCTTACTAATCATATTTGGTCCATTGCACAATACCCAAACTATAACTGCCTTTTCTCTGGACAAGCTGTTCTAAAAAGCTATCTTGTACACATTCCATATATTCCTTCTCTTGGGATCCAGCGCCAACCTTATTTTCCCAATTTGCCTGCATACTGAACCCACACCCCCCAGTCCTTTTTCATCATAGCATTGCTCCTATCTCCCATTGTAGTTTGTACGTCACATCCTGGCTACTGTTTGGAGTCTTGTATATAACTCCATTCAGGGTCTTTTACTTGGCAGTTCTTCAAATCTACCCACAAGGGTTCTGCATCTTCTGATCCTATGTTACTTCTTTCAAAGGTTTTGGTATCTTTTTTACCAACATAACCTCCCACAATCTCTGCCTACCTACCTACCTACCTACCTGCATGTCCTTTGCTTACGATATGTTTCCTTGAATGTTAAGCTCCCTGCTGTGATCTTCTTCTGTGATGACCACGGCATCATACCTACCAATTCCTAGCTGCGCTGCAAGATTATCTGCCTCATTTTTTATACTATGTGCATTCAAAATAACACCTTCAGTCCTGTATTTACCACCTTTCTTTTCAATTGTGTCTCAATGTTGCCGGAAGATGTCACTTCATGTCTCTTTTGAGATATTGCAAAACAATTGTTTTTTCTTTTGAGCTGTAATGTACTGAAATGTAAATTAGTTATTTGTAGCAAGTTGTGTACAGCTTAGACAACTACTTGGTGCACTGAATCATCCTGATATTATTTATGAAATGCCATGAGCAAACGGGAGAGTTTTTTGCTGCTCCTTCATGTAGTGTTTCCACTGAAAACATACCTGAGTAAGAACAAAAAATGTTGAAAATAGACTTTTGAGGCATTAATTCACAAAACCAAAGAATATTGACTGCTTGTTTTGATTGTGCAGACCTTTCGGATTTTGGTTCAGCTGAGATGATGTCCCAAGAACTGATATAATTATAACCAACTGGTACTTTGTTACTTTATAATTTAGGGAACTAGGTTTGTGACTTTAATTTTAAACTTGTGCAGTGATGTGGCGAGGCTCTGTAACTATTCATTTTGGCCCATTGAAACCAGTTGAAAAGCTGACAAGCTAATTTTCCAATACCAGTTCCCCTCAAACCTCGTACTTTACAGTGTAACAAATAGAAGTTTGGGTTGCTTTGGAATGCGGAGTCCTGTTGATTTGCTAACAGAACCTGAGCATTAGTGGTGAGCGGTAAAAGTGGGAAGAGAAAGGGATCAACAGCACTACCTGCTGTGGGGGTATTGGGGAAAGAGTTTGGTGATATACTGCATTCAGTGTTCATTGCAGATTTGATGACTACTTAGTGCAGCGTCTACACTTGGGCTGCAGGGATGACGCTGAGTTTCACATGCCTGCCACTTTAATTAATCATCCCACTCCTACTGTGACTCCCTTTTCTGTGGCTTTCTGCACTGTTACAATTGGGCTGTAAGCAAGGTAGAGGGACAATGTTTTATATTCCAACTGGGCACATTGCAGCCTTCAGGGAACAGTGTAGGATTCTCCAACATTCACACTTTTTCTGTTTGTATAAGAACTGACTATTTTTACATGCAGTCCTTTATTTTATTTACATATTCTCGTCTGCTAGCCCTTCCCAATAGGGCAAACTATAAAGAGCATTTAACAGACTACATAATGTTAGCTATAATCTACATAGTCAAACTTAATATGGTCTTAACAGCTTAATAATTTCATCCTATTAGAGAAATTCCCATTGATCCACCCTTCATCTTCTCCCACCTTCTCTGCTACCTAGATTAACTCTCTTCTCAGTTCAGTGAAGAACCCCAGGCATGAAATGTTAACGGATTCTTTTACCTCAGATGCATCTGGTTTGCTGAGTTTCTGAGCATTTTTGTTGTGATAATCAAAATAAAAATTGCAGATGTTAGAATTCTCAAATAAAGCAAAAATTACTGGAAATACTCAGCAGGTCAGGTCATATCTGTGGAAAGGAACAGCTAATATTTCAGGTCGGAGACCTTTTGTTGGACCTGAGAAAAGAAGCAAATTAAGGTGTAAGTAAGGTTAGGAAGGGGATTTCTCTGATGGGGTAAGAATGGGATGATCAGGGGAATAAGCTATAAATAAGGTTATCTGGTCATTCGGTGAGTGGAAACAGGGTGAAATCCTAAATTTAGGATTCTTAATTCTTACAAATCCTAAATAGCATTCTTACAACTATATCAGGTAAATTTGAGGCTGGCTTGTAAACAAATATGGCCTAGACCTTCTTAATTGGCTGAAGCTCACTAGCATCCTGGGGAAGGCAGGAGATGGGGAGTTGAGAATCTCCTTGGATTCAGTGAGCAGCATGTGTAGTAAGACAGCAGCTGCCTAAGAACTGCCAGAGGGGTCCACATTAAGGCAAGGCCTATGGCCTAGCCTTGTTTTGCTTGATCTTACCTTGATGACCCAATTTTCAAGGTCACAAGTGGCAGCCACTTATTTGGGACAACGCTTAAAGAACAAAAACTAATTGAGAAAGTAGCCAGGATTCCCTTCATTTATTTGAGACAGTTTGTGCTGAAGGGTCTTGGCCCAAAACTTCAACTGTACTTTTTCCATAGATGCTACCTGGCCTGCTGAGTTCCTCCAGCATTTTGTGTGTGTTGCTTGAATGTCCAGCATCTGTAGATTTTCTCTTCTGTGTGATTGTCTTTTTTACCTTTTTAACTATTTCCATGAAATTGGCTAATTGGAGCAGCTGCTTAATTGGGTCAAAATGTACTGGCCCCTATGTGCCCCAATTAACCAAAATGCACTGCACACCACCAAGTTAGAAACAGACTTGAAATGCAAACAAATGAAATGTTATGTTAAACTATTATTTAAACTGCAGGCTGCGCAGCCACATAGTTTGATTTCCACCCCTTGTGATTTATGAGCTTGACATATACCTACAGCGCCAGAGTTTTGACTTGAAACTAACAACTCCTGATGATATTCTCACCTCCGAACATCAAAATAACTGACATTTGCACTTTAATTTATCTTTCAGATGCTCTGTCTGTGAAAGAAGCATTTCTGTCAGGGTTTGAGCAAAAGAACCCCTTTACCAGACAAGATTAGTGGACTTTCCCTTTATGTCATAAGGTGGTGGCTGGGAACTGACCCAAGTGCAAGACCCAGACACTGAAGTACTAGGGACAGGACTAGGATACAGGGCGATGGCAAGGACATGGACAGGAAAACCAGGAACCTGGGACAGGACTGAACAAGGGAGCTAGGAGCCCGGGCTTCGACTCCGAGCCAGAGACTGGACAAGGACCCAGTACCTGGGTTTTGCCTCTGGCTCGGACCCCAGAACTAGGCAAGGTCAAGGCTTGGCAGGCAGGCAGGACGAAGCAGAATTCTACAGGCTAGAAGCTTGAGTCTAGAGACTAGGCTTGTCTTGGCAAGAGGCTGGGGCTGGAGGCGAGGCTGGGGCTGGAGGTGGGGCTGGAGGCGGGAGACGAGGCGGGGCTGGAGGCGGGAGGCGGGAGGTGAGGCGGGGCTGGAGGCGGGAGACGAGGCGGGGCGGGAGGCGGGGCTGGAGGCGGGAGGCGAGGCGGGGCTGGAGGCGGGAGGCGAGGCGGGGCCGGAGGCGAGGCTGGGGCCGGAGGCGGGGCTGGAGGCGGGAGACGAGGCGGGGCTGGAGGCGGGAGACGAGGCGAGGCTGCGGCGGGAGGAGAGGCTGGAGGCGGGAGGCGAGGCTGGGGCTGGAGGCGGGAGGCGAGGCTGGGGCTGGAGGCGGGAGGCTGAGGCGGGAGGCTGGGGCTGGGGGCGGGAGGCTGGGGCTGCAGTGCAGGCGGGAGACGAGGCTGGGGCTGCAGGCGGGAGACGAGGCGGGGCCGGGGCTCGAGGCGGGAGATGAGGCGGGGCCGGGGCTCGAGGCGGGAGACGAGGCGGGGCCGGGGCTCGAGGCGGGAGACGAGGCAGGGCTGGAGGCGGGGCTGGGGCTGGAGGCGAGGCGAGGCTGGGGCTGGAGGTGGGAGACGAGGCGAGGCTGGGTCTGGAGGAGGGAGACTTGAGGCGGGGCTGGGCTGCTCCTCTTGGGCAGGGCGCAGACCACCACCCAACTGGTGGAAGGGACAGAACCAACCCCAGGTAACGGCAAGACAGCCTGGCTTACCTGGGCGGAGGCAAGGGACAGGAAAGGAGCTAGGTACAGGGTGGCTCCAGGACCAGACAGCAAGACAAGGCAGGGCTTCTGGCAAAACAAGGCGAGACAGAACTTCAGGTGAGGAAACAGAAGGCAGAGGAAGGGATCCAAGGAGAAAGGACAAGAACAATCCAGCAACCACACCCTGGTCTCTGGAGGTATTTATGCAGCCAGCCCCAACTAGCATCAGCTGCCTCAATTAGCTCAACAAGGACAGAAACAGGGTAGATAGGAAAACTGGAGCAAGGGTCGATGGACCAGACCGTGAACCGGAATATGGACTTCACGGACCGGACTATGACACTTTATCTTTCAGATTTTCTGCCATATCTATCTATCTATCTATCTATCTCTCTCTCTCTCTCATCTCTCATCTCTCATCTCTCATCTCTCATCTCTCATCTCTCATCTCTCATCTCTCATCTCTCATCTCTCATCTCTCATCTCTCATCTCTCATCTCTCATCTCTCATCTCTCATCTCTCATCTCTCATCTCTCATCTCTCATCTCTCATCTCTCATCTCTCATCTCTCATCTCTCATCTCTCATCTCTCATCTCTCATCTCTCATCTCTCATCTCTCATCTCTCATCTCTCTCTCCTTATCTCTCCGGCTGCAGTCCTGATAACCCCATATGTTGTGCAATGGTAATCCTAAAGACTTCTGGCAGCATTTTAAGAAGAAATATTCTAGTGACACTGTCTGTTTTGTGAGGAAAGGAGACGAGTAGAATGGTTTTGTGTCGTGTGTTTATTTCAGTTTGCTGCCTAAATTTCACAAAGAATCAACTAGGATAGATCGCTAACTATATAAGTTTGGCCGAAACTGTGACATCTATTATCTGTACTTTTTTAAATCTCAGGTGATTACCTGTTTCTCATGAAATCAGAAGTCTGACAAGTTGTGCATGTTAGAAATCCTTAATGGAAATTCATGCTTCAGTTTCCTGATTATGCATGACCTCATGGGCAAGGAACCATAAAACATAATAGTAAAATAAAAAGCATCTCACTACTTCCCACCACCAGGGTAGTGACTCTGTTCCTGCTCAGGGCCTCATTTACCCAGAGGCTTCCCAGCAGACCCTGCTCCATTTGCTGGAAACTGTCATCCAGCAGAGGGTGTCTGCTTAATGATCTGCTTCTCTGGCAAGCAGTGGTTGGTGATCAAGTCCAGCTGGGAATCAGCCAGTATACCTGTATTTTAGCTTTTGTGCCTTGTATCCATCTTTAGGCCGTACAAATTAGTAACTGTTTTGTTAACCTGCCGTACCATATTCAACTATGTTCAGAAAGGCACCCAGTCCTTCTTTCCTTACGCCATCCTTAAAACTGTAAAATTATCTCATTGTTCATTTCAAAAGTCATAACTTTCCATTTGCCATGTCTACCTTCATATGCATCCATCTCACCTGCCCCTCAGCACCTGGGGTTGATGACTATTTGCCACACTTACTACAAATATTTCTCACTCAGCTTTGGATCATCAACATGGTCAGAAGTTATACTTGGTCATCTCATCTGGCCCCTCAAAACAAGTTTCTATGATCCTTGGAGCATTCTTGCACTTTACCAAATGCAACGCTGAACATAAGGTATTTTTCCCCTTGGTTTTCTGATCCTGAACAAATCCTCATTCATTGGTCATGGTGGACCCAGCCATCTGCATAGTTTTACTGCCTAGACTTGCCTTTTAAGGGTTCAGAGTTCTGATTGACTTCACTGTCCACACACAAGAGGCAACTAGCAAGGCAGAGCCGTCATCAGGCAGTATTCATACCTCAGGCAACTTTCTGCTCAGGACCTGCTCCAGGAAGACCATTGTCAATAATTTCACAAAAAAGATTTGGTTATAGAATAGAAGTGTAGTGTACAGCATTCGGCTGACACTAATCCCTCCTACCTACACCATGTCCATATCCCTCCATCTTTCTTATATCCATGTGCCTTTCCAAACATCTCTTAAAAAGCCTCTAATGTATTTGCCATTACCACCATACCAAGTAGTGCATTCCAGGCATCCATGACTCTCTGAGTAAAAAACATACCCCTCACATCCCCCTTTAACCTAGCCCCTCTCACCTTCAATGTATGCTCTCTGGAATTAGACATTTCAACCCTGGGAAACAGATACTCTCTATCCATTCCATCTGTGCCTCTCATAATCTTGTAAACATCTATCAGATCTCCCTCAACCTCCTTGGCTGCAGAGAAAACAACCTGAGTTTATCCAGACTCTCAGGATAGCACATGCCCTCTAAACCAGGCAGCATCCTTGTAAACCCCTTCTGCACCCTCTCCAAAGCCTCAACATCCTTCCTGTAGTGGGTCGACAAGAACTGTACCCAGTACTCCAGATGGCCTAACCAGTGTTTTATAAAGTTACAATGTAAGCTCCTGACTTTTGATCTCAGTGCCTCGACTAATGAAAGCAATCATTCTATAAGCCTTAACCACCTTGTCAACCCATGTAGCCACTTTCAAGGAGCTGTGATCTTGGATCCCAGATCTCTCTGCTCAGCAACACTGTTAAGGACCTTGCCCTTAGTGTACTGTCTCCTTACATTTGCCCTGCCAAGGTGCAGCACCACACATTTGTCTGGGTTGAACTCCATTTGCCATTTCTCAGCCCATACCATGCTGTATTCTTTGCCAGTGTTCTACACTATCCACAATTCCACCAATCTTGGTATCATCTGCAGATTTACTAACCCACCTATCTACATTTTCATCCAGGTCATTTATATGACAGCAGAGATCCCAGCACAGATCCCTGTGGAACTTCACTAATTACAGACCACTAGCTCAAATAAGTCCCTTCAAGCACTACTCTCTGTCTTGTATGTGCAGGCCAGTTCTGAATCCAAGCAGCCAATTCATCGCTGATCCCATGCATCGTAATCTTCTGGATTAGCCTCCCATAAGGGATATTGTCAAACACCTTATTAAAATCCATGTAGGCAATGTCTACTGCCCTACCCTCATCAATCTCATCACCTTGTCAAAAAACTCAATCAGGTCTAAAACATAAAATTAATATAAATGTACTGAAGTTATTTATATTTATGTTTAAAGCCCTTAAATAAAAGCAAGGTATCCAAAACACATAACCAATGTAAAATCACTTAAGCGTTCACCTGAACATTTCTCTTTGCACCCTGGAGCTACTAGTATTTCTAGCCTACCAAAATACCCATCTGTTCCCCACTCCTTGCTGAAGAACAGCTCTGGCAGCAGAGCACAAGATGCAAGATGCCAAAGTCTGACCTTGAGCGTTGATGGAGGTTTGAGCCCTGTTGACTTCTGAACACTTACAGAACTGCTAACTCTCTCTATCCCTGTAGTTCTGATGCTGTGCGTTCTATGCTTGAGTAAAACCTTACTAAATGCTTGATTCCACAGTAATTGTTTTTCTATTCTAAAGAAAGTTAAAGCTCTGAGCATTAAGTAGGAAATACAGCAGGAAGCAGTGAAAAAATTTGTCACATTCTGACTGAACATGTTATTAACATCATGTGGTTTCACATATTCAGAATAAGAGCTTTTAAGATGCAACACATTTTATTGTGATTTCGGACTGCTGATATCTCTTTCTTACCCCAAGCTGCTGACTCAAGCGGACTGTTATTGGGAATGATGGCATAACGAAAATGAAATAAAGTGATAATTATTGTGATGGGGATACAGATACAGTTTCTGAACTGAGGTGTATTAAAGTGTCTTTTATTTTGGATTGTAAGGGGAGATACAAAATTGGTCCCAAAAGATCACATTTAGAACTGCATCTGTATCTGATAAACACATGAGATTCTGCATGTGCTGGAAATTTGGAGTGACACAAACAAAATGCTGGATGAACTCAGCAGGTCAGGCAGCATCTGTAGAAAGGAATAAACAGTTAACATTTCTAGTTGAAGCCCTTTATCATGATTGAAAAGAAAGGGGGAAGAAGCAAGAATACGAAGATGAGGTGAGGGAAAGGATTACAAGCTAGAAGACAAGTGGATGGGGAAAGGGGATGAAGTGAGAAGCTCAGAGGAGATAGGTGGAAAAGGTAAAGGGCTGAAGAAGAAATCTGACTGGAGAAGAGAGTGGACCATAGGAGAAAGGGAAGGAGAGAGGGGCACCAGGGAATGGAATAGGAAAAGAGTTATGAGGGGAGCCAGAGTGGGTAATGGAAGAAGAGGGAAAGGGAAGGGGGAAAGATTACTGCGTTAAAGAAATTGATGCTCAAGCCATTAAGTTGGAGGTTACCCAAATGGAATATGAAGTGTTGTTCCTCCAACCTGAGATTGGCCTCGTCATGGCAGTAGAGATGGCCATCAACTGACACGTCTGAACAGGAGTGGGGGGTTGGTATTTAAATCACTGGCCACTGGAAAATCCTGCTTGTTGGTTGTTCATGAATCCAGGAGTTTCAAGATTTAGCAGAAGATAGCCCTGTTTGTAATAGTTATCCTGTTCAATCCAAAGTTCAACTTTGATAAAATAAAGACGGAAAGCTATACTATTGCTGTTGTACACATGCAGAAATTAATCTGTGCCAACTCATTCTTATATATTTATTGTTTTCCAGTTGATCTCAGCAGCAGAATAAAACCATGATGAACAGTTTCAATAGACCAAGTGTACCTGACCTAATAATGTCATGTTTCTATTTTTAAACTGCACCCAGCCAGAGGAATTAAGATATGATGCTCAGAGTACAGAGAAGTAATTGAATGACTAAAATGAAAGTGAAATTAAAAAATACAGGACTTGGGTGCTGCATTCTCACCCTGTAATCAAAATAGTGGATTATGAGGCATACAAGCAATATATGACTTTTGGCTCTGCAGTTTGTAATCCTAAAATAAGAAGAATTCATTCTGCCTTTTACAGAACCCAAGGGAGTGTTATGCTCCCTCTGGGACTCACTGAGAGTGAAATTTTCTGTGGTGAATGTAACTGCAGTAGTCATTGTCTGAAAAATCTCAGCCTGACTCCCCTGTTTCCTGCAGTATCCCTTACATTAAATTATTTGAGTCTTTGTTTTACTGTTTTAAAGAAAGTTGTGGTGGGATGATAATGTGTTTTAGAAAGTATTACTCAAGGTGATAACTAATATGTTGTCACAGATTAAAGACTAGTTCATAGACTGAAGAACAGGTTAGTTTGATGGGGGAGGATTATTAACGTAGCTCCACAAGGCTCTGTGCTAAGAACAAAGGTATTTACAATTTGTATTGCACTTCGATGAGGGAATTGAGTATCATATCCAAATTGGTTGACAATACAAACCAGATGGGAAAGTAAGTTATGAAGAAGATGCAGAGAAATGGGCTGGTTATGTAATTGTGCAAAATGGCAGGTGGTATAATAATATGGATCAATGAAAATTAGGTACTTTACCAGGAAAAATGGAAAAGTAAATCTTTTTTTGGAAAAGCTGAGTGGATTGCTAATGTACTACGAGATTTGGGTATCTGTGTACCAAAAACAAAATTCACACTGGAAGAGCAGACAGGTACAAAGTCAAAGAACAAGATAATTGTTATACTCAGTGTGTTGAGGTTAAGCAAAATAAAATTTTGCAGAGAATGTATGGGACTTGTGCAAGTCCACACCTGGACAATTGTGTTCAATTTGGGCTCTACCTTAGGTAGGAGATGCTTGGCTTAGGGCAGTCCGGAGAACAGTTCATTGAATCCTGAGGTCCATTAATTGTTCTGGGAGTAGCCTGAGCACCTATCCTCTTTCTTTCTTTCTTTCTTTTTAAATCTTTTTATTAATTTTCAAAATTATAAACTCAGTAACAAATTTGGTACAAAGAAATTGTAATGTTAATCAGCATATATAAAACGAATTTTAAGTAACATAGGTATAAAAGACTTCCAAACTCATAATGAAATTAGTCGTTAAAAAAGAAATAAAGAGAAAAAAAATATATAAACAAAAAAAACCCCCAAAAGAAAAAGAGAAAAAAAATCCCAAAAGAAATAAAACAGGGCTAGTCCAATAGCTTGTATCAGACGCATTCAGTAATGTCGTTAACTCCGCTCCTCTAATCATATAATTTAAGTTTAAAGAAAAGATTCAGAAAGGCCAGATTACATCATATGAAAATGTTGCATAAAAGGTTTCCAAGTTTCTTCAAATTTAACCGAAGGGTCAAAAATATCACTTCTAATTTTTTCTAAATTTAAACTTAATATAGTTTGAAAAAATCATTGGAATGTAGTTGGAGGATTAGTTTCCTTCCAGTTCAACAAAATAGATCTTCTCACCATTAAAGTAACAAATGCTATCATCCGACAGGCTGAAGAAGACAAAGGTCAATGTTCTACCATTGGCAATCCAAAAATTGCCGTAATAGGATGGGGTTTTAAGTCAAAGCATAGAACTATTGAAATAATATCAGAAATATCTTTCCAATATTTTTCCAAAAGAGGACAAGACCAAAACATATGGGTTAAAGAGGCCACTTCAGAGTGACATCTATCACAAATAGGATTTATATGGGAATAAAAACGAGCTAATTTATCTTTGGACATATGGGCTCTGTGTACTACTTTAAATTGTATTAGTGTATGTTTAGCACATATAGAAGAAGTACTAACTAATTTAAAAATTTTTTCCCATTTCTCTATAGGTAAACAAAGTTGAAGTTCCCTTTTCCATTCATTTTTAATTTTATCAGATATACCTGGCTGTAATTTCATAATTATATAATAAATAATTGCTTATTAATCCTTCCTGCAAAGGATTTAGGCCTAAATTTTTATCAATAATGCCAGTAGGATTTGAAGCCGGAAAGGTAGGCAACGTAGTATTTAAAAAATTTCTTATTTGTAAGTATCTGAAAAAATGAGATCTGGGCAAATCAAATTTCTCAGATAACTGCTCAAAAGACATAAAACAGTTATCCAAAAATAAATCACGAAAACATATTATACCTTTCGTTTTCCATATCAAAAAGGCTTGGTCCATTACAGAGGGTTGAAAAAGGAAATTAGATATAATAGGACTTGATAACATGAATTCATTCAAACCAAAAAATTTAGGAAACTGAAACCATATTCACAATGTATGTTTAACTATAGGGTTAAACATTTGTTTATTCAATTTAGATAGTACAAAAGGCAGTGAAGTTCCTAAAATAGAAGCTAAAGAAAACTCCTGTACAGAGTGGCCTTCAAGGTTTACCCAGTGTGGGCTTGGAGTTATATTCCAATCTTGCATCTGAAATATTAAATAGCGAATGTTAATTGACCAATAATAATCTTAGGTTAGGCAATGCCAAACCATTCTTTTTCTTAGATTTCTGTAAGTATTTTTTTACTTAATCTGGGGTTTTTATTTTGCCATATATAAGAGGAGATTTTAGAATCAATGGTATCAAAAAAAGATTTAGGAATAAAAATTGGTATCGTTTGAAATAAGTATAAAAATTTAGGTAAAATAATCATTTTAATAGCATTAATTCGGCCAATCAATGATAGAGACAATGGGACCACTTAGTAATCAGTTGTTTAACCTGATTAATTAATGGTAAAAAGTTAAAATTGAATAGATCCTTATGTCTCTTAGTAATTTTAACTCCTAAATAAGTAAAATAGTCAGTAGTCACTCTAAATGGAGAATTTCTATCAATAGGAACCTGCATATTTAATGGAAAGAGTTCACTCTTACCTAGGTTCAATTTATAACCAGAAAAACTACTAAACTGGCCAAGCAAGGTTAATACTGCCGGAATAGATTTCCCTGGGTTAGAAATATATAATAGTAGATCATCTGCATATAATGATAATTTGTGAGTCTCATTTCCACGGGTAACATCGAATATATTAGGGGAGTCACGAATGGCAATAGCTAGCGGGTCCAAAGCAATATCAAATAGTAGTGGACTGAGAGGACAGCCCTGCCTAGTACCACGGAATAGATGAAAAAGAGGGGATCTTTGATTATTAGTAAATACCGAAGCCAAAGGGGAGCACCTATTCTCAAGAGTTAAGGAGAATTAAAACAGAGTTCTGAATGTATGAAGTGGTGTAGATATTGGGAAGCAGATCCCTTTCTTTGCTGAGTTAACGGCTGGGGATTTCTGTCTTATGGGTTACATACTTATAACTATGATGAGAGGACCAATGGTTTTGCGATGAGGATGCTCAGTTTCAGTCATTATCTCACTGAATGCTGACGCAGGTCTCACTGGAAGCGTGAAATTTTCTGTGGTGAATGTTAACCGCAGCAGTCTTTTTTTAATTTCAAAATACACTTTATTAAAAAATAAAATTATATACAATAAACCATTCAATGCTCTCAATCCTTTACACACATTTCCCTTATGGTCTCTAGATATCCATACTTTTGGCCACCCCCGTGGCACTCTGTTGTTTCACCTTTCCACACCACTGTTGAGGGGTATACTCCCCACCACCCGACCCCTCCCACTCCCGCGGGAGAAGAACCCAAAACTGTGGTACTTCCCCACCGGGCCCTTGCGGTGGCTGCACCAAGTTTCACTGCGTCCCTCAGCACGTATTCCTGCAGCCGAGAATGTGCCAGTCGGCAGCATTCTCCCACGGACATCTCCATGTGCTGAAAGATCATCAAGTTTCGGGCCGACCAAAGAGTGTCTTTCACCAAGTTGATGATCTGCCAGCAGCACCGGATGTTGGTCTCCGTGTGCGTCCCCGGGAACAGCCCGTAGATCTGTTACGCTGCTGCTGGGGATGAAACGTGGCACTAGCCCGTCCATCCTCCTCCACACCTTCTCTGCGAACTCACAGTGTGCAAAGAGATGGGTCACAGACTCCTCCTCACTGCAGTCCTCCCGTGGGCAGTGGGGTGTGGAGACGATGTCCCGGGCGTACTGGAGGGATCTGACTGGGAGGGCCCCTCTCACCGCCAGCCAGTCGAGGTCCTGGTGCCTGTTGGTGAGGTCTGGTGATGAGGCATTTTGCCAGATGAAATGGACTGTCTGCTCAGGGAACCACCCCACTGTGTCCATCACGTCCTTCTCCTGCAGTGCCTGCAGGACACTACGTGCCGACCACTGCCTGATGGCCCTGTGGTCAAAGGCGTTCTCCTAGAAGAACTTTTCTATGAAGGACAGGTATGGCGGCAACAACCAGCTTACTGGGGTGTTGCGCGGGAGTGGGGCCAGACCCATCCTTCGTAGCCAGGGCGACAGGTAGAACCTGGGCACATAGTGGTACTTGGTGCCCTCATATCTGGGTTCTACACACAACCTGATGCAGCCACACACGAAGCTGGCCATCAGTGTGAGGGCAACATTGGGGACGTTCTTGCCCCCATTGTCCAGGGACTTGTGCATGACGGTCCATCTGACCCGCTCCATCTTGGATCCCCAGACAAATCTGAAGTCAGCCTGGGTGATTTCCAAGCTGTAGGAGCGAGGGACGGGCCACACCTGCGCCAAGTACAGCAACCCTGAGGGCACCTCACACCTGATGACCAGGTTCCTGACTGTTATCGATAGGGAGCGCCCTCCCCACAGTCCCAGTTTCTGTTTCACCTTGGCAGTCCACTCCTGCCAGTTCTTGTTGCACGCCTTGGCCCCTCTGAACTAGATCCCCAACACCTTCACGTGATCAGACCTGATGGTGAAGGGGACACTGGATCGGTCAGGCCAGTTGCTGAAGAGCATAGCTTCGCTCTTCATGCGGTTGACCCTGGCCCCCGACACTAGCTCAAACTGTTCGCGGATGCTGATCAGCCTGCAAACTGACCTCAGATCAGAGCAGAAGACGTTGATGTCGTCCATGTACAGGGAGGTTTTCACTTGGGTCCCTCCACTGCCTGGCAGCGTCACCCCTCTTATGCCCTCATCCCTCCTGATGGCTTCGGCAAAGGGTTCAATGCAGCACACAAACAAGACAAGGGAGAGGGGACAGCCCTGCCTGACTCCAGACCTGATGGGGAAGCTGTCTGTTTCCCACCCGTTGACCTGGACTGTACTACAGATGTCTGTGTAGAGCAGTCTGATCCAGTTCCGGATTCCCTCCCCAAATCCACTTTCTCAAAAATCACAGCCTGACTACCCTGCTTCCTGTGGTATTCTTAAAATTAAGTACCCTAAGCTTTTGTTTCACCCTTGTAAGTTGTGAGGGTAATATGATAATAAGGTTTTACACAGAATGATAACTAATTTGTTGGCAGTGATTGAAGATTTGTAATGAGAGTTCTTCTCTGAGATATAATTTGATAAAATTCTCTACCCTAAAACATAACAGTTGCTCAATCATTTGGCACATTCAAAGCAGAGTATGATAGATTTTTAGTCATTGAGGAAATACAGGAATTTAGAGAGGGTGGGAACTACATTTTATATATAGTTTCACATTTGATTTTATGGAATAACAGCAGACTGAATAGGTGTATAGCTAACACACACACACTTTTTTTTAGGTCACATGTCTCTTAGATTTTACTTTCCCAGCACAGGAGGCCTTAATAAGCCCAAACATGTAATGAAACATTGTGGGAATGCAGTCACAGTGCATGTGTTATAGAGGGTAACAGTACACTTGGCTACAGTCGGATCAGATTTTTGTCCATTCTGAATGTGGTTCTGACTACAGCCATCTTTACTTGGGTGCCTGCACCTGTGCCTGTTTTCATGAAGTGTAGTTAAGGTTCGGGGAGACAGGCTGCCTGCTCCTGCCTCTGTTTCAACACTGTTATGTTGGCATTGTAAGCTGTCCCATGTCCCACATCTCCCTGCAGTAGGCAGGTCCCACAGGCAGTAATCTTCATGGTGTGACTGCATGACTATAATCCTCTGCAATCTTGAGCAAATCTGGCACTAGTTTCCGCCCCCCACATCCAATGTGATTTTCTAAAAGGTGTGTCAATAGCCAACACAATAGACAAAAGCAAGGTGAGATAAGGTTGGAATTATTTAGTGGGTTGGGTCAAGGTGGGTTTTTAATGGCACCTTAGATACTTATGGAAGTTCATGGCTTCTTTGAAATATACAAAGGAAGTAAGTGAATCAGAGATGGAGAATCATAATTCCCTCAAATAAATTTCAAAATACGGCAGATTTTTTTAACTTTTTAGTTTTAACAATAATTGTGTGCATGTTCTAGTCTTTGTGTTCTGTGAAGAATTTATAATATTGGTTAAGATTGGTCTTTTTCCTTGATTAAAGAATTATTTCTTAGATCAGCTTGACAGCATTTATAACTGTTGAATGCCAGAGATTTCCCTTCATCTGACATCTGGCAGGAATAGATGTTGATAATGAGCAGTCTAGAGCTAAGTGATGGATGGACTCCTCTCAGCCTCCTTTACTTTTGACAGCAAAATTTAGCGAATTATTGTTGCTTTTAAGTATGTGGACTGCAAGCTTAAAATACCTGTTATGACTTGATGCCAAATGATGGCTATCAGAGGGTGGAACCAAGCGTTTAACTGAACAGAGAATTGGAATCTATTGTGCGTTTTTCCCTCAGCTCTATTCTGACTCTTTAGCAACTGCAGAGGCACAGTGCACCTCTTAGTCCTGCATGATGTTGAATTCTAGGTCTGTAGTGATCATTGAGTAAACTTGATATGACTCATTAGGATTGTGGTTCCCTGCAACTGCAGACAGCAGCATACTTTCTCTGAGCACCCCAGAGAGAAATATAAAGTTAAGTGAAAGTATAAGTACTGTACACAATTTAGTTACTGAAATAAAATTTACCCAGTACTGAAAGTGCTTCACCAAGATGTATACAAATATAAAATACAAAACAGCTCTCGCTAACCAAGGTAAAGCAGAAAATGGGCAAGTTGAGTCGTTAAAGCACAGAAGACATTTCAGGCTATCTTTGTAACTGAAGCTCCTCAATTCTTATACCCTCGCAGTGAATCTGTACTACAGCAAGTCATTATGTGTACAGTCACAATGTGGCATGAACATTGACCTCAAACTTCCACTAATGCCCCACCTCCCCCTTGTACCCCATCCATTATTCATTTATATACACACAATCTTTTTTTCTCTCTCTCCTTTGTCTCCCTCTGTCCCTCTCACTATACCCCTTGCCCATCCTCTGGGCTTCCCCCCTCCCCCTTTTCTTTCTCCCTAGGCCCCCTTGTCCCATGATCCTCTCATATCCCTTTTGCCAATCAACTGTCCAGCTCTTGGCTCCTCCTTCCCCCTCCTGTCTTCTCCTATCATTTCGGATCTCCCCCTCCCCCTCCCATTTTCAAATCCCTTATTAGCTCTTCTTTCAATTAGTCCTGACGAAGGGTCTCGGTCCGAAACGTCGACTGTACCTCTTCCTAGAGATGCTGCCTGGTCTGCTGCGTTCACCAGCAACTTTTATGTGTGTACAGTCATAACCAGTTGCATGAAGTACCTCAGCTATGATCTTAGTTAAGTTCTTATTGTAAAGATCAATAGTGCCTTATTTTCCATTCCATATCTGTAGATGCAAGAAGGATTCTGCTGTTACAAGAATCTACCCCTTAGTAATAATGATTAGACAGGCACAGAGAGAATCTGTATTTACTAAATCTTTATTGCCTCAACAAAACACCCATGGGTTCACAAACTAAGTACCTGTGTGCACACCCACTAGAATTCCCTGACCCTCCATGAACAGTCAATGAAGAGGAAAGGTATTATCTGGGAAAGGAGTCTTCGCTGACTAGGCATTCCTCGTGGTCCTGATCTCCATGTGTCCATGGGGTCCTCCTCATTGGTGATGGTTGTTCTCTGGTTGCTGAAGAGTTATTGCTGTTATGTATTTGAAAATCCTGACTCTTATAGTGTTCTTCATCAGTTGAACTGATGATCTCCATCCCGTTGGCTTTGGTTACCTGATCTTCCTGGGTCACTTTCTTACTGGCTCTGGTCCAAGACTACAACCAACATTGTTCTATGGTCTCTGCCCTCGGCTTCGTGTCTTTGTTCCTTTCAATTCTGACTGGTTCAAACCCCTTAAACTAGGTGACTCAGACACTGAGGCTACGTCCACACTTCGCCGGATAATTTTGAAAATGCCGGTTTCGAGTAAAAACGACAGGCGTACACACTAAGTGTTTTTCAAAATATCTCTGTCCACACTAACATGGATATTTAGACGAATCTCCTGTACTGGGCACGCGCAGGACAAGAAAACAAGCAAAGAAGAAACGGTATACTTAGTGCGCGTTTGTCCAGTTACAGAGTAGAAAAACTTAAAAGGAGTTGCTCTTGGCTGTCGCGCAGGAGGAGTTAAAACTAAAAAAAAACAAATACTGGAGCATATGGAAGCATCCGACAGGGAGTTCACGGACAGTATGACCCGGCTGACGACGAACATTGAAAAACTGACTCACTCTGTTGCATTAATAAAACACCTTGTTAAATGTATAAAACATGTCTGCATCAGTGTTATCTTGTATTTCCATACAACTTTACATTAGGCTGTTACACATCTATTGTCAGAGAAGTACTTACATAAATGGGTAAACCACCTTCATACAAGCAAGGACAGAAAACAGGGCAAAGTGAGTATACTTATTTATTCAGCAAGCTATGGGTCAAAGTATTTGGTGAGTACATTTCTAACTCTCCTGGCAGTCTCGTTGCCGTCTGTTCTGAAATTGTTAGGTTATGTGGGGAGTTGCATTCAAGAAAACAATGAAATGCCGCGCTGCGGCCATCTGTTCCGGCACGTCATGACAGCGTTTTTAAATAGTCAAAAAATCTCACTTTACAATTTAACTCTCACGCCGTTCACACCAACTGCGCGTTATAACAGCGGTACGGCAGTGCTTGCGCAGTACCAAGCAGAAGCAGAAAAAGCATTGTTGTTTTGGTGTTGCCATGACAGCGTTTTTAAATCTCTCAGTTTACCCCGTACACACTACAACGGATATTAGGCGTTTTCGGATTTATTCACTCTGGAGACCGTTTCTGAAAATCTCCGTTTTTGGGGGATGAAAACGCCGCTTTAGTGTGGATGGAGGGTCAAAACGAAGAGAAAAAGCTTCATTTTCAAAATTATCTGGCGTAGTGTGGACGTAGCCTGAGTCTAACAAAATTACAGATTGCTTCTCTTGCAAGCTTGTCACTTTACATAATAAAGCTACTTGTCTAAGAATGGTCTCGGGTTTAGCAGGTCATTAGCTGAAGCTCGTTGTGTCCACATTCAATTGCTCTGATTAGATTATCCCAGAGAAAGAATCAGTTCAGGGTTCACAAAATGGAGGGAAACAAAGACAATTGGTTTGTCTACTTCCGGTCCTTGTTTCATCAATCCACTGATTTGAAGGCTGTAGTTCTTTCTGGGCAACACTCTGTTTTTTCCTGGTCACATGGTTCTCACACAGCCCATCATCATCAGTCTATTTAATGGCTAAAGTACTTCTCTGGTGTATGGTTCAGTAGAAATCCTCAGCAAGGTACTCTTAGTGATACAACACACATCAAAGTTGCTGGTGAACGCAGCGGGCCAGGCAGCATCTCTAGGAAGAGGTACAGTCGACGTTTCGGGCCGAGACCCTTCAAAACGTCAACTGTACCTCTTCCTAGAGATGCTGCCTGGCCTGCTGCGTTCACCAGCAACTTTGATGTGTGTTGCTTGAATTTACAGCATCTGCAGAATTCCTTGTGTTTGCTTCCTCTTAGGGATGTTGGCTTTTGTGGCTGCACATGCAGCCCAGAATTCAGAAATGCCCTGGGAGGGCTTGGCCATGCAGTGCTGAAGGCCTGGATACACAACTTATCTAGGAAGCTAACCAGGGCTGGTGGATGAAGTGCAGCCACATTTATTCAAATAGGCTCACCAATGTGAATTAGAAATTTTAGTACAGGATGTGATTTGATCTTTTCAAAATTTATTTTACTTAATTTTAACATATTAAACATATTATTTAAATCCTTGCAGTTAAATTTATCAATTTTAGTATTATTTTAAGCCCTGTAATTCAAAACGAATTCCATGATGTTGAATCAGTCCAGTGAACTGTCAGGTCTGTCTCAAGGTCAATTCTCCGCAGAATTTCCTGGTTGAAATTGAATCACCTGTTGCAGGTGCTCTGCCACATAGCTGAAATTTGATTGGTCCTGCAGGGGTGTGACTGCAGTTGTGGGCAAGGGGGGTTAGTTGATAGTGGGGCAAAGGCAGACTAAGTGCAATCTGGTTTACTGAAGTGCTCAGGCAGTTGAAAAATTGATGCCCCTATTTTAGATAACCCTTCAAATCTTCCCAAATATTTTGGTTTAATTTGCTACTTATTTTTAAAAGCATCTTCTTAGCCTTTTTAGGGTTTTTTTTCCTTCTAAGAATAAATTTCTGACATTTTCACTGTAGAAAATATAATTCATTTCATGGTACTTTCTAATGATAACTTTCTCAATGCCAAGTTGTACAATAAATATCAATAATTCAACCATCTCAAAAAATAAGCTGTAAAAAATTATCAGAAAGGCTTAGCATCTTTTATGAGAACACCAGGAATATTGTAGTGTTCATTCTTTGTATATAATTTTAAAATGAAGCAACCTGGTTGTTATTCTCACACGTACCACGATACAGTGAAAAGCTTGTTTGCATTCTCTTCGTGCAGATCAAATTAATACAGGGTGCATTGAGCTGGAATAAGGTTAAAACAATAACAATGTAGAATAAAATGTAAAAGCGACCAAAAAATTGTAGTGCAGGTAGACGATAAAGTGCAAGATTGTAATGAGTAGATTGTGAGGCCAAGAGTCCTTCTTATCAAACAAGAGGTCTGTTCAAGTGTCAGTGAGAAACTGTCCTGAACCTTGTGGTACGTACTTCCAGGTTTTTATATTTTCTGTCCAATGGGAGACGGATGGAGAGAGAACGTCCAGGGTAGGTGGGTTCTTTGATTATCCTGGCTGTTTTACTGAGGCAGCGTGAATCTGCAGAGGGGAGGCTGGTGATGTGATGTGGTGAGCTGTGTCCACAATTCTCTGCTGTATCATGCAGTCACTTCCAGAGGAGTTGCCATATAAAGCTGTTATGCATCTAGACGGAATCCTTTCCATGGTGCATCAATAAAACTTGGTAAGGAGCAAGGAGGACATGACAATTTCTTTAGCCTCCTGAGGACATAGGGGCAACTGATGAGTTTTCTTAATTGTGGCATCAGCGTGTTTGGACCAGGACAGGCTGTTAGTGATGATCACACCAAGGAACTTGAAACTCTCAACGTTGTTAATGTAGACAGGGGCATGTGCACCTGCTTGCTGTTAATGGAAAAGTTATGTATTCAGGGCATATTTCTTTTTGCTGTGGTCAGGTTTATACTGAAAGCTTTGTGATTCTGTTATGTCTTCTGATGCATAATTTATTGTTGAACTATATAACCATTTATATTGCATGATGTTTGTATTGTTCAAATGAGATCGGAAATCATGGGTCAGATCCTACTGATTAGAATGATTTCCAACAAAACCGTTGATGAGATTTATCTTTTAAAGGAAATCAGATTTTCAAAATGAGATTAGTATGAGAATGATTAATTTATTTCACAAACAGGAGAGAATGTGCAGATGCTGTAAATCCAAGCAACACGCACAAAATTCTGGAGGAACTCAGCAGGCCAGGCAGCATCTATGGGGGAAAAAAGTACAGTCAACTTTTCGGGCCAAGACCCTTCAGCAGAACGGATTAATTTATTTCATGCTTTCTCCCGACTCCTGTCTCTGCCCTACGAAAGTGGAATATACAGCAAGGCTGCAAGGGAGACTGTAACTGCATTTCTGCAGTCAACGGCTGGAGCTAAACACTGGCTCTGACTGCAAAACTCAATACATTTTGTCTTGGTACAAATCTTCCAGAGGAACCCAGGACTTCCAGAGCTTTGCAAGGCAAGGTGAAGTGCTTTGAGAGTTTGGCCATGGCTGAAATTAACTCCTGCCTAGGCAAGGACCTGGACCCACTGCAATTTGCCTATTCCACAATTGGTCTGCAGCGAATACAATTTCACTGTCTCTTCACTAGGCCTTAGGGTACTTGGATAACAGCAATACCTACATCAGGTGGTGTTTATTGCTGACGACTCAGCATTCAACACACTTATACCTTCAGTACTAGTCAACAACCTCCAAAACCTAGGCCTCTGTACCTCCCTCTGCAACTGGATCCTTGACTTCCTTATTGGTAGACCACAGTCAGTGCGGATCAAAAATAACATCTCCTCTCTCTGATGATCACCAGAGGTGCTCCTCAAGGAGACATGCTTAGCCCACTGCTCTAGTCTTTATACACTCAGGACAGTGTGGCAAGGCACGGCTCAAACTCCATCTTTAAATTTGCCGATGACACAACTGTTGGCAGAATCTTAGATGGCGATGAGGAGGGATACATGAATGAGATAGCTGGTTGAGTGATGTTGCAACAATTACCTTGCACTTACCATCAGTAAGACCAAAGAATTTACTGTGTATCTCAGGAAGGGGAAGTCAAAAGAACACACAACAATCCTTATCGAGGGATCAGCAGTGGAAAGGGTGAGCAGTTCCAAGTTCCTGCATGTCAACTTGTCTGGATATCTCTCCTGAATTATTGATGCAATTACGAAGAAGACACATCAGCGGCTATATTTCAATAAGAATTTGAGGCAATTTGGTATTTCATCAAAGACTTGAACAAGTTTCTACTGTTGTACTGTGAAGAGCATTCCAACTGATTGCATCATGGACTGGTATGAAGAGGCTACTGCACAGGTTCAGGGAAAACTCTGCCAAATCCATCATAGGCATTAGCCTCCCCAGCATGGAGAAAATCTTCAAAAGGCGATGCCTTAAAAAGGCATTATCCATCATCGCCCAAACCATGTCGCTATTGCTACTATTAAGGAAGAGGTGCAGGAGCCTGAAGACACACACTCAATGTTTTAGAAACAGTTTCTTCCCTTTTTTTCTTGTAATTTATTTTTATGTATTGCAATGTTCTGCTGCCACTAAACAACAAATTTCATGGCATACAACTGTGTTTCCCAACCTTTTTTAGCCCAATGCCCCCCAAAGCACTTTCATACTTGAAAATACCCCCCTAAAGCACCTTCATACTTGCCAACACCCCTTTTAGGCACAATATACTTTCCAGCACTCCATAATGTAAAAGCACGTCTACCATATTACCATTTGCTAACGTGCGGAAAATGATTCTGCTTTAAGTTTTTATTTGTCTTTAAACCTAGCTTATACAGTATCTGTGTGATATCATTGTGATCCTTGAGCTTGATGGTTTTCAGTAAGAGCTGTGTAATGCCCTGGTTAGGATCTTTACTGCTATGCTGTGGTATTTCATTTTAGCAGTTCTGTAAGAGTAGTCAATTCTGCTTTCAGCCTGTTTAGGTTTGAGCTAAGATAAGGGGCTTTGTTGTTCAACTTAGGAATGTTGTGTCAGCCAATCAGGATGGTGGAATTTGGAGAAGGTTCTAGAGATCGCCGGGTAGAGAGGTTTTTGTGACGGACACCGGTGTGGGTCAAGTGGTGGGAGCTAGGAGGAGACAGGAGGGAAGATGGCTGAGGATGCCATCCCTGTTACACAGGGTACTTTGTGCACATGAATGTCTTCAAGGAGAAGGACCATGGGGGAGCTCGTTTGTTCGAGATGGATTTTGAGCGACATTCGGAAGGTGGTGTATGCTTTCATGCAGGCCAAGAGTTCAGCATGTGAGTTAAAGACAACTTCAAGATGAGCTCCAATTTATGTGCATATTTGGACTGGGTTAACTAATGGGCCCTTTTTATTTATTTTTCTTTTTCCTATTAACTGTTCAATAAAGCTGACATTTGTAAGTATACTTCTTTTATAATTGTATGTTATTTCTTGCCAATGGTTAATGGCTTGGGGGCAGTATTCACACAGATCAGGGTTCAGGTGGGTGAGACATCCCAACCTCCCAGGTTTGCTGGGACCCAAGTCATTATCTACCCTAGCGATATGGACCTGTGTATATATGGTGCTCCATCTGTTGCACAAGAAATCATGTTCCTAATCGGAATACTTTTATCCTCAATATACATTTTGAGCTCATCGTAGATTGATTCTCTGTTGATATTTGTTTTTAACTTTTTACAAAAGAAAATCTTTTCATAAACTTTTCCATTTTTGAAAAACCATACATATGCCATTAGCAATGCCTCATTGTCTCGCACAGTTGACTCATCCAGCTGCATCCCAAGTTCTGTTTTTTGTAGCTCTGTAGATATATGTAGAGCTACTAGAACTTGATGTTTCAGTCCCTATGGTAAGTTGGCACTCTCGATGTTGGCAGTGGGCTTGGAATGGTGACAAGGAGGGAGGGTAGGTACGTCATCGGGGTCATCAGGTGGGCGTTGACGTTTCATTGATAAGCCCACGACGTCTCCAGAGGGCTCAACGGTGCTACCTGGCGTCCCAGATACACCCCCGTCAGTTCCATACCCTCCTGTCTTCATCTTGCAGCCCAGTTGTTGTCTGTGTATAGTTGATGCTCAATTCGTCGATATGACAAACTACGAAGTTATTACTCAGAGGAATTGATTTTAAAATACTAGTATCCGTTTTGAGAACAGTAGTGAGCACTTCTTATACGGCAGGCATTATTTCACCATTTGTATGAGATTTTCCACACTTTGACAAGGATTCAAGTTGGAATGTGAATGTTAGTCGGGAGAGATGTGGTGTTCAGCAAGCTACCTTTATACTATTCCAGTTAGCGCAATTGACCAATCATGTAAGGTCTCATAATCCCCAAAGATGGTTCCTGACTGCACATATGAAGCCAGGGTATTTTTGAACACCTCAAGAGGAACCTTTGGGGTCAGCAGGTTCACTGATTGGCTCTATTTCATCGTTTGGTTCCAGCCAGTGCTGTATTCCTTAGATCTGTAGAGAAAGCTGAGAGGGGGTACTTGAGTTACCAGCTGTTAAATTGCATGAATTTGTTCCATGCCACAGCTCAAGGGGGATCTGTTGGGCACCCTGGTTGCTAATTTATGCATCCCCAATAATGTCTTTTTGGTGGATAAGGTCGGATGAGATTGCCAACTTTCAGATGCGTTGTGATGACGAGTGCTCACCGCCTGCAGAGCTGTGGTTCTTCCTGTGTTCTATCCTTTCTTTTATGGAAGTACCTGCTCTATTAACAATTGGTCAGGTTTCGTGCCTCCTTAGAGTACCATTACTATCCCTTCCCCAATGCCCCTTTAGGACACGTAACGACCCCCTTGGGGGACAATATGGCCCCTGTTGGGAATCACTGCATACAGTTATGTCAGTGATATTAAACCTAATTCTGATTCTGAAGCCTCCGTGTCCAGAGCAAAAAGCCCACCGAGAGCAACATTGCTGCAGGATAGAGTTCCACACAAGCGACCCTACCAAATGTCAATAGTGATTGAAGGAATTGCAAAGGAGGGAAGGGGGATAAGAAGAAAACAAAAATGATATCAACAGTCATGTATAGAACAGGATGCCATTTATTTAAATGCTAACTTGACTTCTCTATCAGTAATGGTTGTTTATTTCTTACCTAACTTTCTGCGCTCAGTTAACAAGAATTGAACTTAGGGATGATCCTGAACAGTACTAAGCTGAGCTGCTTCTTTAAGTGGTACGTCACCAAGTTCCAGCAGCAGAGTCTATAAATCACATTTTTTTTTGTTACTTTACTAGTTATCTAAAAGATTCAGGATCCGTTAGTGTAGCGTAAACTGGGAACTGGCAAATGAGTCCCAGTGCAAGAGTATAAAAGAAATGAGCCTCAGGCATGAATACAGAAAAATCAGTACAGGGAATTAAACATTGCAGGTTAGAATACAATTAGAAACAATCCTGAGGGAAAGCATACAGCTGTCAAGAAGATCAACATAAATTCCATACAGATACAGATACAAGATGATAAAGGATCAATCACACGTCTAATAATGGAGGAGAGATGGAAGAATAAATATGCAGATAAATTGAGGAAACATGGTTTAAAAAATGTAATATTAATTTTAATAGCCTGAAATTTAATTGTTCATATAAGGTAGGTAAAGATGATAAAGGAGTAGAGTCCCAATGAGGTATACAGCATTCCTCTGTAACCAAATACATTTGTTTTAAAAAAGTTAAGTAAGAGACAATTCATTAATGGATATTGTATCTGAGAATGAAGTGGAAAATAAGGAAAGGAGGAATGTCAAGGCAATCCTATTATAACATTTGAAGTACATAAGGCATAGGAGCAGAATTAGGCCATTCAGCCCATCCAGCCTGCTTTGCCATTTCATCATGCCTGACTTATTATCTCTCTAAACCCAGTTCTGCCTTCTCCCCATAACCTTTGTCACCCTTACTAATCAGGGACCCATCAACCTCCACTTTAAATATATGTAATAATTTGGCCTCCACAGATGTCTGTGGCAGTGAATTCCACAGATTCACTATCCGCTGGCTAAAGAAATTCCTCCTCATTTCTGTTCTACAGAGACGTCGTTCTATTCTGAGGCTGTGCCCTCTGCTGCTAGACTCCCCCACTATAGGAAACATCCTTTCCGTGTCCACTCTATCTAGGTCTTTCAATATTTGATTTCAATGAAATTTTCCCTCTTTCTTCTAAACTCTAATGAGTACAGGCCCAGAGCCATCAGACATACCTCATGTGTTAAACTTTTCATTCCCCAGATCATTCTTGTAAGCCTCCTCCAAGCTATCTCCATTGCCAGCCCATTATTGCTTGGTTATGGGCCCAAAATTTCTCACAATACTCCATATGTGGTCTGACCAATGCCTTATAAAGCTTCAGTATAATGTCCTTTTTTAATATATTCTAGTCCTCTTGAAATGTGTGCTACCACTACATATGTCTTCTTTACTCTGATTCGACCTGCAAGTTGACCTTTAGGGAATTCTGCACCAGGGCTCCTAATTCCATTTGCACTTCCAATTTCAGAATTCTCTACTTGTTTAGAAAATAGTCTGTGCCTTTATTCCTTCTACCAACGTGCATGACCATATCCTTCGCCACACTGTATCTCAACTGCCACCTCTTTGTGCATTCTCCTAATCCATGCAAGTCTTTCTGCAGACTTCAACACTGCCTGCCCCTCCACCTATGTTTGTATCGTCCACAAACTTGGCCACAAAGCTGTCAATTATGTCACCCAGATCATTAACGTACACTCAGTGGCCACTTTATTAAGTACATCTGTGTGCCTGCTCGTTAAGAGAAACATAGAGAAACACAGAAAACCTACAGCACAATACAGGCCTTTCAGCCCACAATGCTGTGTTGAACATGCACTTACTTTAAAAATTGTCTAGGGTTACCCATAGCCCTCTATTTTTCTAAGCTCCATGTACCTACCCAGTAGTCTCTTAAAAGACCCTATCGTATCTGCATGTCACCGGCAGCCCATTCCACGCACTCACCACTCTCTGCATAAAAAAAACTTACCCCTGACATCTCCTCAGTAGCTACTTCCAAGCACCTTAAAACTGCGCCCTCTCGTGACAGCCATTTCAGCCCTGGGAGAAAGCTTCTGACTATCCACATGATCAATGTCTCTCATCATCTTATACACCTCTATCAGGTCACCTCTCATCCTCTGCTGCTCCAAGGAGAAAAGGCCAAGTTCATTCAACCTATTCTCATAAGGCATGCTCCCCAATCCAGGCAACATCCCTGTAAATCTCCTCTGCACCCTTTCTATAGTTTCCACATCCTTTCTGTAGTGAAGTGACCAGAACTGAGCACAGTCCTCCAAGTGGGGTCTGACCAGGGTCTTGTACAGTACAGCTGTAACATTACCTCTCGGCTCTTAAACTCATTGCCATGGTTGATGAAGGCCAATGTACCGGATGCTTTCTTAACCACAGAGTCAACCTGCGCAGCAGCTTTTAGTGACCTGTTAATGCAAATATCTAATCAGCCAATCATGTGCCAGCAATTCATTGGATAAAATCATGTAGACATAGTCAAGGGGTTCAGTTGTTGTTCAGTCCAAACATCAGAATGTGGTTGAAATGTGCTTGAACTGACTTTGACCATGGACTGATTGTCGGTGCCACATAGGGTGGTTTGAGTATCTCTGAAAATGCTAATCGCTTGGGATTTTCATGCACAACAGTCTAGAGAGTTTACAGAGAATGGTATGAAAAACAAACAAAAACATTCAGTGAAGCAGTGGTTCTGTGGATAAAAATGCCTTGTTAATGAGAGGGATCAGAGGACTAAGGCCAGACTAGTTTAAACTGACAGGAAGGTGACGGTTACTCAGATAGTCACACAGTAAAACAGTGGTGTGCAGAAATGCATCTCTGATCCTGCAACATGTGGAACCTTGAAGTGGATGGGTTACAATAGCAGAAGACTATAGCCTGCAAAGTCAGTGGTCACTTTATTAGATACAGGAGGTATCTAACAAAAGTGCCCAGAGTGCAATGTGAAAAGTAGAGGACCCAACATCAAACCCTGCAGAACACCACTAGTTACTAGCCTAGCAGCCAATGAAGAAGGACCCCCTTTATTCCCACTCTGCCTTCTGCAAGTCAGCCAATCTTCTATCCATGCTAGTATCTTTCTTGTATTACCAAGGGCTCCTATTTTGTTTAGCAGCCTCATGTACGGCACCTTTTCAAAGGTCTTCTGAAAATCTAAGTAAGCAATATCCACTGACTCTTCTTCATCTGTCCTATCTGTTATTTTGCTCAAATAATTCCAATAAGTTTATCAAGCAAGATTTTTCCTTAAGGAAACCATGCTGCTGTCTTCAGCCTATTTTTTTTCCTGTACTTCCCAAGTTTCTGAAACTTTATTTGGGTACTTTTGCCCCTTTCACTATTCAATGGTGAACATTGTTAGGTGTGTTCAGGAAGGTTTCCTGAAGCAACATGTAGATAAGCCAACCAAACGAGAGGCTGTACTTGATCTGGTATTGCGAAATGAACCTGGTCAGGTGTCAGATCTCTCAATGGGAGAGTGTTTTGGAGGTAGTGACCACAACTCTAGCTCCTTCACCGTAGTGCTGGAGGGGGATAGGAGCAGATAATTTGGGAAAACATTTAATTGGGGCGGGGGAAATATGATGCTATTAGGCAGGAACTGGGGAACATAGGAGCAGATGTTCTCAGGGAAATGCATGGCAGAACTGTGACAAATGCTCAGGGAACATTTGCATGGAGTTCTGCATAGGTATGTTCTGGGAAAGGATGGTAGAGTTAAAGAACCATGGCGTACAAAGGATGCAGAAAATCTAGTTAAGAAAAGAAAGGCTTACGAAAGGTTCAAGAAACTAAGTACTGTTGGAACTCTAGAAAATTACAAGGTTGCTAGGAAGGAGCTAAAGAATGGAATTAGGAGAGCCAGAAGGGTATAAGATGATGAGAGGCATTGTGTATAAATTGATGAGAGGCATTGATTGTGTGGATAGTCAGAGGCTTTTCCCCAGGGCTGAAATAGATAACAGGAGAGGGCACAGTTTTAAGGTGCTTGGAAGTAGGTACAGAAGAGATGCCCACAGATCTATTCACAGGATAGAAGGGTCACATTGACCCTTCACATTCCTGACGAAGGGTCTCGGCCTGAAATGTCGACTGCACCTCTTCCTACAGATGCTGCCTGGCCTGCTGCGTTCACCAGCAACTTTGATGTGTGTTGCTTGAATTTCCAGCATCTGCAGAATTCCTGTTGTTTGCCCACAGATCTATTGCTGCCTTTCGAGAATATATTCAGCAATTCGGCCTCCATAGCTGACGTAGATTGAGAACTCTTAAGGTTCAATATTGAAAAAGGGAATGACCACAGCTCTTTAAACTGAGTGTGATTTTTTTGATTTTAGAGACTGCAGCCAGGAGAAACGTCATCATTAAATCAATTCTGTGATACCCTAAGGGACATCTGTATTCTCTAAATCTAAAGGAAAAAATAAGCTTTATTTGTTGTATATACACTGAAACATTGATGCATTGTTTGCATCAACAACAATACAGTCCAAGGATGTGCTGGGGCAGCCTGCAAATGTCACTGTGCTTCTGGTGCCAACCCAGCATGCCCTCAACTTATTACTCCTATGTTTTGGGAATGTGGAAATTGGAGCTTCTGAAGGAAATCCTAGTGGTCACAGGGAGAATGTACATGTTTCTTATAGACAGTGGCAGGAATTGAACCCTGATTGCTGCTGCTTTAATTTGATCACCTTTAATTAGTCCATCGTGATTAATCTCTCTTCAGACAGCAACCCTTCTACCCACTCTGGTGTAGCCAAGAAATCAATCCAGAGAATCCTCATTGTTCTCATTCTCTTAAAAATGTATCTTGATGAAGGAGGTCAGACTTGCCCACAATATTCCAGGTGTGTTTTCACACTAAACTGCTCTGAGACAATAGATCAGAATCAAATTTATTATCACCGGCATGTGTCGTGAAATTTGTTAACTTAGCAGCAGCAGTTCAATGCAATACATAATCCAACAGAGAAAAAATTAATAATAAATAACATAAAAATAATAACAAAGAAGTAAATCAATTACGGTATACGTATATTGAATAGATTTTTAAAAGTGCTAAGACAGAAATACTGTATATTTTTTTAAAAGTGAGCTAGTGTCCAAAGATTCAATGTCCATTTAGGAATCAGATGACAGAGGGGAAGAAGCTGTTCCTGAATCACTGAGTGTGTGCCTTCAGGCTTTTGTACCTCCTGCCTGATGGTAACAGTGAGAAAAGGTCATGCCCTGGGTGCTGGAGGTCCTTAATAATGGACGCTGCCTTTCTGAGACATCACTCTCTGAAGATGTCCTGGGTACTTTGTAGGCTAGTACCCAATATGGAACTGACTAGATTTACAACCTTTTGCAGCTTCTTTCGGTCCTGTGCAGTAGGCCCTCCATACCAGACAGTGATGCAGCCTGTCAGAATGCTCTCCATGGTACATCTATAGAATTTTTGAGTGTACCTGTTGACATTACTGAATTACGGAATTGGAGCTGCAGCTCGATGACCTTCGTCTGGTCAGGGAGAGTGAGGAGGTGATAGAGAGGAGTTGCAGGCAGGTGGTCACGCCGGGGCCACAGGACGTAGACAAGTGGGTCACGGTTCGGAGGGGGAAGGGGAAAAGTCAGGTAATAGGGAGTACCCCAGTGGCTGTGCCCCTTAACAACAGGTACTCCTGTTTGAGTACTGTTGGGGGGGACAGCTTACCTGGGGGAAGGGACAGTGGCCGTGCCTCCGGCACAGAGTCTGGCCCTGTAGCTCAGAAGGGTAGGGCAAGGAAGAGGAGGGCAGTTGTGATAGGGGACTCGATAGTAAGGGAGTCAGATAGACGATTCTGTGGACGCAGTCCAGAGACCCGGATGGTAGTTTGCCTCCCTGGTGCCAGGGTCCGGGATATTTCTGATCGTGTCCAAGATATCCTGAAGTGGGAGGGTGAGGAGCCAGAGGTCGTGGTACATTTAGGTACCAATGACATAGGTAGGAAAAGGGATGAGGTCCTGAAAGGAGAATATAGGGAGCTAGGAAGGGAGTTGAGAAAAAGGACCGCAAAGGTAGTAATCTCGGGATTACTGCCTGTGCCACGCGACAGTGAGAGTAGGAATGCGATGAGGTGGAGGATAAATGCGTGGCTGAGGGATTGGAGCAGGGGGCAGGGATTCAAGTTTTTGGATCATTGGGACCTCTTTTGGCGCAGGCGTGACCTGTACAAAAAGGACGGGTTGCACTTGAATCCTAGGGGGACCAATATCCTGGCAGGGAGATTAGCGGGGGCTACTGAGGTGACTTTAAACTAGAATGGTTGGGGGGTGGGAATCAAATTAAAGAGGCTAGGCGTGAGGAGGTTAGTTCACTACAGGGGGATGGGAACCAGTGCAGAGAGGCAGAGGGGTGTAAAGTGAGGGTAGAAACAAAAAGTACTATGAAGAAAAGTAAAAGTGGCAGGCCAACAAATCCAGGGCAAGCATTAAAAAGGGCCACTTTTCAGCATAATTGTATAAGGGCTAAGAGAGTTGTAAAAGAGCGCCTGAAGGCTTTGTGTGTCAATGCAAGGAGCATTCGTAATAAGGTGGATGAATTGAAAGTGCAGATTGTTATTAATGATTATGATATAGTTGGGATCACAGAGACATGGCTCCAGGGTGACCAGGGATGGGAGCTCAACGTTCAGGGATATTCAATATTCAGGAGGGATAGACATGAAGGAAGGGGAGGTGGGGTGGTGTTGCTGGTTAAAGAAGAGATTAACGCAATAGAAAGGAAGGACAAAAGCCGGGAAGATGTGGAATCAATATGGGTAGAGCTGCGTAACACTAAGGGGCAGAAGACGCTGGTGGGAGTTGTGTACAGGCCACCTAACAGTAGTAGTGAGGTCGGAGATGGTATTAAACAGGAAATTAGAAATGTGTGCAATAATGGAACAGCAGTTATAATGGGTGACTTCAATCTACATGTAGATTGGGTGAACCAAATTGGTAAAGGTGCTGAGGAAGAGGATTTCTTGGAATGTATGCGGGATGGTTTTTTGAACCAACATGTCGAGGAACCAACTAGAGAGCAGGCTATTCTGGACTGGGTTTTGAGCAATGAGGAAGGGTTAATTAGCAATCTTGTCGTGAGAGGCCCCTTGGGTAAGAGTGACCATAATATGGTGGAATTCTTCATTAAGATGGAGAGTGACATAGTTAATTCAGAAACAAAGGTTCTGAACTTAAAGAGGGGTAACTTTGAAGGTATGAGACGTGAATTAGCTAAGATAGACTGGCAAATGACACTTAAAGGATTGATGGTGGATATGCAATGGCAAGCACTTAAAGGTTGCATGGATGAACTACAACAATTGTTCATCCCAGTTTGGCAAAAGAATAAATCAAGGAAAGTAGTGCACCCGTGGCTGACAGGAGGAATTAGGGATAGTATCAATTCCAAAGAAGAAGCATACAAATTAGCCAGAGAAAGTGGCTCACCTGAGGACTGGGAGAAATTCAGAGTTCAGCAGAGGAGGACAAAGGGCTTAGTTAGGAAGGGGAAAAAAGATTATGAGAGAAAACTGCAGGAAACATAAAAACGGACTGTAAAAGCTTTTATAGATATGTAAAAAGGAAAAGACTGGTAAAGACAAATGTAGGTCCCCTGCAGACAGAAACAGGTGAATTGATTATGGGGAGCAAGGACATGGCAGACCAATTGAATAATTACTTTGGTTCTGTCTTCACTAAGGAGGACATAAATAATCTTCCAGAAATAGTAGGGGATAGAGGGTCCAGTGAGATGGAGGAACTGAGCGAAATACATGTTAGTAGGGAAGTGGTGTTAGGTAAATTGAAGGGATTGAAGGCAGATAAATCCCCAGGGCCAGATGGTCTGCATCCCAGGGTGCTTAAGGAAGTAGCCCAAGAAATAGTGGATGCATTAGTGATAATTTTTCAAAACTCGTTAGATTCTGGACTAGTTCCTGAGGATTGGAGGATGGCTAATGTAACTCCACTTTTTAAAAAAGGAGGGAGAGAGAAACCGGGGAATTATAGACCGGTTAGCCTAACGTCGGTGGTGGGGAAACTGCTGGAGTCAGTTATCAAGGATGTGATAACAGCACATTTGGAAAGCGGTGAAATGATCGGACAAAGTCAGCATGGATTTGTGAAAGGAAAATCATGTCTGACGAATCTCATAGAATTTTTTGAGGATGTAACTAGTAGAGTGGATAGAGGAGAACCAGTGGATGTGGTATATTTGGATTTTCAGAAGGCTTTTGACAAGGTCGCACACAGGAGATTAGTGTGCAAACTTAAAGCACACAGTATTGGGGGTAAGGTATTGGTGTAGGTGGAGAGTTGGTTAGCAGACAGGAAGCAAAGAGTGGGAATAAACGGGACCTTTTCAGAATGGCAGGCGGTGACTAGTGGGGTACCGCAAGGCTCAGTGCTGGGACCCCAGTTGTTTACAATATATATTAATGACTTGGATGAGGGAATTAAATGCAGCATCTCCAAGTTTGCGGATGACACGAAGCTGGGCGGCAGTGTTAGCTGTGAGGAGGATGCTAAGAGGATGCAGGGTGACTTGGATAGGTTGGGTGAGTGGGCAAATTCATGGCAGATGCAATTTAATGTGGATAAATGTGAAGTTATCCACTTTGGTGGAAAAAATAGGAAAACAGATTATTATCTGAATGGTGGCCGATTAGGAAAAGGGGAGGTGCAACGAGACCTGGGTGTCATTATACACCAGTCATTGAAAGTGGGCATGCAGGTACAGCAGGCGGTGAAAAAGGCGAATGGTATGCTGGCATTTATAGCGAGAGGATTCAAGTACAGGAGCAGGGAGGTACTACTGCAGTTGTACAAGGCCTTGGTGAGACCACACCTGGAGTATTGTGTGCAGTTTTGGTCCCCTAATCTGAGGAAAGACATCCTTGCCATAGAGGGAGTACAAAGAAGGTTCACCAGATTGATTCCTGGGATGGCAGGACTTTCATATGAAGAAAGACTGGATGAACTGGGCTTGTACTCGTTGGAATTTAGAAGATTGAGGGGGGATCTGATTGAAACATATAAGATCCTAAAGGGGTTGGACAGGCTAGATGCAGGAAGATTGTTCCCGATGTTGGGGAAGTCCAGAACGAGGGGCCACAGTTTGAGGATAGAGAGGAAGCCTTTTAGGACCAAGATTAGGAAAAACTTCTTCACACAGGGAGTGGTGAATCTGTGGAATTCTCTGCCACAGGAAACAGTTGAGGCCAGTTCATTGGCTATATTTAAGAGGGAGTTAGATATGGCCCTTGTGGCTACGGGGGTCAGGGGGTATGGAGGGAAGGCTGGGGCAGGGTTCTGAGTTGGATGATCAGCCATGATCATAATAAATGGCGGTGCAGGCTCGAAGGGCCGAATGGCCTACTCCTGCACCTATCTTCTATGTTTCTATGTTTCTATTCCAAATCTCTTCAAACTCCTAATAAGGTATAGCCACTATCTTGCTTTCTTTATTACTACATCGATATTTTGGGACCAGGTTAGATTCTCAGAGATCTTGACAGCCAGAAACTTGAAACTACTCACTCTCTCCTCTTCTGATCCCTCTCTGAGGATTGGTATGTGTTCCTTCGTCTTACCCTTCCTGAGGTCCATAATCAGCTCTTTCGTCTTACTGACGTTGAGTGCCAGGTTGTTGCTGCAACACCACTCCACTAGTTGGCATATCTCACTCCTGTGCGCCCTCTCGTCACCACCTGAGACTCTACCAGCTATGGTTGTATCGTCAGCAAATTTATAGATGGTATTTGGGCTATGCCTAGCCACACAGCCATGTGTATATAGAGAGTAGAGTAGTGGGCTAAGCACACATCCCTGAGGTGCACCAGTGTTGATCGTCAGCAAGAAGGAAATCTTATCACCAATCCACAGATTGTGGTCTTCCACTTAGGAAGCAGAGGGAGGTACAGAGGCCCAAGTTCTGCAACTTCTCAATCAGGATTGTGGGAATGATGGTATTAAATGCTGAGCTATAGTCGATGGACAGCATCCTGACATAGGTGTTTGTGTTGTTCAGGTGGTCTAAAGCCGTGTGGGGAGCCATTGAGATTGCATCTGCTGTTGACTTACTGTGGCAATAGGCAAATTGCAGTGGGTCTAGGACCTTGCTGAGGCTGAGTCTAGTCATGACTAACCTCTCAAAGCATTTCCTCACTGTCGATTTGAGTGCTGCCCAGTGATAGTCATTAAGGCAGCCCACGTTATTCTTCTAAGGCACTGGTATAATTGTTGCCTTTTTGAAGCAAGTGGGAACTTCCACCCATTGCAGTGAGAGGTTGAAAGTGTCCTTGAATACTCTCGCTAGTTGGTCGGCACAGGTTTTCAGAGCCTTACCAGGTACTCCATCGGGACCTTCCGCCTTACGAGGGTTCACTCTCATTAAAGACAGCTTAACATTGGCCTCTGAGACAGAGATCACAGGGTCATCAGGTGCAGCAGGGATCTTCACAGCTGTGGTTGTATTCTCCCTTTCAAAGCGTGCATAGAAGACATTGAGTTCATCTGGTAGTGAAGCATCGTTGCCATTCATGCTATTGGATTTCGCCTTGTAGGAAGTAATGTCTTACAGACCCTGTGAGAGTTGGCGTGTATCCGATGTTGTCTCCAACCTCGCTCAAAATTGTCTCTTTGCCCTTGAAATAGCCCTCTGCAAATCATACCTGGTTTTCTGGTACAGGCCTGGGTCGCCAGACTTGAATGCCACAGATCTAGCCTTCAGCAGACGACGTACCTCCTGGTTCATCCATGGCTTTTGGTTTGGGAATGTACAGTAAGTCTTTCTGGGCACACACTCATCCACACAGGTTTTAATGAAGTCAGTAACAGCTGCAGCGTACTCACTCAGGTTCAAAGATGAACCCCTGAATACAGTCCAGTCCACTGATTCAAAGCAGTCCTGTAGGCGCTCCTGTGCTTCCCTTGCCCATGATGATGAGATAAGTAATGAACTGAGTGCATCTAGCATAGAAAAGAAATTAAACAAATCAAACACCTCTTGTTCAGGTGGATTCCATCCTTGCAGTTTGAAAAAATCTAAGGAAGAGAGGAGAGGCTTTTATCATTTTGTTCAGGCAGCTGCAAAGACAGAGGCATGATAGCTAGCTGGCATAATATGTATATCTCAGAAAGAAGATAGAACACATCCATTACAAACGAGAAAATCTGCAGATGCTGGAAATCTGAGCAACACACACAAAGTGCTGGAGGAACTCAGCAGGCCAGGCAGCATATACGGAAAAATGTACAGTTGACGTTTTGGGCCAAAACCCTTCAGCAGGACTGGAGAAAAAATGCTGAAGATATACAAGATGCCACACAAGGAGCACCGAACACAGTATATGACCCCAACAGACTCACAGGTGAAGTGTCGCCTCACCTGGAGGGACTGTTTGGGGCCCTGAATGGTAGAAAGGGAGGAGGTGTAGGGGCAGGTGTGGCACTTGCTCCACTTGCAAGATTAAGTACCAGGGTGGAGATCAGTGGGGAGGGAGGAATGGACAAGGGAGTCGTGTAGGGAGCAATCCCTGTAGAAAGCATAAAGTTGGTGGGAGGGAAAAATGTGTTTGTTGGTGGGATCCAGTTGGAGGTGGCGGAAGTTTCGTTGAATTATGTGCTGGATTTAGAGGCTGGTGGGGGTGGTAGGTGAGGACAAGAAGAACATTATCCCTGGTAGCATGGCAGGAAGATGGGGTAAAAGCAGACGTGTGTGAAATGGAAGAGATACGGTTGAGGGCAGTGTTACTGGTGGAGGAAGGGAAGCTCTAGAGTGAAAAGCCTCATCCTGAGAGCAGATGTGGCGGAGACGGAGGAATCGAGAAAAGGGGATGGCGTTTTTACAAGTAGCAGGGTGGGACGAGGTATGGTCTAGGTAGCTGTGAGAGTCCGTTGGTTTATAATAGACTTCGGTGGATAGGCTGTCTCCAGAGATAGAGACAGTGAGAGTGAGAAAGGGAAGGCCAGTGTTGGAAATGGACCAGGTGAATTTGAGGACAGGGTGGAAGCTGGAGACAAAGTAGATGAAATTTACGAGTTCAGCACGGGTGCAGAAAGCAGTGCCAATGCAGTCATTGATTTAGCTTAGGAAAAATGCGGGACAGTGTAGGCTCGGAACATAGACTGTTCTACATAGCCGACGAATAGGCAGGCATAGCTGGGACCCATGCGAGTGCCCATGTCTACCCCTTTAGTTTGAAGGAAGTGGGAGGATCTAAAGGAGAAATTACTTAGAGCAACGACAAGTTCTGCTAGGTGGAGGAGAGTGGTGGTTGAGGGGAACTTTGAGGCCTTCCTGATGGGGGATGGAGCTGTATAGGAATTGGCCATCCATAGTAAAAATAAGATGATGGGGGCCAAGGGACCTGAAATCCTTGAAAAGATCAAGAGCATATGCGATATCATGGATGTAGGTGGGGAAGGGACTGAACCAGAACCAGAAGGGACCCCACAGAGTCGAGGTATGCAGATATGAGTTCAGTGAGACAGGAACAAGCTGAAGCAATGGGTCTACCTGGACAAGCAGGTTTGTGAATTTTGGGTAGGAGGTAGAAATGGGAGGTGCAGGGTACAGGAACTATGAGGTTAGTGGCAGTGAGTGGGAGATCCTCTCGGTAAGGTTGGTGATGGTGTGGGAGACAATGGCCTGGTGTTATTTCATGGGGTCCTATTCGAGGGGTAAGTAAGAGGAGGTGTCTGAGAGTTGGCGCTGGGCCTCAGCAAGGCAGAGGTCAGTTCGCCAGACTGCTACAGCACCTCCCTTATCTGCGGGTTTTTCAGAATCAGTATCAGGCTGATTATCACTGGCATGTGTCGTGAAATTTGTTAACTTAGCAGCAGCTCAATGCAATACATAATATTGAAGGGAAAAGTAAATAAAATGAAAAAAAAATAAGTAAATCAATTACAGTATGTTGAATAGATTTAAAAGCGTGCAAAAAACAGAAATAATATATATTTAAAAAGTGAGGTAGTGTTCACGGGTTCAGAGTCCATTTAGGAATCAGATGGCAGAGGGGAAGAAGCTGTTCCTGAATTGCTGAGTGTGTCCCTCCAGGCTTCTGTACCTCCTACCTGATGGTAACAGTGAGAAAAGGGCATGCCTTGGGTGCTGGAGGTCCTTGATAATGGATGTTGCCTTTCTGAGACACCGCTCCTTGAAGATATCCTGGGTACTTTGCAGGCTAGTACCCAAGATGGAACCAACTAAATTTACAGCCCTCTGCAGCTTCTTTCGGTCCTGTGCAGTAGCCCCTCCATACCAGACAGTGATGCAGCCAGTCAGAATGCTCTCCATGGTATATCTATAGAATTTTGAGTGTACTTGTTGACATTCCAAATCTCTTCAAACACCTTATGAAGTATAGTCGCTCTTTTGCCTCCTTTATAACTGCATCGATATTTTGGGACCAGGTTAGATCCTCAGGGATCTTGACACCCAGGAACTTGAAGCTGCTCGTGCTCTCCACTTCTAATCCCTCTGTGAGGGTTGGTCTGTGTTCCTTCGTCTTACACTTCCTGATGGTGAGGTAAGGATTAGTGCGGAGGGAGTGGAAAGCCAAGCATTCAGAAAGAATGAGGTTGGAATAGGAGGGAGGGGTGTTAAAGTCTAGACGATTAATGTCCGTTTGGTAGTTGGCAATGAAATGATCCAGAGCATGCAGAAGACCAGGGTGGGTTGTGCAGGAAGAGGAGGAGGGTTGAAGACGGGAGAAGGGGTCATTGGTGTGGGGTGGGGATAACTTGCCAAGGAAATAGGCTCGGAGACGGAGGCAGCGGAAGAAGAGCTTAACATTGCCATAGAGGGAGTACAAAGAAGGTTCACCAGATTGATTCCTGGGATGGCAGGACTTTCATATGAAGAAAGACTGGATGAACTAGGCTTGTATTTGTTGGAATTTAGAAGATTGAGGGGGGATCTGATTGAAATGTATAAAATCCTAAAGGGATTGGACAGGCTAGATGCAGGAAGATTGTTCCCGATGTTGGGGAAGTCCAGAACGAGGGGTCACAGTTTGATGATAAAGGGGAAGCCTTTTAGGACTGAGATTAGGAAAAACTTCTTCACACAGAGAGTGGTGAATCTGTGGAATTCTCTGCCACAGGAAACAGTTGAGGCCAGTTCATTGGCTATATTTAAGAGGGAGTTAGATATGGCCCTTGTGGCTACGGGGATCAGTGGGTATGGAGGGAAGGCTGGTGCAGGGTTCTGAGTTGGATGATCAGCCATGATCATAATAAATGGCGGTGCAGGCTCGAATGGCCTACTCCAGCACCTATTTTCTATGTTTCTGTGTTTCTATTGTGGCGGGTGCACCCATTGATTTTTATAAATAACTTGGATGAGGAAGTGAAGAGCTGAGTTAGTAAGTTTGCAAATGACCCAAAGGTTGGAGATGTTGTGTATTGTGTAGAGAGTTGGGCAGAGAAGTGGTAAACGGAATTTAGTTCAGAAATATGTGAAGTGATACACTTTGGAAGAGCATTCTTGAATATGGAGTACTGGATGTCTGGTCAATTTCATTGGTTGGTTAAGGTGGCGTATGGTGTTCTGGCCTTCGTTGATCAGGGACTAGGTTCAAGAGCTGCAAGGTAATATTGCAGCTCTATAAAACGCTGTTTTGTCTTCAGTTCTGGTCGTGTCATTATAAGGGTCTGGGTGGTTTAGAGAGGGTGCAGAGGAAATTTACCAGAATTTTGCCTGGATTAGAGAACACGTATAAGGAAAGGTTGTATGTGCTAGGATTTTTCTCTTTGGTGAATGAGAAGCGATTTGTTTGAGATGTATAAGATTCTAAGAAGCATAGAGTGTTCAGCCATCTCAGGGTGGCAGTGGCGAATACCAGAAGATAGCTGTTTAAGGTGTGTGGAGGAAGGTTAAGGAGAGATATCCTAAATTTTCCTCCACTCACCTTAAATGGATAGTGGTGGGTGTCTGGAACACCCTGTCACGAGTGGTGATGAGAGACTGATGCACAAGGGGGAAAATGAGAAGACTCGTAGATGAATAAAAGAAAATGGAGGGAAATGGGCTGCATACGAGGGAAAGGTTAGACTGGTCATGGAATAGATTTGTATGGGTTGGCAAAGCTTTATGGGCTAAAGGGCTCGTACTATGCTTTACTGTTCTATCTTCATTGAATCAGGCACTATTCACTTTAATAATGTTCAGATAAGTGGTAAAATCCCCACCAAAAAAAAAGAATAGAAACAAAAGTATTCTGTAGTGAGTATGCATTTAAGCATGGAATTTAAAAATGAATTTTTTAGGAGGTAACGGAGTAGATGATGGTAATGATATTGTAATTTAACTAGATTGTCTACTGATCTTTATTTAGGTGCACTTCCACAAAACAATGAATTGGCTCATGAGTTGCAGATCTGGGAAGAAATACAAGAATCATTTGCTGGTTTCAGGCCAAAGTGGAGAGTCCGTAAAGGATATATTTTTGGAATGGCAAAAGATGGTCAGTGTGTTCCACAGATACAGCACTGGGACCACTGCTGCACACATTTACATTAACTGGAATCAAAAAAAAACTTACCATATTTGCAAAAGGTATTAACTTCTGGGTTGTGAGCTCAGTTAGTCATAGAACACTACAGTTAGGCCAAAGCACATGTTTCTATGACTCTATCTGTGTGCTGGCCTAGTTTTCTGCTTAGTCACATCTACCTGCACCTGGACCACAGCCCTCCATACCTCTCTCATCCATGTACATACCCAAACTTGTCTGTAATGTTACAATTGAACCTGCATCTACCACTTCAGCTGGCAGCTCATTCCATACTCGCCTCACCCTCCTGCTGAAGTAGTACTGATCTGGTCACTAAAGGCGCAGTTTGTTTTGTACGAGCATCATTTCTTTAACGTAAACTGTTCATTCTTGCATGGGTTAACCTGGATTTCATTTTGAATCGCGTTGGAAAAACATTGATTTCCATCCTCTCTTTATTTGTCCTTGAAACAGCAATATCTGTGAGTCTTAAGTTTTCTTAATAGACATAAACATTTAATGTATATATTTTGAAGGAAGGGTTATGTTTATCACTTATCCTTATTAAGATATCATTGTGCCACGCGTTTACTCTTGTTTTCATGGCATAGTTACATAGTGTTGCGTGTGTGTGTATCTCTTAACATCGACTGAGAATAATGAATAGTATTTGTATATTCAGGCATGCGGCAATTTTATATTAAACTTAATACCTATTTTACTTCACTTTCTGCAGTTTCACAAGAAAGATATATTAAAACCCTGAAGGAAGCTTCTGTCTCGGGTAATTTCTGAGAAGGCGTTTAACTCACGGCAGTTTTGTATATCCGCACTGCAAGGGCAGTAGAAGTGCCCCCTTAGATTCCTCTTAAATATTTCAACTTTCTCATTAACCCTATGACTTCTAGTTCTAGTCTCACCCAGCTTGCATGCATTCATCCTATCTGTATACCTCTCATTATTTTGTACGGCAGAACTCCCCTCATACTCCTGTGTTTCAGGGAATGAGGTCCGAACCTCTCCAACCTATCACTGTGACTCTGCTCCTCACGTTCCTGCTGTATCCATGCAAATTTACTCTGCCCTTTTAAAGCTTATTGGTAGCTTTCCTGTAATAAGTGATAAGAACCGCACTAAATTTGGCCTCATATACATCGTGTACGGCTTCAACATCACATCCCAGCTCATGTACTCAGAGCGCTGATTTATGAACGCCATTGTGCCAAAGCTGTCTTTACAGCCTCATCTATCTGTGATGCCACTTTCAAGGAACTATCGATCTGAATTTCCAGGTCCCTTTGTTCTACCGCACATCTGAATGCCCTACCATTCACTCTGCAAGTCTGTCCTGGTTGTCCTGCTGAAGTACAACTCCTCGTGCTTGTCTGTGTTAAATTCCATCAGCCATTTCTTGGTCCGTTTTCCATCTGGTCCAGATCATTTTGCAAGCTTTGATAGCATTCCTCACCATCCTCTACCCCCTAACCTTGGTGTTGTCTGCAAATTTGCTGATTCAGTTTACCAGATTATTGTCAGAATTATTAATGTAAATCAGTGGTTCTCAACATAGGCCATGCTGGATTTTGTAGGGGTCACAAGTAAAATACAAGAAACTGGGGGCCACAGGTGTTTCTGAATGAGCCATGATAAGTTTAATGTTTTAATGAAATATTACTAAAATATTAAATAAAAATGAATATATGTAATATAGTTGAAACCCTGATTGAAATAAATAGGAAAATATGCTAGACGATGCAAACAAGGCAGCAAAACAGCTTAGCACGTGTGTGTTGGTTATCTCTCTTCCTGCTTGACCACAGACTAATCACTGTTCACAGGGTGGCCCACATCCACTCCCAAATCGCTGATTATACAGTGAGAAGGCGAGCATGACCCAGCAGGATACCCTGCAACATACTCCATCAGCTAGTGATTATGATTACTTTGTTATAGATAATTACTTGTGAAAAAAAAATTACTTGTTGATAAGGAAACATCCACATCTAATTCCAACTGAAAGACTGAGAAGTTGTCAGGTTTTCCATATCAAAACCCTTATCAGAAGGGGGATTAATATGGAAAGTCTGGCATGGCCAGTGTTGTAATTGAAGTAGTGATGATTATCACGACGAACTGAAGATTGGGCAGGGCTGTCTGCAGAAAGGCCAGTCAGCTTGTATGCAGCAGGAGGCTGGTTCTGTTTGCCTTGCACTGAAAAACAGTAAGTTGCACAACTGTGAGTTAAGAAGTTTGGTCTGCAAATCAATGAAAGCACATTATGTGATAATGAAGTCCTTCCAATGACATATGTTAGGATTTGAATGATGATCAGGCCAGTGAGGAAGTGTTTTTTTCCCGAAAGCTTAAGACAGATACCACAGGTGAAACTATTTTTGAAGAAGAGCAATTTCTTGGAAAACAATATTCCATGAGAAAATATAATAGCTTATGCAACTGATGGTGCTGCATAGATGGTAGGAAAATGCAGAGGATTCATTGGTCATTTAGAAAGTGCTGTGCCTGGTATTTTTTTTTGCATTCACTGTATCATCTACTGTCAGCATTTGGTTGCAAAAAAATTGGGAGGATGTTTGCATGACACACTTACTGCTGTAATAATGGTTGTTAACTTCATCAAATCAAATGCACTAAAAGATGTCTTTTTCGACAACTTTGTGAGGGAAACAAAGATGATTTTGAACGACTATTAATGCATGAATGTGAAGTCCAATGGTTATCAAAAGGTAATTACCTTCATTGTTTTGTTGCACCTCGGGACAGTATTGTAGCATTTCTAAGTGATAAGCAGCTTGAAGAACAAATTGTTGCTGCTTACGCTGACATATTTTACCTGTCAGATATATTTGAAAAACTTAATTTATTAAACAAATAGTTACAAGGACAAAACTGTAGACTCATATCATGCTAAGAGGCTATTACTGCTTTCCTTGGAAAATTCAAACTCTTCAGCGGCATAGTGGACACCGCGAGTTTATGCCACTTCCTACACTGGCCCCTCTTAAAATACAATTATTGGATGATGATCAGATTGTATATCTTGATCATTTGGAACAACTACACACTGATATGTAATTTTGGTTCAGAGATCTGCTGGTGATGCATATTCCAGATTGGGTGGTGGATCCATTTGCGGTGAATGTGAATAATGTTGACACCACATCGCAAGAATGTCTTACTGAGCTGCAGAGTGAAATAACAGATTGAGCAAAATTGAAACGCAGCAAGCAAAATTTCTAGATAAGTAGTGATATTCAAAATAAGTTTCCACAGCCCTGGGAGAAAGCAAAGTTGTTTCTAACTGGATTTCCCACCTATTATCTAGTTGAATATGGTTTTAGTTAAGCTGTTCAGTTGCTATCAAACGCTCATAAGTGACTTGGTGTTTTGAAAAGAGGTGATCTTTGATTTTCTTTAACCAAATTGCAACCAGGTACTCAAAAACTTGTTAGTTGCATCAGCCACAAGGATCTCACTAAATACCCTAAGTAATAATATTAAGCACTTTTTCATTGTATCCTACTCAGAGCTTAGAAATAGTTTTTTTTCATCTACACCTGTAACATTACATTTAATATATAATAATACCTATAATCTGTTAAAACATAAATATTGACTGTATATTAGAATAATTAGCACAGTTGACCAAACTTTAGAAACTAATGCAGACTGGAGAGGGTGGAGGCCACAGATGTAAGTGAAGGTTGCAAGTGAACCATGAGCAAACAAAGAAGGTTGAGAACCAGTAATATACAGTAGGTGACAAACAACAACGGACCCAGCACCGATCCCTGCTGGGATCACTACAGGCCTCGGTCAGAGAGATAATCATCTACCACCACTCCCTAGTATCTCCCTCTAAGCCAATGTTGAATCCAATTGAATACTTCATCCCAAATGCCAAGTGACATGACCTTCTGGACCAGCCTCCCATGCAGGACTTTATCAAATGCTTTGTTAAACATCTACCATCTTCCCTACATCGGGCTTGGTAACCTCCTCAAAAAATTCTATTAGACTGTTTAGACATGACCCATCATGCACATAGTAATGTAGACTATCCCTAATCAGGCCCTGTCTATGCAAGTACCTATATATCCTGTCCCTTATAATATCTTCCAATTATTTACCCGCACCTGACGTCAGGCTTACCTGTCCATGAATTCTCGGCTTATTCTTAAGAGACTTTCTTAAGCAACAGAACAACATTAGCTATCTTCCATTTCTCTGGCACTTCACCTATGGCTAAGAACATTTTAAATATCTGCCAGGCCCTCTGCGATTTCTATACTATCCTTCTACAAGGTCTGAGGGGGTCACCTCATCAGTCCCTAGTAGATTATGGCTCATATTGGGGAGAAATGCAACAAATTTCAGGAGAATATACAAACAATTGGCAAATAATGTCCAACACACATAAGTGTGAGGTAATTTAGGGAAAATAGGAAGATCACTTTTTCCTGAAGATGTGAGTATAGATTGAGTAGAGGAACCTGGAGATCTTTCAGAACAAATATTCCTATTGCTAAATGTTGCTTCACACTTTATGCAATCCACAAGGAAATCAGACCAAGTATCCCAGTTTGCTTCTGGAGGAATATTTTTAAAAGTACTTAAGTTATGCTAAATCTAGAATGATGTTGACTAGTCCCACACTTGGAGCACTACAGAAGATTTTGGTTACCGTATTATAGAATGGATATAGTACAGTGGATAAAATTAAGTGTGCAAAGGGAAGGATTGATGAACTGGGTTTATTTGTTTTTGAGAAAAGAAGTCCAGTGGTCAAAGGTATGAAGAATTCTGATAGAGTGGAACAGAGAGTGTGCGGATTTGCAGGGAACCACCCAAATAATGACAGCCAATCTGTTAATGGGTGTGTGTGTGTGTGTGTGTGTGTGTGTGTGTGTGTGTGTGTGTGTGTGTGTGTGTGTGTGTGTGTTTGTTTATAAAGCTCACTGTGTGGCACTCAATAAAGGGAATGTTGAGCAAGCAAATGTGAGGAAAGGGAATTGACTGTCACAGTGACAGGTGTAAATCAGAAAAGATTGGAGACCTGAGTAGATCATAAATCTGGCGTTGGCTGGTTGCATGAATGGTTTGTTTTTCAGCTGTTCAAGACGGATACCATAGATTCTTCTTACCAAAATGAGGCTTCTGTTGTTTCAGTTTAGAAAAGAGAAGGCTTTATTCTGTTTGTTTGGCCTACTGACAGTCTCAAGAAAACTAGAAGAGTCCAAATAGTTAATAACCTGAATGCTTTAATGTAACTGTGTTTTAAAAATAGGTAATGACATCACAATGAATTATGACATGATTTAATTATGTTTGACAGCTACTTGCTCTGAATCATTATTTTGCACTAGAATATGTTTGTATTCCCATGATATTAAATTATGTTAATTCCCATCGTCCTTGAAAATTTCTCAACCCAATATCCTTGCTTGCATCAATGTGTTGATAAAAATTGATGTAGGCAGTATTCCACTGGAGCAATGTTTTGATTTAAAAAAAAGCAAAATGTGCCCTTTTTTAAAGGTTGAATTTAAAATGAATGTTAGTCTTTAAATAGGATGCAAAAAAATTGCAGATTGGGCAAATGTATTTAATAGGGAGCTAGTTTGAAACTGCAAATGGAAGTCTAAGTATGTTGTGTTGATAATGTTTAACTCTTGCCACAATGGTGCCTATAGCCAAGTTAGGGGGTTGCTGTTAATGGACTCTAATGCAACTTCCAGTACTTGTGTGTTAATTTTGGAACATTATTTTGCAAGCACTATTTTGCAAGCATTATTTTGCAAGCATTATTTTGCTAACAGAGTTTTAGGTGAATGAACTGAAAAAGAGAAATGTTTTTTCTAAGGCCACTTAGCCCAACCGGTTCATGCAAGCATTTGTAATCTCCCCTTTCCCATCTTTCCTCAGCTCCCTTCCTCACAATGGACTATTGCATCCTCACGTTTGTTCAGCCTGCCCTTAAATGTTTCTGCACCATTCACCATCAGCAATGAGTTTAACACGCTGACAAGAGAAAATCTGCAGATACTGGTGTAACGTTCAGTTTTATTGGCTCGTGTATGTCTAGGGGAAATCCAGCCCAGCACCCGCCTCAACACTCCCCACAGGGTCAGTTGCCACCCGAATCAATCACAAACATCAATCATCAGCCAGCACACCCAGTAAATTTTAACAAATACACTTTATAGATATTACTAATTCTATGACATTAATATACATTTGATACAGAGAGGAAAGTAATGAAAAAAAAAGGCGCCAACACTTATCAAAGTCCAAGTTCTTTGCGCGCTACGTTGGAGCTCAATTTGACTTCAGACGACCACCCGAATTCCGTCGACTCACAGCTCGGGACCACCCTGAGTGATCGACTGGAGCCTCTCCACACGTCCGCGGTCCTCCTCGTCTCTCCTCCGACTCGCCCCCCAAAACTCAGTCCACAGTCATATCATACAGCATGGTATCCGAAAACAAAACGATACATAACCACCCATTGGCTAATAGAACCCTGTTATCTCATTTTAAAGTAAAACAAACTGTTAGCGCAAATTCTCTTCAGCGTTAAAGCACAACAAAGCCGCATTCCCCAGATTAACATAACAAAGTCGCCATTTTAAATGTAACAAAGAAAGACCCCGTACACTGGAAATCCAAGCAACACACACAAAATGCTGGAGGACTTGACTCTATACTTTTTTTCCATAGATGCTGCCTGACCTGCTGAGTTCTCCAGCATTTTGTATGTGTTGCTTAACACTCTGACTAACTGCTGTTTGGGCAAGGAAGTTTTAAGTTTTTGGCAGCCTTTCATACTGTGTTCTGATGTGATTGTGCAGTTTTGCTACAAATAAATAGACTGGATTAGGATATATTGTGAGAATAATGGCATGTGACCAAGACAGAGTGGTGATTAAATAGTTTACAATTAGCTGAGATGCAGCTAGTTTGTGGCAGGACAAAACATCCCAATGAATCAATTGAAAGTCTCAGCTAAAGAAAACAGTGTTAATAAAAGTCATTCTGTTGACCTCTGTGGCTTCTCATTGAGGAAGTTCAGCTATAATTAATGTGTTGTATCATAATTTTCTCAGTAAATATTGTGTTTTTTATTTGCACTTTTCATCTAGGTGAAGCATGTGTGTACTGCTTTCTAAGAATGAAATTAATTGAGCATATTATTTTCACATTGAACTCGTTTTACCATAAGTATGTCATCAATCTGAGCTCAAGTCACAGAGATAAAAGATGAGTGTTTAACCCACTGCACCATGCAATTACTGGCAGAGGCACCTTGAGGGGCCATTTGGATTAGCTACCTCATCAGCTGCTGCTGCTGGACTTTTGTCGTGATTTGCTGATGACCATCTGGCAGTATATATAACTTGCCAACGTGAACAGCAGCAATAGCTTCCATCTGCAGAGCCTCTAATACCCCTAAACAAATACTGAAGTGCTTTATAGGTATTTCACTAAGCAACCAAAAAAAAAACCACAAAGGTAGACGAGGAGACAAAAATTTAGTCGAAGTTTTAAGGACAAATAAAAGGGAGGGATTTCCAGTTGCAGCCTTAGCATTTAAAGGTTTGGATAATCCAAAGACGAATCAAAGGATTTGCTGTATAATTCTGTATTTATTTTCTCTCTTGATTAGATCTCATCCCCTTGATACCTATTATTGTTTGCCACAACAGCTGGCACCCAAGTTTCTTGTCTGTTTTTTTCCCTGTACTAGTGCCTGAATAAAGCATTGAATGTCTCATTATAAATTCCCTCAAACTTTCCCCTTGACGATGGATTGGATGGAGAATTCAGTTAAGAATCACAGGCAAGTGTGAGTTGAATTACTCATTGATAGGCCATGCTTGTATGATGAGATGTTTTGTAAGCTGACATTATTTTTCAAGCCAGGTCACATTTGACACTTTTAACATGCATTACTTCATGACTGAACAATGAATCCCATCATTAAGTTTCATAGGATGACATTGTCACTCCCATTGCGTTCCACATTTTAAAAATCATAGTGTTTTGAATCCTGAGACCTCCAACAGCTTTTGTTGTCATTAGAAGATGGAGAAATAGCAGGTTCAAGTTTAATTGACAGTCATGCATGAATACAGCCAAATGAAACAGTGTTACTCCAGGGCCAAGGTGTAAAACACAGCACCAATAGTCACACACAGCACAAGGAACATATAACACAAATAAGATAGCAGTAAAATATAGTTACACACAAAAATATGTCGTCCAAGTCCCCGAGTCCATCAATGATGCAGCAGTCTGCAGTTGAACACAATATGGTTGTCGTCTACCAAGCGAACACTGGGAGGGTGGGAGCACCGACTCCAGCACGGATGCTGTGCAACACTGCCTTCAGCACTCTGGTGGGCACTCAACTTCAATCCCCCCCCCCAAGTGGCTGCAAACAGGCAATACCACAGATTGAGGTCTGACCTCACTACGACTGATGCCACACAGCTCCCCCACTGTTCGCCAATAAACTAATGAATCGGACTTGCAGCATTCCGCACCACCAATGTGCAACAGGTTCTTGATCACAAGAAAAGCAACTAAGATGATCATTCTGTGTTAGACTACACACTTCCGTTGCACAACAGTGCCTCTCTGTCACAGGTAGTACCACAGCCTGCACCAATTTCTCCACTAACGAACAACTCACTGACGGGGTAGGCCTGCAGTACTTTGAAGTTCTTAATGTCCAGCTGGGGGTTGAGATTGGGAAAAATACATTAAAAAAAAGATAATACAGTTGGTAGAAGCCACTGCAACCGAGCATGCCGCCATCATTACCAGAAGCAATGATTAAGGCAGCCTCAAAAACATTTTCCTTGATATAAACTTGAAATTCAGTGATTTAATGTTTAGCAATTGTGTTATTGGTGAAAAACTAACATATCCTGATCAGCAACAGAAAATATTCTGATAATGTAGATTTATATGATTAGCACATTTAGCTTATATTTCTGATGTTGCTTTGATTCCTTTGGAAAGAAAGCAGAAAAACTTTTGAGAAAAGGCAACATCAATGGAGAGAGAACCAGAGTGAACCTTGATGAGTACCTATACCATTTCCTATCTGTTTCTCAAAGTCTTGCATGTGCAGTTCACTGCTCAATTAAACCATAAGTGATAGGAGCGAATTAGGCCACTCGGTCTAAGTCTGCTCTGCCTTTTTATTATGCCTGATCCATTTTCCCTCTCAATCGCATTCTCCTGCCTTCATCCCGTAACCTTTCACATCCTGACCAATGAAGAACCTATCAATCTCCTTCTTAAATGCACCCAGTGATCTGCCCTCCACATCCACATGTAACAACAAATTCAACAGATTCACCACCCTCTGGCGAAGGAAATTCCTCCTCATCTCCATTCTAAATGGAGTTCCCTCTATTCTGAGGCTGTGCTCTCCTTTCCTAGTCTCTCCTACTACAGGGAGCATCCTCTCCACATCTACTCTATCTAGGCCTTTCCAACATTTGATTGGTTTCAATGAGATTCCCCCCTCATTCTACTAATTTCCAGTGAGTACAGGCCCATACCATTAAAAGCTCCTCATACGATAACCCTTTTATTTCCAGAATCATTCTTGTGAAAATCCTCTGCACCCTCTCAAATGTCAGCACGTCCTTTCTTAGTTAGATAAAGGGCTTTAAAGTACTCACAGTACTCCAAGTGAGGCCTCACCAGTGCCTTCTGAAGCCTCAGCATTACATACTTGCTTTTATACTCTAGTCCCGCTGAAATGAATGCTAACATTGCATTTGCCTTCCTCACCACAGAATCGACCTGCAAGTTAACCTTTAAGGAATCCTGCACAAGGACTCACAAGTCCCTTTGTACTTCAAATTTCTGAATTGTCTCCCCATTTAGAAAATAATCTACGCTTTTCTTCCTTCTAGCAAAATGCATGATCAAACACTTCCCAACATTATTTCATCTGCCATTTCTTTGCCCAATCTCCTAACCTGTCGAAGTCCTTCTGCACCCTATCTGCTTCCTGAACACTATCTGGCCCTTCACCACAAACTTGGTGACAAAGCCATCAGTTCCATCATCCAAATCACTGACATACAATGTAAAAAGAAGTGGTCTCAACATTGACCCCTGTGAAACCCACCAGTCATCGGCAGCCAAGCAGAAAATGCTCTCTTTATACCCCTTTCTTTTCTTCCTGCCAATCAGCCAATCTTCTATCCATGCTAGTATATTTCCTGTAAAATTATTGGCTCTTATCTTGTTGAGCAGCCTCATGTGTGGCACTTTGTCAAAGGCCTTCTGAGAATCCAAGTAAACAACGTCCACCAGTTCTCCTTTGTCTATCTTGCTTATTTCCTCAAAGAATTCCGACAGATTTCTCAGGCAAGATTTTCCCATAAGGAAAACATGTTGACTTTGGCTTATTTTATCATGTGCCTGCAAATACCCTAAGAGTTCAACCTTAATAATAGACTCCCAACATATTTCCCACCACTGAAATCAGGCTAACTGGCCTTTAATTTCCTTTCTTCTGCCTGCTTCCCTTCTTGAAAAGTGGAGTGACATTTGCGATTTTCGAGTCCTCCGGAACCTGCTAGAATCTTGTAATTTTTGAAAGATCATTACCAATGTTTCCGCAGTCTCTTCAGCCACCTCTTTCAATACACTGGGGTGTAGTGCATCTGGTCTAGGTGACTTAGCACCTTCAGACCTTTCAGCTTCCCAAGCATGCCTCTATAATTCCCTTTACTACCCTGTAATACTGATACATCTGAGTTTAACTACTCCCTCTCAAATTGCAGGGTGAAGTATCTTATATTATGATCACTGTCTCCTGAGGGTCCCCTTACATTAAGGTCCCTGATCAAATCTGGTTTATTACACAAAACCCAATCCAGAATAGCTTTCCCCTCATAGGCTCAACTACAAGCTGCTCTAAAAAGTCATCTTGTAGTCATTGTACAAACTCTATCTCTTGGTATCCAGCACCAACCTGATTTTTCCCATCTAAATGCACACTAAAATCCCCCATAACTATCGTAACATTGCCCTTTTGACATGCATTTTCTAACTCCTGTTTATAGCCCATATTCTGACTACTATTCGGAGGCCTGTATATAAATCCCATCGGGGTCTTTTTATCCTTGGAGTTTCTTAATCCTTCCTACAAGGATTCTACATCTTCTGATCCTATCTCACTTCTTTCTAAGGATTTGATTTCATTTTTTACCAACAGAGCCACCCCACCCCTACCTGCCTGTCCTTTTGATACAATGCTTGTTTGGCGGGAGGAGAAGATGGCGGCGCAACGCAGCTCGCAGCGGCCACTCCGGTGGTGATGTCTGTTATTTGTCAAGTAGGGTGCCATGCACAATCCTGATTTGTTGGAAACGGACGTGAGAGCATGGAGGAACATCTGGAGAAACTTCTGAAATGCCTGCTTCGCTGCTGCTGCTGCTGCTGTGTGGTCCGGAATCTCTGGAGGAGAAGGCCCCGAGTGCTCGGTTTTGCTTGTTGCTCGGCGGCCAGGGTGAGGTCAAAGCGCTCGGCAGAGGATGGTGCTCAGAGAAGCTGTATCGGAGGGGCTGGTCAGAGGTTCGAAGTTTTTGGACTGACTCACAGTCACCTGCTTCCAATGCATCAGCAAGTTGGCAGTGCTTGGAGGTTCATGGCAGGGAGAGTTTCTCCCTTCTGCCATCTGCGTTAGATGATGAGTTGATTGGGACTTTGAGACTTTTTTTTAAACTGTGCCCATGGTCTGCTCTTTATCAAATTATGGTATTGCTTTGCATTGTTGTAACTATATGTTATAATTATGTGGTTTTGTCAGTTTTAGTCTTGGTTTGTCCTGGTTTTTTTTTTGTGATATCATTCTGGAGGAACATTGTATCATTTTTTAATGCATGCATTTCTAAATGACAATAAATGAGGACTGAGTGTCCTCATAATCTAATCTAATCTAATATCTTTGGATGTTAAGCTTCCAACTATGAGTGTCTTTCAGTCACAACTCAGTAATGCCCACATCATACCTATTGATCTCTAACTGGAAATCATCGAGATAATTGAGCCAGTTCACAGACTTTGCTTGCTTTAAATTAAACTTGGGTCATAGCGTCACAGAACTACATAAGAGAAACAGGCCCATCTAGTCCATGCCAAATCCATTTAAACTGCCTTCTCCCAACAGCCTGCGCTGGCACCATAGCCATCCATACCCTACCATCCATGTATCTATCCAAACTTCTCTTAAATGTTGAAATTAACCTCATGTGCATCACTTGTGTTGGTAGCTCATTCCATGCTCTCATGACCCCCTGAGCGAAGAAGTTTCCCCTCGTGTTCCCCTTAAACTTTTCACCTTTGACTTTAACCCAATGACCTATGGCTGTAGTTCCATCCAACCTCAGTGGAAAAAGTCTGCTTGCATTTACCCTAAATATACCCCTCATAATTTTGTATACCTCTATCAAATCTCTGTCTTCTATGTTCTAAGTAATACAGTCCTAAAGTATTCAATCTTCCCTTATAACTCAGGTCCTCCAGACCTGGCAACATCCTTGTAAATTTTCTCTGGACTCTTTCACACTTGTTTACATCTTTCCTGTAGGTAGGTGACTAAATCTGCACACAGTACTCCAAATTAGGCCTCACCAATGTCTTATACAACATAGACACTGTTTATTTTCCATTAGACATTTTGTTACTGTTGTGAAATACCAGTCAATGCTTTTACCTGTGCAACATACTGTTAATCAAATAGTTAAGTGAATGCAGAATGACAGTATCTTTGATCTGTACGCAGATTTTGGACATGCTCTTTAACATCAGGATTACATGTTCGTGCATGATGTTTTGGTTTCATTAGTTACCTTAGTTCCTTTGTTATAGTAGTTGCTAGACGTACTAGTTGTTACTAGTCTCATGCTCATTGTGAGGTCGCAGGAACTATAATTTGTAGTGAGTAACATCCAATTGATAAAGCACGCAGAGCCTATCAAGACTTGCTGCTCAGTTTGAGATTTATTAGTCTATTAAGCAGTTGGCTAGGGCCAATAAAAGAATGTTAAGCAGCTATTGGGTGAGTTGACATAGTTAGAGTGGGAAACTGAAACTTTACCTCAAGAGGCTTTAGTGAGGAGAGGTAGAGACTAAGGTGCCGGAGGCTATTTTTGGAGTGGTCATTGCTGGAGAGGCCATTGCATGAAAAGGCAATTCTGGATTGTTACTTTCTGGATTTTCTGGAAAATCAGTTGTATTAGTACAGTATTACAGTTGTGTAAAGGTAACTCAGTGGCATGAGAGAGGAACGGGCCAAAGTTGATAGGAAAGGGACATTAGCTGGGATGATGGCAGAGCAGCAATGGCTGGAGATTCTTGGAGCAATCTGGAAGGTGCAGGATAGGTTCATCCCTAAGAAGGAATAATATTCTAAGGGAGGATGAGGCATGAAAGCAAAAGAGAAGGCACACAATATAGCAAAAGGTAGTGGGAAGCTAGAGGATTGGGAAACTTCTAAAAACCAACAGGAGGCCATTAAAAAAGCAATAAGCAGAGAAAAGATGAAATATGAATGTAAGTGAGCTAATAATATGAAAAAAAGATACCAAAAGGTTTTTAGACATATAAATCATCATAGCTTGTCACACCAGCCAGCCAGCCACTCCAGTGTTGTTTGGTTGATGTTGAGTAGGTCAGTGTCAGCTAAATCAGGTGGGAGTGGGAAGTTGCACAGAACGTGTTCAATGTTTTGCACCCTTTCACCACACTCACAGGATTTGCTGGTCTCTAAACCCCACTTCACCATATTGTCTCCCATCCTACAATCTCTCGTTCTGGCTCTGTTGAGAGTGCACCACTTCCGTCTGCCAAACAGTGCCCCATCTGACAACCTTTCTGTGGGGTTTTGTATTTGCACTGTATTTGGTGGGGTTCTGGCTTCTATTTGTTGCCAGAGGTCAATCCTGTATGTTTGGGGGAATGTTCCGTGCGGTCGTTCTTCCACTGTCACACTGTCACAAAGCTTTTCCTTGATTTTAGGTGGTTGGAAACTGGCACATGATGGTGTAGTGGGTGCCGTGGATCCGAGTTCTGTTTACCTTTTTCAATTTTTGTTGTAGTGCGTCTTCGGATCTCTGGGGGAGCAATGCCTGCCAGTCTGTAAATGATGTTAGTGAGTGTGGGGTGCAGTGTGCCCGTGATTATTCGGCAGGCTTTGTTAAGCAACGGGTCTATTTTCTTCACATGGGCTGATCTGCCCCACACAGGTTCACGGTATTCTGCAGGTGCATAGCAGAGTGCTAGGGCAGTTGATCGAATTGTGTGAGCATTAGCTCCCCATTTCGTACCTGCTTATTTTTTCAGGAGAGAATTGCGACAGCCAATTTACCCTTGGAGTTTTTTGATGTGGGTGGCAAATGAAAGCATCCTATCCACTGTTACACCCAGGTACATTGGAGTCGGATGGTGTTCAAGCTCCTTCCCACACTAGAAGATCTTGAGTTTCCGAGTTGCTTCTCGATTCCTCAGGTGGGATGCACACACTTGAGTTTTTGATAGATTTGGGTTCAGAGACCATTTTTCATAATACTGCTTCATTGCTTCGAGGACTGCTGTAAGTCGTACTTCAGCTTCTTGGAAGGAGTTAGCTTGTGTTGCTATGCATAGGTCATCTGCATAGATAAACCTGCCTGTGTTAGGAAAGACATATAAAGAGTAACAGAGAGGCAAGAGTGTATATTGGCCACTGGAAAATGATGTTGGAGAGGTAGTAGTGGGGAACAAAGAAATATATAGTTTATCCAATAAGTATTGAAGTATTGAAAGGCCTTGATGGAATGGACGTGCTGAGGAAGTTTCCCACAGTGAGAGAGTCTAGGACCAGAGAGCACATCTTTCTAATCTTCAGAATAAAAGGATGTTTCTTTAGAATGGAGATGAAGAGGAATTTCTTTAGCCAGAAAGTTGTGAATCTGTGGAATTTACTGTCACAGATGGCTGTGGAGACCAAGTCTTTGGGTATATTTAAAGCAAAAGTCAATAGGGTGTCAAATGTTATGGGGAGAAGGCAAGAAAAAGAGGTTGAGTGGGAAATGAAATCAGTCACACTCATCTGCTGGCTGGCCTAATTCTGCTCCTATGTCTTATTGTCTAAACGGCTTGCTTTTAATCATGGGCAGCTTTGCTGATGAGAATTGGATTGCCTGTTTTCAACCAGACAAGTATGGAGTGACAGTAAGCACATTGACCCATGACGCTTATTCTTTTCGCAGAATGTGTACAGTCCAGCCATATTCCAGGACTTTGGCCAAATATCTCAAACCTGACATGTTCCTATAATTTTAAAGTCAACCTCATTTAAAATACCCCACAGCTAAACGTAACTGATTCTTGGGAAGTTTGATAATTACATCTTTCCTATGAATATCTGAAATGTATTCCCAGCTATTTATCCATTTTACTTAATCAAGAAAATCATATACTTTCATGCACAGGGCCCACTGACCTGACATCTGTCCAACTATTCAGAGCACTCCGACCTGGACTCCAGCTTCTGCCCTTGACTTGTCATTCTTTGCATTAATGGCCATCACAGCATGCCCAAAATATTCAGCAGGATAACACAAGCAACATAACAACTCAAAAACAGCAAAAGAAGCCCCCTTTCTTTACATGCACACACACATCTCCAAACCCCGTACCTGCTACCTCCAGGCTCTCAGATATTGGACCCAGACACTCAGTCGCAGACTCACAGGTATTGGGTCTCAATCCCAGGACTCAGTGACCGGGTGGGGGGGGGGGGGGGGGGTAGGTAGTCACCAACTCTCAACCCTCTGATCTGCATGGACTTTTGATGCCTGAGTGGAGTTGCCAACCTGGGGGTATCAACAGCCCTCGTCCACAGGGCCATCTGACCTGACATCCATCCATAGTATTAACACTGACCTTCTGCAGCAGACCTTCTCCAGCTCCTGCCCTGAATTTTCATTTACTGCCCCTGAGCTCATCCCAGTCCCTAAACCCTAACCTTTACACTGTCCCCTAACTCTTTACACTGTTCCCAAAACCATTGCTATGAACCTAAAAGATATAATTAAGTCTGAGCCATGACCTCGACAGATATTACAGCTTGGCACCAACTTGACCAAAAGACAAAGGATTATGGTTTGCATGCAGTAATCCAAGTGCACCCTCACCAGTGTTCAGTACCAGAGCAGGGCAACTCATGTGCAGTCAAGCTCACATGTTTCAAATTAATCTTCGTAAAAAAAGTTATTATGTTTCTTTAGGTTAATAGTTTGCAGATACTGCTCACTGGTTGTCAAACCTAGGTAATTCAAGTGAAAGCTAAGGAACTGTGATATATGGCATGCAGACTATGGAAGGTGTGCAGGAGGTGTTAGTGTTCCCATGTCGTTTCTGCTGGTGCAGTTACCCAAGTAAGTAGTTTCCATGCACCTCGTTGCAGACACGGTCTGAGCATGATGCACCAGTGGTGGCTGAGGAGCTGATTGACTTGACTGCTTTGTCATGAACAGTATTTAGCTCTTGAATATTAAGTTTTGCTTGCCTGGACAACTGGTGGGAGTTCAATCAAACTCCTGTCATTATTCAGAATTGTGCCACTGTCAAATGTCAAAGAAATTGTTGATATTAAAACAGAATGAAATCACTTAAACATTTTTAAACAAAATAATTATTAGCTTGTGTGTAACAATCCCTCACACAACTCCATTCAGATGAATCGACTCACCGTTCGTGTCAGGTCCAAGCTGACACTGGTCTAGCAAGCAGGTTCATCACCATTACCATTGGGACCTTGCAGCTCGTTCAGACTCTGCCACAACACTCTGTCCATCTGCAGAATACAAACAGGACATGGCCCGCAAAGTTCAGCCAGTAAGTTTGGATGTTGTACCTTGGCACTGAACAGTCTGATAATTCATAATGACAGCAGCTTAGTGTGGCACTGCTGACATCTGCCACGTTCCGGCTCATTTTGCAACATAAATCTTCAGTGAATATATTGGAAGGATTTCTCTCTGTGTGGTATGTATTTGGACTCATGGCCACCTTCCCTACCAGCCATGAATGCCCAAGCCTTCTAAGCAGCAGTGTGAAGTTTTCTGCTGTTAACAGAATTTGTTCGGCTGCAATCAGATTGTTTATACATTGGGAGAGTGAAATGCCAATGAATAAATATGAAGTGACCAGTCTATAAGTAAAACAGTTTGGTGGAAAATAAGTTAAAACAATGTAAACATATTCCCAAGAGGCTGTAAATGAGCTTATCAGCAGTTGTCATATATGCTGTGATGTTAATCATTAACCATAGACTTTTCCAGTAGATTACCACATTTCAGCATGATTTCTTTAAAAGTCTACTTTATCAGCATTCACAAAGCTTTACATTTTACATGAATTGCCTAATAATGGCAGAAAATAATAACCAATGTTGTCAATGTTTCACTGAATTTCTCGTTGGTGGAATTCTAAGCATATTCTAATCAAATCATATTGATTTGTCATTGAGTAACAAATGCAATGGTCTACTTGCATTTATAATTTTTAATGTGGATACTTAACATAAAATTGATAGATCTCTAAGATGTCTACATTCCCCTCATCAAGTGTAATTAATTGCAATGCAGAGTATAATTTATCCTTAAGGTTCCAAAATTACTAACCATGTATTGCTGAAATTGAGTTATGATAACACATTTTGTTTTTCTCCCCCACAGCTTGCAATGAAGCACAAATGTTGAGCAGATGCTAAACAAAATGGGAGCTCTATCCAGTGATCGTCACACAGAGATGGAAGTCCAGTATTGTACATTTCCTTTATTGGAAACTTACTCCTTAAACTCTATGCTGCCAATATTAGAATTTGTTTCAATATATTTTTAAACTTTAATCAGCATTGTTGGACAAAACAAATACTAGCTTAATCGTTTTTCATTGTTGTTAGATTTCCAGGCTATTATTGGTCCGCACTAATTACAGACGTAGACTTTCATGTTATGCAGACGCCTTTTAATTAATGTCAATGTTGTTGTATACAATATTATAGATCTCAATTTTTTTTCAAAGAACTTATTTAAAAATCTTGGATAAACATTTGGACTGTGGCTCAGTGGAGTTTTGTAATAGGAACTAGGCTACAATATGGGAATTGGACTTCTCAAACAGCAGTCACAAGATCAGTGACTGAGCAATATAGTGTGTTCATCTTAATGACATGACTCTTCATTTTGAAATCTACCAGTCGTTGTCTTTACAACTGTGAAACCGACACTGGGATATTCTTCCTGACTCGATGGAATAGCTGGATATTACATGGCTGGGAATGCAGTGAAGGAAACTCAAGATCTTTAAACTTATATCTGAAGATTAGCACTAGTATATTATTAAGTAGCAGCTGGAAATAAATTGTTTCATTTTGAAGAATGTATCTGTAACATGTCATAAGTTCAGGCAGTTTATGATAGGACTGTCATTTACCTGGTGTTCTAGAGCAGGGAACAGTGTAGAAAAATTGCTCTTGATCTTGTACAACTGTTTTAAATCAAAAGGCAATCCAAATACTTCATATACTTTGTTAATTCTGACTGCAACAGAGTGCGTACTGTGAGGTCCTGTGCCTGTCTCTTCAGTGTGTGGACTCGTGCTCTGTCTTTCTGTTTCCAGTCTTAGTTGTCATTAATAGATTGTACAACATGCCTTATTTGTAAAAAAGAAAGAATACAAATTAATGAATTATTTGAGTACTGTAATTGGTAATTATTTACATTTTTGTTTTAATGGCAGATTTTTTTTGATGGAGTCACCTTGAAATAAATTCTTTGAGATACCCTAGGTTGCTCATTCAGGTTGTACATAATAGCTACATGTCTGCAGTCTGCTTTGGGAGAATTCCAATTAAATTAGTAAGCCTCTGCTTCACTCTGTTCGCTAGTCATGAAACTAGCACTTGCTGTGTCCGTGTTAATTTCATGTTATTATTTGCAAATGAAATAGCTTCTTTTGTTTGACTAGCTCACAATTTGCTAATGTGGAGCTGCACCCCAGAGTCTTTCAGAACCAATTATTTCTGCACACTAAATTGCTGAGAACGCAAGCTGATGGTGTGGGTGGGCCATTCTGTAACCTTGGTAAACAATAAGGATATCAGGTCAGTGAAATGCAAGAAACAAAATTAGTTCAAGGAAGAAATTACTGCTGAGAAAGGGAAAACTATAAAGTTTTCTTTGTTAATTCCTCTCGGAACTATTTCCTACCTGGATGACTCCACCATTTGTAGTTTCATTTTAGTATTCCTGGATCGTAAGGGATTGCAGGGATATAAATCTGCATTAACAGGCTTCTTAGGGCATGAAATAAGAGCACCAGCTTGCTGATGCAGATCAACAACTGATAGGGTGCAAGAAGGGTAGGGAAAAATGGAATTAAAATCCCATGTTTGAAAGAATATTAGTGGACCAGGACACTAATCAATAGATTGGAAAATCAGGACCCATAGCATTGATTTCCCACACCTAATCATGACTGGCACCATTTTACAGCAAAGGTTCAACCTCTGTCATATTCCATCACAGTGATATCAGGCCAGCCTTCATCACAAATATAATAGGAACTTTCCTTTTTGTCCGAGGACACGACAAGCACCATGAGAGGTTTTTCAATTTAAAGGAAACAATTTCCAAGTAGTTACACTGCTAGCTTACTCCTTCTGCATTGGCAGTTCTCAATCGTGTTTCTGTGACGGACCTGTTTACCAGCAGATCAGTGGTCAACATAGAAATGTGGCATGCAAAGATCACTTTTATAATGTGATACTTTATACTTTATTGTCACTGAATGATTAGTACTAGAATGTACGATCATCACAGCGATATTTGATTCTGCGCTTCACACTCCCTGGATTACAAATATTAAAAATATTAAAAATAGTTAAAATTAGTAAATATTAAAAATTTAAATTATAAATCATAAATAGAAAATAGAAAAATGGGAAGTAAGGTAGTGCAAAAAAATCGAGAGGCAGGTCCAGGTATTTGGAGGGTACGGCCCAGATCTGGGTCAGGATCCGTTCAGCAGTCTTATCACAGTTGGAAAGAAGCTGTTCCCAAATCTGGCCGTACGAGTCTTCAAGCTCCTGAACCTTCTCCCGGAGGGAAGAGGGACAAAAAGTCTGTTGGCTGGTTGGGTCGTATGGTAATGTATTCCAACTGCTGGACAGCATGGTTACCTGTCTCCATTGCTGCTGCGGCAGAAAATGCTTAACAAGTGTACGTGGTTCCTCCCCTCTCACTGCTGCAACAACTGAACAAGAAGATATTTAGTGTACTGTCTCTGAACACTTGCACTGCCTCTTAAACTGTTTAATTTTCTTAGGCAACAAGGCGATCTGAACAACATTGAGAACTTTTCACTCCTTGTTTCTGCCTGAGCAATGATATTTTCTTCTGAGTGCATAGTAATTCCCATTCAAAGAAATGCATCATTTTGCACAATTCAGTGAGAATTGTGGTCCACAAGTGTTGCCACACTTCGGGTGCCAAAGTAGCATGCCCCTAACTGGAGGTCTTTGGGATGTGGGAGGAAACCAGAGCACCCGGAGGAAACTCACACATTCACAGGGAGTGCACACAAACTCCCCACAGACAACAGTGCGAATCAAACCCCAATTAGTGTTTTCTGGCGCTGTAAAGTAATCGCGCTAACTGTTATGCTACTGTGCCACCCTAGGTCAGTAACCCAGTGGGCTAAAAAAGCTTTAAGCCAAAGCATGCAGTGACACAGCAGGTGCCATTACATGCCCTGCTGTCAAATCTGACCCAATGTTGGGATGTTAGGAGACTGTGAAATCTGAATTGGTTATAGCATATTTTGAAATGTTAGTAGTACTGCACACATCTGTTTCAAAGGATTGTTCACAATGAGTTAAAAGTACAGTGATGCCACAATATGTGAATTAATTAACTGGTCTGTCACTATAAAGTATATTGATAATTTGGGATATTGAACTCATTTCCAGACACTCCTGCTATATTTCTTTGAATTACATGTGTATTCAGCTTTGTTAAACTATAACAGGCATTGATTTCTAAAGGGCATAAGGCAATACAAAAATATTAACAGCAGAGAATTTAAATTATTCTGAAATGTTTATCTGTCCTCTGTGTATTTTTCTCAGTAAAAGAGCAATTATAAATTCAAATTCTTAATATGCATTCCCAAGCGCACACTGACTGCTTTACATTGTTGTATAGCACAGGAGAAGGCCCTTCAGACTTCCAAGTTTATGATGACTGCCGGGTAATCTATACTAATGACACTTACCAGCATTTGGACTGAAGTATTCTATCCTTGGTGAATGAAGTGCTTCCCTACATAGTACATGAATACCCATGGGAATGCCTGCAACATGTGTAACAGAGTCCAAGGATAGAACTTAAAACTTGCACAAGGTAAGGCGATTGGTATTCTGGTGTGCTATCATTGAACTGAAATCCCAAAAGAAACCTGATTCAACTTTAACCATTACTTTCAATTATTTTTACTTTGAGGAGGACTCTATGTTGCATACTAATATTGACAGTGATGTAGCAAGGTAGAATTATAATATGTTTGTGGCCTTGTTTTCACTTATTTTAAATCCAGACATTATGTTTTGAGAATTTTTTTTTATTCTAAAAGAGTTCATTGGTCTATCTCTTGAAACCTGTAATAGATAACAAATTCTTGGAAATGAAATCATGGCAGGAGTCACTTTTTGAGGCCCTCCATTGGTCAGCGTCGACCATGGATATTGCATCCTAGCTGATACGTAGGCCAGGGCAGTATGATACGGAGAGCAAGCTTTTGCCCATGCAGCAGGCTCCCCCTCTCCATGTAGCTGATGAATCCAAAGCAACGGCGGAGACCAATACAGTTTGGCACTAGCAGCAACAAGAAGTTGCTAGTCAGCGTTGAACTCAACGTAGGACTGCCTTCAGAACTCCAGCTATGGATTTTTCCTCACGGTTTACTCATGAGTGGGTATAATGCTAGGCAGCAGAGGTTTGAGATTGGAGTTTTCCTCTTCCTAGATGAGCTGCCAGCCATGGCTGATAAGCCCCATCTGTCTGAAGCAACTGGTTTTAAGGTGCCAATAACCTGCCTTTGCATCTTCTGTCAGTAGAAACAGTTCCGTCAGGCTTAGTAGCTAAGCCACACGTGAAGGCTGGGAGCTGGACTTGCTTGTCACACCATTGGGAACATTTAGTAGGTAGTGGGAGCTTATCCTGACTACTTACCCCAGCTATGACAAACTTAAGGAACCAGTCATTCACTTACTATATGACCTGTATTAATATGAAAGCAATAGATTTTTGGTTCTTTGCTTTTTTAAACTAATCTTTCAAGGGATATAGATACCAATAAATAATGTGTTTGCTGATGCAATGGAAAGTTGCAGGATTTGTGCTGGTGGAAACATTTTTACAGCTCTTTCTTGTGACATGGGATAACTAAGTTCAAAGAGCCAACTTCAGCCTGAGATGGTCACCAGTGAGGGAGATTGAATCAATGACAATAATGTGGGGAACTTTGCATAGACTGCACAGTGTTTCCTTGCATTAGTTGGTAGTTGTGGAATGTCTAAAACGTGGATGTGTGAGGCATGGAGCGGTGATGACCAGGAGCAGGGCGTGTACTGTATGTGGAAGCTGATTGTAGCTATCTGACAGATGCTGGAGAAACAAGTAGTTGTCGAGAAAGAGGACCAGGATGATCTGTGGGAGCCTCTAAATAGAATAGTGGTGTTCCGGCTGAAATAAGAAAGAGTGAAAATATTCATCACCTTAGGCAGGATTTGTGAAGAGAGTTGTCCTGATGAGTCTAAATGCTAACTCTGTTTCTCTTTCTGCATTGGTTGCCTGACTTCATGCAGTCTTTTGCAACTTTCTGTTAGTATTTTGGCTTTACAGAAACTGAACACTGGGGAAAGAAAGGCTGTTTGTGGGATTATTTTGCAATGAAATGGGAAGTAATGAAGGCAATGTGAAGCAGTCTTGCATTTGCACAAATGAGGAAAAGGGTCAAAGGAGGATTCAGCCATTGCAGAGTTGTTGAAGAAACATAAAGTGGATTGAAGGCTCCATTCACTGAGACATCTGATGAGAGGTTGAATGTTGCTGAATACGCATGTTCTTCAGAGGCAACAGTACATGGAAGAGTAAAGGGACTTTGATGTAAATTGCAAGGACAGGGTTTCATGGTGAGAAATTGGCAGTGATTGTGAAAGGCATAGAGTCAGTAGCTGAGGAGGCGAGCATTTCCAGCACAAACAACATTGAGATCAATGAAGGAAATTTGATTGTTGATGTGGGAATGGAATGGAGAGAGTCCAAGGTGGATCTCATCGGGAAGAAAAGAAAGAAACCGGAGAAAGACACAGGTGCATGCCTAGGGCAGAGTGAATTCAGAAATAAAGCTAAATTAAAGCTATACCTGGCATCTGTAATGATCAGACAATTGTCCTTCAGGGAAGGATATCCACTAACTTTAGTTTTGCTGTTTTGATATTGGTAACTTTTAAAAGCATAACTGTACATTTTAAACAATGTAGTATTATGCACAATTTAACTTTGTTAATTGAAGTCATTTATTAATCAGTTTTTGAAAATTAACGATAATCTGGTAAGTTTGCCTTACACCCTGACTGCCTATACAATGTTCAATTCAAAGTTAGTTCAGATTGAAAATGTAGCTGAAATCATTAGGCATGAAACAGCGTGTAATTACTTCATTTTTCTCTATATTGTTTGTGACCCCTTCATTCAGAATGAAGGTTGTATTGCATTGATATTAGTAGCTTACTTTCCCTTTTAATGAATGTTTTGGTGACAATCCTATGGCCCATTTAATAATGTAAGATGGATCACTGTTCTATTTCAGTGAAGACTCATGTGGATCCAAATGCTCAATCAAATTAAAATAATTGATTCATGTAAAAAGCAAGCTGTTGGGATGTAAAATGTGAGAGGAGATCAACGGGTAACAGGAACGTTAGCAAATTGTAGATTGTTTGTATTGTCTCCATCTCGTGGCAAAAGCACAAATTGCAAGACAATACTGTGAATTGGCAAGTAAACAAACGTTTTTTTGTACTCTGGTATTTCAATTACATGCAGGACATTTACACAGGTGAAAGAACTGAGTATTTTCTTTCAAAAAGTCTTGATTTGAGTTGGTGGTGGATAGGTGATTTCATGTTACAATAAATTGTTCATGAATAAAAACAGCCTTGTTTGTGATTCACTACAAAATTAAATTTAGTGAGTCTCTGTTTCAACAGGAGAGACTTACAAGTGTGATGGGGATTTAATCAACAACGTATCTGAATTCAGTTTTTAACTAACAGTATAAGAACAGGGTCAGTTCACCATTTCATTGCTCAACCCACTTTGCCCTCTAATTGCATAACTTACTGGAATCATTTCAGAGCATAGCTGAGTCGCATTAGTTACATGACTGTGGAGCCATGTAAAGTTCAGACACAATGGAAAGCTTCCTCTACCAATCTTTTGACCTTTTTTTGATTGATCAGGCCTCCAAGTTCTGTGTTCATGTTTTTGTTTTAAAATAACTTGGTTAAAAGATCAATCAAAAAGATCCCAACTTGAAGTGTTGGTCTTAGCATGCAAATCCAATTCAATTTCTGTGGTTCCTGAAAGTCTTGAGTGTGCCAGAGAGTGGTGTTTCTCCCCCTCTTGGCTAACAAGTAGGTACAAACATAACAATCGTTTCATGGTAACTAACTGACCTTTAAATTTATCTGTGATGGAATCTGAACCAGTGTCTAGAGATCAATATTGCAAGTCACTGGATACTAGTTGAGTCACTTAATCATCAATCTTTATTACCCCTAGAGCCATTTATATAAAAAACAAAAATCAATAAAATATTTTTGACTGGGATCCAGGATGATCTTTCTTTCCTGCCTTTCTGTCTTTGCACAATCCCATTACTTTGCACTCAAAGAAGTTACAAATGGGAGCCACAACAGATAAGAATTCAAAGTTTCCACTGAACATAATTGCCCCACTGGAACAGTGTCACTGTGTGACATGTATCTGTGCAGAGTTGAACAAAATGGGTTGTGAGATTGGTTTAATATCCTGTGATTTTGATTCATTAGGCCTAATAGTCACGTAACAATTTTGCATTGCCCTCCTTGATAATGTTACTTATGGACTTGTTCCAAACTGGAGAGCATTGTAATCCTACCTCCTGTACTGTGTAAGATTGGGACATTGCTGAGTAAATCCACATACCAGCATCCAGTGGAATATTATCCTTTTGCTCTAAAAAATTAATGGATGATATTTCCCTTTAGGGAAAATAAATACTGCAACAGGTGATGATTAAACAGCTCAAATTGTGTGAAATATTTCCACTTAAATGAGATGTATCCTTGCAGCAAACTGAAGAGATATTGGAAAGATTCATCATTTGCTAATGTTGCATCTTAAATTAAAAATCAGGCCATGGCAAAGGCAGTTGGAGAGAGTTTTAAGTTGCTAAACTGCTCCCTTCCACTTTTAACTCCACTATTGAAATCTCAGCTTTGGGATGCAGATTTGGAGAGAAACCCAAGGACAAATCTGATAAACGTTTACCTAACCTTGCAACTTCAGCACTGCATGTGGCTTCTCTGTTGCTGCCATGTTGTACGCTAACAGGGCTGTGACTTTTCAATTGTGCCTGCCATTGCTGCCCCATATTTCCACTAATACACATGGCTTTGAATATAAATCACTTGCATGGCAAAATGCATCTGGCATTGTCCATGTGTTCAGCCTTCTCCCATCTCTACTTGTCTTCTTGACACGACAGAAACTTACCTCTTTTTCATCACAAGTATACTCTCTTAATTCAAAAGGAATTAAAGACTTATTGGTCTATCTATTGTAGATCAAACTGGACTACATCAAGCACTATTGACTAGGAACAGAAATACTCCATCTTTAAGAGCAGGTCTCAGGTTGTGTAAACTTGACATAGGGTAGTTCACCTTCTGAAGCCATAAGGCTTTGTAACAACAAGGCACAGCTCAACAATATAATGGACCTCTCTGTATTTGCCCACTTGATCTCTCGAGAAAGTCAATATCTGAGAAAGTAGCCTGCTAGATGGACATAGAATCAATTGCCCTGTACCAACTTTCTCCTTCATTGGTGCAATGTGTACAGTTGCAACTCTACCCAGTTCCTTTGATATTTTCTACATTACCTGAAAAAAACTTGCGCTCACCACTTGAAAAGTGTGCTCTCATTGGTTATCATAGGTCACTTACCCAAGAAAGAAGGAATTATGTCAGGATTTACAGGCTGGTGAGTCTCATGTCAGAGGTCGATTAATAACTGTAGATGATTCTAATGGACAGGATCAATCAACAGTTCAATAAGTAAGGTCTAATTAGGGATCATCAGCATGGCTTTGTGCATGGGACATTGTGTGAATAAATCTCAAGTTTTTTCCAAAGGTAAGCAAAAGGATAGATGAGGATAGGGCAGTGGACGTTGTCTATATGGACTTTTGCAAGGACCTGCATGGCAGGCTAATCTGAAAGGTTATCTTGCATAGGATCCAGGAAGAGTTAGCTGATTAGATTCATGATTGGCTCAATGGCAAAAAGCAGAAAGTGATGATTGAAAGTTGTTCCTCAGACCAGAGGCCATAGGGGTCAGTGCAGTGCAGGAACCTTTTTATATATATATATATATATATATGTGATTTGGATGTGAATGTACAAGGCAAGGTGAACGAGTCTGTAGATGATAAAATTAGGTGGTATCACAGACAGTGAAGGTGGTTATCAAAAATTACAGATATCTCATGATCAGCTAGAGAAATGGGCCAAGGATTAGCAAATGGCTTTCAATTCAAATGAGTCTGAGGGGTTACATTTTTGCAAGTTAAACTAGGGAATTACTTTCACAGTGAACAGTACAGCTCTGGAGAGTGTCGTGGAACAGAGGGACCTAGAGGTACAAGTACTGTACATAGTTCGCTGAAAGAGGCGACACAGCTTGAAAGAAGGTCAAAGAGGGTGTTTGACATGCTGGGCTTTCATCAGTCAGAGCACTGAATACAGGAGTTGGGATAAGTTGCAGCTGTACAAATGTTGATTCAATTCCACTTTGAGTACTGGGTGTAGTTTTGGGCATCCTGTTATTGGAAGGACATTAAACTGGAAAAAATGCAGAGAAGACTAATGAGGTGCTGAGAGGATCTGAGGTTATAGGTAGAGACTGGATAAACTAGCACTTTATTCTTTGGAACTTACTGTAGGAATTGAAAGATGACTTTTAAAAGGTGTGTAAAGTCATGAGGGGCATAGATAGGGTGCATATTTTCCCAGGGAAGGAAAACTGAGGGCAAAGGTTTGAGGTGAGAGGTGAAAGATTTAAAAGGCACCTGAGTGGCAAGTTCTTCACACAGAGGATGGTAAATATATAGAATGAGCTGCCAGAGAAAGCATTGTAGAAGGTACAATAACAATAGTTGGATCAGTACATGGATAAGAGAGGTTTAGCGGGATCGGGGTCAAATGGGTAAATGGAACTGGCTTGATTGACACCATGGTCAGCGTAATTGGGCTGAAGACCCTGTTTCCATACTATTTTACCCCATGACTTTAACATTCTAATAAGGTAGATAATGAATGGGAGATAATGAGCAACACTGTTCCAACTGCATGGAAGACATAATTATGCTTCTTTAGCAGTGTGAAGTGCAAGGTGGATGAATCTCAGGTACCACATAACTCACCTTTTTGAACTCACAGTTCAGTTTGATATTCTTTACAAATTTACATCCGGAAGTTTCTCCCCAATGTGTATCATATCAACAATTTTCCTGGGAGAATAATGGATGCAAAATTGTTGAAAGTAAAATAACATACAAAGGTCAGTGCCTTTAATAATGCAAAATCTTAACATCTACTTGCAACTTGGTTAGGCTTGGTTGGACCCCTTCGACCATATATTAATAGCAGAATGTTGGAACTACTTTAGTTCAAGAATTTCTGCAAACATTAAAGTCTAATGGAAAGCAATGCTTAACGTCAAAATATTCCCTTTTTTAATTAAATGTGCACACAATTTTTCTGACCTCGAAATAAATGGGATTTCTTTTAACACAGAATTTAATGACAGCCAAGTGGAGAACTTTGTAAGAGTTGTGTTTAATTTATGGAAGTCTGGAACCAGCTGAAATATGTACTAGTACTGTTTTAATTAAGTGAATGTGGTTTTAAAAATTTAAGAATTCTGTTGAAATACAAAGAGCTGTTGAAGAATTGATTCTTGTCTTAGCATCTTGTGTGTTTTAATTTTCAAGAATAGTATAGCAAACACTGCAATATGTAAGGGTCTCATTTCTCAAGCTGCTGCTTGTGATGATAATCGGGACTTATTGTAGTGATGTGACAGGAGGCAAAACAACTTCACTAGCAAAAAAAAAGTACTGTGTGTTATGATCATATATAGTATTGATTTCAATGAAGGAATAGAAGTTAATATAGTAATTTTCCAGAAAATTAGGAGAGTTTGCAAATTGTGTAACATGGCCTAACAAAAACAGGGGCAGTGGAAGGAAAATGACTTTGATCCAGGAAAAAAAATGTGAGCAGCTAATACCCGGAGGATTAGATCAAGTTAATAACTGGAAATTGAATTATTATTGTCACATACAACTGAGAAACTTGTATGTGCCACACAGACAGAGCATTCCATACACAAGTATAGGAATACAATCAAAAATTACTTCAACTTTTCATAGACAAGTGGAAATCTGGAATTACTTAACAACAGGGGAAAGTGGCCACAGGTGAATTTTCAAAGAGATGCTAGTATAGATGGGACAGGAAAGGAGAATCAAGATTTTCTCACTATATCTATTTTAGACTGATCATTATTTCTCCCATGTGGTATATAGAGTATGTGCTAATCAAATTCTGCAACTGGTTGCTTACAGTCATTTAAATTAAAGAAGCTTTTGGCAGTTTTAAACTGCGAGTTTATACAGTTAGCTTTGAAATATTAGGGTACATCATTTACAAATTGCATTGAATGCAAAGATTTGGTGGAATAGTGTTCTATATATTCTGCAAGTTCAGTCACCGTGTAGCAGCTCACGTGGGAAACACAGGAGTATTGGATGCTGGGGATCAAGCTGCAGTTGATGTATCCAAAAACATTACAAAGGATATGGATCAAAGGTAGTTAAGTGGAATGGAGGTGCAGATTAGCCAGCTCTCTACACTGGACACTACTTCATATCCTTTAAGCTGATCTGTGCTGTTAGCTTATTTGCTTACGCAATGTGCATTTCTATTTTGGACTCTTAGATAACTATTCCCAACATAGTCCCCTGTTTGTTGTTGCACCTTCTAACCCATCACAAAGAAATCAATTTATTTTGTTTTTTTTCTGTTCATTTTTATCTGCAATCTTTTTCTTTATAGAGCACTTAACAGTAGCATGGTGGTCAGCACAACGCCTTGCAGTACAGGTGACTCGGGTTCAGTCCTCCCAGAGTCCAAAGATGTACTAGTTGGTAGGTTAATTGGTCATTGTAAATTGTCCTGCGATTAGGCTAAGATTAAATCAACAAGTTGCTGGGCAACGCAGCACAAAGGTCCTGCGGGGCCTATTCCATGCTGTACCTCAATAAATAAATAAATCAACCTGTACTTCTTTTTAATCAGCTGACTATTGGTTGGTTACTCATGTTTCTGAAATTATTACCAGCAATCTTGTTGTCCAGTTGGCCTTTTTTGTTGTGAATTCAATCCCTGACTCAAATAGGTTAAAGTTCCTGAAATTGGATTGCTTTCACAAGGCTGAAAGTTAACTTTTCCTCCATGGTTTCATATCTTTATGTCATAAAATATAAACACATCTTTTCTTCATCTTATTTCCAGATTTTAAAGGTTGTACTAGTGTCTTGCTAAATAAAACTATGTAGATTACTTGAGATTTGATGTGTCATCTCAGCAGATTAACTGTTCTAAAGATGAGCTTTGTCACACATATATCAAGATGTACAGTGAAATGCATTGTTTTGTGTCAATGATCAACATGGTCCAAGGACGGGCTGGGGACAACCTGTGGGTGTCGCCATGCTTCTGGTGCCAACCTAGCATGCCCACAACCTGCTAACCCTAACCTGTAGATCTTTGGAATGTGGGAGGAAACAGAGCACCCAGAGGAAACTCGCATAGACATGGGATGAATATGCAAACTCCTTACAGACAACAGTGAAATAGAAACCTGATTTGCTGTAATAGTGTTACACTACCCTCTGCACTACTGTGCTACCACACAACCAACAATCTGCTTGTTTAACAAAACTGAATGTTCAGTCAGGCCACATACCGAGCAGGCAATCTTGTTTTTTGGTCTTTGCTCTCATATAAATTACTGTAAAACAACCAGGTATGTTAAGCAGCTAATTTTTTTACCTCTACTTCAAATTTTTGTTTCCTTGTTCTAAATATTATAATATTTACTTATTGCACTGAAGTTCATTTGCTTTATTCTACTCACTTCATATAAGCATAATTACCTGGATTGAACAAAGCAAGAGAGTTAATGATGGTGTCTTGATGGATGGTTAATCATAGTTCTGCCTGTGGTTAATCTGATCCATTTTGCTGGTGTGTTTCATGTGTTAATATCATTAAGAACATTAAATGCCCTTCATTGGCAATCGAGTGCCTTGGTATACTTCAGAAATGTGAAAGAGACCATTAATGCAAATCTATTGTCTCATTTTACAATTTTTTTTTACATTGTCTTGGCAATGACCAGGACTTGAATTAGACTGTTTTGTGATTAACTTTTCTTACATTATATAAAAAGTGAATAGTTCAATCATGATTATGTCACTGTTGGGTCAGAAACATTTCAAAAATAAGTAAGAAAACTGCTGTGACACGATCTATGAATTCTAAATTCCACTAGTTTTTCATTGCACAGTGACCATTCATATCACTGTAATATAGTCAGCAACAGCATCTACTGCACATTTGTGATGATACTTGACCATTGATCTTAATTAAGGTTTATTTTTACAATTAGCTTCATAATACAAATGACTGGATCCCATTAATTTTGACACAGCTGTTAAAACCAGTGTAGTTTCAGCAGCAGTTGCCTTACCATTATCTCATACAGCAATTGGGTCATTTGGAAGCAACCTAGTAAAAAAATAGTCCAAAGTTTATGTTCAATTTGGCTTATATAAAAGAACAACATCACCAGTGCAAAATTCATCCATGTTGTTACAGCATTTAGATTTGCAAATGACTGTTGTAAAAAAGAAAAGGCTGAAGGAAGAACCTACGATAATTTCAGGTGGATCGCTGTGGACGTTGATGATGACGGAGATGTGTAATGGTGCTGCTGCTTGAGGATAACAGAACAACCAGTGAGAGTGTGGACATACAGATGACAATTAGGCATTCACCATATTCATCACAGACATAATGTGCCAAAGTTTCTCCTGTCCTGTAAATTACAATGGTTTTATAATTATCCGTTTTCAGTTCAGTGGAATCAGCTGAGATAAATGTATTACATAGCATGACTGTGAATAGATGAACACTGATGAATTTTTATGAACAAGTTTTTATGTTACTTTCTTTACATACTGTTTAATTTTGTACCACTTAGTTTTGTTCACTATATCAGTGTGACTGAGTGTCTAAAGAATTTTGTGTAACCCTGTGTATTTGCAGGTTGATGTATGCCATCTAGGATTTTCTGGATCTTTTCTTATAAAGCTATCAATTTATCAATGATTGAAGTATTTATATATAGATCTATTATAAAAGACAGCTTTTGGAGGAATCCTCTGATAATCATTTGAAGGGTGGCGAATGACATTAAGCATCAGATTCTTTGGGTTTAAAAAATTGTTTAAACTATGTAGTTATTGAATTGGGTTTGGTTGTATTTGCCTTTCAAATCATAATATCTACAATCAATGCACTTGCTTTCAAGCTTATGATAATCGTTTAGCCTGGATTACCTGTGACTGACTGACTGCTCTAGAAACCAGTGCTAAAACCATTGCATTATTTAATTAACATGAGAAAGTCTGCAGATGCTGTAAATCCAAAGCAACACACAACGTGCTGGAGGAACGCAGCATGTCAGGCAGCATCTATGGAAATGAACAGAAAGTTGACGTTCCAGGCCAAGACCCTTCTTCATGAATTATTTCATTGATTGTTCTTATTTTACTTATGTAGAGTTCTAAATAGAGACACTCACATCTTCTGATCAGATGACCCAGTCCATATATGGCAGTTAGGTGGGCAGGTTTTAATAAAAATTAGGGAACTCTATGCACAATATTTTCCTAAGCAAAAAATCTTTGCATGTTATATTTAGAACTATTAATTGAACTGATAGGGCACCACTTCTACCACACCTGGGATGAAGGAGTGTTTTCTATCCTCTGCTGATTAGTCGTATCTTCTAGGCTATCACACCAATGGAAAATAACTTCTTGTATTCTATCAATCCTTTCACAATGTTAAAAAAAAGTCACATTTAATCTTAATGTACTGTATTTCAGGAATACAAGTCCAGGTTATGTGCCCACTTTTCAGTCCTTTAATAAAATTGGGGTGAAAATCCACTGAAAATTGTTTATTATTTTCAGAATGCATAATAACAATCAATTTTTTTTATACAAGAACTCCTGTTTCAAAGGCTGACATCTCCCCTGAATGTATGAGCTAAGGGTCCTTCATTATAAAGTGCAACAATAGTAACAAATTGACCCCAGATAGCAAGGAGACAGACAAATTCATGAGTTTGCCCAAATATCTAAATCCTTGGAGTTGATTTTGCACAAAATTGAGCAAATATTTCAGTGTTGTATCCTTCCATGTATGGATTATTCAAGAATTTCTTGACCATGGACTGAATACAGATCACGGTGAGGGGAGGAAGACAATATATAACAATATCAAAATTATACACAATAGATTAGATGTTAAACATGATATTCCTTGGATGGTTCAGAAAATGGCTATATTTTGCACCCATCCCAAGTACTGCCTCTGCCTTCTACAGCTGATCAGCTTGTCCATCCTCCCCATGAGAGACAAGGTGATGCGGGTGTGCTCGGATGAAAGGACAGAGTCTGTCCAAATAGGACCTGATGCTTTACATCATGAACATTGGTCGGCATGTGTGCATCAAATTTAAGGAAAACCTGAAATGTTAACACTTTTTGTGACAGGAGTATTATGAGAAATCTCATGGTTTTTATTAATTAACTTTAATTAATCCAAAATTTGAAGGCACGTTGTGGAAATGCAAGAAGAAAATTGATGCGAGTTGTACATGTTACTCATACGTAGGTGGTACATCTGACCTCTTGGAGAATATGAATCCTTCCTTCTGTGGGAATGCCGAGTTTTTGCAGATTATTCTCATCCAAGTAAGGAAGCTCTGCGAGACTGATGCCAGCATTTTCAAACAATGGAGCGAAGTGCTGGGAGCAAAGTGCAAATTCAGGGTATTAAACAAAGATTGGAAGTCTATAATTAAACAATGTGAAACTACAGCTTTATTCCTCAGACAGGAGACATCAAAGAAATTCCAAGACATCTGGATTGTTAAAGATCAAAATGCTATTGAACCTTCTGAAGCGAGTTATGATTTATATATCCTTTACATGAAGTTTACGAAATTGAAAGAGTCGTACAACAAGTGAATCCATTATCTTAGTGCCTTGGTTCAATGTTTGTCTGTGAATTCCTGCTTCTGGTTTATGGGGAAGTGTTATTGCTGCACTCATTAAATCTATGCAACTCGGGATATATTTAATGAGTGCAGCAATGTCAATACAAACTGGTATCTACAAGATGAGTTATGGTTGGGTAATGTTTGCACCAACCACGCCCCTTATTCATGTACAATATCTCTACCTTTCTCTCCGTTCTTTGCTGGAATGGATTTCAAATTACAGCCTGAAAGTGAAGTGCCCTCAATTTCATTCTATCCTTTTGGTCAAGGTGCACTCTAATATCGGAATTGGAAATATGGACTTGCCTCTTTTTTTCCAATACTTTGTCTTATCAGCATTTCAGGTTTTATTTCATGACGATCCAAAAATGGAAATACATTAGGCATTTCCATATCCTGACTTTTTCTTTTAAATGGGCTAAATTTTCAATGTATTTTATCAATGTAAAACACTGTATGCATTAAGCAGCAGGTGGCACTGGAGTGCAGCAACATTTAGCTGCCTGCAAGTCTGTAGAGTGATAGTTTAAAGACAAGATCGTAAAATACCACAGTGGGCACAGGAACCTGCCTTTTCAAGGACAGATTCATTGAAGGCAAATAAATTATAGTCATCTACTCAGAGGATATTTTAGAGAAGGATTAATCACACTCAGAATAAACAGAGAAGCTGCCAGAAATCTACTCTATGTCACAAAAAGTTTAGTGTCCAACATTGGCAATCAAATTGTACATTAGACTATCATGGGACAGTTACTTGACCAAACACGAGACAGGCCAATGAAAATTGGTACAACCTCACTTAAGTTGCATAGCAATGCAGGAATCCATTAAACAGAGTCCAAAATTTGTATCTTCTTTCAGATGCAATGACCAACGTTAAAAATGCTGTTCTTATATATTAGGCATGACTTAGAATAGCTATATAACAGTGAGGTAAGTTATTCATTCATTAAATAACTGAGTCTTTGCTGCCATCAATCATTCTCTCTGATATTAAAGAGACTATTATAACTATAGTGCCACATTCTTGCAGTTTAATTGTACATTTGCTTTTAAAATGATTAACATCTCTGTCTTATCTTCCTGTTTTCCCTCTGTGCTAATGGTCACCACTGATGCAAATAACCAATTCCAACCTGCATTTTCTTAGTTCCTTTGCATTAATTTAAGGGTTAGAAAGATGGTCCTCAATGCTGTACAACTTGCTGGCACACATACAACCACTTACATATGAAATATTCTCAAAATTCTAGAGTCCTATCTTTTTAAGCGCCAGCAGTTAATTGCTTGATCATCAGACAGTTAGACTCTGTTTCTTGGGCATCTCCAACTCTCCACGGTGCCCGTCACAGTGACATTAATTTCTACTGTTTCATACACAGTTTGGAAGCAGAAGAGCAGGGAGACAGAACAAAAAAAAATTTCAACACTCCTGCTAAATATTTTCCATTCCACTTCCTGTGTCAACTATGTAAATGCATGGCAATACTTTTATTTTTATCAGCTTTGCTGAGGCCAGCAGAGGGTGAAAACTGCAATGATCCATTTCAAATGACAGAATTATTCAAACAGTAATTCAGAGATACATGATAACAAAGAAGAACACAGTGGTATTTAACTAACAAACTATTCCTAAAATCTGAATAAAATTATTTTTGATCCCTGCAGATGACTCCAGACATCATAGACTTGAGCTTCCTGTGAATGGGTCCACACAAACTACTCAAATCACTGAACATAAAGAACTTGACAGATCAATGAACATTGACCAAACCTCAGTAAAAACCATACACGTCCCTGTCAGCAACAAAGCTCTTTGCACAAACAGCTGAGAACTTTGTATCTACAGTACATCTGTCATAAAATCATACCTTCAATCAATCTCACATCTCATTATCCCTGGCTGTTATCAATTATAACCAAAGCTTGCAGTATGAGGAGACAGAAGCCTTACAGATCTGAGAACAAAGCAGCAGCTAAACCAGAGGCAAGAAAATCTACTCTCTCTGATGACTGACTGGCCTTTCTCAGGAATAAAGAATTTGCCCAGCATGCTCAACAAATCTTGCAGAGACAAGTTAGCTGACCATCTTCTTGTAGGCAGCTGCCAGGTCAATAACATGGAAGCCTGATAACAGCACCACCACATGAAATATCTTGCAGGGCTTGGTGCATCTGCCAGCAGGTTGTGTGAAAACCATACGAGAATTCAGCCTACATGAACATCCAAGACCTGCTCAGCCCTGTATCATCACAGCTTGTTATCACCACTCCCACCATCTCAGCAACTCCCTCCATTATGTAAGAAGAATAAAATTGGACACAATACACCATAGGCAATTAGATCAATGCTCAATACAATTGCTTCTACATTCAAATCCTCTCATAATGCAGGCCAGTCAACCATTTCTCCTCCTAGACTTGCTACGCTGAAATGGTGGCATCCAATAGCTTGCCCCAAGGACACCCAGGTCTCTTTGAACATCAATAATATCTCAGCATTGCTACTTTACTAGTACAGCAAAATATAACTTCATACTTTTCCATCTTAACATATGTTTGAGGCCTCTTTACAACCTCACCCCATTTAGCATCATCCACAAAACATGAAAGAATGACATTTGGCCCCTTTAAATCTGCCCTGTACATCACGAACAGCAAGCCCAGAGTGCAAACTCTAAACTCATACAACCCCACTCATTCTACTCATACACTGAATCCTATTTTATGTTCTCCTACTGTGTCAATGAACATTAGAAGCCTCCTGAAGATCCACATCGGCATGTTCCATTTATTCATTCTACACTGTACATCTGGAAAGAACTCCAGCACATTAGTTAAACGTGAGGCCAGAGGTCTGTGAGTGTCAAGGAGCAGCAGTGAGTGCTATTGCTATTACAAAGTGCTAGGCAAACTCAAAGGTCTTAAAGTGGATAAGTCACCTGGACCAGATGGACTACATCCCAGAATCCTGAGAGAGATTGCTGAAGAGATAACAGATACATTGGTCATGATCTTTCAAGAATCACTTGATCTGGCATGGTTGAAAATCTGGATGATTGAAAATGTTACTCCACACTTTAAGAAGGGAGAAAGGCAAAATGAAGGGAATTATAAACCAGTGAGCTTAATCTCAGTGGCTGGGAAAGTGTTGGAGTCTATTATTAAGGGCAAGGTTTTGGGTTGCTTGGAGAGTAATGATAAAATAAGTTAAAGTCAGCATGGTTTCTGTAAAGGGAATTCGTTACTGACAAATCTGTTAGAGTTCTTCGAGGAAGTAACAAACAGGGTGGACAAAGGAGAGGCAGTAGGTATCATTTACTTGGATTTTCAGAAGGCATTTGATAAGGTGCCACACATGAGACTGCTTAACAAGATAAAATCCTATGGCATTACAGGCTTAATGAAAAGAAATGGGGTGTTAGCAATCTGGCCATTGTGTGAATGGGCCAGATTTGGGTGGGAGGATTTGGTGGAGGTAAAGGGTGCTGCACCTTCTTGAATCATTTAGTTGATTGCAGAATTTGAGCTTAAGAAATTAGAGCCAAAGGTATAACAAGTGCAAGCAGGATGGTAATTGAGACAATGGAATGCTCCTCCTGCGAGATGTGGGATTGCAGGATACCTAACAGTTTCCCTGATGATGATATCTGCAAGTGCACCCAACTTCAGCTGAAGTGACAAGGTCAAGGAACTGGAGCTAGATGTGGATGTACTCAGGACCATCCAGGAGGCTGAAAAGCTCAAAGATGTGACTTTTACTGATGTGGTCAAATCCCGAGCACAGGCTTCAGAAAGTAGATGGGTAACCACTTGGAGGAGTAAGGGGAGTAAATAGTCAGTGCGGGGTTCCTCTGTGACCATTGCTCTCAGTAACAAGTATACCCCTTCAGATACTGCTGGCCGGAGGGGGGGGGGGGGAGAGGTGACCTATCAGAGCACAGTAGCAGTAGCAGCAGCAGCCACTGCCAGACCCGTGAACCTGTGGCTTGTTCCAAGGCTCAGCAAGGAAGGGTAAAGTCAGGCAGAGCGATAGTGATATGAGACTCGAGTGTTAGGGGGACAGGCAAGATATTCTGTGGCTGCAAAGATGACACCAGGGTGGTTTGTCACCTCCTGGCAGCTAGGGTTCAGGATGTTTCAGAGCGGCGACAGAATATTCTCAAGACAGAGGGTGAGCAGCACAAAGACATGGGTGGAAAGCGGGAAGAGGTCCTGTACAGGGAGTTAGGAAAGAGACTGAAGAGCAGGACCTCTAAGGTAGTAATCTCTAAATTACTCCCAGTGCCATATGCTAGTTAAGGTCAGGAATAGGCTGACAGTACGGATGAATGAGTGGCTGAGGAACTGGTGCAAGGAGAAAGGGTTTCAGATTCTTGGATCATTGGAACCTGTTCTGGGGCCGGGGTGACCTGTACAAGAAGGTCAGGAGGGGAGCCAATATTCTGACAGGGAAGTTCAGCAGTGCTACTAGGGAGTGTTTAAATTAGTCTGGCAGAGGATGGGATCCAGAGCATCCGTTCAGAAAGTGGAGGGATGGTGAGAAATATAGATGTCAGGGTCAGTAAAAACAGGCAGGTGCAAAGTCATAGATATGATGAGACAGATAGTTCGAAGTAGAAGTAACAACATTATTCATAGAGCACTTTTCAGTCAGATGATGTAGTTCAAAGTGCTTTACAATGGGATAAAAGTACAAACATGAAAATAAAAGACAAAAAATGTTAGTTAAAAGCAAGCTTAAATGAACAGGCTTTGAGCTGTCATTTAAAAGTGTCAACCGAGTCTGCATCCCTTATAATTTTAAGTATTGACTTCCTCAGTTTAGGAGTGTAGTTCATAAAAGTTGGCCTGCCAATTATCTTTTGTAGCAGATTGTCTAAATTTAAGAGACTGGCAGAAGAAGACCTGAGAGCTCAAGCAGGGTTACAAAGTGAAACGATTCTGTGATGTACTTCAGTCACAAACCTATAAGAGCTTCAGAAAACAAGTAAAATAACTTTAAAATCAATTCTAAGAGGTACAGGAAGCTAATGCAGAGTAGCTAGGATGGGAGTGATATGTTCTGTCATCCTGGTTTTGAGTACAAGTCTAGCAGCAGCATTCTGAATGAGTTGAAGATTTATTTGGAGGGTTTGTATAAAAGTGCATTGCAGTAATCTAGTCTATTTGATATAAAGGCATGAATTAGTTTTTCAGCATCATTGTGTGACAGAAATGAATGTGTGTGTGTCTGTGTGTATGCATGCGTGCGTGAGCGTTTATTTAAATACTAGGAGTATTATGGATAAAGGTGATGAACTTAAGAGCATGGATCAGTACATGGAACTATAACGTTGTGGCCATTACAGAGATCTGGTTGAGAGGGGGATGGGAATAGACACTTAATGTCCCAGGGTTTGATCTTTTAGAAAAGATAGCAGGGAGGTAAAAGAGGTGGGGGAGTTGACTACTAATTAGGGACAATATCACAGCTGCACTCAGAGGGGACTGAATGCAGGGTTCAGAAACTGAGTCTGTAGGATAAAATTCAGAAACAGGAAGGAAGTAAACTCTGCTGGGATTGTACTACAGACACTCCAATAGTCATCACAACATTGAAGATGAGATATGCTGGCAGATTAAGGAAAGATGTAAAAATAATAGGGTCATTGTCGTGGGGGACTCCAGCAATATAAACTGGTACCTTCCGAGTGCAAAATTTGTTAGGTGAATCCAGGAGGGCTTCTTAAATAAATACATAGATTGTTCAACAATAAGAGGACCTTGCACTCAATGTCAGCAAAACCAAAGAGCTGATTGTGGACTTCAGGAAGGATAAGATGAGGGAACACAAACCAATCCTCAGAGGGATCAGAAGTGGAGAGAGTGAGCAATTTCAAGTTCCTGGGTGTCAAATTTCTGAGGACTAACCCTGGATGCAACACATTGCTGCAGCTATAAAGAAGGCAGGACAGTAGCTATATTTCATTTGGAGTTCGGGAAGATTTGGTTTTGTCAACAAGAATACTCAAACCTCTACAAATGTACCGTGGAGAGCATTCTGACTGGCTGCATCACCATCTGGTATATTGGGTGGGGGGGGGGGGGGGTACCGCACAAGATCAAAATAAGTTGCAGAAACTTGTAAAATTAGTCAGCTCTGTCATGGGTACCAGCCACCATAGTATCCAAGACATCTTCAACGAGTGGTGCCTTAGGAAGTTAGAATCCATCATTAAGGATCCCACCACCCAGGACATGCCTTCTTCACATTGGTACCATCAGGAAGGAGTTACAGAAGCCTGAAGGCACAAACTCAGTGATTTAGGAACAGCGTCTTCTCCTCTGCCATACGATTTCTAAATGGACACTGAACTCATGAACACTACATTTCTACTTCTTTGTTTCTGTTATTCTGCACTACTTATTTTAACTTAACATTTAACAAACATTTATTTACTTAACGTAACTCTATTTTTGGTTTCTCTATATTTATTAATCATGTATTTCATTGTGCTGCTGCAGTAAAGATAACAAATTTCACAACATATTAAATCTGATCGATTCTGAAGAAAAGGAGCTGTACTGGACCTGGCTTCGGGTACTGAGCTTGGCCAGATGACCAACAATTGGGGAACAATGACCACAACTCCTTAAGTTTTAAGATCACTATAGATAGTAAGTATGGACATGCGGGAGAATTTGAAATTGGAACAGGGCAAATTGGCAGAGCATTAGGCAAGAACTAGGAAGAGTTAATTGGGAAGTCCTGTTAATGGGAAAGTCCATATCTGATATGTGGAGTGTGTTTAAATACTAACTACACAGAATGCAGGACACGTCTGTTCAAATAAGAAGGAAGGACAAAGATGGCAAAGTAAGAGAACCTTGGATGTTGAGAGAGGTGATGAATTTAGTCAACAAGAAAAGGGAAGTATGTAAAGGAAGCAAGAAGCCAGAAAATAACTCAAGAATGCAATTTGGAAACCCAGGAACAGCTACAAAAAGTCCTTGGCAAGTAGCATTAAAGACAATTCCAAAGCATTTTAGGCATACATCAAAAGTGAGGAGGTAGTGTTGGGTCTCTTGAATAGCAATAAAATGGATAAATCCCTGAGGCCTGATGGGATATAATCCAGGTCATTAAGAGAGGCAAGAGAAGAGATTACTGAGGCCTTGACCAATATACTTTTACCCTATCTAGCAACAGGCAATGTCTCTGAGGATTAAAGAGTAGCTAATGTTGTTCCATTATTCAAGAAAGGAATCAGGGATAATCCTGGAAACTGTAGACCTGTGAGTCTCACATCAGTGGTAGCAAAGTTACAGGAGATAATTTGCAGGGATAGGATTTATGAGCATTTGGAAAACCATGGCCTAATTAGGTAGAGCCAGCCTGGCTTTGTGCAGGACACGTCCTGTCTTACTAATTTAAGGTTCAGTTTTTTGAAGAGGTGATGAGGGTGATTGATGAAGGTAGAGCTATTTATGTTGCTTACATGGATTTAAGTCAGGCATTTGATAAGGTCCCTCATGGAAGGCTCATCCAGAAGATAAAGATGCATGGGATCATTGGTGAAATGGCAATTTGGATTCAGAACTGCCTTGCCCGTAGAAGACAGAGGATGATGGTCAAAGGGATTTATTCTAGATGGACGTCTGTGATTAGTGTTGTTCCACAGTGATTTGTACTGGGACATCTGATGTTTGTCATGTATATAAATAACCTGGATGCAAATGTCGATGGGTGGGTTTGTAAGCTTGCAGATGAATAAAGATTGGTAGCGTTCTGTATCGCGCAGAAGACTGGCAAAGAATGCAATGGCATATTGATCAGCTGCAGGTATGGGTGGAGAAATGGCAGGTGGAGTTTAACCTGGCCAAATGTGAGGTGTTGTACTTTGGTAGGGCAAATACAAACAGACAGTACACTGTTAATGGCAAGATTCTTAACAGTGTTGATGAACAGAGGGACCTTAGCATCCAAGTTCATAGCTTCTTGAAAGCAGCCACACAGGTTGATAGGGGCGGTTTAGAAGGCATATGGCATGCTTGTCTCTATTAGTCAAGGCACTGAGTTCAAAAGTCATGTTGCAGCTCTGCAGAAATCTTATTAGTCTGCATCTGGCATATTGCATACATTTCTGGTCACCGCATTTTTGGAAGGATGTTGAGCCTTTGGAGAGGGTGCAGAAGAGGTTTACTAGGATGTTGCCTGGAGTAGAGGCCATGTACTATCACAAGAGGTTGGACAAACTTGGGTTGTTTTCTCTGGAGTGGTAAAAGCTGAGGGGAGATCTGATAGACATTTATAAGGTTATGAGAGGCACAGATAGATTAGACAGACAGTATCTTTTTTCCAAGGGTTGAAATGTCTAATACCAGTGGTTGTGCATTGAAGGTGAAAGGGGGTAATTTCAAAGGAGATGTGAGGGGCTATTTTTAAAAACACAGAGTGGTAGGTGCCTGGAATGCTGTCTGGGGTGGTCGAAGAGGCAGAAATATTAGTCACTTTTAAGAGACATTTAGATAGGCACATAATTGTGAGGAAATTGGAAGGATACAGACATTGGGTAGGAAGAAAAAATTAATTAAGTTACAAATTGATTACTAATTTAATTGGTTTGGCACAACATTGGGGGCTGTAGGGCCTGTTCCTGTGCTATGATGTTCTATATTCCATTAACTTTTTTTCAGTGGTGGGCATGTTGCTCGCCGCGATTCTGAGGGGCAGAATCTGTCAGTATTTGGATATACAAGGACTCGTTGGGGGTAGTTAGCACAACTTTGTGCATGTTAGAATGCTTCAAGGAGGTAACCAACACAGTTGATGAGTCAGGGTGGTGGACTTTTGCAAGGCTAAAGGATCCACACAAAACACCACTCTGGAAGATGAGATTGCACAGGACCTATGGAGAGCTGGTTCAGTGTCTTGATGGTGGAAAGCAGAGGCTGATGGTGGAAAGTTGTTTCCTGGATTGGAGGCTAGTTATTTATAATGTGCCATAAAGACTAGTGCTGGGCAAGTTATTGGGTATCATTTATGAAAACCATTTTGATGAGAATGTGCAAGGCATGATTAGTAAATTTACAGATGACATTAAAATAGATACTATTATAAACAGTAAACTAAGTCATCAAAAACTACAGGAGGATTTTGATCAGCTAGGGAACTGGACCAAGAAGTAGCAAATGCCATTCAGTTCAGGTAAATTTGAGGAGCGAGAGTTTGGGAGATCAAACCAGGGTAGAGCTTCCACAATAAGTGATAAGGCCCTGGTGAGCATTGTGGAATGGACAGACATTGGAGTACAAGTACATATTCTTCTGAATGTGGCATCGCAGGTAGACAGTGAAGTAAAAAAATGTCTAGGTACACCGCAACACAGGACATCCTCCTGTGGAATGAGGAAGGGCAAATGGTGGATGTGTCTGCCAGACAGCAGTTTGGCTCCAGTTACCAGAACTCTGTTAGTTTTAAAATAGCAATGCAGAAAGGTACAGCAGATTCACAGGTTAAAGTCCTGAACTAGAATAAAGTTTGGAGTTGTTAGGCAGGATCTTGCAGCAATTGATTGGACAAGTTTGCTTGCAGGGGAAAGAATGTCTTCCAAGTGGGAGGCCTTTAGAAGTGTGAGGTGAAGACCTCAGCGCCTACATATTCCTGTTACGGTGATGGGCAAAGCTAGCAAGTTTTGGGAACCCTGGTTAGAAAAAAAGAGGGAGGCATACACTGCACATGAACAACTGGGAAATAGGAATCTACAAGAATTGTAGAAGTGCACTTAGAGAGAGGTTTGGAGAATAAGAAAAGGATATGAGAAAGAATTGGCAGGCAAAGTGAGGCAAAATCCCAAGAGGTTCTATAGGAATATTAAAAGCAAAAGGGTGGTTAGGGAGACAATAGGTCCTCTTAAAGATCAGCATGGCTGTCTGTGTGTGGAACCAAAGGAAATAAGTAAGGTTTTTAATGAATTTTTCTCTTGTTTTTACTATGGAGAAATGATGGAAGCTAACAAAATAGGGGAAATGAGTGTTTTTGGCTCACACAAAGCCTTTAACAAGGTCCTTCATGGCAAGCTAGTATGAAAGGTCCAGGAAAAGACATTATTGATTTACAATGAGCTCAGTGGTAGGATGCAAGGGATGATGGTTGAGGATTGTTTCTTGGACTGGAGGCCAATGTCTATTGCTATGCCACAAGAATTGGTGCTGGGCTTCTCTTATTTGTAATTTATATTGAAAATTTGTATGTTAAATATACAAAACAAGGTTAGTACTTTGCGGATGATACCAAAATAGGTGGGGTTGTAGATAATGTAGCACTTTAAGAAAAATTACAGGGGAATCTTAATCATCTAGGTGTATTGGTGAATGGCTTTCATACCAGAAAAAAATGGTACATATTGCATTTTGGGAGGTAGGACTTAAGCAGTGAAAGGTAGGGCCCTGTGGAGTGTTGAGGTACAGAGAAGCCGAGGAGTGCAAGTGTATAATTCACTGAAGGCAGCATCATGGTTAGATAGAGTGATGGAGATGATGTTTGGCACATTGGTTTTCTGCCAGGGCACTGAGTATAGTAGTTGGGGAATCATGTTAGAGTTATGTAAGAAACTGATGAGGCCACATTTGGAGTAATGTATACAGTTTTGGTCACACTGTTATAGGAAAGATGTTATTAAACTAGAAAAAGAACATAAAAGATTTGCCAGGATGTTCCCTGGACTCGGGGGTCTGAGATACAAGGAGAGGTTGTGTAGATTGGAACTTCTTTCCTTGGTTTGTATAAGACTAACAGGTGACATGAGTTATAGAAGATTATAAGGAATACAGATGGTTTTTTTTCCCAGGGATGAGTTGGGCCAAAGGACCCATTTCCACACTGTCTGACTGTATATCACAAAGGAAACTCCACAGGTAATCTGCATGTGGTACTTTGTCCAGAAAGGAAATATGACAGTGACAATGATTGAGAAATTAATAGTTATAAAACTTTTCAAACTATCCACCTTCCAGCTCTACAGAATATTTCCAAATTTATTTTGATCCATTATACTCTCAGGAAATTACATACAATTCCTCAACAGTTAATAATATTTATCCCCAAGCAACAATTGTTATATGATTACCTCATATCCTAATTTCTTCAGAAACATTGTCATGATTGAAGGCCTTTCTCCACAATACCTGAAAACAAACAAAATCGTAATCATAAAAACATGTTGAATCAAGTAAAGGGCAAAGCTGTAGACTTTTTAAAAAGCATATATTAATAATACTGCTCAATGAACAATTCTAATTTAAATACACATTTTTATTAGCATGGGGTAAACTATGTGTACAGTCAGATTTCTATGTATTAAGTCAACTTGGTATACTGTATCCATAACAATTTCATTCATAAACCTCGAACAGTGGACACCTAGTGTATTTTTATTGACAATAATTGCATCTTGGTATAAAAACAGAAAATCCTCAAATAATCTGAGCAGAATGAAACAAAGTTTACATTTCAGGCCATCCATATTCTTCATGTTCAGCAGTTGTAATCCATTTTCTTAGAGAACAGTTGTTAAGATTGTTCTCTAACGAAAAGAATTAGCAGAATTAACATTAGTGTTTGGACCAATATTTATTCCTCAATTCCCATCACTAACTTATCACTTTGAGATAATACATATAAGTTGCTTCTGGACTAAAAGGGACATCAGTGATTACAATTCAAGAGATTTGTATTTTGTTAAAGACATGAAATGCATTTACATAAATGCAATTCTTTTTCTGAATCAAGGTCATCAACACAAATTATTAATTATGTCTCCCGCCCTAGAGATGCTATCTGATATCATATTTCTATAATAAAACAATGTTACAGAGCACTTTTCATACCAATGATGTCACTCAAAGTGCTTCACAATGGGATAAAAGTACAAACATAAAAATAAAATAAAAAATAAAAATAAACATGAAAATAAAAGATAAAAAGATGTTAGTTAAATGTAAGGTTAAATAAATAGGTTTTTGAGCTGGTGTTTAAAAGTGTCAGCTGAGTCTGCATCCCCTATGGTTTTAGGTTTTGAATTCCACAGTTTAGGAGCTTAGTTTAAGAAGACTGCCCTGCCGATTATCTTTTGAGGGAGATCGTTTAAATTTAAGAGAGTGGTGAAAGATGACCCAAGTACTCAAGCAAGATTATAAAACAAAAACAATTATTTGATGCTCCTGTCCCAGACTATTAAGAGTTTTAAAAACAAGTAATATAACTTTAAACTGGCAGCAGTCTGAGGGTAGCAGACACCAACAGAATCAACAAACTCATTCGTAAGGCCAGTAATGTTGTGGGGATGGAACTGGATTCTCTGACGGTGGTGTCTGAAAAGAAGATGCTGTCTAAGTTGCATGCCATCTTGGACAATGTCTCCCATCCACTACATAATGTACTGGGTGGGGACAGGAGTACATTCAGCCAGAGACTCATTCCACCGAGATACAACACTGGGAATCATGGGAGGTTGTTCCTGCCTGTGGCCATCAAACTTTACAACTCCTCCCTTGGAGGGTCAGACACCCTGAGCCAATAGGCTGGTCCTGGACTTATTTCCTGGCATAATTTACATATTACTATTTAACTACTTATGGTTTTTATTACTATTTATTATTTATGGTGCAACTGTAATGAAAACCAATTTCCCCCTGGATCAATAAAGTATGACTATGACTATAAAGATACAGGAAGCCAATGCAGGGTTATCTAGGGGTGGGAGTGATACGTTCCTTCATCCTGGAGCAGCAGCAACATTCTGAATGAGTTGAAGTTTGTCAATAGATTGCTTTGAAAAGACAGTCAGAAATGCTTTGCAGTAACCTACTCTATTCAATATGAAGGTGTGAATTATTTTTCAGCATCATTACATAACGGAAACGAACATACTTTTGCAATATTTTTAAGTGTAGAAATGCTCTTCTGGTCACTTTATGTGGGATTTAAAATTCAAATCTAAATCAAGGATAACACCCAGGGTAACTACTAATTTTACAAAGGGAACCAAGTCCCCAAGTTTATCAAGAAGTTTATCTCTTTTGGCTTTGGGACCAACCAAAAGAATTTCATTTTCTATGATTTTCTGGTTTTATTTCAGATTTTCAGCATCTGCAACATTTTTTTAAAAAATATGTTTTGTTCTCTGGTGACCATCAAATAGAATTCAATTTCTCTTAAATAATTTAAACCTCCCATGCATTACAGAATTCATTATATGACTAAGCAAGAAGGATGACATTTCAATGTAACTAAGTTCAAATTACAGGATATAACTACCACTGATTAACAGCATCATTCTTATTAATAATATAATAAATAGCATTGTCCTTTAGGGAAATTTGAACAGTGATAGCAGATACAAGCAGCTATGAGCAAAATTAAATTTCAGGAATATCATTGATATTATTGAACTTTATCAATAGTACTGACATTAGACATGGTATTAAAACTCATATTCTGCCATCATTAGGTTGTAAACAATAACCGAACAACGACACACAGAAATTACACACCAAAAGTCAATGCTGGGTCCAATATAAACGATCTAGATTACAATCCAATTGACATGGTTGGTAAGTTTGTGGATGACACCAGAATTGTTGAAGCGCAGTGAAGAATTCAATAGGACCTAGATCAACTGATACAGTAACCCAAGGAGAAAGAAATGAATTTTGATAAGTTAACCAGGGCAGGACTTACACAGCAATTGGTAAGGCCGAGCGAGTGTTGTCAAGCACTGAAAGTAGCAACACATCCAGACAGGTTGGTGAAGAAGTTATTTGACACACTTCCCATCATTAGTCTGGGCACAGAGTAGAGGATTTGGGACTCTGTGTTACAACAGTACAACTCGTTGGTCATACCCACTTGAAGAGTTCCCCATAATTCCAGTCACTAAGCTCCAGGAAGGATGTCATTAAGCTGTAAACGGAACATTGTGAGCACCAAGTGGAGCAGATGATGCTGCAAGTGAACCTCTGCCTCACCTAGAAGGGCTGTTTAGTGGTAAGGGAGGAGGAGAAGACACAGCTGTCACACCTTGCAGTTACAGGGAAAATACCAGTGCAAGGAGAGGGGTGGGTAAAAAACTGACACATGCAGATGTGTGTCAGAGATCACCGACTACTTTTTCCAGGGATGGCTAATAATATTGCCTCCTTTAAATGAAACCAACAAGCAAAAACAGCAGGTGCCTTTTCTCAGAACACAGACTTCCCTATGGTAGAAGGTGCCATTGATTGAATACAAAACATCTTCTAAAAAATTGCACAAAACAACCACAGCAAAACAAGACCAGTCACTCCTTCCTACACACCCACCCACACACTCACATACACAGTCCTCTAACCCCAGTAATAGCAATTTTCAACAGATTTGTTGTTTTGCAGACACCGGGCCTCAATTTTCCTGGCAGACTCTCAAAATGCTGAAGCAGAATCTGGAATCCTGAAGGCCAAAAATCCAGACGAACGGTACAGAACAGCTCGAAGACCATCAACAGCTCACAGACCATCAGGCACCACCTGTTACATCCTCTGGAAGGGTCTGCCAGGCTCACTAGGGGCTCTTTAAACACATCAAATTAAACAGTGGAAATCAGTCATCTTCAATCCCACAAGACTTCCTAAGATGATGACGATTCTGACATTGTTGTGTCTGTACAACTATGTATCAAATAAATGAAGGCTTGCACTCGGAGAAGTTAACTGGTACAGTGCCTCTAATAAGTATTCGCCCTCCCCTGGAAGTTTTCATGTTCTATTGTTTTACAACATTGAATCACAGTGGATTTAATTTGGCTTTTTTTGACACTCCAACAGTGCGTTGGAGTCTTTTGTGTCAAAGTGAAAACAGATCCTACAAAGTGATCTAAATTAATTACAAATATAAAACAAAACAATTGATTGCATAAGTATTCACCCCCTTTAATATGACACACAAAATCATCACTGGTGCAGCCAAGTGGTTTTAGAAGTCACGGAATTAGTTAAATGGAGATCACCTGTGTGCAGTCAAGGTGGTTCAATTGATTTAAGTACAAACTACACCATGAAGACAGAAAAGTACTCCAGGCAACCCTGCAAAAAGGTTATTGAAAAGCACAAATCTGGAGATAGATACAAGAAAATTCCAAGTCACTGAATATCCCTTGGAATACAGTTAAGTCAAGCATCGAGAAATGGAAAGAAAAAATGAAAAAAATTAAATCCACTTTGATACAATGTTGCAAAACAATAAAACATGAAACTTCCAAGGGAGGAGAAATAGATCCTTACATTACACTTCCTCCCCCTCTTTAGAGTATTATATCAAACTGTATATGTACAAAACATTCAATTTCCCCTTTAGAAGCCTTATTCAAGTAAGCGTACTTTCACAATAACAGTCCATACCTAACTTCACTAAAGATTCAGTCTTTTGGGTAGCACTCCATTTCTTTCAGGATAGCGCCTTTGGACCTGTGGGGTGGCATCAGGACGGCTGGTGTCTTGTCAAACGTTCTCACGTTGCTGTTGGTGACATAATCATCACTGAGAGGCAAGTTTGGTGCCTGTAATGTGTCCATCTTGTTGGATGCAATCAACTCAGTTGTGTTCTTCAGCTGAACATTCAGTATCTGGTCCACATGACATCTCCATGTATGATCTCCAACATCCACTGTGTACATCAGTGTCTGGTACACCTGTACACCTCTACTGCTGTGATGAGGCTAAACACAGGTTGGAGGAGCAACACCTCATATACCGTCTAGGTAGTCTCCAGCCCTTTGGTATGAACATAGAATTCTCCAACTTCCAGTAATTCCCTCCCCCTCCCTTCCTCTAACCCTATTTCACTCTGCCCCCTCCACCTATAACCTCATGGTTCCACCTCCTTCTTCTGCTACCCATTGTTTTCCTGCCTATGACATCGATGCTTCCCCTCCCCCACCCCTTTGTCTTTCAAATTACTGGTCTTTCAACCGAACCTACAAGCATTCTTCAAATCCTTCCCCCTCCTTCATTCTTGAGTCTTGACAAAGGGTTCCAGTCCAAAACATCGACTCATCATTTCCACTGATGCTGCCTGACTTACTGAGTTCCTCCAAGTGATACCTGTAGCTATCCTACTGGGTGTCCACTTGTCTTCACAGTAATCACGCGCTAGTTCTATTTTAACTTCATCAGTCCACAGGACTTGTTTCCAAAATGCATCAGGCTTGTTTAGATGTTCCTTTGAACCTTCCAAATAGAACTTTTTGGTTGCAATCAGCAAAGGTAAATTTGGAGAAAAAAGGGTGCAGAATTTCATGAAAAGAACCCCTCTCCAACTGTTAAGTATGGGGTAGTTCAACCCATGCTTTGGGCTTGTGTTGACGCCAGTGGCACGGGGAATGGATTCCTGTCACAGTATGTTGACAGGCCAACTAGGGGGAATGCCATACTAGATCTAGTATTAGGTAACAAACCGGGTCAGGTCACAGATCTCTCAGTGGGTGAGCGTCTGGGGGACAGTGACCACCACTCCCTGGCCTTCAGCATTATCATGGAAAAGGATAGAATCAGAGAGAACAGGAATTTTTTTTTAATTGGGGAAGGGCAAATTATGAAGCTATAAGGCTAGAACTTGCGGGTGTGAATTGGGATGATGATTTTGCAGGGAAATGTACTATGGACATGTGGTCAATGTTTAGAGATCTCTTGCAGGATTTTAGGGATAAATTTGTCCTGGTGAGGAAGATGAAGAATGGTAGGGTGAAGGAACCATGTGTGACAAGTGAGGTGGACAATCTATTCAGGTGGAAGAAGGCAGCATACATGAGGTTTAGGAAGCAAGGATCAGCTGAGGAATATAGGGTAGCAAGAAAGGAGCTTAAGAAGGGGCTGAGAAGATCAAGAAGGGGGCATGAGAAGGCCTTGGCGAGTAGGGTAAAGGAAAACCCCAAGGCATTCTTCAATTATGTGAAGAACAAAGGGATGACAGGAGTGAAGGTAGGACCGTTTAGAGATAATGGTGGGAAGATGTGCCTGGAGGCTGTGGAAGTGAGCGAGGTCCTCAGTGAATACTTCTCTTCGGTATTCACCAATAAGAGGGAACTTGATGGTGAGGACAATATGAGTGAGGCTGATGTTCTGAAGCATGTTGATATTAAGGCAGGGGAGGTGTTGGAGTTATTAAAATACATTAGGACGGATAAGTCCCCGGGGCCTGACGGAATATTCCCCAGGCTGCTCCACGAGGTGAGGAAAGAGATTGCTGAGCCTCTGGCTAGGATCTATATGTCCTCATTGTCTACGGGAATGGTACCGGAGGATTGGAGGGAGGCGAATGTTGTCCCCTTGTTCAAAAAAGGTAGTAGGGATAATCCAGCAAGCCTTAGGTCTGTGGTGGGAAAGCTGTTGGAAAAGATTCTTAGAGATAGGATCTATGGCCAGTTAGAGAATCATGGTCTGATCAGGGATAGTCAGCATGGCTTTGTGAAGGCCAGATCATGTCTAACAAGCCTGATAGAGTTCTTTGAGAAAGTGACCAGGCATATAGATGAGGGTAGTGCAGTGGATATGATCTATATGGATTTTAGTAAGGCTTTTGACAAGGTTCCACACAGTAGGCTTATTCAGAAAGTCAGAAGGCATGGGATCCAGGGAAGTTTGGCCAGGTGGATTCACAATTGGCTTGCCTGCAGAAGGCAGAGGGTTGTGGTGGAGAGAGTGCATTAGGATTGGAGGGTTGTGACTAATAGCATCCCACAAGGATCAGTTCTGGGACCTCTACTTTTCGTGATTTTTATTAACGACCTGAATGTGGGGGTAGAAGTGTGGGTTGGCAAGTTTGCAGATGACACAAAGGTTGGTGGTGTTGTAGATAGTGTAGAGGATTGTCAAAGATTGCAGAGAGACATTGATAGGATGCAGAAGTGGGCTGAGAAGTGGCAGATGGAGTTCAACCCGGAGAAGTGTGAGGTGGTACACTTTGGAAGGACAAATTCCAAGGCAGAGTACAAAGTAAATGGCAGGATACTTGGTAATGTGGAGGAGCAGAGGAATCTGGGGGTACATGTCCACAGATCCCTGAAAGTTGCCTCACAGGTAGATAGGGTAGTTAAGAAAGCTTATGGGGTGTTAGCTTTCTTAAGTTGAGGGATAGAGTTTAAGAGTTGCGAGGTAATAATGCAGCTCTATAAAACCCTGATTAGGCCACACTTGGAGTACTGTGTCCAGTTCTGGTCACCTCACTACAGGAAGGATGTGGAAGCATTGGAAAGGGTACAGAGGAGATTTACCAGGATGATTCCTGGTTTAAAGTATATGGATTAAGATCAGAGATTAAGGGAGCTAGGGCTTTACTCTTTGGAGAGAAGGAAGATGAGAGGAGACATGATAGAGGTATACAAGATATTAAGAGGGACAGATAGAGTGGATAGCCAGCACCCCTTCCCCAGGGCACCACTGTTCAATACAAGAGGACATGGCTTTAAGGTAAGGGGTGGGAAGTTCAAGGGGGATACTAGAGGAAGGTTTTTTACTCAGAGAGTGGTTGGTGCATGGAATACACTGCCTGAGTCAGTGGTGGAGGCAGATGCACTAGTGAAATTTAAGAGACTACTAGACAGGTATATGGAGGAATTTAAAGTGGGGGGCAGGGTTTGAGGGTCGGCACAACAATGTGGGCTGAAAGGCCTGTACTGTGCTCTACTATTCTATGTTCCATGAACATTTACTGGTAGAGGGAAGAATGAATTCAATTAAATACCAGCAAATTCTGGAAGCAAACGTTACACTGTCTGCAAAAAAACCAAAGATGAAAAAAGGATGGCTTCTACAACAAGATAATGAACCTAAACACACCTCAAAATCTACAATGGACTACCTCAAGAGGTGCAAGCTGAAGGTTTTGCCATGGCTCTCACAGTCCCCTGACTTAATCATCATCGAGAATCTGTGGATAGACCTCAAAAGAGCAGTCCATGCAAGACGGCCCATGAATCTCACAGAACTAGAAGCCTTTTGCAAGGAAGAATGGGTGAAAATCCTCCAAACGAGAATTGAAACACTCTTAGCTGGCTACAAAAAGCATTTACAAGCTGTGATACTTGCCAAAGGGGGTGTTACTAAGTACTGCCATGCAGGGTGCCCAAACTTTTGCTTCAGGCCCTTTTCCTTTTTTTGTTATTTTGAAACTGTAAAAGATGAAAATAAAAAACACAAAATACTCTGCAGATTCTGGGGTCAAAGCAATACTCACAACATGCTGGAGGAACTTAGCAGGCCCAGCAGCATCCGTGGAAACGATCAGTCAATGTTTCAGACCGGAACCCTTCATCAGGACTGAAGAGGGAAGGGCAGAGGCCCTATAAAGAAGGTGGGGGGAGGGTGGGAAGGAGAAGGCTGGTAGGTTCCAGGTGAAAAACCAGTAAGGGGAAAGATAAAGAGGTGGGGGAAGGGAAGCAGGGAAGTGATAGGCAGGAAAGATGAAGAAGGAATAGGGGAAAACACAATGGGTAGTAGAAGGAGGCGGAACCATGAGGGAGGTGATAGGCAGCTGGGGGAGGGGGCAGAGTGAAATAGAGATAGAGGAAGGGAGGGGGAGGGAATCACTGGAAGTTGGAGAATTCTATGTTCATACCAAGGGGCTGGAGACTACCTAGATGGTATATGAGGTTTTGTTCCTCCAACCTGAGTTTAGCCTCATCATGGCAGTAGAGGAGGCCATGTATGGCCATATCTGAATGGGAATGGGAACCAGAGTTGAAGTTGGTGACTATTGGGAGATCCTGTTTGTTTTGGCAGATGGAGCGGAGGTGCTCGACGAAGCGGTCCCCCAACCTGCGTTGGGTTTCACCGATGTAGAGGAGGCTGCACCGGGAGCACCGGATGCAATAGATGACCCCAGCAGACTCACAAGTGAAGTGTTGCCTCACTTGGAAGGACTGTTTGGGGCCCTGAATGGTGGCAAGAAAGGTGGTGTAGGGACAGGTGTAGCACTTGTGCTTACAGGGATAAGTGCCGGGTGGGAGATCTGTGGGGAGGGACGTATGGATCAGGGAGTCGCGGAGGGACCGATCCCTGCAGAAAGTAGAGAGGGAAAGATGTTGTCACGTACCCCGTGACGGGTATAAAGAAACCAGCAGAGATGGAAACCACTTTGGAGTCTCGTATTGCTATAAACCAATAATATTTATTAGTAACTACGCAATACAGTAATATAAATGTAGATAAATCAAACAGGTTAGCAATGATTATATATAAAATTAAGTGTGGAATATATATGTATGAAAAACCAAGCTTCTTTAAGTCTAGAGGTAAAAAGATACAGTCTTACGATGTTGAGTAAAGTTCAGTTCGTGGTATTTAGTTGAGGAGGGAGGGAGGGAGAGAGAGGGAGGGAGAGAGAGAGTGAGAGAGAGTGAGAGAGAGTGAGAGAGAGTGAGAGAGAGTGAGAGAGAGAGAGAGAGAGAGAGTGAGAGAGAGTGAGAGAGAGTGAGAGAGAGTGAGAGAGTGAGAGAGAGTGAGAGAGAGTGAGAGAGAGTGAGAGAGAGTGAGAGAGAGAGAGAGAGTGAGAGAGTGAGAGAGTGAGAGAGAGTGAGAGAGAGTGAGAGAGAGTGAGAGAGAGTGAGAGAGTGAGAGAGTGAGAGAGAGTGAGAGAGAGTGAGAGAGAGTGAGAGAGAGAGAGAGAGAGAGAGAGAGAGAGAGTGAGAGAGTGAGAGAGTGAGAGAGTGAGAGAGAGTGAGAGAGTGAGAGAGAGAGAGAGAGAGAGAGAGAGAGAGAGAGAGAGAGAGGGAGAGAGGGAGAGAGAGAGAGAGAGAGTGTGAGAGTGAGTGAGTTGAGTCGAGTCCTCAGGTGAGCTGATGCCGTCGATCTTCTTGTTGTCCTCCAAAATCCTTTACAAGTCACCGACTGTGACCTTAACCAGGGGGACCAGTCTTCTGTGGTGGAGCTATCACCCAGGCGAGGGTGGACACATAGACAACTCCCCACCAGTCAACCCCTTCTTCACCATTGGAATAGCAATTTGGATCCATCCACCTGATTGATCCTCCAAATCCCACTTTCTCTGCGGGCACAACAATGCTCATTCAGTGTCCAGATCATGTGTCTGAGGTCTGTATCATCTGACCTCCCATTTATTTCACCAGGCTGAGCATCACCTGTCATTCAAAGAGTCCCTCCCTCCTTAGTCTGTAAAGGAGTGCAAGCAGGCAACAAGTCCTTGAAGAAATATCCACAATCTGCCTTTGATTACCATAGCAACCTTCGAGCTGCTTGGTGCTGTCTCCAACTCCAAACTCAGTAGAAATCCAAAATTACTTCCAATGCCTTAAAGTGACAGTCCAACTGTTAATCTTCGTCTCTCTCTCTCTCTCTTTTCAAAAGCAACATATCAGTGGTAAATAACTCTGTCTCTCTCTCCTTTCCAAACAAACCATCAATGATAAATGTCTCTCTCCAAACAGTTAATAGGGGTACTCCAGGATCCCCTCACAATGTGCTTAGCGGAAGTTGGTGGGGTGGTAGGTGAGGACAAGGGGAACTCTGTCTCTGTTGTGGTGACAAGAGGATGGGGTGAGGGCCGAAGTGCGGCAAATGGAGGAGATGTGGGTGAGGGCATCATTGATGACTGCAGAAGGGAAACCACGATCCTTAAAGAAAGAGGACATTTGAGATGTCCTGGAACGGAAAGCCTCATCCTGGGAGCAGATGTGGCAGAGACAGAGGAACTGGGAATAGGGAATGGCATTTTTGCATGTAGCGGGGTGGGAAGAGGTATAGTTGAGGTAGTTATGAGAGTCAGTGGGCTTGTAGAAGATGTCAGTGGACAGTCTGTCTCCAGAGCAGGAGACCGAGAGATCGAGAAAGGGGAGAGAAGTATCTGAGATAGACCAAGTGAACTTGAGGGCTGGGTGGAAGTTTGAAGTAAAGTCGATGAAATTGATGAGCTCAGCATGGGTGCAGGAAGCAGCACCAATGTAGTCGTCAATGTACCAAAGGAAAAGTTGGGGAGCAGTACCAGAATAGGTTTGGAGCACCGACTGTTCCACATATCCAACGAAGAGCCAGGCATAGCTGGGGCCCATGCAAGTTCCCATGCTACACTTTTAGTCTGAAGAAACTGGGGAGAGCCAAAAGAGAAGTTATTAAGTGTGAGTACCAGTTCCGCCAACCGGAGGAGGGTAGTGGTGGTGGGGAACTGGTTAAGGTCTATTGTCCAGAAAGTAGCAAAGGGCTTTGAGGCCTTCTTGATGGGGAAATGGAAGTGTATATGGATTGGACTTCCATAGTGGAAATGAAGGAGTCGGGACCGGGGAACTGGAAGTCATTGAAGAGGTGGAGGGCATGGGATGTATCCCGGATGTAGGTGGGGAGGGACTGAACTATGGGTGACAAAATGGAGTCCAGGTAAACAGATACAAGTTCGGTGGGACAGGAGCAGGCAGAAACTATGGGTCTACCGGGACAGTCAGGCTTGTGGATCTTGGGGAGAAGGTAAAACCAAGCAGTACGGGGTGTGGGAATTATGAGTTTAGCGGTTGAGGATGGAAGGTCTCCGGAGTTGATAAGGGCAGTGATGATACAGGAGACAATGTTTTGATGTTTTTTGGTGGGGTCCTGTTCCAGGGGTAAGTAAGAGGAGGTGTCAGAGAGCTGCCATTTGGCCTCAGTGAGGTAGAGGTCCGTCTGCCAGACTACTACTACACCACCTTTGTCAGTGGGTTTGATGGTGAGGTTGGGATTAGTGCAGAGAGTGGAGGGCAGCATGTTCAGAGGGAGTGAGGTCGGAACAGGAGAGAGGAGTGGTGAAGTTGAAAATAAAAAGGTTTTCTTGCTTAAAATATTTAAGAAATCTGTCATCTTTAACTTTATGCCTTTTGGAAATCAGTTCATCTTTTACTCACTAAGCTATTCACAGTAACAGAAACTTTGACAAGGGGTGCCCAAACTTTTGCATGCCACTGTATGTAAGCCCTGCTTGTCAATGACCTGTCCACAATATGAGATTTCATTCATGAAAAACTCTCATTTCTCCCTTTGTGCGCAGGCTACAGTTACTCAGCCTGGTAAGCATTTTACCAAGGCTCTGGGAGTGCTCTACATCATTTTTGCCAGTCAGAATGATGTCATCAAGGTAACATTGTGTCCCTGGGATACCTTGGAGCACATAGTCCATTGCTCTTTGCCAATTTGATGGAGCTGATGTGATGCCAAAGACGAGACAATTATTCTGGAACAGTCCCTTGTGAATGTTGATTGTGAGGAATTTCCTGCTCGATTCCTCAATCTCTATTGGCAGATAGGTTTGTGACAAGTTATCCCAGCCTGCCAACAATGAAAAAATGACTTCTGTTTGTGGTAGAGGATACTGCACAGTACGTGGCACAGGGTTGATGCTCACTTTGAAGTCCCCACATATGTGAACAGCTCTGACCTTCCCTTTCTTGATCACCAAGACACTGGGCATAGCCGAATCACTCCACTCTGGAGAGAATGCCAGACACCTCCAAGCTCTGAAGTGCAGTATCCACTTTAGAACATAGTGCGTTTGCCACTGGATGTATTTTATGGAATCTTGGTGTTGCTGCTTCTTTCAATTCAATTCTGGCCTTCATGCCTTTGAGTTTACCAATATCCTTCTCAAACACCTTCTCATTAGTATTAAGCAGCTGTGACAGTCTCTGGTCAGCGCTACCATTTGGGCTGCAGTTGCCTGTTGATGACACATTGAGAGCTTTGACTGAGTGCCAGTCCAGTTGGATGTTTCTCAACCATTCATGTCCAGAAAGTACTGGCCTTTTACTTTTCAATGCATAAAGCTGTAACTGCTGTGTTTGGCCTCTATGTCACATTCACTTTCGGTTTGCCTTTGGGGGACACTTCTTCGCTTGTGTAGGTCTTTAGCATCACCAAGGTCTTTTCTAATGGTAACTTAGAAAAGAGTCTGCTGTAGTCAGCCTCTGAAATTACAAACAAAGCTAACCCTGTAACCAGCTCCATTTTCAGTTTTACACCAGGCACATCTGTTGTGATCCATATGATTTTGGGATCATCATCAGTAATGCTATACAGTTATAGGCATGACAGCTCACCTTTGTAGAACTCTGTTGTCCGACTCAGTTTCACATTCAGTCACACATTGTCACTTTACACATTTGTTTAGTTTTGTGTTTGAAACTTTTCACTTTGTGTGGTTCTTCTCGTTGGTTGTGCTTTTTATCTAACTTGCACACTCTCTATGGGGCCTTGTCTGTAACACTTTTTGCAAACTTTTTCTTTGAACCAACAGGCATTTGCATCATGGGAGGATTTGCCACATCGATAACATTTTTGACATTTTGCAACTTTCAGGTACACTCTGCGTGTTTCACCTTCTAAACTCTTTTTTTTGTAATTCTGCCACATCCTTTTCTGCCATCTCTAATGATATTGCAATGACCAATGCCCTTTCTAAGGTTAGGTCTCTTTCTGCCAATAGCCTCTTTTGAGTGCTTTGACTATGCAAGCTACATACAAGCCAGTCCCTTAATGCATCAGAAAGTCCATTTCTGAAGTCACAGTATTGGGAAAGTTTGCGCAGTCCTGCAATGTATTCGGAAATGCTTTCATCCTTTGACTGGTTCCTTTTGTGAAATCTAAATTTCTCAGCTATTATTACTGGTTTGGGGCTCAAGTGATTTTCAAAATTACAACAGTTTCATCGAACGTCTTGCTTGCTGCTCTTTGGGAGTTAATAAGTTACATAAGAGACTGTACATTCTAGCACCCATGAAGCAAAGAATCGTGGAGACTTTCTTTGCCTCATACACATCATTAGCATTACAAAAGAGATCAACCCTCTCAATATACAATTTTCAGTCCTCATTAGCACTATCAAATTTGACAACTTTCCCGACTAAGGCCATTGTCACTTTATTTTTACATTAGCTTTGCTCATTGTGCATCTCTTCCTGTGTACTGTGCACTGTTACTCATGTGCCCTTTCCTAGCATCCATAACCACCTTTTCTGTCACCATACTAGTTCACTCTTCCCTCTCCCTGTCTCTCTCCCTTCCTCCGAGTTCTGTTGTCGCATAGACATCTGTGCAGGTGGTGATATAGGTGACATTCAGGTTCATACTCATCACCAATTTCTTGTGTCAGTATAACTATACATCAAATAAATACAGGCACACACTCGGAGAAGTTAACTGGTATATTCACTTTGCAGAGAGAGCAACAAATCAATGCACATGCAAAAGCTATCAGTCAATAGTGCTAAAGGGAGTCATTGAGCTGAAAGAAATTGATCCATATATTACAGACATCAAGTACAAAATGTCTCCAACTGCATTTCAAATCTGATCAAAGCTTTGAAGATAACTAAATTCAACAATTATCATTTTTGATTGGAAGCCAATAGTATGGAAAGCCCTTTCAAAATAATTCACTGAAGTGGAAAAAGTATTCATTATTTGCCACTCTTGGTGTTTTGTCTATTATTTTCCCTTTGGGAATGTGTGATGGGATCAGAGGGAGGATCACGTGGTAGGTGGCAAAAGGAGAGCGAGGAAAGGCTGGCTGGAGAAAAAGAGTTGAAGGAGGAACATGGACTATCAGCCTGAAGTTGAAGGAGAGAACAGAGCTAAGTGTAAGTTTACCGTATACATGTATACCACCATATGAAACAATGTTCCTCTGGACCAAGGTTAACAACACAGTACATATGACTCACACATGACAAAGTAATATTACTACAAATAAATAAATAATAAAATCTATTAAATTAAACCTGGGTCAGCTTCTCTAAACACCAGTGGAGTCCCGCAATTCATAGTATAGGAGTTGGCAAATCCATTTCTTTCTCTTGACTCTATTCAGCACCTTCCTATAAATACATCTAAAAATGAGGAAAACTGCAGGGACACACGCATCCCACCCATACTTTAAGAAAGTATCAAAAAAAAAGAACACGATTAGACTATAAGGTCCCTGCACGCTACTCAGGCTTTTAAGTAATAGAGATTCTGGTCTTTGACCTCAATTCCACAATATGGCCCGTCCTCATAACCTTGATTGCCCTACAATCTAAAAGCCTGTCTCAGCTTTTCTTACTCATAATGCACCATGTTCTTGCCCTTTCTAATACCTTAATACTCCAAATGGACCAAAACATAATAAATTACTTGACTAAAAGTAAAAATAGCTCAACTATCAGGTTATCAGGGCATTCACAAAAGCTACAGTGATATTATTTAAGGTTATCATTACTATTAGTCTAATGCTCATCCACTTAAAAGCACAAGGCCACAGTTAAAATTATGAAAGCTAACGGAAAAAGTTAACTAAATCAGGTTGCCAGATAAGACTGACTGAGGTTATTCTGACATGTGCTACCTATCCTAACATACAGTTCGCTTTACATTTCATTTACTTTCTTGCTCCTTAATCACCACAAAACATTCTTCTTCATTATACCAATAAACATCCCAATCCGCTCAGCAAAACACACACCAACTTGAGTCAAGAAAATTATTTCAATTTAACAGCTTGGTCTTAACCAAATGTGATCACCTGGTGAAATTTAATAATTTCATGTGACAGTATCTACTGCATTACTAAGCGGTACAACAAGCTGCTTCCTGAGCAAACTAGGACTTTTCTCTTTGGAGTGATGGAGGATGAGAGGAAATTTGATAGAGGTGTACAAGATAAGAGGCACAGACAGCCAAAGTCTTTTCCCCAGGGTGGGAATGGCTAATACAAGGGGGCATAATTTTTAAGGTGTTTGGAGGAAAGTACAGGTACCTTTTATTTATTATTTATTTTTACACAGCAAGTGGCGGGTGCAAGGAACACCCCTGCCAGGGTTGTTGGTTGAGGCAGATACATTTGGAGCATTTAAGAAATTCTTAGATCGGCACACGGATGATAGAAAAATATATAGGAGGGAAGGGTTAAATTGATCCTAGAGTAGGTTAAAAAGTTTGCCCAACATCATGGATTGAAGGGCCTATATTGTGCTGTACTATGTTCTAACACAAGAATTGCATCTAATTCCTGAGAATGAACATTAAATGATGTCCAAAATCAGATCCCTACTCTTAGGACAGCGAGATGATGGGAGACTGTTGCAGCACCAGTCCACTAAATTTCAACAAATGCTAAAATATTACATTTTGTTTTGAATTAATGATTGAAGTACTGCTGGCAAGGTCATTATGATATCCTCCAAATATTAACGAATTACCTTCAAGGCACTACATGGTGAGTTAGCATTTTAGCCAGGGTTTGTTTGGTGTTGGTGTCACATTTGGCCCAGACTCAAAGACTCTCCCCTAAAGGATATTATTTAACCTTTGCAACTTTCGGACAATTTAATCACCATGATTACTTCAACTGATTGCACTCTGCATTAGCCCTTGCTCTATATCCTGTGGGAATTGATCTTTTCTTCAGCCTACTTCACGAGAGTGCGTTTGGAAGTACAATGGTTCTGCTCCAACACTTCCTACGCAACAAAGTGCTTTACCGCCCATCTCCATTCACAAGACCATAAGACACAGGAGTGGATTGAGGCCATTCGGCCCATTAAGTCTGCTCCATTCATGACTGATTTACACCTACCAACCCCATTCTCCTGCCTTCTCCCTGTAACCTTTGCACCCTGACTAATCAAGAACCTATTAACCTCCACTTTAAATTTATTCAATGGCATGGCCTCCACAGCCACCTGTGGCAATGAATTCCACAGATTCACCATTGTCTAGTTAGCAAAATTCCTCCTTTTCTCTGTTCTAGATGGACGTCCCTCTATTTTGAGGCTGTGCCCTCTGAAGCTAGACTTACCCACTATAGGAAACAGCTTGGTGCTCCCGATGTGGCCTTCTATATACTGTGAGACCCGACGCAGACTGGGAGATCGTTTTGCTGAACACCTACGCTCTGTCTGCCAGAGAAAACAGGATCTCCCAGTGGCAACACATTTTAATTCCACGTCCCATTCCCATTCTGATATGTCTGTCCATGGCCTCCTCTACTGTCAAGATGAACCCACACTCAGGTTGGAGGAACAACACCGTATACTCCGTCAGGGTAGCCTCCAACCTGATGGCATGAACATTGACTTCTCTAACTTCCGCTAATGCCCCACATCCCCCTCGTACCCCATCCGCTATTTATTTATATACACATACATTCTCTCTCTCTCTCTCTCTCCTTTTTCTCTCTCTGTCCCTCTGACTATACCCCTTGACCATCCTCGGGGTTTCCCCCCCTCCCCCTTTTCCTTCTCCCTGGGCCTCCTATCCCATGATCCTCTCATATCCCTTTTGTCAATTGACTGCCCAGCTCTTGGCTCCATTCCTCCCCCTCCAGTCTTCTCCTATCATTTTGGATCTCCCCCTCCCACTTTCTAATCTCTTACTAGCTCTTCTTTCAGTTAGTCCTGACGACGGGTCTCAGCCCGAAATGTCGACTATACCTCTTCCTAGCGATGCTGCCTGGCCTGCTGTGTTCACCAGCAACTTTGATGTGTGTTGCTTGAATTTCCAGCATCTGCAGAATTCCTTGTGTTTGCGACAGGAAACAGCTTCTTCACATCTACTCTATCTCGGCCTTCAATATTCGATAGGTTTCAATGAGATAACCCCCCTCCCCCCATTCATCGAAACTCCAATGAGTACAGGCCCAGAGCCATAAAATGCCCCTAATACATTAACCCTTTCATTCCCAGAATCATTGTCATGAATTTTCTCTGGATGCTCAGTCCACATCTGCAATCCTGAGCACCCTGATACTCAGATTCTTTCCCTATTTTCACTCTAATGTCATTCATAATGGCACTGACGGTGACCCATTTATGACTACTACAGCTGAAATCCACATAGGTACTTAAGTAAGCAACATCATTTGAAGACGTTTTAAAAAATCTATTGATTCTTAAAAATAACAGACCCGGGATGGTAAACTTGGGTCATGAATGCAGTTCCCCTTTAAGAAAATGAAAGCATAGATGCCAAGCCAGTCTGCAGGTACGACTGAAACACAGAAGCTTTAGACCCTGCACTCCTCACTATTCTGTTGGCAAATGTACAGTCTCTGGAAAATAAAACTGGCCTCAGAGCAAAAATGCAGAACCAGCGGGACATCAGGGACTGCTGTGTACTTTGCTTAACAGAAAAATGTCTCAATGGTGCCACTTCAGATGCAGCACTGCAGCCTGATGACTTCAACATTTTCCACAAAGACAGGGCAGCTCAATCTTTTTAAGGTAGAGAACATGGAGTATGCTTTACGATTAACTCATCATGGTGCACAGACATGATAGAGGAAGTGGAGTATGCTTTACAATGAACTCATCATGGTGGTTCTGTCTCAGTCCTGCTCACCTGACCTGGAACATCTGGGGCTCAAGTATTGTCCATTTTATCTGCCAAGGGTGTTTTCCACCATCATTCTGGTAGCGATGTACATTCCACCTCAGACAGGCTCTGGAGAAGCTGGACACCAAAATCAGCATTCACTAAACAATGCAGACAGATGCCTTCCTTATCATTGCAGGGGATTTCAACCAGGCCAGCTTGAAAAAGTGTCTGAACAACTACTACCAACATATCACCTGTGGAACCAGAGGAGCTAATACTCTTGACTACTGTTATACCACCATCAAGAACAGTTACTGTGCCATCCCACGTCCACACTTTGGAAGGTCCAATAACCTGGCTGTACTTCGACTCCTATCATACAAGCAGAAATAATGGCCACAGCACCGGTGGTGAGGACGAAGGTGGTTTGGGCAAGAGTGGAGGTGGAGTGCTTACAGGACTGCTTTCAGTCAGTAGACTGGACAATATTCGGGGAATAATCTTTGAATCTTCATCAAGACCTGTGTGGATGAGGAAGAGAAAGTTGAGGGAATATATACCAGTCCTCACAGAGGGATCAGCAGTGGAGAGGGTGAGCAGTTTCAAGTTCTTGGGTGTTAACATCCTAGGTTCAACATATTGATGCAATTGCAAAGGCGGCGTGATAACAGGTACATTGCATTAGGAGCTTGAGGAGACTTTGAATGTCATCAATGACTTCCGCAAATTTCTACAGGCGTACAGTGGACAGCATTCTAACTGGTTGCATCACCATCTGGCATGCAAGGGCTACTGCACAGGTTCAGAAAAAAGTTGTAGAAAGTTGTCAACTCAGCCAGCTCCATGATGGGCACTATCCTCCCCAGCATCAAGGGCATCTGAATGTCAACAAAAGAGACAGTTGTTGACTTCAGGAGGACACGGAGCGACCACTCTCCACTGAACATCGACGACTCCTCCGTAGAGATCATTAAGAGCACCAAATTTCTTGGTGTTCACCTGGCGGGGAATCAAACCTAGTCCCTCAACACCAGCTCCATAGCAAAGAAAGCCCAGCAGCTTCTCTACTTTCTGTGAAGGCTGAGAAAAGTCCATCTCCCACCCCGCCCCCCCATCCTCACCACATTCTACAGAGGTTGTATTGAGAGCATCCTGAGCAGCTGCATCACTGCCTGGTTCGGAAATTGCACCATTTCGGATCGCAAGACCCTGCAGCAGATAGTGAGGTCAGCTGAGAAGATCATCGGGGTCTCTCTTCCCGCCATTACAGACATTTACACCACATGCTGCATCCGTAAAGCAAACAGCATTGTGAAGGACCCCACGCACCCCTCATACAAACTCTTCTCCCTCCTGCCATCTGGCAAAAGGCACCGAAGCATTCGGGCTCTCACGACCAGACTATGTAACAGTTTCTTCCCCCAAGCCATCAGACTCCTCAATATCCAGAGACTGACACCAACCTACTGCCCTCTACTGTGCCTATTGTCTTGTTTATTACTTATTGTAATGCCTGCACTGTTTTGTGCACTTTATGCAGTCCTGGTTAGGTCTGTAGTCTAGTGTAGTTTTGGTGTTGTTTTTTACGTAGTTCAGTGTAGTTTTTGTATTGTTTCATGTAGCACCAAGGTCCTGAAAAACGTTGTCTCGTTTTTACTGTGTACTGTACCAGAAGTTGTGGTCAAAATGACAATAAAAAGTGACTTGACTTGATCTTCCATACCAAACTTCCTCAACCGTCTGAAGTGAAGGAGGTGCTATTGTGTCTTTTTCACCACACATCTGGTGTGTACAGACCACAAGGTCCTCAGTGATGTGGATGCCGAGGAACTTGAAGCTGTTCACCCTCTCAACCTCAGATCCATTGATGTCAACAAGGTTTAGCCCGTCTCCATTCCTCCTGTAATCCACAACTAGCTCCTTTGTTCTTGCAACATTGAGAGAGAGGTTGTTTTCTTGACTCCACTGTGTCAGAGAGATGATTTCTTCCCTGTAGGTCACCTCATTATTGTTTCAGATAAGGCCAATCAATGTAGTGTCATCGGCAAATTTAATTAGCAGATCAGAGCTGTGCGTGACAACACAGTCATGGGTATACAGGGAGTAAAGGAGGGGACTTAGTACATAGCCTCAAGGGTCTCCTGTATTGAGAGTCAGAGGGGTGGAGGTGAGGGAGCCCACACTTACCACCTAGATCCAGCTGCACAAGGCAGGATCAAGGCCTAAGTCTCTGAGCTTCTTGTCGAACCTGGATGGAACCATGGTGTTGAATGCTGAACTGGTTCATCCAACTTAGAACCTGACAGTCTAATTCTGTTTTACTTTTCTTGTTACAAGTCCATGCTCATTCTTTGAGGATTTTTGTTTGCATTTTCCTCTTTATCTGTTTCCTGATGCATTAAGTCTATCACCAAGCTGACACAGATCAGACACTAGATTCTATCCTTCCCGATGAAGCAGGGGTGAGACACTCCACCAGCAGCAGCCAATGCAGATTTGCAGGCTGCAGTACACCATCATTCTTGTGCAACATCAAATCATTTGATCATCATGATTTGGATATTAATATAGGTAAAAATGGACTAGAGTGCTGTAGCAGTGATCCAGTGCTTTTTCCTCTCCTCACCCCAAAAGTGATTGTAGCTCTGTTGAACATGCCTGACCACAATAATGTAGGTTTTCTTTAAAATTCTTTTTAGTCTTTTATTCTTTTTTTAAATTTTATTTTGATTCTTTTAGTCTTTCATTCTTCAGTCCTGACGAAGGGTTCCGGCCCGAAACGTCAACTCATCGTTTCTAACTGATGCTGCCCGAACTGCTGAGTTCATCCAGCATACTGAAAGTGTTGCTTTGATCACAGCATCTGCAGATTATTTTGTGTTCACAATAATGTAACAGTATTTGTGATCACACCACTACTTTCAGCCCTAAGTGATGCCTGTGAGCCACTCAGGCTGAGAGGTCTCAATAGAAAGCCAGGCTTTGTACTGAATCCCCTCAGGCATGATTTTAATCAAGGTATGACCTTCATTAAAGCTATCAGAGATGATAAAGTAGCCTGTAATCAGCATGGCTTTCTCAAGGGAAAATCTTGCCTGACAAATCTGTTGGAATTCTTTGAAGAAATAGCAAGCTGGATAAACAAAGGAAAAGTGGTTGATGTTGTGTATTTGGATTTTCAGAAGGCCTTTGACAACGTGCCGCACATGAGGCTGCTTACAGGATAGATTCTAGCATGGATAAAGCAGTGGCTGATGACAGGAGGCAAAGAGTGGGAATAAAGGGAGCCTTTCTGGTTGACTGCCGGTAACTAGTGGTATTCCACAGGGGTCTGTGTTGGGACTGCTTTTTACACTATATGTCAATGATTTGGATGATGGAATTGATGCCTTTGTTGCAAACTTTCCAGATGGTATGAAGATAATTGGAGGGGCAGATGGTTTTGAGGAAGTAGAGAGGCTACAGAAGGACTTAGATTTGGAGAATGGGCAAAGAATTGGCAGATAGAATGCAGTGTCAGAAAGTGCATGGTCATGCACTTTGGTAGAGGAAATAAAAGGGGTGAATATTTTCTAAATAGAGCAGCAGGCCAGGCAGCATCTATTATCTCTTCTTCCAGTTAGTCCTGACAAAGGGTTTCGGTCCAAAACGTTGACTGTACCTCTTCCTATAGATGCTGCCTGGCCTGCTGTGTTCACCAGCAATTTTTATGTGTGTTCCAGAATTGAATGTCTTGTTATATGAAGTGTGTTTGATGGCTGTGGGCCTGTATTCACTAGAATTCAGAAGAATGAAGGATGACCTCATTGAAGCCCATCCAATGGTGAAAGGCCTTGACAGAGTCAACATGAAGAGGATATTTCTGTAGTGGGAGAGTCTAAGAATAGAGGGGCATCCTTTTAGAATGGAGATGAGTAGGAATTTCTTTAGCCAGAGTGTAGTGAATCTGTGGAGTTCTTTGCTAAAGGCAGCTGTGAAGGCCAAGCCTTTACATATATTTAAGGCATAGTTTGATAGCTTTTTGACTGGGTCAGAGCATGAAGGGATATGTGGAGAGGCAGGAGATTGGGGCTGAGAAGAAAATTGGATCAGCCATGATGAAATGGCAGAGCTGACTCGATCGGCCACCTAATTCTGCTCCCATATCTTATGGTCTTATGGTCTATGGCTAAAAGGCAATTCCATGCCTGAGTCCTCGACCAGCCATCAATTATGGCATGGCTGGCATGCTATAACAGGCTACAAAACAAAGTCACGCAACATTGCTGATAACAAAGCATCCCTCCCCAATGAGGACAATGCATTCCATGCAGCTGTTGAACAAAAGGTCAAAAAAAACAACAAACCCACTCTGACAGCCTCCAATGCACCCACACGCACATTCATTATTGCAGGTATCAAATCAGCCTAGCCGGGACTGAACCCACACAAAGCCACTGGTCCAGATGGAGTTCCCAACTGTATGTCCTCAGATCTCATGCGGATCAACTAACATAAGTATTTGCAGTCATTTTTAAACTCTCTACTGCTAACTTTGGATTAACTAAAATTGAATTGACTTTATTACTTACATCCTTCATATATATGAGTAAAAATCTTTATGTTACATCTCCATCTAAATGTCCAATATGCAATTTATAGTAACTTATAATAAATAGTATGTACAACAGGACAGTTAATATAACATAGAAATACAATTGTATCAGCATGAATTAATCAGTCTGATGGCCTGGTGGAAGAAGCTGTCCCGGAGCCTGTTGGTCCTGGCTTTTATGCTGCGGAACCATTTCCTGGATGGTAGCAGCTGGAACAGTTTGTGGTTGGGGTGACTCGGGTCCCCAGTGATCCTCCGGGCCCTTTTTACACACTTATCTTTGTAAACGTCTTGACTAGTGGGAAGTTCACATCTACAGATGTGCTGAGCTGTCCGCACCACTCTCTGCAGAGTCCTGCAATTGAGCGAAACCCATACCAGGCAGTGATGCAGCCAGTCAGGATGCTCTCAATTGTACCCTTGTAGAAAGTTCTTAGAATTTGGGGCCCCATACCAAACTTCTTCAACCGTTTGAGGTGAAAGAGGCACTATTGTGCCTTTTTCACTACACAGCCAGTATTGTACAGACCATGAGATACTCGGTGATGTTTATGCCAAGGAACTTAAAGATGTTCACCCTCTCAACCCCAGATCCATTGACGTCAGGGGTTAGCCTGTCTCCATTCCTCCTGTAATCCACAACCAGCTCCTCTATTTTCCTGACACTGAGGGAGAGGTTGCCTTCTTGACACCACTGTGACAGGGTGATGACCTCTTCTCTGTAGGCTGCCTCATTATTATTTGGATTAGTCCAATCAGTGTAGTTTCATCAGGAAATTAAATTAGGAGATTGGAGCTGTGGGTGATGACACAGTCATGGGTATACAGAGAGTAAAGGAGGAGGCTTAGGATACAGCCCTGAGGGGCACCTGTGTTGAGGGTCAGAGGGGCAGAGGTGAGGGAGCCCACTCTTACCGACCTGCCAGTGATCTGACAGGAAGTCCAGGATCCAGCTGCACAAGGCAGGGTGAAGGCTGAGGTCTCTGAGCTTCTTGTCAAGCCCAGTGGGAATTATGGTGTTGAATGCTAAACTGTAGTCAAAGAGCAGTATTCCCACATAAGCATCCTTCTTCTCTAGATGTCTAAGGACAGTGTGTAGGGCTGTGACTATTGAGTCATCTGTTGATCAGTTGTGTCGGTAGGCGTATTGTAGGGGGTCCAGTGGTGGTGGTAGCATGCTGCCGATGTAATCCTTAAACCAGCCTCTAAAAGCATCTGCTTATTATTGAGGTGAATGCGACAGAACGCCAGTTGTTCAGACATGCTAACTTGGTCTTTTTAGGTACAGGAACAATAGTGGATGTTTTAAAGCAAGTGGACACTCTACACTGGGAGAGGGAGAGATTAAAAATGTCTGTAGACACACTTGCTGGTTGTGTCGTGCACACTCTGAGTACCCGCCCTGGGATACCATTCTGGTCCCGAAGACTTGGGGCTGTCCACTCATTGGAAACACCTGCGTACTTCAGCCTCAGAGATGACCAAGCTACAGGTCACATCAGTAGCTCTTCCTCAGGGGCTCAGTGTTGGCAACATCGAGTTGAGCACAAAAAAGTTTTAGCTCATCTGGGGGAGAGGCAGCGAAGTTGGAAACTCCAGTGTGTTTAGCTTTGAAGTCTGCCATGGTGTGCAAACCTTGCCATAAGCTGTTGGTGGAGAGTTGTGTCTCAACCTTGTTCCTGTATTGTTGTTTCATTGCCTTGATGACTTTGCGCAGATCGTAACTGCATTTCTTGAGTTCCTGTTGGTCACCGGCAACGTAAGCTCTGTGTCGTGCGGTAAGTGCTGCTCGCATGGAACTGATCCAGGGTTTCTGGTTTGCATAGACCCCGGCCAATTTCTAGGGGACATCATTCTCGATGCACTTCCGGATGAAACTCATGACCCTATCTGTGATCTCGGAGACATCCTCATCATGGAAAACATTCCAGTTGACATCATCAAAGCAGTCCTGTAGCATGGAGACCGACTGGTCGGACCAACAGTGGACGGTTTTAATTATGGCCACCTCTTGTTTCAGCTTTTGCCTGTACCTCAGCAGCAGCAAGATGGAGGAGTGATCCGATTTTCCAAACGGCAGGTGGAGGAACGCTTTGTAAGCATTCCAGACAGGGCCAGATTAACCTAGTAGCAAAAGTAACATATGCTACGGGCCCCGCACTAAATGCTTGCAAGCTGCAGTCTGGTGAAATCGGCATCTCACTGTATTCTCATGACAATCTGGCACCGCTGTTGCTTTCATGTCGGGGGAGCTGCAGGCTGCATGGTATGTGTGTGCAGGCATGTGTTGGCTCCTTGCTGTGTCGTGGTGACCTTTGTGCTATCTCCCACGCTCCCAAGTCGCTGCAGCGTGCCCTGTTATGCCGCTGACTTCGTGCGCTATGTTTTGCCGTCTGGACCAGTTGAAGGATTTGTGAAGCTTTTGGATAAGGAAGGTCATAATGCTGAACAATGATCAGAAGACATAGTGTCGACAACAGGCTCGTGGACTACTTTCAACCATGATGAAGTTGGATACAGGAATAATGGTCATATTATGGGATCAAGTATTACAGTGTTTTCAAATGACCAGTGCTTCTTTGCAATCTTCTGGCCAAGACTTGAACACAGCTTGTGCACTCTATGAATCTTTGCATGGATATATTCAAGCTATGCGGTCTACTTTTTCAGACATTGAGCAAAAAGCCAAAGATCTGACTAAGTGTGAAGATTATCAACAGCAAACTCCAAGAAAACGCAAGCAAAATCGCACGTATGATGACTTCAGTGGTTCCAGCACTCTTGATCTACTTGTTGAATCTCAAACGTCTTCTCAGAAGTTTAAAAGCCAAACACTTCTTGCCATTATTGACAGCTTCCTTTCTGCCCTGTCAAAAAGGCAGAAAGCTTATTTAAAGGTGAATGGTGTTTCTGGATTCCTTCATCAGTTACAGTCCTTTACACCTGAAGAGATCGTAAAGAGATCATCAAATCTTATTAAATCATATCCGGAAGATCTGGAAGAAAGTCTTGGCGAAGAGTTTGTGCAGTTTACTGAATTGTTGAAAACTAATCTTTCTTCTCATATTGGTGCCAAACAAGACCTTGTAGAGTTACAGTTGTACCGTTTGATAACTGACAATACTTTGGAGTCATGTTTTCCAAATGTAGAAATGCCTTGCGCATCTATTTGTCACTCGTGGTTACCAACTGCAGCGGAGAACGCTCATTTTCAAAACTAAAAAGAATTAAAAATGAACTAAGGTGCACCATGGGTCAAAACAGATTGAACAAAACCATGAAGCACAACATGTCACTAAAGATTTATTTTCTGCATTCCCCAATTTAGACTTCTTCCCTGCCAATCTTAGCACTGTCAGTGACGAGCATGGTGGAAGGTTTCACCAGGACATTGCAGTCATGGAGAAACGGTATTAGAGCAACTGCAATCCATCAATGCTGGCTGATTATTGCTGGACATTTAAGCAAGAAACCTCTCAGTATGAACAAAAATCAACAACAAAACATATTTGGCTTTGGTGAACTATTGCAAAGCGTAAACACCGTTATGGAATTAAACACATTATATTAAATAAAGTTAACATCTTATTTCTCCAAATTCCTATGTGATACATATAGTCTGAAATTATATATGTATTCAGCTTCAAGTGGTCCATCATAAACAAAAACAATTCTGAGAAAGGAATAATTTCATAAAAAATTGTTGTCTAGTATTTAAATCAGGAGTTAAAGCAACAATGAAAAATTGAACATTGAAAGGCATTAGGTCTAATGGCATTGCCATTGTGCTGGAAGATTTCAAGGTTGAAAGGCTGACAGGTTTGCAGAATGAAATATATGATAATGAGTAAATACTTGAGGAAATGAGCAAATCAGTATTTATTGCTCTGCCAAAAAGAAACCAACAGCAATTTAATGTGAGCTTGCACAGTTAGTTTAATGAATCAGGTTGTGAATGTCCTGCTACAAATCATCATGATGAGAGCAAGAAAAAACATGAAACCAGAGATTGTGCATGAGCAGTGGAATTTCATTGAAGATAGAAGAACACAAAATATAACTTTCATCCTTAGAATGACTTGTGTATGTACAATAGAGATCCAGAAAGACTTAGGCCTATGTTTCATCGATTATACCAAAGCTTCTGATAAGGTGAGATATGAAGAGTTTATAAAAAATCTTCAGTACTTGGTCGTTGATGGGAAAGATATCAGAATCATCAGAAACTTGTATCCAGAACAAAGAGTAGGAATGACAGTTGACAATGAGACAAGTGATTTTGTCCAGATTTAGGGGGGAGTCAGACAGGGTTATATTCTTTCACCCAACCTATTCAACCTTTATAGTGAGAAGATTCTAAGATAGACATAGTCATACTTCATTGATCCCAGGGGGAAATTGTTCTTTGTTACAGCTGCACCATAAATAATTAAATAGTAATAAAACCATAAATAGTTAAATAGTAATATGTAAATTGTGCCAGGAAATAAGTCCAAATAAGTCCAGGACCAGCCTATTGGCTCAGGGTGTCTGACCCTCCAAGGGAGGAGTTGTAAAGTTTGATGGCCACAGGCAGGAATGACTTCCTATGACGCTCTGTGTTGCATCTCGGAGGAATGAGTCTCTGGCTGAATGTACTCCTGTGCCCAACCAGTACATTATGTAGTGGATGGGAGACATTGTCCAAGATGGCATGCAACTTGGACAGCATCCTCTTTTCAGACACCACCATCAGAATCCAGTTCCATCCCCAAAACATCACTGGCCTTATGAATGAGTTTATTGACTCTGTTGGTGTCTGCTACCCTCAGCCTGCTGCCCCAGCACACAACAGCAAACGTGATAGCACTGGCCACCACAGACTCATAGAACATCCTCAGCATCATCCGGCAGATGTTAAAGGACCTCAGTCTCCTCAGGAAATAGAGACGGCTCTGACCCTTCTTGTAGACAGCCTCAGTGTTCTTTGACCAGTCCAGTTTATTGTCAATTCGTATTCCCAGGTATTTGTAATCCTCCACCATGTCCACACTGACCCCCTGAATGGAAACAGGGGTCACCGGTACCTTAGAAAAATTAGCAGCAGTCCAGGCATGACAATTAGTGGATTAGTGGATACAATTTAAGTAACCTACAATACAGAAATGACACAATTCTGATAGCTACTTCTAAAGAGAATCTCCAAGAAACACTAGATAAAGTCGAAGAAAGTGCAAACAGAGGATTGACCAACTGCAAGAAGATCGAATGTACGGTTGTCACAAGGAAGAAAGAAATACTGAAATGTGAACTGAAAGTGGGCAGTGAAACAATTAAACAAATATGGAAGTTCAATTGCTTAGGGAGCACAATAACATCTGATGGTAGGGCTAATGGTGAAATTAGGAGGAGGATTTGGATTGCTAAATGCACGTTCGCGTGTTTGAGCAAGGTACTAAAGAATAACATAATTTCCATGGGTACGAAACTCAGTGTTGCAGAGCTATGTTCATTCCACACTAACATATGGAAGTGAATGTTGGACAATATCAAAGCAGAATAAGAGAAGATACGAAGCTGCAGAATTGTGGTTTGTGAGAAGAATGATGAAAATATCATGAAAGGATAGGGTAACAAATTAAGAAGTTTTGCAAAAATACAAAGAAAGCTGATATCGTCAATCAGGACACAAAACAAGAGAAAATCTGCAGATGCTGGAAATCCAAGCAACACGTGCAAAATGCTGGAGGAATTCAGCACACCAGGCAGCATCTATGGAAAAGAGTACAGTCGACATTTCGGGCCAAAACCCTTTGACTGTACACTTTAATATAGATGCTGCCTGGCCTGCTGAGTTCCTCCAGCATTGTGTGTGTGTTGCATCATCAATCAGGAAATGGCAGCTGGAATTTCTGGGAAATGTACTGTGGAAAGAGAAGCTCAAACACCTTGCAGTGACCTGTAAAACTGATGGAAGAAAAAGTTGCGGTCAACAGCGCATGACATTCATGAGTTGCATCAAGGGATGGACAGGCAAAAAGTCTTCAAGAGCTTATTAGAACTTCTCAGATTAAAGTCAGATGGGAGACCATGATCACCCACATCATACGTCATGGCACACAGTGATGATGATAATAAAGGTGTATCCACAGTTCAGGAGAGATCTATTTATTCACTTAACCTTCTAGTTAGTTGTATATCCATGGAGCCATCCTTCAATACCGCAAAAAAAATACTATGTTTTCAGTGTCTGGCTTTTGGAACAGACACCAGTATTTAATATTCAAAGAAGTTTGGATATGCTATCGATATAAATTTGTAATTCTGTAAAGTTACTTGGCTATATTCAAAATGTTAAAGTTAAGTAAGTGATTACAACAATTTAAATTCTTCTCCGTCGATTGTCACCTTGTCGTGGTGGAGAAGCTTGTGTGGTCCTGCGATCCCAAGAGCGATGCTGTCTGGAGCTATGCTCCTGGTCGGGTCACCCATGGTGGTAAGGTCGAGGGTGAGGTCCTTGACAAAGACCAATCCAACCAAGACCTCAACGGTGGAACAGGCAGATGAAGCTACTTCGAACTCAACGGCTGTGAAGGCGGATGAAGGCTGCAACAAATCCATCAGCTCCAATCGTCCTGGTTTCCATGCCATTGGAATCAGTTGGTTGATTTGTGAAGTATTACGTGCTTCTTGAAGTGCAACATCAAGTACATGTTAAACAAATACACACACAGGGGTCTTCACTCTGTGGGCCACTTCTTCAGACCGAAGACCATCATCCTCGACCTCGAGGGATAGCCACGACGACAACAACTTAAATTATAGTTTGTTGTTATCTTTGCACTGAAAGAGTATAAAACATGGTGTCAGGGAGAGTGAGATTGTCTTGGATTGTCCTGGACTCACTTTCTCCTGCAGACTGCTGTGTGAATAAATACACAGTTATAGATACTGTGTAGCTCAGTTTTAGTCAGTCACAACTGCAACTAACCTCAAAGTGGTTATTTGTCCCTTAAAACAGCATTACAAATTAAAAGCAGGGTTAGCTGGGGAACTAACCTCCAAAATGGCATCACTGACCATCAAATTATGAGTGCAGATTAATAAAGAACACAATTTGCTTTTCCATACTTCTAGCAGGCATTAGGAACATATAGGCCAACTTGCCTGTTGTTGCATTATCTAACACAATGCTGTACAGGTGTAGACATATGAAACTCCATCAGCACTGGAGCTCCACAGGAATATGCTTAGCCCCCAGCTCTAATCACTCTACACCTATGATTGAGTGGCCAAGTACACCTCCAACACCATATTCAAGGTGGCTGACAGCACCACTGTTGTGGGCTGAACCAAAGGTGGTGCTAAATCTGCATACAGGAGGGAGATTGAAAACTTGGCTGAGTACTGTCATAACAACAACCTCTCACTCAATGTCAGCAAGACAAAGGGGCTGATTGTAGACTTCAGGAGAGGGAAACCAGAGGCCCATGAGCCAATCCTCATCAAAGGATCAGAAATGGACAGGGTTAGTGACTTAAGTCCCTGGCTGTTACCATGTCAGAGGACCTGTCCTGGGCCCAGCACATAAGTGTAATTGCAAAGAAAACTCTGCAGCATATCCTTTGGAGTCAGCATGACATCTAAAACTCTGACAAACTTCTATAGATGTGCAGTGGAGAGTATGTTGACTGGCTGCATCATGGCCTGGTATGGAAATATCAATGCCTTTGAACAAAAGATTCTACAAAAGATCCTGGATTCAGCCCAACACATCACAGGTAAAGACCTTCACAGCATTGAGCACATCTACATGAGACGTTGCCAGAGAAAAGCAGCATCCAAAGATCGTTACCACCTGGGCCATGCTCTTTTCTTGCTGCTGCCGTCAGGTAGAAGGTACAGGTGCCTCAAGTCTCGCACCAGCAGGTTTAAGAACAGTTACTACCCCTCGACCATCAGGCTCTAGAACAAATGGGGATAACTACATTCATTCTACTTCTGATGTTCCCATAACCAATAATCTCACTTTAAGGACTCTATCTTGTTATTTCATGCTCGTTATTTATTGCTATTTACTTATATTTCCATATACACAGGTTGTTGTCTTCTATGCCCTTTCTCTTTTATTGTTCCAGTTTACAGTTACTGTTCTATAGATTTGCTAAGTATGCCTGCAGGAACAAGAATCTCAGGGTTGTATGTGCTGATATGTATGTACTCTGATGCTTTTTTTAAAACTTTACTTCAGAAGGCACAATACAAGCAGCTCAATTCCATAGTTCCATAAGTGTGCTTTGAAACCAAACTGGACATTAAAGTACATTTATTATCAATGTATACAGTATACAACCTTGAGATTGCAACCACAGAACAAGAAATCCAAAAGAACCCATAAAAAAATAAGAACGACGAACATCCAATGTGAAGAGGGAGAAAAAAAAACAAACTGTGCTAACAATAAAGTAAATAACATTTCTAACTTATGTGAGTCGTCGGACATGAAGCCCAAGCAGCCGGATGAGGCCACAGAATATCAGTTCAGTAAAAGCATAAAATATCAATTAACAACTATTGATAACTTCTGCAACAAGACAAAATGCACACAGGAAACTGGGATTAAAAGTTATACAGAAAGTACATACAAGCTGCAGCAACCAGGAACGTTTTGAAAGAAGTCTGAACCCAAACATTAATCTATTTGTCTTTTCAGTAACTGATGCTGTTAATTTTTGTCATTTTCAGTATGTTACACTAAAAAGCAGTTTAGACATTGTGAAGTTTTTTGGAATGTCCAGACTTCATGAAAGGCGCTATAAAAACGTAGGTTCCTATGTTTCCAATTATATCCATTAATTTATAGAAATTTATCCTCATACAGATACTTACAATGAACATTCTGAAACATTAGGTGAATCCTGTTTCATAGATAATCCATTCTGGTCCCCAACCTGCCAAACAGGAACACACATTAAATATTTTACACTATTTTCATTACATAACATTGTTCTAGCCATATTACTTAATCAAGAACTGTTTCAGAAATACCATACAGAATATTCCAAATAGATCTTTGTGTCATACATGAATCCAGTATTATTAAAGACAAAATAAATACAAGTCTTTATTGCTGACTTATTGTGTATCTTGATAGTTATTGCTGTTACTTTTATATTGTACTTAATTCAGGATACGCTGTATTGCTATAGATTCCAAAGTGCTTTCAGTATATTTTAGGAATATTAAACAGTTCGTGTGTGATGGAACATTCAGAAAATAGTTTACCTTGTAACAGACAGAGAATAACTGATAAGGCAGCAACAGAAATTCATAATGCACTAGTGTGGGTCTGTGAGCAATTCGTTGACGACTTCTATTGTGTGTGGTTTGCACCACTACACATTTTCAAACTGCACTTTGCAGATTTAGAATGGGTACTCTGCCATTTGAAGTTCAGCTTCTGTGTTCAGGTGCTTTGGCAAATCAGTGACCCCAGTGTTCCAGAGCAGCACAGGCACCAGACTGATTATGGATCTATGGCTTAGGACACTAAAGACCACCAGAAATAGGCCAGGTCTGAGACCATACCACTCAAAAATATAACTAGATCTAAACTGAGGGTACTCCATTCTATCTAAGATAACCCAGGATGGCCCAAGTCTGAGTGACCCTCGGGACTAATCTGTATTAGTCACAGTCTGAGCCCAGGCCACTTGACATTAAACTCACTGCAGGCTGCATCCCATGAATATTCATCATTCCAGATGTGTCCCATCCCAGATCAGCACTGTTTCATTCACCAGTGGAACTACAAATGGTATGGCAGTCACTCAATTTTTAAAAATATTTTAATTCCTAGGATGTGAAAATTGCTGGTAAACTCAGAATTTACTGGCCATACCTAATTATCTAGAACTCATCAAACAGCAAAGATTCAACTACATTTGTCTGTCTGGAATCATGCATTGGCCAGATTCATTCCCTGACATGGCGGCTAGCCATTTTCACCCAAATGGTACTTATTTAATTACTTGATTTCAAATTCTACACTATCAATAGGATGTGAACCAAAAACTATGACTGCTAGTCTAGAAAATTCATAAAATTCTCTTCCTTCCCTTTCTCCCACGGTCCACTCTCCTCTCCTATCAGATTCTTCCTTCTTCAACTTTGCTACCTATCAACCCCTCCCCACCCACCCATCTTACCCCTCACTTGATTTCACTTGCCAGCTGGTACTCATTCCCATCTGCCCACCTACTTATTCTGGCTTCTGTCCCCTTCATTTCCACTCCTGATGAAGTGTTTCGGCCTGTAACGTTAACTGCTTATATCCCTCCATAGATTTGCCTGACCTGCTGCGTTCCTTCAGAATTATGTGCGTTACTCTGGGTACTTTCTCATTTGTTCCCTTAATTTTTGATAAAAAGTTGAGAACCAGGCATCACAATGGCTTCACAAACAAAAGAAAATCTGCAGATGCTGGAAATCCAGAACAATACACGCAAAATGCTGGAGGAACTCAGCGGGCCAGGCAGCATCTATTGAAAAGAGTACAGTCAATGTTTCGGGCCAAAGCCCTTTGGTGGGACTGGAGAAAAAACGCTGAGGAGTAGATTTGAAAGGTGGGGGGAGGGAAGAGAAAAACACCAGGCAAAGGGTGAAACTTGGAGGGGGAGGGAAGAAGCCAGAAGCTAGGAAGTTGATTGGTGAAAGAGACGGAAGGCCATGGAAGAAAGAAAAAGGGGGATGGGTGAGGAGATAACATGAGAAAGGGACAAGGGGGTGGAAACTGTGCAGGGGAGGGGAAATGGTACAGGGCGGAGGGGTTGGAGGTATTACTGGAAGTTTGAGAAATCAATGTTCATGCCATCAGGTTTGAGGCTACCCAAAAGGAATATAGGCTGATGTTCCTCCAACCTAAGTGTGGCCTGATCTCGAAAGCCAAGGAGGCCATGGATGGACATGTTGTAATGAGAATGAGAAGTGGAATTAAAATCAGTGGCCACTGGGAGATCCAGCTTGTTCTGGCGGACGGAGCGTAGATGCTCAGTGAAGCGGTCTCCCAATCTACCTCAGGTCTCACTGATATACAAGAGGCCACACTGGGAGCACCGAACACAGTTAATGACCCCAACAGACTCACAGGTGAAGGACTGTTTGGGGCCCTGAATGGTAGTGAGGGAGGAGGTGTAGGGGCAGGTGTAGCACTTGTTCCGCTTGTAAGTGCCAGGAGGGAGATCAGTGGGGAGGGATGAATGGACAAGGGAGGCTGGTAGGGAGCAATCCCTGCAGAAGGCAGAAAGTGGGGGAGGGGGGAGGGAAAGAAAGATATGTTTGGTGGTGGGATCCAGTTGGAGGTGGCAGAAGTTTCAGAGAATTATGTGCTGGAGGCGGAGGCTCACTGTCTCTCTCTCTGGAGAAAGCTCATCTATTGATGTCTATTATAAACCAACAGACTCTCACAGCTAGCTGGACTATATCTCATCCCACCCTGCTACTTGTAAAAACGTCATCCCCTTCTCTCAGTTCCTCTGTCCCTGCTGTATCTGCTCTCAGGATGAGGCTTTTCATTCTAGAACAAAGGAGATGTCCTCCTTTTTCAAAGAAAGGGTCTTCCCTTCCTCCACCATCAACGCTGCCCTCAACTCTTCCATTTCATGCATGTCTGCTCTTACCCCATCCTCCTGCCACGCTACCAAGGATAAGGTTCCTCTTGTCCTCACCTACCACCCCCACAAATACATAATTCTCCGAAACTTCCGCCACCTCCAACTGATCCCACCACAAAACACATTTTGGCCTCCCCCCCCCCCCACTTTCTGCTTTCCACAGGGATCACTCCCTACACGACTCCCTTGTTCATTTGCCCCTCCCTACTGATCTCCCTCCTGGCACTTATCCTTGTAAATGGAACAAGTGCTACGCCTGCCCCTACACCTCCTCCCTCACTACCATTCAGGGCCCCAAAGAGTCCTTCCAGGTGAGGCGACACTTCACCTGTGAGTCTGCTGAGGTCATATACTGTGTTCGGTGCTCCCAATGTAGCTTCTTGTATGTTCATCGAGCATCTATGCTCCATCCACCAGAACAAGTGGAATCTCTCAGTGGCCACCCATTTTAGTTCCACTTCCTATTCAGATTTGTCCATCCATGGCCTCCTTGACCATCAGGATGAGGCCACACTTAGGTTGGAGGAACAACATCTTGTATTCTGTTTGGGTAGCCTCCAACCTGATGGCATGAACATCGATTTCTCAAACTTCCAATAATGCCTCCACTCCCCCCACCTCACCATTTCCCAACGCCTTGTCCCTCTCTCATGTTATCTCCCTGCCCGCCCATCACCTCCCTCTGGTGCTCTCCCCTCCCCCCCCCAACACCTTTTCTCTTTCTTCCATGGCCTTCTGTCTCTTTTACCAATCAACTTCCTAGCTCTTTGCTTCATCCTTCCCCTCCAAGTTTCACCTATCGCCTGGTGTTTCTCTCTCCCTTCCCTTCACCTTTCAAATCTACTCCTCAGCTTTGTTCTCCAGTCCTGCTGAAGAGTTTCAACCTGAAATGTCAATTGTACTTTATTTCCATAGATGCTGCCTGGCCTGGTGAGTTCCTGCAGCATTTTACATGTGTCACAATGGCTTCTACACACTTACAAATCTATCAATATTTTCTACATAATTCCCACATTAATCCCATGAAAACCACTCAGCTGCAGGGTGTCCGTTTCACTCCTCATAGTTGATGGTACAACTCCGATTTTGATTGGACTTTACTACAACCACATCGCAAGTCTCATCTTCCTGCTTCCTCCACAATTTAGCTCTTTACTCTGGCTTCTATATCATTTGCCACTGAGTGTTCCAAACTAACAAATAAATGGCATCATGAAAAATACACTCCCATAGATTTTAATTCCATAAATTAATTTGCAACTAAATCTGGATTTTCATTCATTGGTTGCCTGTTAGATAAACCAATGGGTGTAAACTAAGAGTAGTGAATCAATAATGCATTGTGGTGCCCAGGAAGACGGATGAACATTTATCCTATTATGTGGCTTCTGCCCAACAGTACTGCAAACAAAAACAAAAGCAGCATCTTGTAGTTTTAGAACCTGAATATTCAAAATCCAGTAATACTAAAATGGTTCCAGTAAGAGATAGCAGATTTATTGAAAGCCACTTAGACTTATCTTGTCCACGAGCAAGCTATCAGAAAGGAACTCTCCTGTGTCTATTTTGTCTGGCCAGAGATGACTCCAACTCCTTATTTATCTAGTGGTCCTTCAAAGTATTTACTATGTTGTAACAGATTTGCAATGCAGAAGTTTCAGAAAACACTGGGTTTTACCAAATGCCCAACACTACTCTCCCAGCGAGAAACACCTGCTTGCGAAAATATTATTTTAAATATCAAAAGACAATATAGCAATTAGAAATGCAGGGAAGTTATGAAAACTATTTTTATAGAAATGAGATACTTGCTTCTTCATTGCAAGCTTGCTGTGTTTTTTTAATTTCAAGTTGAAATGAAAGTATTTTTTGTATCAGGGCATTCTGGGAGCCAATCTCTTCAGTCAATTGAGCTATATTTCGAACCAGCAGCAGTATGTGGGCTTCCAGATGAGCAAACTTTCTTTGCACTGTACTAGGAATCAACAAACACAAGTAAATTTCAATTGATGAAAGTTGAAACTCACTACAAGTCATCCTGAATGAGAAAATAACACAACTAGATTATATATTTAACAAATCTCTTCCTGATAGAGGGAAAAAAATTCATTGGGGAAACCCATAAAATGCAAGGATACCACCAACTATCTACGTCTTAAATAAGTACATTATATGGAATTATGGAATGAAGACCGCAGAAAGAGTTCCAAATGAGAAAAGCAGTAGTTTTAAGAATGAAACAGAAGCCCCATTAATCTTCACTGTGGAAGATGATTTTGATCTCGGCCTCACAAAGACCTGACTTGACTGCAAGTCTGGGTATAGGTGCACTATTGTAAATTGTATCGCAAAAATGAAAAAAAAATGTTAAACTCAAATGGAAATGCAGCAGAGACTTTCATGCAATGAAGGTGAAAACAGATACCATGTGAAATTAGCATTATGGGATGAAAAGCAGGAATAAGCTAAGTGATTACTAGTACTGAATTACTGGAGTCAATTGTTAAGCATGAGGTTATGGTGTACTTAGTGACACAGGACAAGATAGGACAAAGTCATCATGGTTTCCTTAAGGGAAAACCTTCCCTGATGAACCTGTTGGAATTCTTTGAGGAGATTACAAGTAGGATAAACAACGGGGATGCAGTGGGCGTTGTATATTTGGATTTTCAGAAGGTCTTTGACAAGGTGCCACACATGAGGCTGCTTACCAGGTTAAGAGCCCATGGTATTACAGGAAGGTTACTAACATGGTTAGAGCATTGGCTGTTTAGTAGAAGGCAGCGAGTGGGAATAAAAGGATGCTTGTCTGGTTTGCTGCCAGTGACTAGCGGTGTTCCACATGGGTCAGTGTTGGGACCGCTTCTTTTTATGCTGTATATCAATGATTTAGATGATGGAATCGATGGCTTTGTTGCCAAGTTTGTGGATGATATGAAGACTGGTGGAGGGTTAGGTGGTGTTGAGGAAACAGGTAGGCTGCAGAAGGACTGAAGATAGATTAGGAGAATGGAAGATTAAGAGAAAGAGGCAAATGAAATACAATGTTGGAAAATACCTGGTCATGCACTTTGGTGAAGAAATAAATATACTATTTTCTAAATGGAAAGAAAATCCAAAATCTGAGATGCAAAGGGACTTGGGAGACCTTGTGCAGAACACCCTAAAGGTTAACTTGCAGATTGAAGGAAGGCAAATACAATGTTTACATTCATTTCAAAAGGTCTTGAACACAAGAGCAGGGATGTGATGCTGAGGCTTTATAAGGCACTGGTGAGGCCGCATCTTGAGTACTGCGAATAATTTTGGGCTCCTCATCTATGAAAAGGTGTGCTGGCATTGGAGAGGGTCCAGAGGCGGTTCACAAGGATAATTCCGAGAATGAAAGGATTACATATGAGCAACATTTGATGGCTCTGGGTCTCTACTCACTGGAATTCAGAAGGATGAGGGAGTTCTCACTGAAACCTTTCAAATTTTGAAATAGTAGATGTGGAAAGGATGTTTCCCATGGTGTGGGAGACTAGGACAAGAGGGCACAGCCTCAGAATAGAGGAGTATCCATTTAAAACACAGATGCAGGGAAGTTTTTTTCTCCAGACTGTGATGAGTTTGTGACTTCGTTACCACATGCAGCTGTGGAGGCCAGGTTGTTGGGTGTACTTAAGGCAGAGATGGATAGGTTCTTGATTGGACATGACATCAAAGGTTACGGGGAGATGGCCAGGAAGTGGGACTGAAGTGGGGCAAGACAGGTCATGTTACAAATCTAGAACTTGCCATGCTACCTGATAGTTATTTTGTAATAACCTGTAGTGTCACTGTAAGCTCTGACCTTCAATACCCTGCATATAGCAACGGAAATACAAAATGCAAATCAATTCATGAAAAAGATACTTGAAATGAGGTTACAGAGAAATTGGCAGTGCAGAATGCTATTGTAAATTCTCTCAGGTACTTGAAAGTTTGGAAACACATAAATTCATGGTATTTTGTGACTGTATTATTTGCATTTCCTATGGGTACATGGCCATAAACTGGTGTCTTCACTGTCAATTATCTTCACTTTGCTAATTGGGAAATTATTTCAGATTTGCATTGTAGTCATATCACACTGAAATTAACATATTTCACAACATTACTTTTGGAATTTAATTCATCAGTTCTTTCTTTGGATAAATACCAAATATCTTTCTGCCGCTGTAATTTCAGCTGCGCCCACAGTTTGCCATTTTTCACTGTGCTCAGCCCTTTCTGCTTTAACCTTCGATGTGTCAGTGGTGTCCTGCTATCCCTTGAAAGAAGTGCAACCAGTTTCTGGTAATCTGCTTCCAGGGATTGCAGAAGTTGTCTGATATCTTCCATTTGTGACAAGGTTGTGGATGCAGAGGACACCAAGTCACTGTTTGACACCTGAGCCAGTGAGTTTAGATAAGAAGAATCAAATTCTTCTGCACCTTCATTAAAACAAAAATAACACAAATAAAGTAGGGTAAATGATCATATTATGTGCAAAACTTTATACTTTTTCATATTTTCCCCAATTAGTCTTTTGTTATTAATATCACTTTGTCATATTGCAATTACCCATTGTTAAACTGCATTGTCATCCTCGTACCCACTATAAATCAGCTTGTGCTGGCTCATCTTTAATCATGGTGATCTTCGAGGCAAAACTGAGGTGACATTACAATGGATCATTATGGAATGGTTATTCCATTGTAGGTGTTGCTTTGTATTGTGGCTCTATCACAGACAACTGAAAATGCGTTGAGGCCGCACTCAGGTTGGAGAAGCAACACCTTACATTCCATCTGCGTAGCCTTCAACTTGATAGCATGAATATTGATTTCTCGAACTTCTGGTAATCCCCCCCTTTCTCCTTCACCAGTGCCCATCCCCTTTTCCCTCTTATCACCTCATGTCCTTGTCTGCCCACTGCCTCCCTCTGGTGCTCCTCCCCCTTTTTCCATGGCCTTTTATCATCACCTATCAAATTCCCCCTTCTCCAGCCCTGTATCTCTTCCCAGCTATTTACTTCATCCCTCCCCCTCCCAGTTTCACCTTGTGTTTCTGTCTCCCCTCCCCCACCTTTCAAATCTACTCATCTTTTTTTCTCCAGTTCTGCCGAAGGGAATCAGCCCGAAACGTCGACTGTACTTTTTTTCCATAGTTGCTGCCTGGCCTGCTGAGTTCCTCCAGTATTTTGTGTGTGTTGCTCAGATTTCCAGCATTGGCAGACCTTCTCTTGTTTGTGATAATTACCTCAAGATTGCTTAACCCCACCACATTTAATCTTTTTAGAACTGCACTGCCAAGGCACCAAACAACTTTCACATGTTTAAATGACTGGAAATTCAAGATCAAACACTCAAAGAAATTCAAAACAAAATTGCCTGATCAAAAATGTGTTTAAACACTGATCTGTCAGTTGAATTGCTGGGTCTTAAATGGAAAAAAAAGATTGTGAGGAGTCAATGGGAGAGCATTGAAAAACAGGCATGCAGATTTCTCAATACTGCCTGTTATCAGCCGAAGCAGGGTTCCCCTACTTAACCTCCTGCCAGCAGTCATTAAAACGCATTGTGACATCCGCCTGGTAGCAGATACAGAATGGGCAAATAAACATAGCATTACACAGGGGAGGGTGGACTTCCTCACCATCTACTGCACTGGAGGTGGAAGGGAGAATGTTGCCTTGGAGCAGTGGAGCCTTGGTGTCTGTGCAAGAATCAGTGGCTCCTTTATGTAAAAAAATGCTCATTTACGCAGGTGTCACATAGGATATTGTAATGCATTACATGTTCCTCGGAATTTCAATTGTCTTACTAAGACACAGTAAGACAGAATTTTACTAGCAATTGTTTCAAGCCAAAATTGGTTCTACATACTGAAGAACTATCAGCAGTGCTTATACTACATATGGTTTTATTTGTTAATATTGCTCAGCATTTTACTTGAAAATTCTGTCACCATATATTTTTATTGACTTTCACCCAATTTATCTCACTGATTTTTTTGATAGGATTCTAACAACGTCTTGGACTCAACTTACAGGAGTCCATCTGAGCCAACAATATTACTAAAGGGTGAAGATCAAATGGTTCATTCAGCATCTGAACCTAGAAACTGAACTACAACCTCAAATCCACCCCCCCGCCCTTTGTTTACCCCATTCTGGTGGGTCTCGCAATACTTCTCTTTCCCTCCCCCACCCTCATGACCTGCCCATCACCTTCTTCTGTTTCTCCACCTTCTTCCCCTTATTCCACACAACTCCCTTTCATCTTCCCAACTCCAAAGAGTATAAGAGAGTAAAACGGAGGCAAGAGATGATACTAGACCACTGGAAAATGATGCTGGTGAGGTAGCAATGGGCGACAAAGAATTGGTAGATGAACTTAATGGGTACTTTGCATCCGTCTTCACAGTGGAGGACACTAGCAGTGTGCCAGAGGTCCATGAGCGTCAGGGAGCACATCTGAGTGCCATTGCTATCACAAAGGAAAAGTTACTAGGCAAAGTCAAAGGTCTTAAGGTGAATAAGTCATCTGGACCCGATAACTAACATCCCAGAACCCTGAGAGAAGTTACTGAAGAGATTGGTTATAATCTTTCAAGAATCACTTCATTCTGGCATGGTCCTGGAGGACTGGAAAATTGCAAATATCACTCCACTCTTTAAGAAGGCAGGAAAGCAGACCAGTTAGCCTAACGTCAGCAGTTTGGAATGTGTTAGAGTATATTATTAAGGATGAGATTTCGGTGTACTTGGAGACTGATGATAAAATAAGTCAAAGTCAGCATAGTTTCTGTAAAGGAAAATCTTGCCCGACAAATCTGTTCGAATTCTCCGAGGATGTAACAAGCAGGGTTGACAAAGGAGAGGCAGTGGATGTCACTTACTTGGATTTTCAGAAGGCATTTGATAAGGTGCCACACATGAGACTGCTTAACAAGATAAAATCCTGTGGCATTAGTAGAAAGATACTGGTATGGATAGAGAGATAGTTAACAAGCAGAAGGCAGCAAGAAAATAAAGGGGGCCTTGTCTGATTGATTGCCAGTGAATAGTGGTGTTCTTCAGAGGTCAGCATTGGGACTGTTACTTTTCACATTGTTTGTCAATGATTTGGATAATGGAATTTATGGCTTTGTGGCAAAGTTTGTGGATGATACAAAGATAGGTGGAGGGGTACGTAGTGCTGAGGAAGCAATGCAATTGCAGCAGGACTTAGACAAGTTGGAAAAATGGGCAAAAAAGTAGATTGTTGGGAAAAGTACAGTGTTGGGAAATGTATGATAATGCATTTTGGTAAAAGGAACAATAGTGTGGACCATTATCTAAATGGAGAGAAAGTTCAAACATCTGAGATGCAGAGGAACTTAAGAGTTTTCGTGTAAAACTTCCAGAAGGTTAATTTACAGGTTGTGTCTGTGTAAAGGCGGCAAATGCAATGTTGGCATTTATTTCAAGAAGAATAGAATATAAAAGCAAGGAGATAATGCTGAAGCTTCATAAGACTCCAGTCAAGCTACACTTGGACTATTGTCAACAGGTTTGGGCCCCTTATCTCAGAAGGATGTATTGTCATTGGAGAGAGTCCAGAGGAGGTTCATGAGGATGCTTCCGAGAATGAAGGGGTTAACACAGGAAACGCGTTTGGCAGCATTGGGCCTGTACTCACTGGAATTGAGAAGAACATGGTTGGGGGGGGGGGGGGAGGAGATCTCATTGAAACCTACAGAATGTTGAAAGGACTAGATAAGGTGGATGTGGAGAGAATGTTTACTATGGTTGGGGTATCCAGAACTAGAGGGCACAGCTCAAGATTGAGGGGTGACCTTTTAGAACAGAAGCAAGGAGGAAATTTTTTTTTTAGCCAGAGAGTAGTGAATCTGTGGAATGCTCTGACATGGACTGCGGTGGAGGCCAAGTCCGTGGGTATACTTAAGGAGGAAGTTGATCATTTCCTGATCAGTCAGGACATCAAAGAATATGGCGAGAAGGCAAGTGTATGGAATTTAGTGGGATCCAGGATCAGCTGTGATGGAATGATAGAGCAGACTCAATGGGATGAATGGCCTAATTCTACTCCTATGTCTTATGGTCTTATGTTCCACCCATCCACCTTGCCCACACCCATCATCTACAAGCTTGCACACTTCCTCCTCCCTGTTTCTTTTTCTAGCTTATAGCCCCTCCCTTGCCAATCCTGTTGAAGGGTCTCAGCCGAAAATATTGACTATTCATTTTCCTCCTTAGATGCTGCCTGACTTGCTGAGTTCCTCCAGCATTTTGTGTGCTACTCAAGATTTCTAGCATCTGCAGAATCTCGTGTCTTAAATTCCCAAAGGTGGTAGTGGAGGCAAATGCTCTTGCAAAACTTCAAAGGCATTTGAGCAGGTACTTAAATAGGAGTGGAGGGATGCAGTCCAAATGCAGGCAAATGCATTTTTTTTTAGGGCAGATTGGTCTTTCAAGCATCACTAAACTCTGGAATGGTTTCAGAGGATGGGAAAAGTCACAAATATCACTCAACTCTTGACAAAAGGAGGCAAGCAAAAGATGGGAAACTAAAGGCCAGTTAGCCCAACATCAGCGCTTGTCAAGATGTTAGCGCCTATTATTAATGAAGAAATTTGGGGGTACACAAAACACACAATAAAAAGTGCCTAAGTCAGCATGGTTTCCTTTAGGGGAAATCTTGCCTGATTAATCTGTTGAAATTCTTTGAGTATATAACAGGCAAGACAGTCAAAGGAGAATCAGCAGATGATGTTTACTTGGATTTTCAGAAGGCCTTTGACAAGGTGCTGCACATGAGGCTGGTAAACAAGATAAGAGCCCATGATATTACGGGAAAGATACAAGCACGGACAGAAGATTACCTTCTACCAGTCCGCCAAGAGCGGGAATAAAGGGAGCCGTTTCTGGTTGGCTGCCAGTAACAAGGCTCAGGGTTGGGTCTGCTACTTCTCATGCTCTATATTAATGATCTGGATTACAGGATTGACAGCTTTGAGGCCAGGTCTGCAAACAATAAAACGTTAGATAGAGGAACAGGCAATGCTGAGAAAGCAGGGACTTAAACTGGGAGAATCGGCAATGAAACTGTAGATGGAATACAATGTAGGGAAGTGTATGTTATGCATATTGGTAGAAGGTAGAAAGGTGCAGACTATTCTCTAAACAGGGAGTGAATTCAGAAAACAGATGCCAAGGGACTTGGAGTCCGAGTGCAGGATTCCCTAAAGAAGGTGTTCCCATCCTGGAGTTCATGGACCCCTTGGTTAATGGTAGGATAATGATTTGGGAACCCCTGAAAAAGGTGAACTTGCAGGTTGAGTCAGCAGTAATGAAGGCAAAAGCAGATCTAATAATCATCTTGTGAGGACAAGAATGTAGAGGCAAGGATGTAATGTTGAGAATTTAGAAGGCATTAGGCAGATCATATTTGGAGTATTGAAAACAATTTTGGACCAATATCTAAGAAAGCACGTCCTGACATCAGAGAGGGTCCAGATGTTTATGAGAATGGTCCTGGGAATGAAACAGTTGACGTACGAGGAGTGTTAGATGGCTCTGGGCCTGTACTTGTTGCAGTTCAGAAGAATAAAGGGGAATCTCAATGAAAACCCACCAAATATTGAAATGCTGAGATAGAATGGTCATAGGCAGAATGTTTTCCAATAGTGGGAGAGTCTAGGACCAGAGGGCACAACCTCAGAATATAAGGACATTCCTTTAGAACAGAGGAGGAATTTCTTTTATCTAGAAGGGGGGTGAATTTGTGCAATTCATTGCCATAGACAGTTGAGGAGGTTAAGTCATTGGGTATCTTTAAAGCAGAGGTTGATAGGCTCTCAATTAGTAAGGGAGTCAAAGGTTATGGAGAAAAGACAGGAGAATGGCGATGAGAGGGGAAATAAATCAGCTATGATCTCATGGTAGAACAGACCCAATAAGCTGCATGGCCTAAATCTGCTCCTATGTTTTATCGTGGATGAAATAAACAGCAGTGGCTCCTTTCCATGCTGTATGTTTCTATTATTCTATTTTCTATCATATTTATAAGTATTGCTTAAAATTGTTTTCCAACCTGTACCTGCTTGCTATATGAGAGGCAGATTTCTGATTACTGACTGTCAATAAAACTAGTATATTGAGAAGTAAGGCAAAATGCTTCTTCCCACATTTAAGATACACACAAACCCGCAGACAGTTCTGTGGCAGTATTGGATCATCCATGTTCACTATGGAGTTCTGGATAATGTTTAGCTTGCCTCTCTTCTATGCGATCCCTTGCAGTGAAGACCTGTGCATTGACCGGCCTTCTGCAATACAATTCCTTTACGGGTTAGGGGAAAAGGATGGTGGTAAACTCGAACAAATCCCATCCACAAAACTTGACAGAGCCTGACTTACCCAGGTCTGTCTGTCTCAATTATTCAAAACAATCTGCCAAAACATTCCTATCCGTCTCAAATTCACTATCGAACACCACTTCCTTTCCCGAACAGCTAGAAAGGCTTTCTAATTAAATGCAGCTCCTGGTGGGTGGAAACACATTTACCTGTTATCACAGAAAGAGCTTCTGAAATTACTTCGAAACAATCTTTGGAAAATGTAACAGATAAAGAGCAAATGAGGCAACATGCAAGAAGAAAAGCACAAAGTAAACCTTACATCAGAACTGAAAAAAATTATCAAATTTTGAGAAGAGAGTAAAGGGGGTGTTATATAGCATGGAACAAAGGAAAGGTTAAGTACTGCAAGACAGTGTGATGTAAAGGAACTAACGAAATGCAGTGGATTCTGATTTATTAGTTCATCAGTTATTCGGGGCACAGCTTATTTGGGACAACTCAAAGAACAAAACCTAATTGAGAAAATAGCCACAATTCCCTTTTTTAATTGGGATGCTATGCCACTTAATTGGGACAGGAGACTAACAGTTTCTAACTAGTGTCTGTTACGATGTACTTGTGTGACTGCCAGACACTACACTATGCTTACTGTGACAAGTTTTTAAAATAGCATTAGTTGCATGTGTTTGTCTTCAAAAAGCAGTGATTTTTTAATCACAGATAGTTGATGAGAAATAAGCAGTAAGACAATTCAAAACTGTTTTGTTCACTCAAGTTTCAAAAATTCAGGCTTGGAGATTCCAGAAACGGCTGGAAGAGGAAATGAATCAATATCACTACTTCAAAAGGTTAGGAACTATGAGAATTTTAAGGTATCAACTATCAATTTTGAATGTTACAATGAAAATGAAGATTTGGAGAATGCGTTCAATAAAAGCATTGTATGAAGGTAGTCCATTATCTACACTAGCTGTCTGAGCTGATTTTGTTCATTTACAGTCAATCAAAAGAACACTGGATGAATTCCTCCATCGATAACTACTAGGAACTAATACATTATTTCATTGTACCACAAATAGCATTTGTAGTATCCTAACTTGCTATGTATTTCATTTAAACACATAATTTGTTACTCAAACAGTAGTTTCTCCCTCTTATATTTTTTTAGAACTATTTCCATGGAACTTTGGCTAATTGGGGCAACCATTTAATTAGGCCAAATGTACTGGTCCTGATGTGTTCTAATTAACCAGAATCCACTATACATGAGGGGGATACAAGTAAGGCAAACAGAAATGTAGTTGATGTGAAACTGCTGACCTCGCTACTGACTCTAGGAGAACATGAACACCTTATTTCAAGGTGAGATGCTATTCCCGGACCATACATTTGAACTTCATGTTAAGAGCATAAGAGTCTGAGAAGAGAAGTAAAAGCAAAAGTATGGCATTGAATCCAAGTGAGAGGTGATTGGGTATTCATGGTCTTGCTTACAAATGTAAGAGTAAAATTCTATACCACCATCATTGAGTTTGGTTAAAGACATTGACTTGAACTGAATTTTTGCCTTGCTCTCTTCTGTACTATTGTCACTTTGGCTTCGAATAGCATCATCGTCTGCACCTGTCTCTGAATTCATTAATTCGTGATGGTTACGATAATTTATTTTTAGTTTTTGTGGTGAACACAGCACAAGAGAAGGATCTGATTGGCTTGGCCTTTTCTCCAAACGATCGATTTCGGCAGTGGAGTGTAGTCGAGATGCAGCTGGTTCTTCTTGCTGTTTGCAGGTCTCATTTATTACTGGGATTTTCACCGGGAAGACAGGAAATTGAACAGGGTCATGTTGTGGATTTTCTTCAAGAAACAGTTCATTCAATAGCAGTTTTTCAGAACACATCTTTCCTTTAGGCTCTTGGTCACATTTAGCTTCACAACATTTTGCCAAACGTAACACTCTTTGGTTGGCAGAGTAATGAAGAGAATTGCTTTTATCTGGCAATGCTGAATGACCCTCTGAAGCCACAGAGTGAGTTGAGAAACCAATCCTTATGTCAGACTGTGGGCCAATAACAAGGTCAGTCGGCCAGTGGGCTGCAGTGAGTTTATTCGCAATTTCTGGATTTACAGGTTTTCCTGTTGCAAAATCTTGATTTGCATAATATGTTAAATAGTGCTCGTTTGCTGGATTTCCCCAGACATTTCTGCTGAAAATATCTCTGTGGTTCTGCTGGAATTCTAAATTTAAAAAATGAAATTATTACAAATTTAATTTATGCAGACATATATCCCATAATAGCTGGATTTAACAAATGTTACATGTACAGGGCTGTTTATAATAATCATCCAGGCTCATTGCATGCTGGAAGCAGAGTAAACCAAAAGGTTGTCATTCATTCTACATAGTCTGTCTTCTTTACCAAGTTAACAATTTCTTGTCATTTAGCATCCTGAACAAACTTCAATCAACAAGCTTGCCAATGTCTAAGCAATTTCAATTTGGATTAATGAAAGCTTCCCTGCTTCTTAGACAAAAATGTTTGGGGTTACAATCTCATCCTAGATAGACATGACAATGTTATTCTGAGTGAGTGCAGCAAAATTAGAGGCTTCATCTTTCAGCTGAAAAGCTTAAAGAGATGATTTTAAAAAATCATAATATTGGCAGTTGACATCAATTAGAAGCGCAGGGTCATTCAGTACTGGACATTGCCAGACAATTCATCCAGTTTACAACATGTCTTTGAAGTAACTGTCTCATTTCATCTTGATAAACATATTTAGCACGCTATTGAATGACAAGAGGATCACAACCTTGTCACTGGGTTCGGAGACTTGCCTGACTCAATGACCTGGACAGTTATGCTGGCTAGAGCAAATGTCAGTGAAAAATTGAGCAGAACATCATCTGTTCTGTGTTTCCTCAATACATACTGATATTAGCCAAATCTGAATGTGTCAACATGGAGTCTACTCAATGCCACAATCAATCCTATTCTGTAGTCAAAACAAAGTACAGGTCTGCAATGAGGTGGAAATGGGGAAAATTACACTGCTTTTAATTCCAAATCACGATGTTAATTATTATTCCTGTGCTCACTTTCACCCAAATTTGCTACAAGCTGATGAAACCATTCCAAACTAATGTGACCAAGTACTTTGTATAGTAATTCAAATAATATTTTAAAAATAAACCCACACTAAATAGGTATTTTTTCTAGAAATCTAAACAGAAGTTAATCCAATTAATCTTCACATTAAGGATCATCTCCAATGTTAAAAAGTTTCTGTTTGTTATGTTACACTTCGAGTAAATCAGATATGAAAATAAAATCCATCTTTCAAACCAGCATCAATGTTGAAATTAATGAATGTATAGAGGGGGCCTGTAACCAAGGAGATCAGGGAAACCTTGCTATTCTTGCACAGGAAAACAACAGCCGATTGATGTGTTCTGTCCATACATCGTACAATATGTTTAAACCTAATCAGCACGTGAATTATTTTCCCTTTACAGTTGGTCCAATAGCCAACAAACATTATTTGAAACATGAATAGGCAGGAATATATATGAAAAGGATAAGGCATTATTTGTAGATATGCAAACTTATATCATTAAGTATAACATTTATATGGAAGTACCATTGTTTGCAGTGCTGTTCAAAATTGATTGTCCATGTGCTTTATCAAGAGGTAAGCTCATTTGCCGAGAACTGACAACCTCAGGGGCTCTGTGGGAAAATATTAAAACTTCTTGATCATTTACAACACTGCATTCCAATGCTATTCCCAAACCAACAATAAAGTTTCATGCTGCTATCAGATAAAACCTGATGACAACTTCATTAATATTGTAACAGCAAAATACATATAAAGCCAGACCATTTTGCAGTTGGAGGTGTGAAAGTGCTATCAGAAATTACAGCACAAAAATAGTCAGTGTTACCAATCAGGCATAAGCCATAATGGGTTCTGTTCTGGAGCCCTGTCCTCAGTCTATAAACCCGCACTACAGAAGATGCCTGCCCAACTGAGTATCTTCAATAACTGTGGTTTTATTTCACGTCTCAGGCGTCCATAAAATTTTACTTTACAAATTTAATTCTTGTCTCTCCTTGTATCCTTTTGAATTGCTTTCCAAATATTTAGCCAGTTATCTTCTAAATGTTTGTAACGTCTGCTGTATAGATAATCTCACAGGACCACCGTCTAAATGATCAATTTCCAATGATATATTTCAAACAAGATCCTAGTGACCTTTGTCAAATTCCCATTCTAAACTTTGTGTTGTTTGCCATATTATTGATCGAAGACAGGCTGATTAGCTTCCCCACCATTATGAAGAATGACTTAAGATCTTGTGCACTGCCTGAGGCTCCATCTGAAATAACCACACCTTAATTGACAAAATATTAAGTTCACTTCTGCCTATGTACTCTCTCATTTGATATCCCTGGCGATGTGAATTCTTCTTGTTTTACTTAGGATGTGACTCTTGACAGCATCAAACTGGGTCGAATGTAATCATGACGCAGAATGTTTTGTGTGCTTCTGTAGATCTATGTGCAGTTTCAAACTACTGACTCTGATTTAGAATTTTATGCATTTTCCCAAGTAGTAGAATAATTATAAACATTCTCAAAGTGTGATGCTGGGACCATTTGGGAAGATATTTTTGTAGCTGATTTTTTCCCATAACAGTCTATGATCTGAGACTTTAGCTGGACACTGATCAGCCTGGAAGGAGACCTTCTAAGTTTGAGCAGTTGTCAGTTTCTCCAGAAATGAGTATGAGAGATGAGAATAAGAATTTTGTCCTTTTTGTTTGTTATTTTCTACACAATGTATTACTTCTATTCATAAAAAGTTACTTGAACTGTTAAGCCTTGTTTGTAAACCAGCTGCTGTTGAAGATATCATGGAAAATTATATTAGAAAAGATGGATTTTTTTCTTTCAATGCATTAGTGAATTTTACATTCATTAAGACTTCAGGGTTATGGCAGCACTTGGGACCAGCACCAGAACCCCGCATTAGGAGCAGTGAAGGCTAAACACAGATTAAAGCCTAGAAATTACTGTTGACTATGTTAATGGATGAACACTCAGTTCTAACAGCTGCATTAATCCATTTAAAATAAACCAGGGTCTCTTGCTCATGTGGTGTGCTTTAAGCAGTCATCTGCTAATAACACCAGCAATAATCTCTTGTTTTAAAACCCCTTCAAGTCCGTAATAAGTGTGTCTTAAATCAATCGTGGATGAAACCTGCTTTAACAACAATGTCAATAATGCCCTTGGATTTCTAAATTATCCTATATCTTCACGCATCCTGTGTAGAAAGAAGTCCATCAGACACATTTTATGTAACACGCAACACAATTATTGATAAAATATACTTCACCTCCTCTTAAAAGTTGCTGGTGAACACAGCAGGCCAGGCAGCATCTCTAGGAAGAGATACAGTCGATGTTTCGGGCCGAGACCCTTCGTCAGGACTAACTGAAAGAAGAGCTAGTAAGAGATTTGAAAGTGGGAGGGGGAGGAGGGAGATCTGAAATGATAGGAGAAGACAGGAGGGAGAGGGATGGAGCCAAGAGCTGGACAGTTGATTGGCAAAAGGGATATGAGAGGATCATAGGACAGGGGGCCTAGGGAGAAATAAAAGGGGGAGGGGTGGGAAAAGCCCAGAGGATGGGCGAGGTGTATAGTGAGAGGGACAGAGGGAGACAAAGGAGAGAGAAAAAGATTGTGTGTATATAAGTAAATAACGGATGGGGTACGAGGGGGAGGTGGGGCATTAGCGGAAGTTAGAGAAGTCAATGTTCATGCCAACAGGTTACTGCTACTGTGCGGGAACCAGAATCTCTGGAGCAGGAGGCCCCGAAATCCTCGGCTTTGCTTGTTTCAGTGGCTGGGGCGAGGTCGAAGGCGCTCGGGAGGCTGTATCGGAGAGGTTGGTCGGAAGCTCTAAGTTTTCGGATGGATGGACTCAGTGTCGGCTGCTTCCAAGGCATCGGCAAGTTGATGGTGCCTGGAGGTTTATGACAGGGAGTTTCTCCCTTTTGCAGCCTGCTATCAGGGACTCGGGAGTCGATCGACTCGGGGACTTTTGAGACTTTTTTTTTACCGTGGTTGGTTCTTCATCAAATTATGGTACTGCTTTGCACTGCTGTAACTATGTTATATTTATATGGCTCTGTCAGTGTTAGTCTTTGGTTTGTCCTGTTTTCTGTGATATCACTCTGGAGAAACATTGTATCATTTCTTAATGCATGTATGCATTTCTAAATGACAATAAAAGAGGACCAAGTGTTCTCTTAATCTAATCAATGAGACTTGTCTTTTTAAAGTTCCTGCTTTCACTCCAAGGACCTGAGCTACTTTCTCAGCCTTTTGACTCCAAAGCCTCTTAAGCCAGAGCCTTCTTACTCCTATACTAGCTCACTCTCTCAATGGCCACTGCCAAAGTAGATGCTTTGCTTGACCCAACCTTGTTTTTATTGGCTGCAGATAATTACTTCATAACCCAATCACTTCTGAAACAGCAATTAGCTAACTTACCTCTTTTAAATTCCTGTAAAGTAAAATGCACAAGCAAGCCCGAGACCTGCTACTTTTAAGCTCTTCTGCTCTCATTCCAAGTCTCAACTCATGTTGCTGTTCTTGAATGCTAAGGCAGCTGTTTGGAGTTAACTGTTTCTTAGTACCAGCAAAAATTCATGAAAGGTAAATAGGAAGCACCCAATTTATCCTATTCTTGTCAGTTTTACCAAATTCTATGTTGAAATGACATGAAGGCATAAACGTACATTGCAGTATAAAGTATTTGACCACCATGAATGTAGAACACCTCAAGCCAAATGTTACCTTGGAATGCTGTTGGTTCTCAAACAATTAATGGTACTCTCGGACTCCAGAAATGCTGATCTCTGATATTTCTTCAAAGGTTTTAAAGACAGATGACGCTCCGACGTGGAATCAAAACTGTGATCATTTGGTTCCAGATTTTGCCATTTGGATCTCAACTAAAGACATAAAATAAGTCGTTACGTTAATTTGATAAGACACAACATCAACGATGATTTTCCGACGTGGAAACATCATCTTTAATCATTGCTGGGACACTGTGGAAGTAGATTACCTGCACAATAAGGAGTGTAGTGGTTCAGGAAACAGATGACCAGCCACCATAGATAGGTGATAAATCCTTACTTTCTCAACTACATACCTCTTGCACCAACTACTCCAAGAGTACAGAAATTTAAAGAACAATCTGAAACTACCTTTGTTGTCTTGTGCTTAAAGATATTCAGTAAGATTACATAATAAGCAGTTAAGTACAGTAGGCAACACGCGTTTTTTGTAATATTTTACATAATTATTTTGGCAATGGCCTAATGTTCTTGCTCTAATAGTTTTAGTTTTCATCAAAGTAAATTTGAAATAGCCATTAATCTCAGGACAAGAATTTGATTTGATTGACTTGGAAGTCACTCCAAAGTCACAACAGCTAAAGGATGAACTCTTGCACAGAAATGCATTTCATTTAATACCAATGTAACCGAGGCTAAGCTGAAGCCAGTCCTAAATCCCAAAAGAAACAAAATCCAGCATAATCCTCTCAGTTAATTCTGAACAGTGGCCGGGTGCCAAAGTGATATGTAACTATTAGGGGAGAAAATACAGTTTTTTTGCCCCACTAAACTTGACCCAACTCCGGAAGTGTGGCTGGATATGTTAATCCTGACCATATTTTCCTTAAAATATGATATATAAAGGTGCATTCACATTGAGATGTGAAATAATAAATTAGACCTAAAATTGCCAATGGTTGGTAAATGCATACTGACCTACTAATTAACTCATGATTTATAGAATCATGTTTACCTACTGACAAAGCTGCAGAAAACATGAGCATAAATTAAAAATTTTAGGCATTTGATTTTCTGTTCAAGTTCCATGCAGAATAAGTTGATATTTGATCTTGTGTGCAGATGCTTTTGGAAGCACACCACAGCATCACTTTTTCCCCTTTTCAAATAAAAGAAAGGCAGTGATTGTAAAATACACATAAACCACAAATTCAACATTTACAAAAGCTGAGTAAACCATATTTAAATTCAGAAATTTGAATAATACAATAACCATTCAAGTAGAAATAAAAGAATTTGTTCCATGAAAAGGTCACAATTGTACAATAATGTTAGTTCTATCTCACACTGCAGCATTTGGTACACATCATCACCCCACAAAAAAAAGTGATGGGAATCTGGTTTATCTGCTTTTGATGATGTTGATCAAGGAATTTTATGAAAACATGATAGTTCTGTGCTTTTCCCTGACAAAGAAAATAAAATTCAAAATCTTCAAAGTACATTATCAAAGTATGTATACATTATACAACCTTGAGATTCGTCTCCTTACAGACAGCCATAAAACAAAGAAACCCAAAAGAACCCATTAAAAACTGCCCAGTGTGCAGAGAAAATAAAATCATGCAAACAATAAAAGTAAGCAAATAGCATTCAGAACTGAAGTTTTACAAAAGACACAAAGCCAGGCATCACAGCAGCAGGCCACAGCTTCAGTTCATCACAGAGCCAGGTAAATGGTGTGGGACCACAGACACGAAGCCAGGCATCACTGTAGCAGGCCACAGCCTCAGTTCAGCACACAGCTGAGTAAACATAGCGAGCAGAACCGGCCCATTCCTTGCCCCTGGTCCCAACAACAGCCTGGCCTTTTCAATCGGGCCCGGTGCTTAAATCATCTGAACATCGGGTCATTCCTCGCTCTTGGATCATTCTGGGGCTTGGACTCCACCACCAAAATGATTCAGCCCATACCCAACCTTCCCAGTTCGTCCCGGCGCTTAAATTGATCAGATATCTGGACTTTCCTTGCTTCCACCGACCAAAGGGCTTAAAAAGAGGATTTTCATAGCAGTCATAGAGTCCATTCTCACATACGGATGTGAGATGTGGACACTCACCAAGATGATGCAAAAGTTTCTAGATGGTTATTATACACGAATGCTCCGGATGGCTCTTGACGTGGGTCGGTAACAGCACGTGACAAACGTCGAGCTCTATAACAACCTACTGATGCTCACCACTAAAATTGAGGCGAGAAGACTGCAACTAGCGGGGCACTGTCTACACCACCCCGAGCTACCTGCCAGCCTAGTCATCATATGGGAGCCCAAGCATAGGAGGATAAACCCTGGGCGCCCTCCCAAGACTATGGTCAACGTGCTCCTAGAAGGCAGCAGTGCAGCTAATGTAGATGAACTGAACACACTGATGGGAGGGAGAGGGAGAAGTGAAGAGTCTGTCATCGTGCCCGACTCCGGCCCCCTAGGCCTGAGTCGACGTAGTAGTAGTACTTGCTTCTGCATCCTCCTCTTCCCACCACTGCTTGCCTTCAACATGCCTCATCTTCATCTCTGCCTCTTCTCAACTAGCCTCATCCCTGCATGCTTCTCCATTGTTAATGGTGATTGTTATTAATGTGTTTAGTCATTTTTCTTTCTTTTGTATTTTGTCGCTGATAAGTAGCTGCCAGACTCCAAGAGGGCCACAACCTTGTTGTAGGGTTTGGAGCATTGTGTGCCTCAGTGACCCAGAGAGCCAAGTTGGCTGGAGTCAGGGCCTTTGCTTTGGCTCTTGGTAGGGTCACCCATGCCAGAAAGGTCAAAGAGTAGAGGCCAGACTAAGATTGGTCCATTGGTCCTCCAGGTTTGGGGGCTCAGCTCAGGGCCAACAACCCTGACTGGTAAAAATAAACTGTTACGGAAACAGCAATGAAAAATCCTTCTATATCTGTAAGTGGCTGTATGGACAGACAGAGATGGAGGACCTTCATTGCTGCCCTAAAGGGCAATAGTGTAACAGGCAGTAAGTCAGTCGCTGGACAGCACCAGCTTAAACCGGAAGCATCTAAGCACTAATTTGAAGCACCTCAGAAGCCCTTCATCTGTTATCACCTTTTGAATGGGACTGAAGTCTATCAATCAGCTTCCCCAAAGGTCCAGCAATCAACTACTTCTCCCCAAAAATGTGCCAGATTTTTCCCCCAAAGTGGGGGAAAACTTTTACCTTTCATCCCAAGCCTGATGCCTCCACATCCACTTCCTGCACATAACAATTATAGACAATGAGAACATAAACTAGAGAACACTCAAGAGTTCAACGTGCCGCTGAATACAACTTTTGTGATAGTACGGGTCAAATATTCAAAGCGTTAGTTTTTGCTGCATTTCCAAATGTAATTTCTGCATTGAGAATTTTGCTGTTTTCCCAGATGATATTATGCTTAAATTTGGAGAAAATTAGAAGTAATCTTTATGATTCCTCACTTAAATTTGAACAGACCTGGAGATCTTTTATTCAATATTTTCATTTAATGTAATTTTTTTTCTCTTTTGTTCCATATCTATATTCCCTTCTTGCCTTTTTTTTTTAAAACTGTTTTTAATGGAGGTCGGGTTTGAGGACGTGATTTTAAGTTCTTTAACTCTACCTGTTTCCAAGTTAGCCCATTGCTTTGCTTTTAGTTTAGTTGCATGGTGGGGTTTTTTTGGGGGTTTTTTTTTTCCTTTTCTCTATTGATATATATATATAAATCAGTATACTATTATTTTACCATATTATTTTATGTTTAAATTGCAATGTTTGTATCAATTTTTTCTTCTGTATTAATATCTCCTGTAATTTCTAACAGTGTATTAGTGCCTTTATGGTTTACCCTTTGTATACTTATTCAATAAAAAGATTTAAAAAGAAAGAGAATTTTGCTACCATCCCATAAAATGTAATTATTTGCCTGCAGTGTACCACTACAAAGAGGTCACAAGGACAAAAAGAACTACAATGATTTAGCTCTGATTATCACTAAACTATTCATCCTCTAAACAATCAAGTTTTTAAAGTTAAAACAAAATTGCATAAATGATTCTGTGAATTAAATGGCAAAATACACATTGTGAGGTGCGGGGGAGGAGTCATGTTACCATCTTCCCGTTATGCCCAGCACTATTTGCAGGACATAAGAAATACCACAACGATATTACACGCTCTGGAATGATATCTTAATTTGCAGAGATTGCTACCATGAAATAACTTTCAGCTCAGCAGTAAAACCATTAAGAACTGTTGTCTATCTCCCCTTTTCTGTCCATCTTCTTTCTGCCTTCTGCACCTGCACAAGGACACAGCTGAGACGGGCTCCAGTGCCACCACCTGCTATTCCCACTCCAATGCCCAGTTCAGCCTCGGAGTACCACTGGGTCGAGGGGCTGAATCCAAAGTCAGTTTTATACAGGCCAACACAAAAATACAGAGAATATTTTATTTTTATCTTCGCTTTACTTTGATATGTTTAGTTAATTTCCAGGACTTCAAAATATTAACTTTTTTCGTATTTACTTATTTATTCATTTGAACTATTTTAATTAAACCCATTTTTTTTTTGAAACAGTTCAACAAATGACGAGCTGTCAAAAGGCCGTCCCCTTTTGACCTGGAGGGAGGGGCAGTGCTCCAACTGTCAGAGTTCTTGCTATACTTCACAGGAGCACAGCAGCCCACTCTACCCAGCACAGGGAAGTGTGGGCCAGTGGGCACCACGGGCAATGAACTCAGGCAGCAATCCAGATCTAGTATGATCAGTCTCAATATATCTCAGTGCCTCATTGCCTCTAGTTTCCTATCGCTGAAATAGTTGCTGTTTCGATTGTTCTTTCATCCTTCCCCATTGCTTTCTCCCCCCCATAGCAACGGCATTTTTGCTGCTGGCAGACCTAATATGCTCAACTAAGTAGTACCCCAGTCTACATTGGGTTTCACCAGTGTCGAGGAGGCTACACCAGGAGCACAGAAACAAAAGGAGGGCCCAACAGACTCAAGTGAAACGCTGACTCACCTGGAAGGACTGTTTGGGGCCCTGAATGGTGATGAGGGATGAGCTGTAAGGGTGGGTGTAGCATTTGTCATGCTTGGAGGGATAACTGCCAGGAAGGACATCTGCGGGGAGGAACGAGTGGACAAGGGAGTCGCAGAGAAAGTGAGACCTATGGAAACTGGTGGGGAAGGGGTATGGAGGGTAAGATATAGACACTTGTACGGCATGAGAGGGAAAATGAATCAGCCATGATGAAATGGTGGAGCAGTCTCAAAGAGCCAAATGGCCTAATCTGCTTCTATATCTTATGGTCTTATGATTCATTATACAAAAGTAAGTGCAATATCTACTACAATGCTATGATTAAACAGTAAGTTATTTGTGAGACCAAACCCTGAATCCTCCATGATCCTCAAACTATCACTGCTGAGGATCTTTAATAATTACTTGAACTAGTGGTCTGACTGTCGGGTTAAATGCCCATGGCATTAGCAGCAGTGTTTATATAAATTACAGACAGTTCTGTGTTATTGTTTCTCAGTGGGTGGTAACTTGACAGCATCTGCCTAACCTCTGTGCCTGCACATCCATACAAGGCTGTCAGATAGAGACTCTCATCCCATTACTTTGAATCTCAGAGGCGCCACTGTCCTCCACTAAATTGAAATTTGCTTTGAATACACAGAAACATAACAGATAAGATTTTAAAGGGAATCAATTTAAGTAATTTAATTGAGATGTTCTGGTGCTGTATCTGCTATAAAATCAGTTTGCCTTGCTTGCAACCAGGTTACCTTTCCCGCTGCCCTTTGAATGCTGTTCCATCAGTAACAAGAATATGTACAGTGCAACTATGTAAGCTTTCACCATAGCAACAGAAGACCAAATCATTATGAACCATCTCTATTTGGCACTTTAAGTTTAGGAGAAGGATCCTAACACAAGCTATGCACTTTCAAATATCACAATCCAACTGTTAATTATTAATGAATGGAAGACAGACAGTAGAGGGAACTTGGGATATCAAAAGAATTGCAAAAAGATTTACAGGAGCTTTGAGTTGTATGAAATTTCTTGAATTGGATAACCCCTCACACATCTTAATAAAATCATGTAAGCTCCATAGAAATATGCTGTATTTTTATAAATCTCAATAATTATTGTTTACTATTCCAGGAATCCATTATTATTGGTAATTCCAAAAACCCTGAATAATATTCAGATCAAAAAGTTTTGCTAAATGGTTTCACCCCTTTTGTTACCTTTATTTTTCAAAAACGCACATCCTCTCAATTTGCAAGGAAGTGTGACTGGCTTTTCATATATTTCCACAGCACTGAACAAATCTTAAAATGAAACAATATCAAAATAATGACAGAGACTTGCCAGCAAGAAGGGAAGCCCAGAGCAGAAAAGTTACAAAATTTTCCTGAGGAAGTTTATAGAAGGGGTGTGCATAAGGGGATGAGAGATAAAATTGGGAAGAGAAATGCAACCTCATTGGCTCTCCACTCAACTTCGGATCACCTGGACAATTGACAAGCTGCTGTTCATTGATTACACTCAGCATTCAACATGATCATCCCTTCAGTACTAATCAACAGGCCTCAAACCCGGGCCTCTATAACTCCCTTTGCAACTGGATCCTTCACTTCCTCACTGGGAGACCACAGCCAGTGTGGATTGGATATCACTTTCACGGAGACAATCAACATAGGCACATCCTAAGATGCATGCTTAACCACTGCTCTACTCTCTCTATATTCAATGCGACAAATTTCTATTGACATCCCTTGGAGATTTCTTCTTTCAGTTAGTCCTGACGAAGGGTCTCGGCCTGAAATGTCGACTGCACCTCTTCCTATAGATGCTGCCTGGCCTGCTGCATTCACCAGCATTTTTTGTGTGTGTTCGTTACATCACTGCTGTTGTGTCTGCACAACTACATATCAATTAAGTAAAGGCACGCACATGGAAGGCAAGGTTAGTGAGTGTGTGTGTGTGAGAGTGTGTGTGTGTGTGTGTGTGCGCGCGCGAGAGAGGGGGGGAGAGAGGGGATGGGGGAGGTTAGGATTACCCTTAGCTGACCATCTTTGCATGGTGATGTCATAGACTTCGGACAATGTCAGGTCATTCTTTGTTTCGCTTCGTATTTCAAAATTTGTTACCAGCAACTGGTCCACCAATGCTGTGTGGGATACTTCTGCTGGGTCACAGAATGAAGACTTTTCTTTTTCTGTTGTCAGTAGTGGAACAGGTGACAAGCTGTCAGTAATGCTGTGTTGTTTGGTACCCCTTAACTGTCATAACAGCGGGCTCCTAGAAAAAGTACTCAACGTTGCAACTAGGTAGTAGTCATCACTGGGAATCCCTTCCTGGGATTGAAAATGTACACAAGGGGCAGGGGGTCTGTCACTGGAGTAAACATTTGTCCCCATACTAGACTAAGGGCCTCTCGGTCAATCTATGCATAGTTATGTTCTGCATTCGTCAGTGATCTTGAAGCAAATGCAATCGGGCGTTCAGATCCATCTTTCATAGTGTGTGACAAAACTGCACAAATACAATAAGGGGACACATGAGCAGTTCATCTGACGTTATTAGTCTCTGTTTCCTTGAATGCTCTTTCACATCTTTCTGACCATTCCCACTTTGCTCCTGTTGGCAACAGTGCATTCAATGGGTGCAGCACTGTAACAATGTTTGGGAAAAATTGGCGATAGTAGTTTACCAGGTCCAGGTATGACCTGAGTTGTGACACATTTTCTGGTTTGGGTGCCTGAATACTGCTTCAGTCTTCTCTTGTGACTTATGTAAACACTGCTTGTAAATGACTTATCCAGAATATGAGATTTCATTCTTCAAAACTCACATTTCCCTCTCTTTGCTGGCAGACCATATTCACTCAGCTTGATATGCATTTTAACCAAGGTTCCGGAGGTACTCTTCATCATTCTTGCCAGTCACAATGATGTCATCAAGGTATCATTGTGTTCCTGATCTTGGAGCACTTGGTCCATTGTTCTTTGTCAAACTGCTGGAGCTGATACGATGCCAAAGACGAGACAATTATATTGCAACAGTACTTTGTGAGTGTTGATTGTGAGGAACTTTCTGCTTGACTCCTTAATCTCCATTTGCAGATAGGCTTCTGACAAGTCAATCTTTGAAAACCTTTCCTTGTCTGCCAAAGATGCAAAAATGTCTTTATGTAGTGGGGATATTGTGCAGTACACAGCACAGGGTTGATACTCACTTTGACGTACTAGTACACACAAACAGTTCCAGCCTTCCCTTCCTTGATCACAAGGATGACAGGTGTGGCCCAATCGCTCCACTCAACTTTGGAGACAATGCCAGATGCCTCCAAGCTCTGAAGTTCATCATCCACTTTAGGACATAGTGCATAAAGCACTGGGCACACTTTATGGAATCTTGGTGTTACTGCTTCATCCAGCTCAATTCTGGCCTTCATACCTTTGAGTTTACCAATACCCTTCTCAAACACCTTCTCATTAGCATTAAGCAGCTGCGAGAGTCTCTGGTCATTGCTACCATTTGGGTTGCAGTTGCCTATTGATATCACATTGAGAGCTGCGATTGTGCACCAGTCTAGTTGGATTTTTCTCAACCATTCACGTCTGAAAAGTGTTGGCCCTCCACTTTTCAACACAAATCTCTAACTGCTGTGTTTTGCCTCCGAACATCACACTTACTTTCAGTTTGCCTCGGGGAGACATTTTTTTTTTGCCCACGTAGGTCTTTCGTATCATAAAGCTTTTTTCTAACGGTAGCTTAGAAGGCAGTTTGTTGTAGTCAACCTCTGAAATTACAAAGCTGACCCTGTATCTAACTCCACTTTCAGTACTACACCAGATGCATCGATTGTGATCCATATTAATTTGCAATCTGCTTCAGTAATGTTATGCAGTTCTAAGCATATCACCTTTGCCAGACTCTGCGTTGGTCTGATTAAGTTTCACATTCAATCATTTTATGCATTTGTTTGGTTTGCGTTTGAAACTTTTTGTTGTGTGTTTTTTCTCTTTGGTTGTGCTTTTTGTCTGACTTGCACACACTGTGGCCTTGTCTGTAACACTTCCTGCAAACTTTTTTCTTTGAATCAACAGTTATTTGCATCATTGGAGGATTTGCCAATAACATTTTTGGCTTTTTGCACCTTTCAGGTACATTTTGTGTGTTTCGCATTCTAAACTCTTCTTCTGTAGGTCTGACACATCCATTTCTGCTGTCTCCAACGATATTGCAATGGTCAATGCCCGTTCTAAGATTAGGTCTCTTTCTGTCAGTAGCCTCTTCTGAGTGCTTTCACTATGCATGCCACATACAAGCCTGTCCCTTAATGCATCAGAAAGTCTCTCTCTAAAGTTATAGTATTCAGAAATGCTTTCATTCTTTGACTGGTTCCTTTTGTGAAATTTATCTCTCTCAGCTATTACCAGTAGTTTAGAGCACAAGTGATTTTGTAAAAATTTCATTGAACGTCTGCTTGCTTACTGGCTTTTCAGAAGTTACTAAGTTGCGTAAAAGCTTGTACATTTTAGTATCCTTTAAGCTAATAAGTGTGAATATTTTCCTTTCCTCATCCATGTTATTCATGTTACAATAGAATTAAACACTCTTGATACACGATTCCCAGTCCTCATTAGCACTATGAAATCCATCTACTTTCACAACTAAAGCCATCAGCACATTATCTTCACTTCAACTTTGCTAGTCGTGTGTCTTTCACTGTGTACTATGCAGTTACTCAGCCGATACTTTGTTAACGTCCACGATGGGTCGTCTTCGTACTGATTCACTCTTTCCCCTCACTCTCTCTCTTCTTTCCTCTGAAGTCTGTCATCCTGTAACTGTGCAGCTGGTGACATTTGCTGATATTCAGGTTTGTACTTGTCGTCAATTTGTTGCATCTGCACAGCTACATATTAATTAAATAAAGGCATACGAACTTTCCGACCATCAAGAACATCTTCTAAAGGTGGTGACTCAAGAAGGTGGCGTTCATCATTGAGCATCCTCACCATCTAGACCATGCCCTCTTTTCATTGCTATTACTGTGGAGGCTGAGGATGCACATTCAACATGGACACTACCTCACTAGTTTGCTCTAATTTTCACAATTTATCTATTTTACATTTTTTTATTATAACTTATGGTCATTTCTTTATTGCACTGTTTGCTGCCACAAACAAAATTTAACAACACATCAGTAATATTTGACCTGATACTGATTTTTAAAAAATCTAAATTCAGTAACCTCAAAAGTAAGATCATAATGCATGAACCACCTTACATATTTAATGCAACACAAATGACTTGACCACTTTAGATAGTTTAAGATTTACAGTATCCCTAAACTCTGCCATTCAGTAGTTCGACACAACAAGGGCTATTATCTTACCTACATCATTGGCCTTGCACATCAGTTAGCTCACCACACCCTATCAATGAATCCCATGTTGCTGCACACAGAGCTGCCCATCGTTGTGCAAAAGCCTTGCTTAAACCATAAGACATAGGTGCAGAATTCAGCCATTTGAGTCCAGTGTGCTATTTCATCATGACTGATCCGAGATCCCATTCAACCCCACACACCTGCCCTTTCACCATACCCCTTGATGCCCTGACCAATCAGGAATCTATCAACTTCTGTTTTAAGTATCTCCACAGACTTGGCCTCCATCGCAGTCTGTGGCAGAGAATTCCACAGATTCTACTCTTTAGTGACAAAAACTCCTCCTTCCTACTATTCGAAAAGATCACCCAATTTTGAGATTGTGCCCTCTTGTTCTGGATACCTGTACGAGAGGAAACATCCTTTCCATATCCACCTTATCTAGTCCTTTCAATGTTCTGTAGGTTTCAATGAGATCACCCCACATTCTTCTAAATTCCAGTGAGTACAAGCCCAAAGCTGCCAGATGCTCCTCATATGTTAACCCCTTAATTCCCAGAATCATCCTTGTTTATCTCCTCTGGACTCTCTCCAATGACAATACATCCTTCCGAGATAGAAACATAGAAAAACCTCAAGCACAATACTGGCCCTTTGGCCCACAATGCTGTGCCAAACATGTACTTACTTAGAAATTACCTAAGATTACCCATAAGCCCTCTATTTTTCTAAGCTCCATGTAGCTATCCAGGAGTCTCTAAAAAAACCCTATCGTATCCCCCTCCACCACTGTCACCAGCAACCCATTCCATGCACTTGCCATTCTCTGCGTAAAAACTTCCCCCTGACATCTCCTCTGTACCTACTTCCAAGCACCTTAAACTGTGACCTCTCGTGTTAGCCATTTCAGCCCTGGGAAAATGCCTCTGACTATCCACATGATCAATGCTTCTTAGAGATAAGGGGCCCAAAACTGTTGACAATACTCCAAGTGTGGCCTAACTAGTATCTTATAAAGCTTCAGCATTATCTTCTTGTTTTTTATATTCTATTCCCCTTGAATAAATGCCAACATTGCAGTTGCCTTCTTTACCACAGACTCAACCTGTGAATTTTTTGCCCATCCTTCCAATTTGTCTAAGTCCTGATGCAATTGCATTGCTTCCTCAGCACAACCTACCCCTTCACCTATCTTCATATCATCCACAAACTTTGCCACAAAATCACCAGTTCCATTATCTAAATTATTGACAAACAATGTGAAAAATAGTGGTCCCTGAGGAACACCACTAGTATGGGTAGCAACCAGAAAAGGTCCCCTTTCGTCCCACTCACTGCCTCCTGGCTGTCAGCTATTCCTCTATCCAAGCCAGTATCTTTCCTGCAATGCCACAGGATTTTATCTTGTTAAGTAGCCTCATGTATGATACCTTATCAAATGCCTTCTGAAAATCTAAGTAAATGACAGCCACTGCCCCTCCTATGTCCACATTGCTTGTTACTTCCTCGAAGAACTCTAACAGATTTGTCAGGCAAGATTTCCCTTGACAGAAACCATGCTGACTTTGACTCATTTTATCATTAGTCTCAAAGTACACCAAAACCTCTTCCTTAATAATAGACTCCAACAATTTCCCAAACACTCAGGTTAGGCTAACTGGCCTATAATTTCCTTTCTTTTGTCTTTCTCCCTTCTTAAAGGGTAGAGCAACGTTTGCAATTTTCCAGTCCACTGAGGCCATGCAGAATCACGTGATTCTTGAAAGATCACGACCGTGCTTCTGCTGTTTGAAGGTCAGTGAGCAACCTGCAGTGCTCGGGTGATTACGCGTTGATATTTGAGCTGATTTGTCTGGAGTGCAGAAATATTTTTCTTTTGCATTCAGAGAATGGGAGATGCCTAGAACCAGCTACCAGATGTAAGGGAGAAAATAGATATGGAAGTGGTGTTGAGGCTTTCAGCTGAGTACATGCGTATGTATGGAACGGAAGGATATGAATCATGTGCAAGCAGAAGAGATTTAGTTTTAATTTGGCACCGTGAATGGTATAGACATCATAGACCAAAGGACCTGGGCTGTACTTTCCTATGTTATATGATGGCAAACCTAATACATGATCACCGTCTTTAGATGGTAAACCTGAGGATAACTGAAAGGGAGGTGGGATTATGGCGTAAAAATCTCACACTTAGCACTGCTACTAACTTCACCAACCCAGTTTGTGCACACAGACCCCCTATTCAACCACAACCCTTATACTACCCATGCTGCACAATACACAGTGACTCTCTTCCATCTTTGTTGCAGGACACAGTGGTAACAGCAGCAAAGGTGATCAGATAGACTTGCTGATCCAAAGTGCAATTGAATGCACTGTACTGATCATCACTCTGACTCCTGGTTGTCAAACTCAGGCCAGTGGCCATACTGAAATTACTTAATGTGATAGCATACTCACATTGAGATCTCCTTCTCATGTCCCTAATCCCACCCAAACCAAAAGTGGTGCTGAAGTAGACGATCAGGCTCTGCAGAAAAGGTAAAGAAAGCCAAGTAGCTTACTTCTGTTTTTACTGTTCTTACTTTCAGATGCTGTATAGTGCACTATAGATATCCTATTGCGGATCCAACAATACATGTAATATTCATAAAAATGGGCACTAATGGTCCAGTTTTGAACCACAATGTATCCATAGCAACAGAACCAGATTTTTTTTAATTAGGAAAATATGCTTAGATAAGCACAAGTATAATTATTTGCATTTCTAAAAATAATTATTTGAGATAATGCTTCAGCAATCTACCTGAACAGAAAACCAGCACTGACAATGAGTTCATGTTTTGAAAGGTCCATTTCAATCAAAATCGATCAATGAATTCTACAATGGCCGCTGATCTGCAACTTCTCGGCATCCAAGCTCCAAACATAAAACTTGGGGGATAAAAGGGGAATATAATCATATTTTACATCGAGCTCAGAACAGTAAAATACATTACAGGCCCTTCAACCCATGATGTTGTGCTGACATTTTAACCTACTCTAAGATCAATCTAACCATTCCCACCATGTAGCATTTCATTTTTCTTTCATTCATGTGCCTATCTAAAAGACTCTTAACGGCCTCTGATGTAACTGCCACCATACCACCTCTGGCAGCATGTTATATGCAACCAGCATTCTCTAAAAAGCTACCTCTGACATCCCCCATTTACTTACCTCCAAACTTAAAATTATGCCCCCTTATATTAGCCATTTCTGTTCCTGATAAAATGTCTCCAGCTGCCCACTCTGTCTTCTACCAGGTCACTCCTCATCCTCTTTCTCTTGAAAGGAAAAGCTTTTGTTTGCTCAAACTATCCTCACAGGTCATGCTCTCTATTCCAGGCAGCATCCCAGTAAATCTCCTCTGCACCCTTTCTAAAGCTTCCACATCCTTCCTTTAATAAAGTGACCAGAACTGAACACAATACTCCAAGTGTCGTCTAACTAGGGTTTGATAGAGCGCAACATTACCTTGCAGCTCTTGAACTCAATCCCCCGATTAATGAAGGCCAACATACCATATGCCTTCTTAGTCAGTTTACTAACCTATATGACAACTTTGAAGGATCTACCATTTGCACTCTCCGCAACACCACCAAACTTCCCTTCCACTTCCTCATGCAAGTCATTATATAAAAACCACAAAGAGTAGAGGCTGCAGAACAGATTCCTGTGGAACACCACTGGTCACTGAAATCCAGTACCACCCTTTACCTTCTGTGGACAAGCCAATTCCGAATCTATGCAGCCAAGTTGCCTTGGAACTCACGCCTCTTGATTCTCAGAATGAGTTTACCATGGGGGACTTTGTCAATCGCCCTTTTCACCACATATCTAGATACACCACATTCATCACCCTACCTTCATCAATTTGTTTTTAAATTCCTCAAATAATTCAATTAGGCATGTGAGACATGACTTGCCCCTCACAAAGTCATTCCGACTAATAATTAAAAACTATGCTTCTCCAAGTGCTCAAATCTCATCATTAAGAATTGTCTCCAATAGTTTGTCCACCACTAACATAAGTCTCTTTTGTCCATAATTACCAGGATTATCCTAACTATCTTGAACAAGGAAAAAGCATTTGCTACCATCTAATCTTCTAGTACTACCTACGTGGCCAGTGAAGATGTAAAGATCATTTCCAAAGGTGCAGCAATCATCCCTCACCTCCCATAGCAACCTCGGGTATATTCATTGAGTCCTAGGAATTTATCTATCCTAAAGTTTTTCAAAAGTTCCAGCACACTTTCTTAACCTTGAAATGTTCTCACATATCAGTCTGTTTTATGCTATACTCACATTCAAGGTCCCTCTCGCTGGTGAATTCTTAAAGTATTCCTTAAGGATCTCCCTTACATCCTCTGATTCCAGGCACATTTCCTAATTTATTCCTGATCAGTCCCACCCTCACTTTAGTCATCCTGCTGTTCTTCATGTACGTGCAGATCACCTTCGGCTTCCCTTACCCTACTTGCCAAGGACGTCTCATGTTCCCGTACAGCTGAGTGGACTTAAGCTCGTTTCTGATTGCCTTTAACTCTTCTCCGGCTATGTCTGATCTTTGCTTCCCAAACCTTTAAGTACGCTTCTTTCTTCCCCTTGATAAGATGTTGCATATCTCTTGTCAACATGCTTCCTCATCCTACCATCCTATCCCTGCCTCAATGGGCAAACCAATGCAAGTACACCCAAATTCCTGCTGAATAGCATCATAATTCAACTGCCCCCCCCCCATTAAATACTTCCCTATACCATCTACTCCCTTCCCTGCCCAAGGCTTGGTATAGGTCAAGGATTTGTGGTCACTGCCTCCGAAGTGATTGCCAAACGAAAGATCTGTCACCACTACAGGTTCTCTGTCTAGTACCAGATGCAGTATAGCCTCTTCTCTATTCAACCTGTCTACATATTGTGTTAGGAATCAACTAACAAATTCTGCACCATTTAAACCTTTTGCACTGAGAAGGTCCCAATCACTATCAGGGAACTTCAAATCACCCAACACAACAACCCTGTCATTTTCCAAAATCTGACTCCTGATCTGTTTCTCAGTGTCTCTGTTGCTATTGGATGGGGGGGGGGGGGGGGCAGTCTATAGAATATTCCCAATAGAGTGATTACTCCCTTCCCACTTCTGACTTCCACCCACTCTAATTCAGTAGATGATCCTTCCGCAACATTCTCCCTGTTCCGCAGTTATGATGCTATCTTTGATTAGCAATGTCATTTCCCCACCTTTTTTACCTCCCTTCTTATCCACTTGTGAAACATCTAAATCCCAGAACATTTAGCAGCCATTCCTGCCCTTGTGACAGCCAAGTCCCTAACAGTCACAACATCATACCTCCATGTATTGATCCATTGTTTAATTTCATCCTTGTTCCTGATATTTCTTGCATGAAATAGACACATTTCAAGTCATCCAATTGGCTGCATTTAGACCACAAGACCATAAGACATAGGACAGAATTAGACCATTCAACACATCAAGTCTGCTCCGTCATTCCATCATGGCTGATCCCAGATCCTACTCAACCCCATACACCTGCATTCTTGCCATATCCTTTGATGCCCTGACCGATCAGGAAACCATCAACTTCCACCTTAAATGTACCCATATACTTGACCTCCACCGCTGTCTGTGGCAGAGCATTCCACTGATTTACTACTGTATGGCTAAAAATATTCCTTATACTTGTTCTAAAAAGTTTCCCCTCAATTTTGAGACTATGCTTTCTAGTTCTGGATATCCGCACCAGAGGAAACATCCTCTCCACATCCACCCTATCTAGTCCTTTCAACATTCGGTATGTTTCAATGAGATCCCACCGCATTCTCCTAAATTCCAGTGAGTATAAGCCCCATCCACTGTCTATCCTTCCTCACAGTCTCTTGAGGTACTGTATTTACCTTTATACTAAGCTCCTCATCCTGCCCACAAGGACATTGCCACTGTGCACCCCCACTCACCCCCCACCCAAGTTCAGGTTTAACCTGTCCTTTTCTTACTGATCACACCTTCCCCCAGAAGAGATCCCAATGATTCACAGATGTGAATCCCTGCCTCCTGCACCAACTCTTCAGCCATACATTCATCCTATTCTTACTCTCATTGGCATATGACACAGACAGCAACCTAGAGACTACCCTTGTGATCCTGCTTTTCAGCTTCCTATCTAGCACCCTATATTCCCTCTTCAGAAGCTCATTCCTTTTCCTACTTATGTTGCTGGTGCCAATATGTACCATGCGTCAGTCGTGCATGCAGCCTGTTACAGCCTCTCGGACTAGTTTTCTTACTTTTTTCTTCTTACTTTTTTTAACTTATGTTATTTTTTATATTTTTTTCCCCATGGTAACACGGTGAAGCCGCACCCTCTCTAACATGCTGGTGGAGAAAGTTTTATTTGGATTTTTAGCGCTGGAAATAGTTACATTCGGACACATCTCATTAGCGGGGCAGCAGTATGGTCGCATTGTTTATTCCAGGGACCTAATTGCGCTTATGCCGGCCGGGTTAGCGAACAGAGCGGTGGACACCCTGGCTGAAATCTAGAGGAAAGCACACAGAGGATGCAGAGGGGGATCAAAAAGGCGAGGAAAGAGGTCGAGACAACAGAGACTTATAACTCCTCTTCTCCATAAACCTGTCTTCTCACTGTCATTATGGGCAATGTGAGACCGCTGGGGAATAAAATGGACGAGGTGACGGTGCTAGCCAGAAGTCAGAGAACATTTCGGGAGAGCAGTGTTATGTGTTTTACTGAACCGCAGCTGCATGAGGACATACCCGACCAAAACGTTTCCATGGAGGGCTTCCAGACCGTTCAGGCTGACCGTAAGTGCACTGAGAGCGGTAAGCATAAAGGAGGGGGGCTTGCTGTTCTGGTTAACAACAGATGGTGCAGGCTTGGACATATTACAATCGAGGAACATGTTTGTAGCCCAGATATTGAACTTTTTGCTGTTGGACTCCGGCTATATTCCACTGAGATACAACACTGGGCATCATGGGAGGTTGTTCCTGCCTGTGGCCACCGAAATTTGCAGCTCCTTCCGTGGAGGGTCAGACACCCTGAGCCAATAGGCTGGTCCTGGATTTCCATCTGGCATGGTTTGCATATTGTTGTTTGATTGTTTGTGGTTTTTGTATTGCTATATTTATACTCTATTCTTGGTTGGTGCAGCTGTAACAAAACCCAATTTCCCTCGGGATCAATAAAGTATGTCTATGTCTATGTCTATATGCCTATGACTTCTGGTAGCTCACCCCACCCCCACAAGCCTCTACTCACCAAAGCCTCAATTCCCCACTCTACTCCAACAATGGCCACTCTGTTTTTATTGGCCTCTTCTGAGTGCCTAAAAAACCAAACAATCTCATCAAGCTCCACAGAAAGTCCTGGCAGGCAGTGTTTGCTTTTTATAATCAGAAAAAAAATAACGCTGCAAAACATAGTGCTCTGACTTCTTGCTTCTTAGATCATGTCTAGATTCTGTTTCCAATGCTGGATGTCTTAATTAGACTAATGCTTGCAAAACCATGTTAAGAACAGACACCAGATGCTTGTCTTGCATTTGCAGGCATTAGCCGAAAAAGACAGCAATAATCGGGTCACTGCATCATCAATTTACCACATTTAATTTTCCATCTGTTTAACTAACTTTCAGCACAAATCATTTTTCTGTTACTTAAAAGGATTTTAAGTGGAAACAGCCAAGTCAAATATTGCTTTTTCCTTTTAATTGGTATGAGCCTGCGATGCGACGGCAAGTTTATCATTGCATCTGTGCATATGACAAAAACTCGACTTCGAGTGTGTTTGCTTGCCTATTTCTTTACAGATAGGAGCAACTATCCAAGAAGACAACATTTCCATAATAAAAAAAACTACATATAAAAACCATCAGAGCTATCCATGAAGGAAACCATTTACTATTTGTTGGCCTCTCTTCTAAAGTTCTCTCTACATGGTTTTTTCTGCATCTTGGTGGTTTTCATCTTCTGTTTTCTTACTCTCTTCATTCCTATTTGGTTCTATGACCAACACTTCTTTCAGAATTATCTTAAGTACTTGAAAACATCTACATCATCTGTAAAGCTCCTCACTTAACTTGCTGAAGAGTATCAGGGTGTTGCACCATTACGAGTTATAATTTGAAAGAAGCAAACCAATTGAAAGAGAAGATAAGGAAAAAACAAGTAACAGTACATGATATGATATCTCAGATTATGGAAGGGGTATGTGGGGGAGGGGTAGAGATTCAGGCAATTTCATGGAAAACTGTCTGTTCCCCCACACAATTACTAAGTAGTACAGGATATCTCGGCACGTGTGCTAATGATAATGTCCCAATCTCACCAAGAGCAGTTTAATGATCTCTGCCAACTCTACACTAAGGACTGGAAACTTCACGAGGCTGAGTATGAGGGGCCTAATTCCTCGAGGATTTACATTGCAGTAATGAGAGTTTGATCATAGATTTAACTGAACAAATCATGACCTATAGATTGTTTGACTATGCCTTGGCTTTTCCCTTGACAATGAAGATAACATGACAAAAAAGTTAAACTAGGATTTCAAGTCTCATGCATCTGTATGCAACAAAGGGACTCAGTTCTACAAGCTTCCTTGATGAAGATTTTAGAAATTTAAAAAAATCCTCTCACTCATAAATAAATCACTGGTGATTTGACACACAGAGTTATGGATCTTGAAAATAAGATTGCAATGGTTTTGAAGAATTTAGCTGATCTTGTTCACTTTGAGGGTGACAGAGATAAGAATAGGTGTATATCTAAACTCTAGTACAGCTGTTTCTAAAACCTGACATCATCCTCAGCTGATTTAAATGAAAGCCAAAGGAGTATTGTAAGAAAGGCAAGTGAGCTTAGGGCATGGATCAGCATGTGGAATTACTACATTGCAGCCAGACTGGCAGCTCAGTGTTCTGGGGTTTCGTGGTTTTAGAATCAACAGAGAACTGGAGAACTCATCTGGTGAGGCTTTATGGGTGGACCTGAGAATTTTTTTAAGAAATGACCACATCAACAGGGCTCTATTATAGATCACCCAACACTCTGTCAAAATTTGAGAAACGTATTTGTAGAGAGATCGCAGACTGCTGCAAGAAACACAAGGTTGTTAGAGTAGGTGATTTTTAACTTTTCTCATATTAACTGGGACTCCCATTCTTTAAAAGGACTAGATGGCATAGAGTTTATCAAATATGATCAGGAAAGTTTCCTTATCAGTACATAGAAGTCCTAACGAGACAATGTGCAATACTTCATCTGCTATTAGGGAATAAAACAGGGTGGGTGACAGAAGTTTGTGGAATATGGAAAAGAATAGGTCTGGAGTGCGGATTGAGATACAATTGAGATCTGGGGGAGGAGAAGATGGCAGCGTGACGCAGCGCGCGCGGCCGCTCCAAAATGATATCGGTATTTGTTAAGTAGGTACCGTGCACAATCCTGATTTGATGGAGGCAGATGTGAGAAGCACAGAAGAACATCTGGAGAAAGTTCTGAAATGCCCGCTTCGCTGCCGCTGCTACTGTGCGATCAAGAATCTCCGGAGGGTAGGCCCCAACTCCTTGGCTTTGCCTGTTGCCGGGGTCGGGGTCGAAGCGCTCGGCAGAGATGGTGCTCGGTGCTGGAGGGCAGGTCTGAAGCTCGAAGTTTTCGGATGGACTCAAGAATCGGCTGTGGTCGGGTGCTTCCAGGGTGCTGCATCGGCAAGTTTGTGGCGCTGGAGGTTCATGGCAGGAGAGTTTCTCCCTTCTACCGTCTGTGTGAGATGATGGGACTTTCCAGAGACTTTAAGACTTTTTTTTTTTTTTTTTTTTACTGTGCCCATGGTCTGTTCTTTATCAAATTACGGTATTGCTTTGCACTGTTGTAACTATATGTTATAATTATGTGGTTTTTGGCAGTTTTTTAGTCTTGGTCTGTCTTGTGTTTCTGTGATATCATACTTAATCATTCTGTGTATCATTTCTTAATGCATGCATTACTAAATGACAATAAAAGAGGACTGCGTGTCCTCATAATCTAATCTCATCTAATCTAAAAATTAGAGAAAGGCTGATTTTGATGGTATCAGAAAGGATCTGGCAAGAGTGGATTAGATATGCTGTTTTCTGGCAAAGGTGGTAAGTGGGAGGCCTTCAAAAGTGAAATTTTGGGAGTACCAATCTTGAATATGCCCGTCAGAATAAAAGGTAAAGATAGAAAATTTTGGGAATCTTGGTTTTCAAGAGATATTGAAGTCCTGGTTAAGATAAAAAAAAGGAGCTGCATAGCAGGTATAAGCATGTAGGAACAAATGAAGCACTTGTGGAGTATAAGAAAATTGCAAGGAAACCCATATGGAACCATTCAGGAAGGCTAAAAGAAAGCATGAGGTTACCCTAGCAAAGTAATCCTAAGGGATTCTACAGATATGGTAAGAGCAAAATGATCGCAAGGGACAAAATTAGTCCTCTTGAAGATCAGAATGGTAATATATTCATTGAGCCGAAAGAGATGGGGGCGATCTTAAACGGATTTTTTTTTGCATCTATACTTACTCAGGAAACAGACACAGTCTATGGAAGTGAGATCATTGATGCTATACAGATTACAGAGGAGGAGGTGTTTGCTGTCTTGAGGCAAATTAGGATGGATAAATCCCCAGGGACTGACAAGGTGTTCCCTCGGACCCTGTGGCACCTCTCTGACTGGAAACCCGTGACCAATGGAGTGCCATAGGGATCGGTGAGGGTTCCGTTGGTACTTGTCATTAATATCAATGATCTGGATGATAATGTGGTTAAATGGATCTGCAGATTTCCAGATGGCACCAAGATTGGAGTGCAGTCGACAGCGAGGAGTACAGTAGAAAAAAGGAATCTGGAAATACAGGTTCATAATTCATTAAAAGTGGTAGTACAGGTAGATAGGGCCATAAAGAAAGCATTTGTAAATCAAATTACTGAATACAGGAGATGGGATGTTATGTTGAAGTTGTACAAGATGTTGCAGAATTGTGTGCAATTATGGTCACCTACCTACAGGAAGATGTAAACAAGGTTAAAAGAGTACAGAGAAAATTTACAAGGATGTTGTCAGGAATGGAGGACACGAGTTATAAGATTGAATAAGTTAGGACTTTATTCCATGGAACATAAAAGATTGAGGGAGAATTTAATAGAAATGTACAAAATTATGAGGCGTAAACGCAAGCAGGCATTTTCCCTCGGAGGTTGGGTGGGACTACAACTAGATGTCATGGGTTAATGGTGAATAAGGGTAACACGAAGGGAAACTTCTTCACTCAGAGTTGTGACTGTGAAGTGAGCTGCCAGTACATCTGGTACATGCAAACTTGATTTCAACATTTAAGAGAAGTTTGGATAGGTACATAGTCTGCGAGCAGGTGCATACAACTAGGTAGTTTAAATGGGTTGGCACAAATTAGATGAGTCAAAGACCTTGTTTCTGTGCCGCACTTTTCTATGACTATGACTTGAAATGTGTTCAGGAAACTTTCCTTAATCATTATACAAGTTCCATTGAGAGTGAGTGTGGTATTAGATCTATTAGGGAATGAGACAGGGCAAATGACAGAAGTTTGTGTAAGAGAACACTTTGCATCTAATGATAACACAATTAGTTTTAATTATGGAGGTAGGACTGGTCCTCGGGTTAAATTCCAAATTGGCAAAGGCCAGTTTAGATGGTATCAGAAAGAATTATCAACAAACCTGTACATTGAGACAAGTTGTTTTCAGGCAAAGTTGTGCTTAGTGAGAGGCCTTCAAAATGAAATTCCAAGAGTACAGAGTTTGTATGTTCTTGTCAGAATAGAAGGCAAAGATAAAAGGTTTAGGGAACCTTAGTTTGAGAGATATTGAGGCCCTGGTTAAGAAAAAGCAGATGCACAGCTGGTATAGGCATGTAGGAACAAATGAATTACTTGAGTATAAGAAATGCAAGACAAAACCTTAAGGAGGAAATCAGGAAGGCTAAAGGTTGCTCTAGCAGACACCGTGAAGGAGAATCCAAAGGGCTTCTACAGATATATTAAGAGCAAAAGGCTAGCAGGGGAAAAATTGGTCCTGTGGAAGATTAGAGTGGCAATCTACAGGTGGATCCTAAGGAGGTGGGGGGTTATCTACAATGGATTTTTTTGCATCACTATTTACTCGGGAGATGGGCATAGCATCTATAGAAATGGGGCATAGCAGCTGTGAGATCATAGCCCCTATACAGATTACAGAGGGGGTGGTGTTTGATGTCTTGAGGCAAATTAGCTTGGCAATGTGCTTCAAGTCACCTGCTCTTGTGGTCCCCACCTTGGAGGTACAGACTAACCTTACCCCTATACTGAGTCAAGACTACCTCTACAATAGCAATAGTGGATATTTTTTTTCACCCATCTACAAATACTAGACACCTGACATTATATATACAGCATTTTATCACTGTCACCAATTTTAGCCACTGTAGTATTTAGGGGAATTGTTACCAACTTGTTCTTAAACAAATATTTGACTGTTAAAACGGATGTGATAAAAGTAATGTGCCTTCAAAAACCTTTACATATAAATTACCTCCAAGGCAAACGCAGAAAGGGGGAACAAATAAATCACAAAATCTAGGTTCCTAATGGAGCCAATTTACTTTGAATGGAGTTGGCAAGTTCTGATCTTCTTATAGGGTCTTTGTCAAGCTGACAAAGAATTATGCTCCTTTCATGAGTGACTTTGCAAACTCCATTTAGACTACTTCATTGCTTTTACTCTTGCTATTATTTTTATTCCCAGTGCAAGAAAATGGAAACTTTAGACATGGAAAAACAGAACAAATAACTAAATTGATAAGGCACTTTAAGGAATCTAAGTACTGTATTAGAAAAAAAAAAGTACTATGGAATCGAGTGAACTTGAAAAAGACCCAATGATTTGCATCCTAAGGTTTTAAGAAGCCTTTGGAGATACTGATTTCTCTGATTTCTATTTCCAACATTCTATAAATTGTGGATGGTTCCTGTGGATGGAGCAAAGCAGTTGACACCGCACTACTAAGGAGAAAATGAGAAGCTATCAACATGCTAGCCTAACATTGGCCATCATGGAAACACCTGGAATCTATTATGAAGCTGGAGGTAAAATACCTTGAAAAAAAATTATAGGGTCAATCAGAGTCAACGTGAAATCATGAAATGAAAACCACATCTAGTGATGTGGAGTATTTGTAATTTCAGAAAGCTTTCAACAATGTGTTTTGAAAATGGGAGGATGTTCAGCAAGGTTAGAACACACGGAATTATGGATAAATAAAATGAAAAATATTTTAAATTAGCTATCAGGTGGAAAATGAAGTGGGAATAAATGATGATCCTACTTATGTTCATAAAACCTTGTTATCTCTTGCAAATCAAATTTATGACTATTTGAAACTATTTATTTAAAACTAATTTATGACCATATCTGTTAATTTGAAAGGAACTATGTAAAAGCTAAGAGCTTTCTTTATTTATTCTAAAAAAAATACTAAAATTCACAATGAAAATAGTAGAGTAAATTTAATTCATTGGTCAACCATTATTTCTATAAGCAAGTGGCCTGCAAGGCTACATAACATTGTGCTGTTCATAAGTTTTTGTTCATACAAGGACACTGACTTTCAGAATTTAAGTATCAGTCATTCATGCAGGAAAAATCTTTAGAATCAGTAGCCAGAATTGCACCTAATTTTAAAATGCCAGAGATGAAGGCAGAGGGGTGTGCAATGACAATGAAGGATTAAATTTCAGGAGCAGAATTCAATATCCGAGTGTTTATATTGCAGATTTGGTGCATACAACAGAGAAAAAAGCTCCAGCATTTCATAAATATGATAACTTGGACTCTAAAGGCTTAAGTTACAACAAACCTTTATGCTGTCACACTTCTTATTCGTCATTTTGTTTCTACAGGTTATATGGATATAAAATTATATTTTAAGGGATTTTTCAGAACACCTGAACTCATTGGTTGATAGTCTTTACCTGTTTTGAGTAACCAGAAGACTGCTCCACTGGTTCATGGTGCCACCGAGTGCTGGGGCAGGGGGCAGTGTGCAGTGTGGTGGAGGACAGAATGCATGAAGGGTGGTGACTTGCCCTGGGTTTTCGTTGTTGTACATTTTATGAGATGCTCTGCAAATTAGTAGCCACACAGTCCTAAGTTTAAAGCAAGTACAGCAGGGGGCTAAGCACACAGCCTTGTGGTGCACCTATGCTGACTGAGGTTGGGTAGGAGATGTTGTTGCCAATCCAAACTGACTGTGGTCTCCAAGTGAGGAAATCCAGGATCCAATAGCACAAGGAGGTATTGAGGCCAAGGTCGAACTTATTGATTAGTTTTTGAGAGGATGATAGTATTGAATGCTGAGCCGTAGTTTATAAAGAGCATCCTGATATATGCATCAATGGTAAACTGACAGTTTTGCCTTATGTGCCAACTTTTCTGCAGTACATCAACTACCTGCACATTCATGCAAGGCCTTTCGCTTCAGGAAATACTCTTTAAAAAAAAGAAAAAGCAAACACTGGCACAGAATATAAAATACAGGACATTAGGGAGCAGTTTATAAGAGAAGGGTTGAGATCGTAGTGGGCAGAAGAGTAGTCAGACAGTGCGGAAATAGGCCCTTGGCTTACCAAGTCCACCATCGAGAACCCACCTATGCTAATGATAGGAAACTGGAACAAAAGATAAACTAGAAGAACTCAGTGGGTTGAGCATCTGTGGAGGTAAAAGGATGGTAGACTTCTCAGGTTCAGACCTGCGTGGAGAGCAAGATAGCCTGGACACAGAAATTAGAAGGAGGTGTGAGACAGAAGCTGGTAGGTGATAGATGAATCAGATTAACAGGGGATGATGGGCAGATGGAATAGAGCTGGGGGAGGGGATGGAAAGGTGACAATCTACCCATTTTTATTTCTCCTTTCACTCACCTTTACTATTACCTTCCTCACTGGTTCCATCTGCCAATCATTCCCGTAACTGGTTCCACTAATCACCTACTAATCTGTCTCTACTCTTCTTTCTCCAGTTAGCTATATCTACCCATCATTCCCCCCACCCCATTCTCACAGCAGCCCCTCACCTCACTCTTCTCACTAACTTACAACAGCTATTTTACATTTAAGCAACCAGTACTAATGCAGATCCTCGACCAGCTAAGTTCTTCCAGTGGTTTACCCATATCTACTGACCTACTTAACCAGCACTTGACCTTTATCTTCCATGCCTTGGTGATTCAAGCATTCATTCAGAAATTTTTTAATATTATGGGAGTATGTGCTTCCACCACCTAATCACAGAATGCGTTCCAGGTTCCAAACACCAAGGGATTCTTCCTCAGATCACCTCTGGGGAATAGGGAAGTCTTAAAATATTGTTCCACAGAGAAGAATTGAAGTCCCGAATGATCTGCTACCAATGGATTGTTTATGATTGTAAAAGCATTTGGAGCTCTGGAACCTGTAACGAGGTCCATTGAAAATACCGTCCAAGAGCTTGTGCTGTTTTATTCACACAAGATGGATGAAGTCATTCAACCAGCGCAAATGAAAAAAAAAACTGCTCAATTATAAATTTTTACAACAGTGGTGAGGTTCATCAACAACAACGAGACAGCCTACAGAGAGGAAGTAGAAGAGCTCCAGGCTTGGCGCCAGGCAAATAACCTCTTCCTCAATGTCAACAAGTCAAAGGAAATGATTATCGACCTCAGGAGAACTTGCACCAGTCACACCCCTCTCTACATCGGCAGCACAGTAGTGTAAACTGTGAGCAGTTCCTAATTTCTGGGATTTACATCTTGCACAACCTCTCATGGTCCCAGAACACATCATACACAATCAGGAAAGCTTACCAATAAAGGACCTCCCCCCCCCCCCACCCTGCGCAGGAACTGTTTGTCCCACTTCCATCACAAAGGCTATGTAGCATCCTTGGCAAGAACAGCAGACACCACAAAACAATTACTTTCCCCAAGTAATAAGGCTGATCAACACCCATTAACCACCCCGCCACTCCCCCCCACCACCACTACTTTATCATTTTGTATCAGTCACCTTATTTATCTCCTGTACCTAGCTTCACTTTATGTAGATACAATCTATGTATATAAGTTATTTTATGTATTTATATTTATTGTGTTTTTATTATTGTGTTATTCATCTTATTTTTTTTTATTGAGCTGCATCAGATCTAGAGTAACAATTATATCATCCCCCTTTACACTTGTGTACTGGAAGTGACAGTAAACAATCTTGAAAAATAAGTTCCCTCTCAAAACTGTCTGTGATGTGCAAAAAGCACAATTAATTTCCACTGCGGTATTTTATGTGGTCGTCAATTCCAGCACAAAACTTTTCTTTACCAGCCAAAACTGATCCTCGCTCTCTTATGTTATCTGAAACCTTGACGCCCTCTAACAGGAGGCTCAAAGCTCTTGAGAGACACGTTCTTCCATATTGAGTGGAAAGTTTAAAAAAAATTAGTGCCCTATGCCAGCTCACAGAGTTGGCCATATTATTCATATTTCCAACACCAAACTCCCTAAATAGAAACTATATTCAGTGTTTACAGAGGAATAGGTTACCATGTAGCTAGAGGAAAACAATATCCCCACCAACTCATGGGAATCTGCGGATCTGGACTCTCAAAGTGGCGAAGGAGAATACAGGATACACTTCGGAATCATCGTAGGTCTAATGATCAGGAGTACACAGAGGCATGAACTATCCACCAAATTATTCTATTAATCACTTCCTGTGGAGTGAGTCTGTAATTCCCACACTGACCTTATCAATTGTCTTAGAACCCACAAAAACAAGAATGAGGCTTCTTAGGAACAAAGAATACTAAATGGTTTATTTGTGGATAAATTCATTTGAGTTTTATTTATTGCATTTAAGTAATTTCCATAATTCTGAGACCTCTACTTATTAAGGTGCTCGCTGCTTTGAAATGCGCCCACTTTCATCACCTTAATACACTTTGCAAATAGATAAATATACATTTTAATGCAAAGTAGAATATAAACAATTATCTTCCACTCTTCTGATTGACTGCACAAAATCATTTCCAATCTTATGGAAGTTAGGGCAAAAATAACCTCATTTTAAACATAATTTTCACCCATGGAGGAAATTCTATCCTGAAGTAAAGATATTCCAGTGTGAAGAGAGTTGTCAGAAGCAGCATTGCAGCAGTGGAATTGTCTTCATGTGGATGAAATGTGAAATTGGAAACACTCTTCTGAGCTAATTAAACCACTGATGCTTATACAACTTGGCTTTCAGCCTGAACTGGCATTTGGAAAGAGCGATGCAGAAAATTACAAGAGCAGGAACAAAGAAACTTATTCCATGTTTGCAAATAATACAAAGAATCCGGCATCTAGGTACTAGACCTCGATACATCAAAGATACACCAAAGGTGACTGCGCAGGTTTAAGAGATGCCAATACTGGAGATGCAGTGCCCATATTGTGATGGATCAAAGTACAATTGCACAACACAATGCCAATGAGGAGATTACAAAGCAGAGTTGCATCAAAGGCTGGAGTATTGAGTACTGCAGAAATATTAGTGAAGTCGTGCAGCAACGGTTGTCCCAGCCAAAGAGAATGGCAGTGGTGTAAACAAGTTTGTATTTGAACAAAGCAGCTTTAAAATATCTGCAAAAGATCAATGTCCCTCAGTGGATTTAATAGCAAGGCTTATGAAATTCCACTTTAAAAAGTGCTGAAATTTACTCATTTTAGGAAAATAACAGCAAAAGCTACTTTAAAGGCTCAAATATTGATACATTGAAGCCTTCTAAATAATGCCTTCAAAAGATACACAGATTCAAGTTGATAAAATCTAATTAGATTCTGAAACAGCCGTATGCAGCTGCGGAAATAGAAGCCCAATACAATAACAAATTTGCTTCCAGCATATGCACATAACAACCATTTTTTAACATAAAAGGTAAGACTTACTTTCAGCTTGACTTCCCTAATTTTGACTATTGCATGTAATAGTTTTGTGACAAAAAAAAATCTCATGAATATATTTAACTTTGCTAATACAAACCACAAGTAGTTTCATGCTGTTCTTTTACAGGGTGTGGACTACACAAGCCTGAATTCATTGCCGTACACAATCACAGAAAGAGATTATGAGCCAACTTCTTGAGTTGTACCATTTTAGTGGTGCAAGTTGTGCCACACTGGAAGGCAGGAAAGGAATTCCAGGATTCCAAACCAGCTATATTGGAAGGTAGAAGGATCCGAGGTGGTTTTGGACTTGCAAAGAAAACTTGCGAATGGTGGAGCAAACGTGTTCCTGCTGCTCTTGTCCCAGGTTTGAAAAGAGCAAACTTGGGAGATGCTGGCCTTGATGTGAAAGTGAAAGACAAGTCACAGATGATGCACACAGGGTGAAGGGAGTAAAATTTATTTTGGTGATTAAGGTGCCAATTAAGCAGGTAACTTTATCTTAGTTGGAGTCAAACTTCTTGAGTATTATTGAAGCTGCATACAAAAATATTCCATCAGACTATCTTAAATTGACGGTGGAAAACTCCTGTATGGTCAATACATGCAATACTGGTCAATGATGATATGAGGATGCTTATAATGAGGTATTCATCAATACCAATGCAGTTGAACACAAGACCGTAAAACATAGGAGCAGAATTAGGCCATTCAGCCCATCGAGTCTGCTCTGCCATTTCATCATGGTAGATAGCAGATACCACTCAATCCCATATAACTTTTGATTTTTGGGTTTAGGTCATTTACATTTAGCATATGGCTTTGGCTACCAATCTTCTGCTCCTTGAAAATGTATTGTAGACTTAATTTGGAACAATGCATTCCTAAAAGCTGTGAAGCCCAGTCTAGACAATACTGGTATCTGTGGTATGGATGTGAATCAGGAGATGTGAAGTTTATATGTAGTTTCAAAAGAAAGCATTGTCTATACTTTGTAAATATGTGCTAAATCCTTTGTGTTTAGCACATAAAATAACGAGCCACACGTTGGGCCAGCAGACATTTCCACTGCAAGCGTCTCCATATGATGCGTGCTGTACCTTGTTTTGTCAAATAAAGAAGCTGCTTGTATCTACCAGTAATTTTCTCCAACGATTTCATTCATGCAACGACACACCTGCCTTCTCACCATAGCCTTTGATGACTTGACCAGTCAGAAAATGATCAACTTCCACCTTAAATATACCCACAGACTTGGCCTCCATCTCAGTCAATGGCAGAGTATTCCACAGATTCACTATTCTGACTAACAAAAATTCCTCCTTACCCCTGTTCTAAAAGGTCACGCCTCAATTTTGAGCTTATGCCCTCTAGTTCTGAATACCCCCAACCATAGGGAACATCCTTTCCACATCCACCCTATTTAGTCCTTTCAACATTTGGTAGGTTGGTGCTAAATATGATTGAAAGACTTGGTCATTGCTTGGCCCATTGTATGTTATAGGTATTTCTCACCACTTATCATGCCATACCTGAAAATAAAGGCTTGTTACACAGAGAAACAGTAGCTTTCATTATGCAAAGAGTTGTAAATGGAACTGAACTCTGATGGTCAGCAAGCATCCCATTTCTGCCTTTATGATGGACAATTATCATTACCGAAGCAGCTATATTTGGACGGAAGTAGAACTCTGCCCCAGCGTGTTTCTCTAGCAAAGTCCTGGGGGTTGAGACAGCTGCTCTCCAACAACAGACCTTCATCTGTGCAAGGAGTGACTGTCTGACACACCTCCCACAAGTCACTCCACTCAATCAAATGAGACAGTGATGTTGATGACAATCATTTTAACTTTACAGCTGCAATTCACTTCTTATCCATATTTTGGGGCAAAGCAGTAATGGCAACTGGAGTCCCTGCAGAGTTTGAACATGAGTCAACAGCACACTAGAGTCAAGGCACTGCATATGTACTTCAGGTGCTAGGACTTGTATCGAAGCCTTCCCCCACCCCAAAACTTCCACCAGTTTAGAGAGTGGAGCACGTGGACAGGTCATGCAAGCAAATAGTGTTCATGGTGGGGTTTTGGGAGATGGAAAAAGGCAGTGGCAATACAGGATTAATAGGGAAAGGATGGTTGTGGAAAATGTGCATGAGAAAACACTGAGAAGGGCAAATTTGGTCATGGTCAGAAAAGGTAATCAACTTTGAAGATGAAGAAGGTGGGGAGTGCTTTACAGGGAAATCGGTTGTGGAGCTGATTACGCAGGAATTTCAGGGTAAGGATCAGAGAAACTTGAGGACATCAGCAGCAATGATAGATGATGGAAGCCATCACTAAGAATACACACTTAAACCATATTCCAAGATGATAGATGCCTTGGATATCATTGCAGCTGCCTATGCAAAGTTTTTCTCCATTAAAATTATATTAAAGGAGGCCACAAGCTTTCAGTAACATGCTTTCTTGTTATGGACAACATCAGACCAAATGAGAATAAGTTTGAGTAAGTGGCATTAATGCAAATATTATGTCATTCAGTGTCATCTCACTTCTCCATTAGACTCCATGCACACACACACACACACACACACAGGATCTGAGACAAAGGACCTGAAGAATAGAGTCCCTGACGATATTTTGCTGTTAGATTGCTGCTCAATACATACAAAAAATTCTTCTTTCTGATACAAGTCTGCCGCATTATTTTGCGAGATGAAAGTCAATAAATTGGATGTCATCAGAACAATAACTGCTATAAAATAAAGACAAAATATTTCTGTATATAATTGCAAACTCATAAGTGGACACTGAGTCTGTAATACCTAATTAATCTATGCATGTTGCTTCTGATCCAAAAAGTACACCAATTTTACGCTGACTATTCATTTGCACTACAAAGACTAGGGATGCAGGGGAGAGAAAATTTCTTGAATGGCTGGCATTATTTAGAATTAGTCTGATTCTTTAAGAGTGGGTCAATCAACACCTTCTTCCACTCCACTTTCAGATTTCAGAACAGGCAATGAACCCATGAACACTTTCTCAGTAGTTTTTCCACACTTTCTGCACTACTTACTTAACATTGATGCAGCTATAAAGAAGATATGACAGCAGCTATATTTCATTAGGAGTTTGAGGAGATGCGGTGTGTCACCAAAAACACTCAAATTTCTACAGATGTACCATGGACATCATTCTAACTGACTGCATCATCACCTGATATGAGGGTGGGGCAACTGTACAGGATCACAGTAAGCTGCACAGAGTTGTAAATGTAGTCAGCTCCATCATGGGCACTGGCCTCACTAGTATCCAGGACATTTCGAGGAGCAATGCCTCAAAAAGTCGGCATCCATCATTAAGGACCCCCATCACCCAGGACATGCCCTCTTCTCATGGCTACCATCAGGCAGGAGTTACAGGAGCCTGAAGGCACACTCAGTGATTCAGGAACAGCTTCTTCCCCTCTACCATACATATACACAGTATACTTATTTCATTTATATTTTGTATTACTATGTATTGCAATGTACTGATGCCACATAACAACAGATTTCTCGACATATGTGGGTGATGGTAAACCTGACTGAATGACAATGCATTACAATTAATGATACAAAAAAAACAACAACAAGGAGTGTCGGGCTTTGGAAGCAGAGATTACAAATGATGAAATAATAAGAACAATAAGATTCCTGAAAAATGGCAAGAGTCCAGGTTCGGATGGAATAGGTAATGAAGTTTATAAGAAGTTTAGTGACTTATTAGCATCGTATATAGTAAGGTTGTATAGAAAGTCGTTTGAAACTGGCAGGTTACCCCAAACCCTGAACGAGGCCATTATCATGCTTATTCCGAAGAAGGACAAAGACTCAGAGGAGGTAGGATCTTGTAGGCCGATTTCACTGCTAACTTTGGATCAGAAAATTCTGGCTAAAACGCTGGCGAGGAGACTCAGTCAGCAGATAAATAAATTGGTACACTCAAATCAAACAGGGTTTATCCCCAAAAGGATTTCTTTCCATAACATCAGGCGCCTTCTTAATATAATGCATTCCCCAAGACATCCTAAGGAAGACCTTATAATATTAAGTTTAGGTGCTGAGAAAGCATTCGACCAAGTGGAATGACAATACCTCTACGAGGTTTTGAAAAAATTTGGAATGGGAGACAAATTTATAACTTGGATTAAGCTACTGTACAGTAACCCTAGTGCTAAAATACTAACTAATCAGACCCTCTCGGAACCACTCAGTTTGCACAGGGGCACAAGACAGAGCTGTGCATTAAGTCCCTTATTGTTTGTGTTGGCCCTGGAACCACTGGTGGAGACTATACGTTCTCACCCCGAAATTTATGGGTACAATACAGAATACACTATCAACAAAATATCCCTTTATGCATATGATGTTTTGTTGTTTGTAACGAAACCATACATTACTATTCAAGTTTTGCTGGAAATAATCAATTTATTTGGCACTTTCTCAGGGTGTAAGATTAATTGGGGGAAAAGTGAATTACTCCCGGTCCAAGTAGAAGAACAGGAGGGGCTTAAGCAATTTCCATTCAAAATAACCCTTGAGAAGTTTACTTACCTTGGAATCGCAATAACCAAAAAGTATAGTTCTCTATTTGAAGCAAATTTTACCCCTCTCATTGAAAAGATTAAAAATAAAATAGAAGTTTGGAAGACACTCCTAATTTCTTTAGTGGGTAGAGTAAATGCAGTCAAGATGATCTTACTTCCCCAACTGCTCTATCTATTTCAGAACCTGCCCCTTTATCTTACCAAAACCTTTTTTAAAGGATTAGATTTGATAATTCTACCTTTTACATGGAATTCTAAAGCCCATAGAATTGGGAAAGAACATCTCTGCAAGAATAAGACTAGTGGGGGGCTGGCACTACCCAACTTTATTTTTTATTACTGGGCTGCTAACATTAGCCATACAGCATACTGGAAAGATGATACAGTTGTACTTCCCAGATGGCTGGTGATGGAATGTGAGGATTGCCTACCATATTCCATAGGGGCAATCATTATGTCCCCTATTCCGTTAAATAAAACCTATTATAGAGGCAATCCCATTATCCATAGCACCATACAGATGTCGAGACAAATGGGGAAGCATTTGAAACTCAGAACATTATCTTTTCTTGTACCTATATCAGCGAACCCCTCTTTTATCCCCTCATGTATAGATGGGGCTTTTGATGCATGGCAAGAATTAGGGATACACAGCGTTGGAGACTTACACATGCAAGGGATTTTGGCGTCATTTCGGCAGCTCCAGGACAAATTCGGATTGCAAAAGAGTCATTTTTTCAAGTATCTCCAGCTAAGACACTATATAAGATCACATCTTTCTGGTTTTGAGACGGCAGAACCTGATAAGTTAGATAATTATTTAAGATTATGTTTAGGGACAGAACACATCATCGCCTATCTGTATGATGCCATACAAAACAAGTGTCATACAACAATGAATAATATTAAAAAAAGAGTGGGAAAAGGAGTTGGGTACAGAGATAGAGGAGGTTATATGGAATGAGGCTTTGGAGTATGTTAACTCCTGTTCCATCAATGCCAGGCATTGTTTAATACAATTTAAAAACCTACATAGACTACATTACTCAAAAGTAAGGATTCATAAAATATTCCCAGAGGTGTCCCCAATGTGTAAGAAATGTGGAGGTAAATTTGTTACATTTTAAAGTTAAAGTCTGTCCCGAGCCTTGTGGCCCATCAGGCCGGTGCTTATGGTTTCTGTGCATGAAGCGACTGAGAGTAACACTTGAAACAAAAAAACCCCACACATACTTCTTTCTTTTCCTGACTATTAGATTCCTCAATGAGCAAACACTGCAGTCGGTCTTGTAGGCTTGAAGATGTCTTTTCCTACAATCAAGAGAAACAAAATAAAGCGAAATCAGTAACAAGAAACTAAGGCACCATTACATAACATTGCACTTGTAATTTTTGCCATTGTGAATCACTTTTCCCATCCTCTGAATGTGGAAGGAGCCACACCCTATTGCAAGCTTATACCCATCTCCTTTCAAATTTGCATTACTCTGGGCTCATGTATTAAGTCAAATGTGTTGAAAATTGACTCCTCATAATTACTTCAAGAACTCACCACTTTAGCAGACATCAGACAGCAACTATAATTTTAAGTTTCCCATCCCAGACAATTTTACTTATGCCCATTTTTCCATCCATATCTTTCATGTCTCAATACACTTCAAAGGTTTGTGAATAATTATGCAAATATCACCACGAACCAGCAAATTTAAGCACTCCTTCTACATCACCAATCTGGCAAGATTAGTTTTCTTTTGTACTTAAGATTCACACACCAGTACACAAAAATGAGGCCATCAACAATCTCAAAGATAATTTCTATAGTTTATTTTTGTTGCCAATTGAAAAATGACCATCCACTGATAATATTTCTCATACACTGTATTCACAAAGACCAGAAAAAAGGAGGAGTAGTCCAACAGGCCCTTCAAACTTGCTCCACCAGTTAATTTGACCATGTCTGATCTATGTTTCCCTCAGCTCAAGTTCAGTGTTATTTCTCCAAAACCCTCTATTCCCTGGGTCTAGCAAAATATTTATCCATCTCTACCTTAAGTACTTCCATTGATACAGCTATCAGCCACTGAGGCAGAGAATTCCTCAGATTCACCAACTTCTGCAAGACAACATTACTAGCTAGCTTTATTTTAAATGAGCAGCCCTTTCATTTGCAAAAATGTTCCTTATTCGAGATGCTGACAATAGTGAAAGCATCATATCTATCCTATCAACCTCACCAGTTATTCTTATAAACTTAAGGGAATACTGGTAGAAACTATTGAATCTCTCTTGGTAGGACAACCCTCTCATCCCAGAAATTAGTGTGGTGTATCTCCATTAAACGGCCTCCAATGTCTTTTTTTTAAATATAGCTAAGGTGACCAAAACTGTGTGCAGTATTGCAAATGAGGTCACAACAACACCCTGTACAGCTCCAACAAAGCCTTCCTGTTATAAAACTTCATCTCCTTTGCAATAAAGGTCACAATACTCTTGGCCTTTTTAACAAGATGTTGGAGCTGCCTGAGAGCTCTTTGTGATTCTTTCACCCAGATCCCTCTGTACGATAAATAATCTGAACACCTTACCTTACAATTTTCCAAAATATTTTGCCTCAAGTCATATGGTGACTGCCGAACTTTTTCACAAATGGCCTGATAGAGACCAATCAGTTGTCTTCTTTTCTCTTTGACAGGAGAGGATCTAAGGCAGGATTTCCCTATGGCATTCTGATTTGGACATCTGTTGCACTCCTCTGACTACAAGTAAAATAAAGAAATAAAGAAATAAAGAAAAGCTGCACTCAACTTCAACGTTCTTTTAGATGGCAGACAAAATACATTGTGTAAATTAGACTGACAGAATCATAGAGGAACAGAACACGACAGCACAGAAACAGGCACTTTGGCGCAGCCTAACAGTTCTTGTTCTCAAACTGCCTGATGGTAGAAGGTTAAAGAGATTGCGGAACAGACGGGAGGGATCACTGACAACGCTGAGGGCTCTGTGAATGCACTTCTGGTATAGTTCATGCTGAAAGCATCTAAACTGCCAATGCCTGTAAACAGACCATAGCCCCTCCTATCCAAATCTCCCTTAAATGTTGAAATTGAACCACCACTTCCACTGCCAGCTCATTCCACAATCTCACCACCCTCTGAGTGAGGTTTCCCTTCTTGTTCCCCTTAAGCATTTCACCTTTCACACTTAACCCATGACCTTTATTCCTAGTCTCACCCATCCTTGGTAGAAAAAGCCTGCTTGCATTTACCCTATCTTTCCCCTCAATTTTGTATGCTTCTACAAAATCTTTTGCTTATTCTCATTGCTCTAGGAATAAAGTCCTGTTATTTAACCTTTTTTCTATCACCAAGATCAAGTACTTGCAAATTTGCTCTGCACTCCTTCAATCTTATTCTACCCTTCCTGTAGGTAAATGACCAAAACTGCACACAATACTCCAAATTTGGCCTCACCAACATCTCAACTTCAACATACATCCCAACTCCTGTACTCAATACTTTGATTTATGAAGGCCAATGTGCCAAAAGCTTTCGTTATATCCCTGTGACACCACTTTCAAGGAATTATGGATCTGTATTCCCAGATCCCTCTGTTCTACCACACTCCTCTGTGCCCTAACGCTCACCGTGCAAGTCCTACCCTGGTTTGTCCTCCCAAAAGGCAACACTTCACACTTGTCAGCATTAAATGCCACTGTTATTTTTCAGACCATTGTTCCTGCTGGTCTAGATCCCAATGCAAGCTTTGATAGTCTTCCTTGTTGTGGGTGTACGGGGTGTCAGGGAGGAGTAGCTCCTCTGGTGGGGGAACATGCCACGTCCTTTTCAAGGCGGTTTGTCCACCTTTGGTTCCCACCTGGCACTCAACTCTCACCTGTGACTCCCCGTAGTTGTTTGCATGTGACAGCGGCCACACCCTGGGCAACTGCTTCGACAAGCCGGCTAAACTAGGTGAGGGTGGCCGACAGGTCTCAAACCCTCGGTGAGATAGGGAGTTGTCTATCCCAGCATGGGAAGACAGACTCCGGTAGATTGAGCGGATGAGACCAATGGAAGGTCCAACGGTCAAGAAGGCGATCTCCGCAAGCGTCGTGGAACGTGCAGAGCAGGACAAGGCACAGGGGACGACCTGGTCATTCACTGCACCTAGTCCCATCTCCAGCCATCTCGACACTTGTCTTGCTACTGGATCCAGATGGGAATTGGGAAGAGAGAGTGAGGCTGTCGCTGCGCAACTCTCCTTCACTTAAATCCAAATCAAACGCTAGTCTCAACACCATCATCTTTTGACTAATGGTATCGATGCCTTCATCGAAGACGATGGACGAACACGAGATACACCCCTAACCTTGGTGTCATCTGGAAACTTGCTGGTCCAGTTTATCACATTATCACCCACGTCATAGATATAGATGACAAATAATAGACCCAGCAATGATCCCTGAGGCACACCACTAGCCTCCAATCAGAGGAGCAACCATCTACTAGCACTGTACTCAAATGTCCAATCCAATTTACTACCTTATCTTGAATGCCGAGCAACTGAAACTTCTTGACCAACCTCCCACGTGGGACCTTGTCAAATAGTCATAGTCATACTTTATTGATCCCCGGGGAAATTGGTTTTTGTTACAGTTGCACCATAAATAATTAAATAGTAATAAAACCATAAATAGATAGTAATATGTAAATTATCTAACTATTTATGGTTTTATTCCTATTTAATTATTTATGGTGCAACTGTAACGAAAACCAATTTCCCCCGGGATCAATAAAGTATGAATATGACTATTTGACAAGGTCCCACGTGGGAGGTTGGTCAAGAAGTTTCAGTTGCTCGGCATTCAAGATAAGGTAGTAAATTGGTAAAATGCCTTACTAAAGTCCTTGTAGACACCATCCACTCCCTTACCTTCATCAACTTTCCTGGTAACTTCCTCAAAAAACTAAGAGTTTAGGCACAATCTACCATGTACAGCGCCATATTGACAATCCTAATCAGTCCCTGTCTATCCAAATACTTATATAACTGGTTCCTTAGAATACCTTCCAATAACTTATCCACTATTGATGTCAGGTTCAACAGCCTATAATTTTCCATCTTATCCTTAGAGCCTTTCTTAAACAATGGAACAACATTAGCTCTCCTCCAATGCTCTGGTACCTCACCAGTGGCTAAGGATATGTTTGAAGTAACTCTGCTAAGGCCCCTGCAATTTCTGCCCTTGCCTTCCACTGAGTCTGGGGGAACATCTGGTCAGGCCCTAGAGATTGATCCACCTTAATATGCCACCAGACAGCAAATATCTCTTTCTCTGTAAACATTCTATGGTCCATGAATTCACTGCTGCTTTGCCTCACTTCAATATACTCTCTATCAGGCTCCCAAATAAATACAGACTCAAAAAATCCATTTAATGGCTCCCCACCTCTTTCAGTTCCATGCATAAATGACCATTCTCATCTTCCAAAGGACTAATTTTATCCCCTGCTATCCTTTTGCTCTTAGTATATCTGCAGAAGCCCTTTTGGATTCTCCTTGTCTGCTAGAACAACCTAATACATTCTTTTAGCCCTCTGAAGTGTTTCCTTCTCAAGTATTCTCCTGCATTTCTCAGACTCAAGTACCTCATTTGCTCCTTTCTGCCTGTACCAGCTATGCACCATCTTCTTCTAAACCAGGGCCTCAGTAGCTCTCAAAAATCAAGGTTCCCCAAACCCATTATCCTTGCCTTTTATTCTGACAGGAACATACAAACCCTGTACTCCCAAAATTTCACTTTTAACAGTTTCCCACTTACCAAGCACAATTTTACCTGAAAACAATCTGTCTCATTGCACACTTGCAAAATCCTTCCTGACAGCATCAAGATCAGCCTTTCTCCAATGTAGAATCTCAACCAGAGGACCAGACCTATATTTGTCCATAACTATGTTGAACCTAATGACATCATGATTACTGGATGCAAAGTGTTCTCCTACACAAGCTTCTGACACCTGCCTTGTCTCATTCCTTAAAAGGAGATCTAGTATCACACCCTCTCCAGTTGGGACCCCTAGGTACTGAATAAGGAAATTTTCCTGAACACATTTGACAAACTCTAGCCCACCCAGCCCTTTTACTGTATGGGAGTCTCAGTCAATGTGTGGAAGGTTAAAATCACCTACCATCACAACCTTGTTACTTGCAACAGTCTGTGATCCCTACAAATTTGCTCCTCTAAATCCCATTATGTGGTCTATAATATAATCCTAATAATGTCTGAGCAATGCTGTGACATTTTCCCTAATAATATCATCCCTCCCCCATTTAATCCCTCCTGCTCTATCATATCTAAACCAACTGAATCCCACAACACTGGGTTGCCACTCCTGCCCCTTCTGCAAACAAGTCTCACTAATGGCTACAATGTCATAATTCCATGTGCTTATCTGTGCCCCAAGGTCATCCGCCTTTCCTACAATACTCTTGTCATTGAAATATACCCAACTCAGAACATCAGTCTACCGTACTGAACCTTCACAAGTTTCCAAAAAGGTAGAGGTGCTGCTGTGCGGTTTTCGTAATATGCCTCGGACAGATTCCGATTAATGATTTGGATGATGGAATTGACGGCTTTGAGCCCAGGTTTGCAGATGATACAAAGATAGGTGGAGAGGCAGGTAGCGTTCAGGAAGCAGAGAGTCTGCAGAAGGAGCTAGACAGATTAGGTGTATGGGAAAAGAAGTGGCAGATAGATAATAGAGTTGGGAGATGTACAGATGCACTTGTTAGAATGAATAAAGGCAATATTTTCTAAGTGGGGAGAAAATTCAAATATCAGAGGTGCAAGAAGAGAGCTCTCGCGCAGGATTCATTAAAGTTTAACTTGCAGGATTTTTTCCCTCCAGTGGCAAGGCAGGAAGATGCAATGCTGGCATTAATTTTGAGAGGATTAGAATATAAAAGCAGGGATGCAATGCTGAGACTTCATAAGGTTTTGGTCAGACCGTACCTGGAGTATTGAGAGCAGTTATCCAAGAAATGTGCTGGCATTGTAGAGGGCTCAGGAGAATGATTCTGTGAATAAAAGGGTTAACATATGAGGAATGACTCTGGGCCTGTACTTGCTGGAACCTAGAAGAATGGGGGAGGGGAAAATCTCATTGAAATCTGTCAAATATTGAAAGGCCTAAATAGAGTGGATGTGAAGAGGATGATTCCTATAGTGGGGGAGTCTTGGAGCAGAGGGCACAGCCTCAGAATAGAGGGACCACTATTTAGAACAGAGATGAGGAGGAATTCCTTTAGACAGAGGGTGGCGAATCTGTGGAATTCATTGCCACAGACAGTTGTAGAGGATGTCATTGAATATATTTAAAACAAAGGTTCATGTGTTGTTGATTAGTGAAAGGATCAAAGGATACAGGGAGAAGGTAGAAGAATGGGGTTGAGAGGGATAATAAGTCAGCCATGAATGAATGGCAGCACAATTCTGTTCCCATGTCTTATGGTCTTCAACGGTTCATATTTCTTGGTCAGTGGCAAACAGTATTTGCTGTTCATTATAAATATAATTCTTAACAAATTTAAATGAAAGATATCAAGTGTCTTATGTAGTGAGCTTCTTTATAGGTACCTGCGACCTTTGCAACTAATTACACATCTTTTCAACCAGTCTGAACTGTCTGAGTCATGCACTGTTGAAGTTTACTGCAAATCAAAGCCAAAAATTGAAATGGAAATAGAAAGATAAATGGAACTGGGGAGGAATGAGACATGACTGTTCACAAATCTTCTGCAATAAATTAAAGCTGAACAATCAAACTTTGTGGTTCTAAGTTTTGAGCTCCAGAGAGCTGGTTTGGAAGTAATTAAGATCTATCATTTCATTAAGGATTCAGTTACACCTGAACAGACATGATCCAACTTTCTCAAGGTTATTTCATGGTTATCTACCAAATTTGTTTCCACTTCTTGCCTTGCTAGTGTAGCCTTAACTATGCTGTGTAAATAAATGTTTTTCTCACATCAGTTTTGGATATTTTGTCAACTGACTACATTCTAGGTATGCCTATTCCTGACCCCTTCCCCAATGGGAATGAATTTTCTCCATCTCCTCGATCTATATTCTTCTAGATTTCGGATCTCCTAACCTTCTCCATTCCAAGGACAGACACCCTAGACTAACTATTAATCCAGATAATTAATGCCCTACATTCCTGAAATAATTTTGGTACATCTCTCCAAAGATTTACATTTCAAGTTCAGTTTATCAGCCAACTCTACACATGTACACAGTTAAATGAAACAATGTTCCTCTGGGACCAAGGGGCAATCATACAGTACATATAACTTACAGCACATAAAATATTAATACAGAAATATTAACAGCCAGAAAATATTCTGCAGGTGTACGAGTTGAGAAAGTGCATACACAACAGATAGTTGAATATACAACAGCATTCTGATCCCAGTGCTGTCATAAATAATGTGTGCTGGGCGGTAGCAGGGTGTTCAGACATCTCAGATCCTGGGGAAGAAGCCATTACCCAGCCTAACAATTCCTGGTCTCAAACTGCGGTACCTTCTGCCTGATGATAGAAGGTTAAAGAGATTATGGGACAGATGGGAGGGATCACTGACAATGCTGAGGGCCCTGCGAATGCACTTCTGATATACGCCCTGGACGGTGGATGGGGAAGAGGAGACCCTGAAGATTCTCCCAGCAGTTCTCACACTCCGTTGCAGGGTCTTGTGGTCCAGTGCTTTGCAATTCCCATACAAGATGTTGATACAGCTGGTCAGAACACTCTCAATGGTGCCCTGGTAGATTGTGGTTAGAATGAGGGTAGAGAGCCTCGCTTACCTCAATCTCCTCAGGAAGTGGAGGCGCTGCCATGCTTTCCTGACTAAAGAGGTGGTGTTGAGGGACCAAGTGAGGTCACTTGTGATATGCATTCCAAGAAGTGTGGTGTGCCTGCCTCGCTCCAAGGATAAGCCATTGTTGTGCGGTAGGGAGTAGCAAGCCTGCACCCTCCTAAGGTCCACAATCATCTCTTTATTCTTGTCCACACTGAGACTCAAGTTGTTGTGCTTGCACTAGTCCACAAGTTTATCCATCTCCTCTCTGTATGGTGACTCATCATTGTTGCTGATGAAGCCAACTACTGTTGTATCATCAGCAAACTTAACGGTGTGGGCCTAGCAGTACAGTTATGCCTCAGCAGTGTGAGCATGCAGCCCTGTGGTAATAGCCTCAGCAAATCTAACTTGGAGAATCTTAAGTAGGCAGCGCAAGTATACTCTCTTCCCCTTCTTAAATAGCTACCATTTCAAAACTCCCAATCTACTCCTGCTAAATTACTTCAGAAGTAAAATTGGCCTTCCTCCAGCAGAGAGCCTACTTCATTCTTTTTCATAACTACAGGTCTAACTGAATTATGACAACTACCACAAAAATACTCTTCCACTGAATAACAAGGTGATGGCCATTTCCTACTATTGCTGCCCAAACCCTTTTGCCCTCGTTTGGAAATTTGCCTGCAGATTTCACCCATCTTCCTTGGATTTAACATATTGTTATCATATAGCCCAATTAGTGTGATTGGTTCTTTTGTTCAACTCAAAAGTCTCATTCAAAGATCCTTCTAAAATGACAGCCTTTCACGGAACCACAAATGTTTCTTTAACCAATGCTTCCGCTACTCCATTTTTTTTTAATCACTTCTGCAATCTACTCTGAAAACCCTGTAACAGAAATATTAATCTATGCTTAAGTAACAGCTAAAATAACAAAAGCTGCACATCTCTGTAAGTACTTGGTTACCATCTGCCTTGGCAACTAAGCCATTTTTATTCAGCTATAAGCAAATTTCATTTGGAATTATGCCATTTCCATTTTCTAACTTTTGATTTATCTGCCCTTCAAACTCTCTCTCTCTGCTTTTAGCTTCCTAAACTCTACACTCCCTAATAGCATGTGTAATCCCACCTACAAGGATACCGATCTCGATTCTGTTGAAGAGCAACTAGAATCTAAAGCACTGTCTCCTGCACCATCTCACTAACCATATATGATAAACAACAAGAATTCTGCAGATGCTGGAAATTCAAGCAACACACATCAAAGTTGCTGGTGAATGCAGCAGGCCAGGCAGCATCTCTAGGAAGAGGTGCAGTCGACATTTCAGGCCGAGACCCTTCGTCAGGACTAACTGAAGGAAGAGTGAGTAAGGGATTTGAAAGTTGGAGGGGGAGGGGGAGATTCAAAATGATAGGAGAAGACAGGAGGGGGGAGGAATAGAGCCAAGCGCTGGACAGGTGATAGGCAAAAGGGGATACGAGAGGATCATGGGACAGGAGGTCCGGGAAGAAAGACAAGGGGGGGGGGGACCCAGAGGATGGGCAAGAGGTATATTCAGAGGGACAGAGGGAGAAAAAGGAGAGTGAGAGAAAGAATGTGTGCATAAAAATAAGTAACAAATGGGGTACGAGGGGAAGGTGGGGCCTAGCGGAAGTTAAAAAAGTCGATGTTCATGCCATCAGGTTGGAGGCTACCCAGACGGAATATAAGGTGTTGTTCCTCCAACCTGAGTGTGGCTTCATCTTTACAGTAGAGGAGGCCGTGGATAGACATGTCAGAATGGGAATGGGATGTGGAATTAAAATGTGTGGCCACTGGGAGATCCTGCTTTCTCTGGCGGACAGAGCGTAGATGTTCAGCAAAGCGGTCTCCCAGTCTGCATCGGGTCTCGTCAATATATAAAAGGCCACATCGGGAGCACTGGATGCAGTATATCACCCCAGTCGACTCACAGGTGAAGTGTTGATTACCTGGAAGGACTGTTTGGGGCCCTAAATGGTGGTAAGGGAGGAAGTGTAAGGGCATGTGTAGCACTTGTTCCGCTTACACGGATAAGTGCCAGGAGGGAGATCAGTGGAGAGGGATGGGGGGGACGAATGGACAAGGGAGTTGTGTAGGGAGCGATCCCTGCGGAATGCAGGGGGGGGGGGAGGGAAAGATGTGCTTAGTGGTGGGATCCCGTTGGAGGTGGCGGAAGTTACGGAGAATAATATGTTGGACCCAGAGGCTGGTGGGGTGGTAGGTGAGGACCAGGGGAACCCTATACCTAGTGGGGTGGCGGGAGGATGGAGTGAGAGCAGATGTACGTGAAATGGGGGAGATGCGTTTAAGAGCAGAGTTGATAGTGGAGGAAGGGAAGCCCCTTTCTTTAAAAAAAGGAAGACATCTCCCTCGTCCTAGAATGAAAAGCCTCATCCTGAGAGCAGATGCGGCAGAGACGGAGGAATTGCGAGAAAGGGATGGCGTTTTTGCAAGAGACAGGGTGAGAAGAGGAATAGTCCAGATAGCTGCGAGAGTCAGTAGGCTTATAGTAGACATCAGTGGATAAGCTGTCTCCAGAGACAGAGACAGAAAGATCTAGAAAGGGGAGGGAGGTGTCGGAAATGGACCAGGTAAACTTGAGGGCAGGGTGAAAGTTGGAGGCAAAGTTAATAAAGTCAACGAGTTCTGCATGCGTGCAGGAAGCAGCGCCAATGCAGCCATCGATGTAGCGAAGGAAAAGTGGGGGGCAGATACCAGAATAGGCACGGAACATAGATTGTTCCACAAACCCAACAAAAAGGCAGGCATAGCTAGGACCCATACGGGTGCCCATAGCTACACCTTTAGTTTGGAGGAAGTGGGAGGAGCCAAAGGAGAAATTATTAAGAGTGAGGACTAATTCCGCTAGACAGAGCAGAGTGGTGGTAGAGGGGAACTGATTAGGTCTGGAATCCAAAAAAAAGCGTAGAGCTTTGAGACCTTCCTGATGGGGGATGGAAGTATACAAGGACTGGACATCCATGGTGAAAATAAAGCGGTGGGGGCCAGGGAACTTAAAATCATTGAAAAGTTTAAGAGCGTGAGAAGTGTCACGAACATAGGTCGGAAGGGATTGAACAAGGGGTGATAAAACAGTGTCGAGGTATGCAGAAATGAGTTCGGTGGGGCAGGAGCAAGCTGAGACAATGGGTCGGCCAGGACAGGCAGGTTTGTGGATCTTGGGTAGGAGGTAGAAACGGGAAGTGCGGGGTGTGGGAACTATAAAGTTGGTAGCAGTGGATGGGAGATCCCCTGAGCGGATAAAGTCGGTGGTGGTGTGGGAGACAATGGCCTGGTGCTCCTTAGTGGGGTCACGATCGAGGGGTAAATAAGAGGAGGTATCCGCGAGTTGTCGCTGTGCCTCGGCAAGGTAGAGGTCAGTACGCCAGACTACAACAGCACCCCCCTTATCGGCGGGTTTAATAATAAGGTTAGGATTAGTGCGGAGGGAGTGGAGAGCAGAGCGTTCCGAAGGAGTGAGGTTGGAATGGGGACAAGGTGCGGTGAAGTCGAGACGATTAATGTCCCGTCGGCAATTAGCGATAAAGAGATCCAGAGCAGGCAGAAGACCAGAGTGGACTGTCCATGAAGAAGAGAAGGGTTGAAGATGGGAGAAGGGGTCATCGGTGGGGGTGGAAGAGTCCTTGCCGAAGAAGTAGGCTCGGAGACGGAGACGGCGGAAGAAAAGTTCCGCATCATGGCGAACACGGAACTCGCTGAGGTGTGGGCGAAGGGAGACAAAGGTGAGGCCCTTACTGAGAACAGAGTGTTCTGCCTCCGACAGTTGAAGGTCGGAGGGGATGGTAAAGACCCAGCACGGATGAGAGCTGGGATCAGAGGGGGGAGGGGGGAGGCTGGGGGTGTCAATGGAGAGGGGAGGGTTGGGGTGAGAGGAAGATGGAGCCTCTGAGGGCCCAGGAGTTGACGGTGGGATCTGAGGAAGACGGGGCTGCGGAGTGGTGGTGGGGGAAGGGGAGACGGGAGTCACAGCAGCAGCACATAAAGACCCGGCCTGGAGTTCAAGGCTGGCGTCGCAATTGGTGGTTGCATATATGATCATCTATGATCATCTTTTTCCTCATATTCGATATTCATTTGCATGTAACAGGTATTCGGTGATTACTATCTTGAAGTCAAACTTCATAAATCTCTTTCTTAGAAGTGCTAAAACCTGTTTGTAGAAACTCAGCTCCATTTCTGCTCATATTCTTGATATTTATATAGATCATGAACATCAATCCCATACCAGATATTCTGTAATAACTATGTACTTGACCCAGGCATTGGGAAGGTTGCACACTACCCTGATATCAAATTGGAAAGCATGCAAAAGCTTGTCTGCTGCTTTAACAGTAGAATCATTTCTAACATTTGCTTTCCCAACTTTTCTCCTCCCTCCAGATGCAGCCAAACCACCCAGTGTGCTAAGCTCTTAGTTCTGGCTATAGATCACAATATTTTCAACTAAATACTGGCTATAGAGAAAGATTATCTATTATTTTTGTTGGGGGAAATGTTACTTGCCACAAATTGTCAATGTTGTTCAATAGGGATTGGCTGCTTCATTCTGTGGAAAAGCAATTATGTTTTGCCTTTTCCTCAATGAAAGTCAGGTTTTATCAACCCATTCACAAAAGCATGGGGCTCCTCACAAACACCTCCTCCCTTTTTCCTGTGCATGCTCAGCTCACACACTGAGCAATTTGTTTGAAGACACAAGAGACCACAACTGAGTGTGATACTAACCTCCCAACCAATCCAGGCAATGGAACTGTTCCTCAGTCAAATTCGGAATATCTTTCTCTCCAAAGATAAATTGTCCAATGTGTACACTTCCAGTGGATACAAGAAACTAAACATGGCCAAATTCTTGTAAAACTATGTGATAGAATAAAAGTGAGACAGGGGAAATGGCATTTCATGATGACATCATCATGCCACTCTGAACACTGGCTATTGACCACTGGTGTTGATATCCATTTCTGTTCTGTTGTGAAGCCAGAATCCAATATGGATAGAATCTTATTATCCAGGAGAATTCCTGCGCCTGCTCCGCCTACTGCTTTCTAATTGGGGGATAAGCTGGACCCTTTGGGTCATGAGTTACTGTAACTACCCTTGTAGTATGGTATGCCACAGACTGGGAGAGACGACCTTTAGGGATACGTTAGACATAGGATATCCTTCAGTAATTATATGGACAGCAGGCATTAATATAAACAAAAACCAGTGTTCAAAAAAACCTGGCTGAATGTAAACTACAAGCAGTTTTAAAAGTAGAAGCACAGCACTGTAAACCATTAGAACCAACTGTAGAGCACAAGCTACTGACCTACAGTAGGAGACTGCTCAAGATTTGGATGCGTATAATTTTGAGGACAGAATCGATTGCTTTGTGGCCACGTTTGTGGCCGGTACAAAGGTACATGGAGGGGCAGGCCAAGTTAAGAGTATATTTCAAGAAGAGGTTGATAGGTTCTTGATTAGCAAGGGGGTCAAAGGTTATGGGGAGAAAGCAGGAGAATAGGGCTGAGGGGGATAATAAATCAGCCATGATGGAATGGCAGAGCAGACTCAATGAGCAGAATATGCCACACCCTGCTCCTATATTGTATGGTCTTGAGAGGTGACTTACAAACTCTCATGACTGTGACATATTCTCACATACATCAGCTATACAATGACACAGTGTTAACTGGCCTAGACCATACCAAGCTTAAGATATCTTCAACAATATGATCAAGTACTAGACCACATTTATTTTGGTATTCAGCACATAAATCATGGTTAAAGGCATACTTGTTCCATTGGTCAGCATTTGGGATATTTGAGCACCCAGAAAGTCAGCCTTGACAACAACAATCTTTGGTGTCTGGGTTCTGCATTCTCAAATGTTTTTAGACTTTGCAACCTGGAAGGAAGCTCTGCCTTGCTGAGTTGCTGCAGCCCAGGAATTTTTTGTTATTGCTCAGCAACCAGCCAGCTTAATTACTCTTGCCAATGTACACAAAATAACTTTAACCTCTAAACAGAAAGCTCAATGTCATCTAGGACAAAGCGGTCAACTTTATCAGCACCATATCTTCCACCTTAAACATTGTTCCTTCATATCATGGATCAACCTGGTTGCAAAAACTTTAAAAGGTTTGTTCAACAGCACCTGCAAGTCGATGCCATTGCTGCTGCAACTGTTACTACTAACTTGGTGGGGGTGGGTATGTTTAGAAATACCAAAACCACCAGATTGGGTTCAAGAATGTCAGTGGTGCAGTTCCCTGTATTTGCAGAAGAAAACAAATCTTGTGCAGGATGTGAGGACACATTGATATTGTAAATATTGCAACAAAGATAAATCATTCTAACTGCACAAGTTTATAATAGACTTCCAATATCTGTACCTCCCTGCGGTGAACAATGCAATTACTACCCTGTAGGCATATCTGTCAATTGTAGATTGGCTGATTTACCCAATTCAACTGGAAGTGAGAAAGAATTGATTTTCATAGAATAGATTGGCCTCAAGTTATATTTAGACTACAATAATCTTTCTTCCATTGAGTGCTGTGCTAATTTGAAGAGAGAGTTTTCAATCTGAAGTGATAATAGAAATGTGATTTTGCCTAAAGATAATCACTGGTGGATTACACCAGAGAATGCAGTAAACTTCAATATAATTACACTTTTTTCCCCTCATCCAGATAATACCATTATAGTTTTTCCCCAGTTAATAAAGTGGTTCTTTTCCAATAAAACTATTCTCCTTTTGACCAGCTGAAACACAATTTGAAACTTACATGTTCATCATTCAATAGCCTTTGTTGCCAGAAACAGAGTGAAGATGCTCAGGGGTTTTCATTGCCCATTGATTATTTCATAGACTCCATTCCTTTAACCTGATCAAATATAAATGCTATTGGTTTGCATGGACACTCATTTTAAAGGTCGTGTCCAAATATATTCCCTTTTCTTAGTCATAATGAATAAAACTAAGATTAGGGAACCTACTTGTTAGGTAACAATTTAAATAAATTAAAAGACTTTGTTGCAGCAAAGATTTGTTAAATGACTGAGGGGAACCTGTAGTATTATTCCATTTACAATGCCTATCCCATAGACTAATGGGAATTTAAAAAAAAACCTTCTCCATACACTCATTCCTAATCTTGAAATCACAATCCTATTTAAAATAGGAGTGTATTCAGTTAGCATTTTCTACTCAAACTGCAGTTGCATATTCTAATGTTGAGTGGTCACAGAGTTCCCCTCAAAATGCCAGTCTCTTTTTGGCATGAATTTGACCTGTTTTTGGTACAGAGTGGGAAGCGCCAAACAGACATTCTGTAATGATCAATAAACCAATTGTTTGGAATCAAAAGACCTTGCCTGGTGACTCAGGGTTGAGAGTGCCTGCACCCATGCCAGCACAGCCCCTGGCACTCCTTCTCTGCCACTTGCCCCACACCTCTCTCAGCGCTCCATCCTCACTATTCCCAACATCTTTTGCTCTCATAAATTTTACAAATTTGTTCTCAGGTCCACGTTGACAAATACAGTACTGCGCAAAAGTCTTAGGCACTCTAGCTGTATATGTGCCTAAGACTTTTGCACTGTACTGTATGCTGCTTTTCATTTCCTTTTCCAGTCATGGTTGCATCATCCTGCCCTTAGCATACTTCTTCTTCGGGATACATCTATCCTACGCCTTCCAAATTTCTGCCATGAACTCCAGATATTGCAAGTTCTGCCATCACCCCTGCTAGTGTTCCCTTGCAATTAACTTTGGCCAACTCCTCTCTCATGCCTCTAAAATTCCCTTTACTCCACTGTAACACTGATTCATCTGACTTTAGCTTCTCCCTCTCAAACTGCAGGGTGAAGACCATCATATTATGATCACTGTCTCTAACGGTTCTTTTACCTTAAACTCCCTAATCAAATCTGGTTCATCATACAACACCTAACTCAGAATAGCCTTTCCCATAGTGGGCTCAACCACAAGCTGCTCTAAAGAGCCATCTTGTAGGCATTCTACAAATTCTCTCTCTTGGGGCTAACCTGTACCTATTACATCCGTCCTAGGCTCTACACAAATTTTTGTCCAGCCAGCTCATTCAACACGGGTCGCCAGCTCCAACAGCTTATGACCACAACAGGAGGTCTAATTTCCTCGGGACCCAGCAGCAACTAAAGCTAAAACCAGCTGCAGTTCTCAAAAAGGAATGTTGCCCTGAAGCTGCAGCAGTAACTGCCAGGTATTTAGCAACCCATTCTGACCTGAAAGACAACCAAGAACAGCACCTCCCTTGTGAGAAAACACTGGAGTGCAGTGCTGTTTAATAGATACTTAGATAATTAAGGTGCAGAAGGGTACTATGCTAACACAGGCAAATGGGATTAGTGCAGATGAGTAAGAAGGTCAGTATCTATTGCTGGTCCAGTTCCTGTATGACTCTATGTTTCTACATCTAATTGTACACGACTGGCAATAAGCTACCTCTCCCCAGTGTCACATGTTCACCTCACAGCTACATGCAATCAGCTCTGCTAAAGCAAATGTGAATTATCGCACATTCGCAATTCCAAGAAATAATTAGATGCCACCTCAGCATTGCAGCAATGCAAATATTCATTAGAAACGAGGTCATTATACCTCCCATAGTGTCTGTAAAATAATACAAGCAAACTGATTTCACAGAAGTGCTCTCAATGCACAAACAAATGTTACCTCAGTTGTTACGATTGCTGTTTTTACCTTCAAAAAATTACATGGGCCTTGGACACTTTCCACAATACTGGTAGCAGCTGTTTTCGGTTTGCAGACTTTCAATGTCTTTGGGGTTCTGCCACACTTTGCTTGCTCCTTTGTAACTGGTAATTTCATTTGAGATTCAAAAAACGCCTTCCTTTCACTCACAAAAGGTCCACAGGTTATCTTGACAGACTGTGAACCTACAAGACGCAGTAAAGAAGAACACATTGAAGTGCCCGTGCTTCTACGATATATCCCCTCATATACCCTACATATGTCATGTCAAAAAAAAAACACAACTCTACCCTACCACTCCCTGTAGTTGCCAGTTTGCAAAATCCCAGAAATGGCAGTGATCATCCTGACCTCAGTGGCATGACTCAACACATCTCTCACTCATCCACCTCTCTGGCATGATCAGGAATAGTCAACAGAATGCCTCCATATGCAATTTATATAATAATCCTTACAGCTGACAGAAAAGTTTCACCCTAGGTCCATATATAAGTGAATGCACAATAAATAACTAGAAAGTTTAACGATCCAAATATTTCTTACAAATCATGTTTGATGACGTTATCTTATTCAATTTTTCTGAATTCAAATCCTTCATCTTGAAACAAATAAACTTCCTTTTGTTGCTTTGTAAACTTTAAATAAAAGGATCGTATAAAACTGTGGTGCAAAAAAATGCCACATACCTGATTTTGTTTCTTCAGGATGCTGTGGAAAGTTTGAACTATTCAATTTCAGTTGCAATGAAGATTTTTTGGTATCATTCGGCAACCATCTCTTATGAATAACATCATTCTTAACAAATAAACAAGGAAATACAATAAAATCCAGCAGGTTAAGTTGATATTTCATTATACTTGTCAATCTATCAGCTAAGTTGAAAGGCACAAAGCATTTTCTGCCAAAATTCTTGATATTACTAACCTATTAACTTCTTCGCAAAGATTCACATCACAATCAATCACACCTTTTCCACAAATTCTGAATCAATCCCATTTTTTGTTTTTCACTTTACATTCTCTCCAGATTATGCCACTCATCTACACACTAGGGCAACCGACGGTGGCCAGCAAACCTTCCAACTGACAACACTTCGGAATGTGGAAGAAAACCAAAGCACCCAGAAAAAATCCACACAGTCACAGAGAGAATATACAAACTTCACATATACAGCACCAAAGGTTAGGTTTGAACCCTAGTCCGTTTTGTCACTGTATTAACCAAATGTTAAGTAGTTATTAATCTAATAATATTTTTATCACTTTTAAAGTGATACTGAGGCAAAGCCTTCTGAGGCAATAGCTTCAAATGCGTTTTAAAGTTTAAAAAGCTGATACTGAATATGAAATAATCATTGTTATATAAAGGTAGCTTCCCCAAAACAGAATAGGGCAGATACATGACGACTGTCACCAATTAAAAATAGAAAAGATAGTTAATACAAAACATGACACTTGAACTGTAATACTGCAAGGTAAATGTACTCACTGCAGTGCTCCAAAGATTGAAGACTGGCACTCCATCCACCACTTTATCCATTTCTCACAGACATTTAACCTCTCTGAGCAGTTCCTATGAAATTGTCAATTGTGTATAATTATATATCCTAAAAACATCTCGCTCTCTTTTCATTTGACAGCAACAGTGATGAAGAAATTAAGTTATAACATTGAAGCAACTTGAAAGAATACAATTTGTACTAAGTTTGAACTGGACATTTTTAGTCTAATTAAGGCAACTGAATCATGTATTGCACTTCCAAGTTAAAAAAAAAATTGTCACAAAGAATAATAACATAAATGTTTAAGTATACACACATCTTATTGTTTTACTTGTATTATAACAAGATTTTGTTTACTTGGAATTTTTTTAAAAAGCACATTAACAATTATCTAATGCAACAATAATACATTAACAAAATTCTTACCAAGTATAGTTAAGACTTTGAATTTTGCTGTTGATCAAAATTTGGGGGAGTTCTACCAGTTCCTCCTCAAAATGCATCTGTTGAAAAGCGAGTCAGAAAATGGTGTTGATTAATTTATTCAATGATGAAAGGAGGCATGCAAAATAACAGCACTGCAATACAGACAGAAAACAATTAAAGGCAATTAATTGTTTTCAATTAAACAATTTAAATAGTGATTTTTGATAACCACTATGATCAATAATTTTAAATATATAGCTCAGTACATCTAATGCTCTGTAAATGAAGCAAAACAGAATGTGAAGAGTTCTATTTATATTAAAATAAGCCTCAGAAATTTAATTTGTGATAAAGATGGAACTGATCTGTCTGCACAAGTACAAGATGCTTGCCTCAACGGCCTATAAAATCACGATAGTAATGCACTGTCCGTGCTCCCCACTCTGCAACTCAATTAGTCCACATTTTCCTGGATTTCAATATTCTATTTCCTGAACCGTATGATACAAGGTGGATGGCAACACCCTGTTTCTCCTGGAACCTTTTCACTCCTGCATGATAGGTATTACAAGATCAAAACCAAAAAATGCTGGAAACATTTCAGATTCTTAATTGCTTCACTGCTGAAAGTGTTTCCAGCATCTTCAGTTTTGTTTTGACACTTCAACCTCAGAGAGTGCCAAAAAAAATATTCACCCCTCCCCCCCCCCGAATTTTATATGTTTTATTGTTTTACAACATTGAATCACAGTGGATTTAGTTTGTCTTTTTTCGGCACTGATCAACAGAATAGACTCTTTCAAGTCAAAGTGAAAAAATTCCACAAATCGGTGTAAATTTATTACAAACATTAAACACAAAATAATTGATTGCATAATTACTCACACCTTTCAAGTCAGTATTTAGTAGATGCACCTTTGGCAGTAATTACAGCCTTGCATCTGTGTGGATAGGTCTCTATCAGCTTTGCACATCTGCACACTGCAATTTTTCCCCATTCTTCTTTACAAAGCTGCTCAAGTTCTGCCAGATCGCATGGAACAGCCCTTTTCAAGTCCAGCCACAAATTCTCAGTCGGATTGACTCTGACTCTGACTCGGGCACTCCCGGGCATTAATTTTGTTGTTCTTAAGCCATTCCTGTGTCGTCTTAGCTTTATGCTTGGGGTCATTGACAATTCTTCGCAGTTCACTTGCAGAGTGCATCAGGTTTTCCTCCAGGATTTCTCTGTATCTTGCTGCGCTCATTTTACCCTCTCCCTTCACAAGCCTTCCAGGGCCTGCTGCAGTGAAACATCCCCACAGCATGATGCAGCCACCACCGTGCTTCACGATAGGGATGGGGGATGAGAAGCCTTGCTCTCCGCAGAAAGTGTAGACGCTACTGTGCCTTCTTGACCAGTGAGGTGATGATGTGGGTCCAGGTTAGACCATCCATTATGTGCACACCAAGGAACTTTGCACTCTTCATTCTCTCCACAGCAGAACCATTGAATTGCAATGGAGAGTGGTGAACCTATAACTTACTGAAGTCCACAATCATCTCTTTTCTCTTGTCCATGCTGAGACTCTGGTTGTTCTTGCACCTTTGACAAGCCTCTCTGCCTCTTCTCTGTATGCCAACTCGCCATTGTTGCTGATGAGACCGACTGTGATAGTACAATCAACGAACTTGATGATGCAGTTTGAGCTAGATCTGACACTGTAGTCATGAGGCAGCAGTGTGAACATCACTGGGCTCAGCACACAGCCCTGGGGCACCAATGCTCAACGTGATGGAGCTTGAAATGTTGCTGATCTTGTGTCCCCTGACATGTCGAAAATTAAAAGAGACATACACAAATGCTGGAGGAACCTAGTAGATGAGGCAGCATCTATGGAAGTGAATAAAGTCGACACTTCTCTAACATATTGAAAATGAATATAACAGAGAATAATACAAGTATAGATGTGTTCAAATTGCATAATTGAGTTACATTTGTTTTAATTGAAGCCTGATCTGGAAAGTGGTGATGGCTACTCTACCTGTCTATGCTTGTTGAGTTTTGGATTCAGGGAAAAAAACAAAAGAGAGCCAGGTGTACTGCGATATTTTAATTTATTGCCCACGGATGAAGTGAAGTCAAACCTCTGATATTTAGGTTCCCTGATATCATATAATTAATAGTCAGATTAACAAAGATGATTCCAAGTACAGGATAGAGGTAGCAAAACTTATGACATGGTGTCAGCATAACAAACTAGCTTTAAAAGTCAGCAAGTCCAAAGAGATAGTTGTTGACTCAAGGAAGGGCCGGGGGGAGAGAGGGCAGATGGCACAACTCAACCATGTCCTCATCAACAGAGCTGTTGTAGAGATGGTCAAAAGTTTCAAATTCTTTTTTATCGATATCAACAGCAACCTCACCTGGTCCATTCAGACCAAAAATAATCTAGAAAGCAGATCAGCATATTTAGTTTCTTAGGTATCCGAGAAGCTTTGGCACATCCAAGAGGGTTCCCTCAAACTTTTTCAAACATACCATAGAAAGTACCCTGATGGGTTGCTTCTCAATTGTTCTGCTCCAGACCAGCAGGTAAACACTTCCCAATTCAGATACTCAGCACTTCCTTCTATTCAGTCCATATATTGTACAGTCCACTCTGCTTCACAAAGACCAGCAGTATTGTCAAGGATGTCCACCAACTTGACCATTCCCTTTTCTGTCCTCTCCCTTCCGAGACAAGATACAGGAATCTTGAAAGTCAGGACACCAAAACTTTTCTTCTCCACTGTTATCAAGACTATTGAGCCAATCATCTCTTTCACATCTCCTTCCTGGTGGCGCTGCCACATTCTTATACACTTAATTCTATCTTTTTTCATTATTTGACATTTCCTTTTGCACTACTTTTGACTTGCACGACAAACTCAGGAACTCACCAGGTCAGGCAGCATCTACGGAAAGCAATAAACAGTCGACATCTCGGGCTGAGACTCTTCATCAGGACTGGGAAAGAAAAGATGAGAAGTCAGAGTGAGAGTGTGGGGGGAGGGGGGGAGGAATTGCAAGGTGGCAGGAGAAGGTGAACTGGGAGGGGGAGAGGGTGAAGTAAAGAGCTGGGGAGTTGATTGGTTAAAGAGACAAAGGGCTGGGGAAGAGAGAATCTGATAGGACAGGGTAGAAAACCATGGTAGAAAAGGGAAGGAGTACCAGAGGGGATGATATGCAGGTAAGGAACAAATCAGAGGGAGAAACAGGAATGAGGAACGGTGAAGGTGTGGGGGGGAGGGGGGAAAGAGGGGCAATTACCGGAAGTTCAAGAAATTGATGTTCATGCCATCAGGTTGGAGGCTACTTAGATGGGATACAAGGTGTTGCTTCATCAACCTGCACGTGGCCTCATCACGGTAGTAGAGGACTGACATGTCGGAATGGGAAGTGGAATTAAAATGAGTGGCTACAGGGAGATTCTACTTTTTCTGGTGGACAGAGCATCGGTGCTCGGCGAAGTGGTCTCCCAATGTACGTTGGGTCTCACCAGAATACAAGATGCTACACCGTGACCACCGGGTACAGTAAATGACCCCCAACAGACTCACAAGTGAAGTGTCACCTCACCTGGAAGGACCTTCTGTGGGGCTGAATGAGGGAGGTGGTGTAAAGGTGGGTGTGGCACTTATCCACTTGCAAGGGTAAGTACCAGGAGAGAGATCAGTCGGGAGGGACAAATGGGAAAGTGAGTCACGCAGGAGCGATCCCTGCTAAAAGTGAAAAATTGGAGGGGTGTGGGAGGAGGGAAAGATATGCTTGGTGATGGGATCCTGCTGGAGATGATGGAAGTTATGGAGAATATGTGCATGAATATTCTTTATTTATGGCTTCTTTACTTGTGCATTGGCAGCAATCCTATGGAACACCATCTTCATTGTGACCATAAAGTCACTCAGCATTAGGACCTAGTCACACGTTGCTGCTTCGTCAAAATCAAGCATCAATATCCCAGATTTATCCAGCATCAGAAAAGGACCATGTTACAATAGTGTACCAGACAAAAGTAAGAAAATAACTAAACATAACATCTTTGATGCCAAAAACATAGTTGTAGCAAGTTATTAAAAACCCACAAGAGTGACCCAAATGATTTGACAGGAACAGTGAACTGCATTCATTTTAGTATTTCAAACAACCAAATCCTACAACTAACCACAAGGTAACTCCTAGATTAGTGACAGAAAGACAACAGCCAGGACACCACCTCCTCCTCCTAATCCAAACACTATCACAAATTTTTTTTTTGTCTCAGATGGGCTTTTCGTACAATGTTTTATTTATGAGATAATAGGGAGAAATCTATCCTCAGCCACTAGCCATAAACATATACAAGTCTATCAGTCCTTACTAGAGTCACCTCCTGATACTTAGCTTTATTTGCCTGCCTTGCCACCAACCTATGGAAAAGCATTAAGGAAGGAAAGGTGCCATCAAGATTGCCTCTCTGGTTTGAATACATCTGAACTGAATGGCAGACAATCCATCTCTCCATTCACAGATGACCCCACACTTCCATTCCCAACCATTTGTCTTTAAGGCAAACTAATCCTTCTGCAAATTTCCCTGTTCTAATTCATTCTTAATCCAGCTCCAGGAGCAGGAACAGCCAAAAAAAAAGGGACCCTGAAACAAACTCTGGGAGGAATTGAGCAGTCAGGCAGCATGTGTGAAAGGAAATGGACAGTCAATGGTTTGAGTCAAAATCTTTCATTTGCATTGAGTCATTCAAGAGACTGCCTGTTCCACTGAGCTCCTCCAGCAGTTGTTTCCTTATCCACATTCCATCATCTGCAGTCTCCATTGTGGAAAACTGACTGACTTTAAATAGGGAAATGGAAGGATACAGGTGGAACATCTTGCTGTGGGTAACAGCAAGTCTTGGCTAGCTAATGGACAAACAGCAACAACACAGTCACAAAATGAGTGGCAGGCAGCAGAGGACAGGAACTCTGTCTTTTGGAGAGGGAACCATGCCAGATACACCATGCTCTCAATCCCCGAGGGCAGCACCAATACAAGGGAAATGTTCCATAAAATAACTAGTACATTTGGAGGGGATGCAATGGAGAAAAAAAAAACTCACATTGGTATTAGTTAAGTCAAAAAAGCAACCAGCAGTAGAAACATCAGATAAGGCTCTGAATGAATGTAAGGAGAGACAGTTCTGATGTTAGAGATGGTGGTGAGGCTAATGATCAGATTCCATGTAAAGAGAATAACAATAGGGCAGGTCGATGCTGCTGACTGCAACACAATGGGGAAAGCCGACCAACTGTAAATGCTGCATGTCACAAGGATGAAAGTGCTGTTGCAATATCCTGTCTCGTGGAAATACCCAGCCTGTGACCACACAAAATGCAGAATGGCATCAAGAATCTCACACCCATGCATGGAAAGAACACAGAATCACAATGTAAACTGCATCTCACATACTATCTACCTGCCCACTCCATCAGGTACCTTCTGCCTCAAGTCTCAAAGGTCTGTGTGTCCCACATTAGCCTCGTCAGCTAACACAGTACCCGCTGAACCATGTCATCCTCAAACCGCAGTGGTTGCCAAAGAAGCAGTTCTATGCAGGTTGCGAGAAAAATAGAGTGAAGTGTTTGCACATTTAACTAAATTCCAAAGGGACTAAAAATACACAATTCATGTAGTTATTTGATTTGCCTTCCAAACAGTTAACTGCAAGTGATTTGGTGACAGCTCAAATGGGAAAGTCATTTTTATATGCATTGTGTATCAGCATTAATGGAGAACAAAGAATTTTGGATAAGTTCTTCACATCAGTGAGTGTCAATGTGGACAGAAAGACAAAAAGTGCTTAATGCTTCAGGTCAATCATCTTGCCACTGCGCTCACCAAATATCCATCAAGCTGATGCAGGAAATATTCAACAGTCATTAGTGTTTTTAGTTTTTGATTCAGATTATGCTTGCACTCTCTAAATCTGGAGAATAAACTCTGAGATCTGTATTCAATCATCAAGACCAGGAGACCTGGATCCTGCATATGCAGTCTACAAGAAGAAAGTTATAGCTGGCTTCCAGCTAAACCTTGGACCATGATTACAGAGGGGGCGAAATGAATTGTGTAGTATTGAAAAAAATACAAAGGGGGTGGAGTTAAAGATGCATTTCACTAGAAAATTGTATTCTGCTTTTATTTAATGTCTATGCTTTCCGATAGTTAAGTAAACATGTTGAGAAATCTCTGGTCATGGCCCCTAGATGCCGTTGCTTCACTATGCAGACTAGATTACACAAGACCCAGGGCTGCTTAAGCGAGTCACCAGTAAACATGACAGAATATTTACTGCAGACCTAGAATACGTATTACATATCAAATAATAATTGATCTAAAAATGACAATAGCTGGGAGGAACTCTCTAAATTTTCAAAGTAAATTTATTATCGAAGTACATATCAGCATACACAACCTCAAGATTTATTTTCTTGCAGGCATACTCAGAAAATCCAAGAAACAAAAGAATCAATGGAAGACCTCACCCAACATGGACAAACAACCAACATGCAAAGACAACAAACTTTGCTAACATAAAAGTTAAAAAAAAAAGGAATAAATATCAAGAACATAAGATGCAGAGTCCTTAAATGCAAGTCCATAAGTAATGGGAACAATTCAGTGATGGGGCAAGTGAAGTTGAATGATTTACCCCACTGGTTCAAGAGCCTGATGGTTGAGGAGTAATAACTGACCCTGAACTTCGTGGTGAGAGCCCCAAGGCGCTTGTAACTTCTTCCTGGTGGTAGCAGAGAGAAGAGAGCATGGACAGGGTGATGCAGGTTCCTGATGATGGATGCTGTTTTCCTGTGACAGCACTCCATGTAGATGTGCTCAATGGTAGAAAGGACTACTCAAGATGGACTGGGCCATATCTACCACTTTCTGAAGGATTTTCTGTTCAAGGGCATTGCAGTTTCCATACCAGGTGGTGATCCAACCAATCAAGATACTCTCTACCACACATCTATGGAAATTTGTCAAAGTTTTAGATGTCATGCCAAATTTTTGCCAGCTTCTAAGAAGGTAGAGGCACTTACGTGCAGGGCTCAGGACGCATTGTCTGAAATTATAACACCGAGGATTTTAAAGTTGCTGAGCCTCTCCACCTCTGATTCTCCCAACAAGGACTGACTCATGGACCTCTGGTTTCTCCTCCAGAAGTCAATAATCATCGAGTTGCTGACATTGAGTGAGAGGTTTTTGTTGTGGCACCACTCTGCCAGATTTTCAATCCCTCTCCTATGTGCTGAGTTGTTGCCTCTTTTGATTCAGCCCACAACAGTGGTGTCATCAGCAAACTTAAATATGGCATTGGATCTGTGCTTAGCCTCACAGTCATAAGTACAAAGCAGAGGGCAAAGAACACAGCCTGGTGCTGCGCCTGTGCTGATGGAGATTGTGGAGGAGATGGTGTTGCCAATCTGAACTGACTGGGGTCTGCAAGTACGGAAATCAAGCATTCAATTGTACAAGGAGGTACCGAGGCCAAGGTTTTGAAACTTATTGATTAGTTTTGAGGGGATGACAGTATTGAATGCCCAGCTGCAGTCGAGAAAGAGAATTCCGATTTATGCATCATTTCTGTCCAGATGTTCCACGATTGAGTGAAGAACCAGTAAAACGGCATCTGACTACTGAAGCAAGAGGTTAAAAATACCAGTAAACATACCAACCAGTTGATCAGCAGAGGTCACTAGTACTTGGCCAGGAAACCCACCCATGGGGTCACATTCCTTAAGAATGCTCTCATGATGACACTGAAATCACAGGGTCACCAGGGGCTGTGGGAGTTTGTGAAGGTTTCTCCATGTTTTGACATGAAAAGCGAGCATAGAAGGCATTGAGCTCATCTTGGAGTGAAACCTTGTTGTCACTTATGTCGCTTGGTTTCACTTTGTAAGAGGTAATAGCATTCAAGTCCTGGCACAGCTGTCAAGCATCCTACAGTGATTCACATTTGGTTAAGAATTGCCACTTTGCCCATGAAATGACCTTCTGAAGATTGTACCTGAACCACTTGTATCTCACTTGGTCACCTGACCCAAATACCTCTGATCTGGCCCAGAGCAGACTGCAGATCTCATGGTTCATCCAGGGCTTCTGGGCTTCTGGTTGAGGAAGACTGAATGATTTTGTGGGGACACAGTCATCTACAACTGTTTGTATGAAGTCTGTAGTGTATTCATTCAGATCCTCTGAGAAATCCTTGAATATGACCAGGTCCTCTAACTCAAGGCAATCCCATAGCCCTTCCTTGCCTCCCTCGACCACCTCTTTGTTGTCCTTTTCTCTGGATCCTTGTTGTTAAACATTGATTGAACTAACTCGTTAACAAGTAGAAAACAAGTTATCTTCAGGTTGGTTGGCCAGAGGGGTACAGCGAGGATCAATGCTTGGGCCTGTTAAATTTGAATTACATGAATGGTGTGATTAGGGACACAGTCAAGTGCAATAAAACCTGTATCTGTGAGAGACAAAGAAGAACAAGTCCAGTTGGGAAGGTTAACTGTGAGTGGCACCAAGAGTTTGCAAAAGGATATGATACAGCTTAGGGACTGTGAAAGATAACTGGAGATGAATTACTAACTGAAGAAGCATGAAGAGACTGAAAAATGGTGAACATGGAACCTGAGTTCCCTTAAATTGGACAAAAAAAAAATTAAACTCCAGGGACACTGCAAGCGATTTAGATACCAGGCTTTATGTTCATATTTGGTTGACATGACAGTGATAGAAGACCTAGGAACCTTAATGAAAGGCAAACCAAGAGTCAGAGAGCATGGAAACAGGCCCTTCAAGCCTCCTGGATCTTCTCCAAGAAAGTAGAGATGAGAAAAGGCAATGGTCAAGGTGGTGGACAACCTTGACAATACTGTTAGCCCTTGTGAGCTAGTCCCATCTGTTGCCCATAGCCCTCTATACTTATCAGAAAGGCTTTTAAATGTTGCTTGCCTCAATTGCTATTGTTTGTTCCACTTTCGCGCCACACTTTGCGCAGAGCTGCCCCTGATGTCCCCTTTAAATCTCTCACCTCAGATCTTAAAGCTATGCTCTCCTGCTTTTGGCACACCCTCCCAAGGAACAAGATTATGTGCATTCACCCTGTCTATGCCTCTCTTGATCGTGTATACATCTATCAGGTCACCCCCTCAGTCTCATATGTTGCAGAGAATAAAGCCCTAGGTTCAACTTCTGCTGATAACACCTTTTTGAGAATTATTCCTACATTGTGCAAAAAATTTCCAAAACCTAGAAGTGCTGAAATACGCACATCACTGGAAAGACACACACAAAAAAAATCGGCAAACTTAATCAGCATAAAGCCTGAGGGCTTTGGTGAGACTCTTACTGGAACAATACTCGTCTGGAAAACAGAATAGCTCTGGTCTCTTTTTTTAAAAAAAGAAAAAGCCATGCTAGTAAAGTTCTTTCGGTCAAATCCTGTGATGAGAGCCTTTACAAATATAAAACAAAATTGTCCCAGAAAAAGCACAAGGGCAGATAAGATAAATGTTGCGTGGGACTTTTCTTGGCTGTAGGATTTAGAATTAGAATCTACTCTCTCTGAATAAGGTTCGATTAGATTTTTGTTAAATCCTTCAAAGGCCTGTGAATCTTTGGAAATCCTTGACCTAAACTATTTTCATATATTTACTTCTGCGTCCTTCCGGTACAGGAAGTCAGCAAATAAAATGGATAGTACAAGGAGATGGATTTGAGATACGATAGCCAGGATCTTATTGTATAATGGAAAAGGTTCCGTGGAGTCAAATGGCTTAATTTACTACCTGCGTTACCCAAATAAAATCAGCAATGCAATTGTTGTTTTAGATGAGTATTTCAGTGTTTTGTTTTTTTTTGTTGTTGTCGCAATGTAAATAGAACCCCATTACGCCCATACTGGACAATAACCCGCGGCACAGGTGCTATTTTCCAATGAAGGAACGCCCACAAACACCTTATTCCTGTTTTAGACATTGCATGGGTTAGGTCATAAATCCACGCATTTAATAGTGCATACTCACATTCGCACTTAACACATGACGGGCGCTCAAACTTTTTCAAAAATGATGCAGACTCCCAAATGTCCAATTAATTTTCCAGTAAGTATAAAGCTATCGAACAACAAATAAGGCTGGGTACTTCAGAGGTGCACACCGAGCTGCCTTCGGTGCAAAGTCAGGCAAAGCCCTCGGGTAGAACAAATCCCCAAGAAACTTCAACAACTTTGCACGAAATTAGAAACTCACGTGCCGCGACGAAAAAGAAGCTCACCCTGAGCCAACCTGCCCACCATGCAAAGGATGAGCGAATACCTCACCAAACTGCTCCCCGCAGATTACGCTGCCCCTGCCACTCTCGGTCATCACGCTCTCGTGTGTCATGTGACACCAACACACTGGGTCACGAGAGGAGGGGGGGTTAACGGGAGCTTCAGGCTGTCGCCTGGCAACCGAGAGACGCGTTGCCATGGTGGTGCAGAAGCACCGATGTTTCGTGCGTCTGCCGTCATCGGCATCTAGAGCACTTGGCGTCCAGGGTGAGGTTGTTGCAGACAGTGGAAGCGGTGTCAATACAACAACGATGTTCTGAAGCAAGTTCACATATAAAAGGCCCAGTTCACATTAGTTTATTGCCGTATACATCAGGGTGCAATGAAATTAATTTCTCGCATGAAGCTTCACAAAGTAAATTGTGTGCATGCAATAATAAATAACAGCGAAGAGTGTGAATCGACAGAATGGTGCAAAAATAAAGTACTGCCAACACAAATGTTAAAGTGGTAATAGCAGAAAAGATGGGGTTTAGCATTCGAAGTCAGTGCCACCCGGAAGGGATCTTAAAGAGGTGATTGGTTCAGAAGCTTAATAGCAATGGGGAAGAAGCTCTTCTTGAGCCTGGTCGTCTGGACTTATCCGGTATCAATAATATCTCCAGTATACATTGAATTAAAAAAAAACAAAAGCTGGAACTCTGAAATTTTCTCACAGACTGCCACTGTTCATCAACACATCAGGAGATTGCAATGACCACCCTGTGTAAAATGTAAATTCACTCACCTGTTAAATGATGCATTTAAATTCTTTCCTTCTCTCCCTTACGAAGAGCAACTTGACATTCTCTGACAATCCCGCATCTTCTCAAAGCAGGTTGAATTAGAAATACTGCTGTTAGATGTGTTCAAAGTGGATGTGAGCACGCAGAATGCAGGCAGAAGACAGCATCTAAAACTTGATGCTGTCTAGCCCATGGAATTTCAAAGTGTGCACAATACCGACCTTTACTTTTGTTGGGTTTGCTTTGTCCGCCTTTTTTTGCCCAGAAGGATTTTATTTTTTTTACCATAAAGTGGATTTTTCTAAATTTCTGTTCCAGCTGGCAGCGTCTCTGGGATATGAAGTCTCTACTGATAACTGCATTGAAAACTATTGGCATGACATAAGTTTAGTCAGCTTCCACTTCTCATACTCACTAATTAATTTTACAGTGAACTTCTAACAATTCTAACATTCTTTGCCTGGTTTAACTCTGTCCTGATTTTTCCCACTTCAAACTCTCAAAAAGCCACCCAGCTCCCAGAATTGCTCGCATGCACGTGAGACTCAGTGAACATTGTGTGTCAGTCTTGCACCTAATCCCAACCTAACCAATTTGTAACTGAAACAAGCAACTTGCACTGACTTAGAGAATCTTACTAATTTTGGCCCAAAATTTCTTTCTGTTTTTCACTGAAATAATAATAAATCATTTCTGATACTTCTTTCCCTTCCCAGATTTCTTGGTTTTGAGCTCTAGTTATGGAGAGTCCACTGGACCAGAAGTCCCTATGTTAAACTTCTTTCAATTTGTTTCTTTTTCTCTACTTCCAGTTTCTCCTTCTCCCTTACATCGGCTCTGCCAGTGCCATCTTCTATGGATGCATTGACTACATGGTAGACTGAACACTTGACCAAGTCCCTTCAATTTTCCTCATCATAATATTTCTCTTTTTCTAGAAATGTCAACGATTTTGTTATGTTGTGGTTGAAAGTGCATGCACAGAAGTGTGACTTGCATCCCTGATATTAACTTGACTTAATTTTTGGATCACCAAAATCTGCTCAGTTTTATAATTTGTTCTCACTGTCTGCTATTCTACTTTCGTCATTGATATAATGTCTAAATGATACATGCACGTTTGTGCAATTATTACTCTAATTTCACTAATGCCTCTTCTTGTTGTACACTATTATCACCAGTCTTTGGACTCCCTCCTCTTCTTGAACTAACCAGTTTAAATCTCTTTCTCATTTTCCCCACTGGCTCTGCTCATCCACAAACATACCACTATCAGTTTTCCACAAACTCATAAGATCTAAGAGATTAATCTTCTGCAGAGTTGCTGACTGACTTGCTGAAATTTCCTCTCCACCACCCCCCCCCCCGCCACCATTTTTGGTTTGACTTTACATTTCCAACATCAGACACACATTTATTTTCTTCTGTGATTAGCTTGACCCATTCTTCTGAATAGATAAGTGTTTGTATATTCATTATCTTCCCATCTGACATAGTCTTCCATTTCCTCTGCCATAAATTTGATGAATGTTACTCATGTCTGCATTCCATTTGTTTCATATTTACCATGATTGAACTTGTGAACTGGCATTTTACTTCTGCACCAGTAGTCACTGAAAAACAAGCTTCTACAAAGGAAAGATCTGTATTTATGCAGAACTTTGCACTGTCTAAGACTGTAGTCTATGACTAAGAAAGTATCTTTTAAGTGTAATCACCTGCTGAATGCAACACTGCAAATAGTTTGTGTAGTACAAGTTCCTGCAAGAAATGATATAATAATGACCAGATAATTCTTTCTTTCTTACACTGATTGATGGATATTGGTTTGTATACTGGAAGAAATTCCTTAAAAGACCAATTTCCCCTGGGATCAATAAAGTATGACTATGACTATGACCATGACTATAAGAGCAGTATCATGGTATCCTTTATACCTACTACTGAGCAGATAGGCCTTTGTTCAATATCTCATCTGAAATAGAGAATTCCTCAGCACAATCTGCACTGTCACCTATACTTAAGTGAAGTCTGAGGTACTTAACAAAGTCACAACTTTTCAACACCTAGACAAAAGTGATTCTCTCTGAACCTAAGGCTGCTTCCTAGCAACTGGCAGTCTTACCCTTTAAGTTCTATTCAGTAGCCTTATCTGTCACAAATACTCAGAAAGACCAGTATACCAAATTTACTTTAACATCAGAAACGCTATGGTGACGCTGGGGAAGGAGACACTCATTGGCTCCCAATGTGACTGCACCATCATGCTCAAAACCTCAATTCACCGGTACTAAAGGTCGTAGAGTTAGGGTGAAAGGTGAAATGTTTAAGGGGGATATGAGAGGGAACTTCTTTACTCAGAGGGTGGTGGAGTGTGGAAAGAGCTCTGATGGATGTGGGGTCGATTTCAATGTTTATGAGAAATTTGGATAGGTACATGGATGGGAGGGATGTGGAGGGCTGTAGTCCAGGTGTACGTTAATGGGACTTGGTATGGACTAGATGAGCCAAAGAGCCTGTTTCTATGCTGTAGTGGTCTTTGATTCTATGACTAGCAGAGATCCATATGAGAATCTGATGCAGTTGAGTATTCTAACAGAGGATCCAGCAAGGTTTTTGAGGAGGCTCAGAATGATACTCACTGGAAAGTCAGCAGAAAAAGGCCATGTCTACAATGACAGAATTGTTTCTGACTACACACTCATATTCTAGATCTTGAAAGTCAAAAGCATAGAGTTTCTGGAAATATTTAGCCAATTAAGCAGCATCTATGGAGGGGCAAACAGGATTAATGTGCCATATTGGTTACCGTGCCAAGGAATTATGAAAATTTAGAAATTAAACATGCTTTGAAGTTTTAGAGGAGAGCAAGGGTTGGAGAGAATACAGTGTCAAACCAAAGAGCAGGGAACCAGAAAATGGCACTAGGAACACTTGCTGATAATGAGCACACTGCACAGAGTAAAAGTCCACCAGAATAGTCTTAAAATGGCAAAGAGATTCTCTGTGTTTAGTTCAGTTTAGTCATGCTTAAAATGAACTGAGGTAGGCTATCTAGCTATCCAGCAGTAAGTCCAGGGGAAAATTACTGAAACCATGGTGAAGTTAGCATATAAATATGAACTGGTTAAAATCTTACCCAGTACCCAGGATAGCACTCATAATTTACCTTTATAATATTCTATGTTTTGATTTTCATTTGTTCTTAATAAAAACATATTTGATTATAAGACAGTAAGATATAGAAGCAGAATCAGGCTCATCAAGTCATCTCTGCCATTTCATCATTGCTGATCCATTTTCCCTCTCAGCCCCAGTCTCCTGCCTTCTCCCCATATCTGTTCATGTCCTGACTAATCAAAAATCTATCAACCTCTGCCTTAAATATATGCAATATGGTGTTTTATAATACATTGTAGAACTATATAAGATATTAGTATGAAAACAGAATAATGATTAATCCTTATTTTCACGTAGTAAAATAGCAACATGGATTTTAAAAGACCTTAATAATAACTTGCCTATTGGTAACCGAGGTGTGGCTCTCTCCCCATCTTTTCACCTCATATAGTTCTGTTATTTATTTGATTTACTTATAGATAGATCTTAGTAACAGACCCTTCCAGCCTAATTACACCTATGTGACCAAATAAAGTACTAACCTGCAAGTCTTTGGAGGAGACCGATGCAGCCATGGAGAGAACGTACAGACTCCCCGCAGTGGTGTAATTGAACTCAGGTCACAGGCACTGTAAGCAGTTAGCTAACTGCTATGAATATTGTTTTCACAACAATGTTCATTTTCTTTTGATTTCTCAAGCACCTTCAAAACCATACAGCCTTCATTGCTGAGGGGAAAAAGCTCCATTCAATGCAAGTTGGCACTTCCGTTTCATCCTGGATAATGGGCTACCTGACTGGCAGACCACAGTTTGTGTGGCTTCAGAACTGTGTGTCAGATGTAGCCATAAGCCACACTGGGGCCCCACAGGATAGTGTATTGGCTCCCTTCCTGTTTCCCCTGTATACCTCGGGCTTTAGATACCATACTGAGCCATGTCATCTGCAAAAATTCTCCGATGACTTCGCAATCGTCGGGTGGATAAATGGAAGATGGAAGGGTGACTACAGGGCCTTGGTGGAGGACTTTGTCAAATGGTGCAAGCTGAATCATCTGCAGCTCAACATCAGAAAGACAAAAGAGATGGTGATGGACTTTGGGAAGACCAAGCCTGCACTGCTCCGTTACTATTGATGGTGAGGACATGGATGTTGTGAGGACCTAGGAGTACCTGGGAGTGCACATGAACACAGAGGCTGTGTACAAGAAAGGCCAGAGTCACCTCTACTTCCTGAAGAGACTGAGGTCCTTTAGAGTATACAGGCCTCTCCTTCACATGTTCTACCAGTCTGCTGTTGCCAGCAGAATCTTCTATGTGGTGGTGTGCTGGGGCAATGTCATCAACACAGGTGATGCCTACAGGCTCAATAAACTGATTAGAATGGCTGGCTCTGTTATAGGAGTCAAACTAGAGACACTGGAAGCTGTGGTAGAACAAAGGACTCTTCGGAAAATCCTGACAATACTGTACAATGTTTCTCACCTTCTGCATGCCACCTTGGCTGAAAAGAGGAGCACTTTTACTAATAGACAAAGACAACTGCAAAGAGTGCTATATGAGGTCATTCTTACCCTCGGTTCTATAATGAGTCCACCTACAACCAGGGAAGTGATGAACTCCTCCTGTTAGACAGTTTGAGGTAACTTTTTTTCACTCTGTCTTACTTCCCTTCTAATATTTGTATACTTGTATGTCTGTGCACTTGTAATGCTACTGTGACACTGTAATTTCTTTTGGGATCAATAAAGTAGCTATCTATCTATCTATCTAGTTACAAATTGCTCCATGATTTGTTTCAATCTCTCTGCTGAACAAAACCTAAATAAGCAGACGTCAAATATTTCATTGTAAGTAAAAAAGAAATTTATTTTGTATTACAGTTTATACAGGCTGAACAACATGATGCTGCAAATAAATAATAATATATGCGTCAGATGTTGAAGACAAATACATGATAGCAGGCCAATATCGGTGAGCGCATACAACCAATTCCATGTCATTTAATACTTACTTATCCCAAGTTGGAAATTAGTTATATTTCACATATGGCACTCAAAAATCAATAGTATCAGAGTGATAGTTCTAAAGTTAAAAGGCCAAAAATTAAAACATCCCTGTCTTTATTTCTTGCCTTTGCTGATCTCGTGATGTTCCGTTGCGAACGATTAAGTATCGCATTGTAGTAATTGCCGCAGTTCTAACCAGGGATCACAGAAGCCATTTTGTGCACTGCAAGGCCCACAAACAGCTCCAAGATATAGACCAGTTGTTATAATAAAACTTCTACACTAAATAAGCAGAGCTATCCTTAATCATTTTAATCGCACTGGTTTCAACAGAACTAAATGCACTGTTATGCTTTATGATGATGGAACAGAATGACACAATCGTTTTATCTTCTTTCGCCCGTCTAATTCGTCCCCATCTTCCTGCCCACACGCACAGCGACCTAAGAAATGCATACTGACCAGGCCACCTTGGATAAACTACCTTCTTCGAAACGTATCCAGCTGTTGAAATTTACAACTTCAAATACTTTGGTCCTTTCAGCTATACACACCGTGCTGATCAGAGCACTGAAAACAAATATCTGTCAAAACTACAAGATGAGAATATTCAAAACCGAACATCATATTTCACGTAGATACCAAAATGTACATAAATTAAGGTTAACGGTGGGGACAAATAGGCAAACACGAGACAACAATCCCTATACCTGCAGAGACTGGGACGATCCGTACGTTAAGGGGTTTCTAAACGGATTCGTGTCTGCGAGTGCTTGTAACGAGACAGCGCCCAGAACATTCTTATTTTAAAATAAATGTACAGTTATATTTAGTCAGTGCTAAAACGCACAGTTTCAAGCAGCACTTGCTAGCTACCTTGGAAAAATTAACAACGCCAATTTAAATACTGTATCTTAAACAAGGTATAATAGTCACAGACGGATCTCAAACCCTCTGATACAGCAGCCGTTTGAATTAAACCATTAATGGTATAAAATATCAGTAATTTTATACGAAGTACTACATAACGGCTGTATAAACGGCGTGAGCTCAGGATACAACAGTTACTTTGTGTCTTCTCATAGACAGATGAAACACGCAGTTTCATTTTAGTCGAATGTATTCCGCGTGGGTTTTGCCACCTCACCGGGTCTCCAGTTTCGGACATTTTAAAATGCACAGAAGAATTGGCGAGGTGAGATAGCACATTTATTACTCGACAAGGCGCAAAGTACCGTTACCAGTCTGACGTTAGGAATGTTTTAGATTCCGCCGGACAGCTTCTGAAGTGGACAAGGTAACAGAGCGGTGGCCACGGAACCATCCTTCGCATGGTTGGGTCAGTCTCAAACCACTTTACCTGCAAGCCGAAAGCAAGAGGAAACAAGTGTACGCTTCTTTCTCACACATAGGCGGAGTCACTGGACTGAGTTCTTCCAAAGTTAGGCACTCCTATTCTGTGTGGCGAATCTTTACTCCTAATTTCGTATATAGATTTCCGCCGTTCCTGCGCCCCCCTTACTGCTGTTTTGATCTTTCTCCAACCCAAGTGGTTCAATTCCGCCAGGTTGAGCACGACGCAAAGTCCACTCACAGCGAACATGAAGACGAGGAAGACCGTCTTTTCCGTGGGTCTGGACACATAACACTCGACCGCCTTCACGCACGGGTAACGGCTGCACTCATACATTGACGGGACGTTGAACCCGTAGAGGAAATACTGTCCCATCAGGAACCCGATCTCCAAAGCGTTCCTGAAAACAACCTGGATGATATAGAAACGGGAGATCCCTTCCTGCCGCCGCATTTTTGACATCTTACTATTCCTCGCAGCCGAGTTTTGCATTTCTTTAACCTCTAAAAAGTCCGACTGTATCTCTTTGCTGGAAACTCCCGAGTTCTGCAGAACCCCATTCACTGTTGTGTTTTTAATCTTGTTGTCTTCGCGTTTCTTATCTTTGTCCAGGGCGATGAAGACGGTGGAGTACTGTCTCTCCCGCTGCTTGGAGGACTGGTGCACGGAGTAAGTGATAAAACAAAGGCTGGGAGTGCACACCATGATGATCTGGAAAACCCAGTACCGTATATGTGAGATTGGAAACGCTTTGTCATAGCAAGCCTGGTTGCAGCCCGGCTGCAGGGTGTTGCAGACAAACATCGTCTGCTCGTCATCATACACCGTCTCCCCCACGATAGCCACCACCAAGATTCGGAAGATCACCACTACTGTCAACAGGATCCTGTAAGGAGAAAAGCACCAAAGTCCAACTGATTCAATCGATTTGAAACACCCGGGAAACTCGGCACCATCTGTCTCGCCAATTTTATATTTCCCGCCACCCGACCCACCCAGGTCTGAAAAGCACCAAAAGGTGCAACTTTTAGGAGCTTACTTTTACACAACAATGCACCTATCCACCAATTGCCAGTAATGTATCGCGAAAGGTAACTTGTCCCCAGGAGACAATCGCTTCCAAACGCGTTTTACCCGATCTGCTACGAGGTACCTTTGGAATTTCCTGGATTTGAGACGTTCGATTATATGGATTGAAAAGAGACTACTGGTAAAGTTAACCGTCATTATGGATACATAATAGTGGATTAAAATCTTCGGAAGGAGTGTTACACTTCGCCGCGATAAAGGTTCATTTGCTGATTTTGCAGATTCTGACAATCCTCTTACCTTCCTATCATGGTCGAATGCTGCTGGACAGCCGCCTCCAGCAACCTCTCTAGTATTGTCCATTCTCCCATCGCTGTGCATCCGGCGAGAAGAACAGGGCTAAAGCAAGACCGATCTACTGGTTTTTTACCCTCCTTTTATTATCAATGAAACTACACGCCACCTTTCCAAACTGTCGCTTTAGCACGTCCGGGCGAAGTGTCAACGCACAGTACCTGACAACACAATGCTTTCCTGTCTTTAGCCTGAAGTGCCGATTAATATAATCTCGTTTGCTTTGGACAGGAGGTTGAAGCAGTCCGAATGGGGAGAGATGGTATTTAGAGTCATGCGGGCTTTAATCTTCCCTTAAATACTTTCCTCCTGCGTCACGCACAGGCACTTTTTTTTGTAGACATCAGCTAAATGAAGAAGGATTTTCTCAATTTCATTATTTTGAAATATCCCAGGACGGATTAATTTGCAGTAACATTTGCATTGTAATCGTATATTCCCGAAATACCTGCGTGCAAATAAATGAATGATCTGAAACTGAACTCGAGGCGAAATGCAAAACCGGGAACCTGGATACCCCGAGGGGCGCAAGAAGCGGCGGTCGATGTTACATAGTGACCGTTTCAATTGGCGACACTCTTGGAACGGGTTTGAAGCGATTTTTTTTAAACCGAGAGGACTGCGAAATGAATAGAAAGACGAGGTTGTAGTTCGAGCTTTCTTTGCGCTCTGAAGCTTTTGAATCAACATTCAAATTTAGGATCTCCTGGGTTCGGAAGACATGCCTTTGAGAACAGACCCCGGCTCTCTACGATTAAACTGCCGGTTTTTATCACTCTTCACCAATTTGTTTTAGACTTGCAGGATCCGCAGGGTTTGATCTTTTGTTCATTCAGTAATGGAGTTCCTGTGGTTTCTCTTGAATGAAATGATATAAACACTGGAGCTGAAAAAGTGCACTAACGTGTACTTTGTGTTTACAGCTCAACGGTGCATCGCCCTGCTTGATGCTTATCATCCACAGCAAGCAATCAAATACTGACCCGTTTGTGAACAATTCGTGAAAGGCCATCATGACCCTGAAGAATATGATCCCATTTCACACCTCCTTCTGTAGTAGTGTGTTTTAACTACTTTTTCATTTCAGGCAAAATTCTGGCCATTCTCACCAGTTCCGTTCCAACTCTCACATCATCCTGAGCTGGACATATATTGTCTTTCCTTCAAGACTGACGATGTCCTCATTCTCCTCTGATCCGGGGGTTCTGAGGCCAAACACTTCCACAGCTGGGACAGGTGTTGGCTGATAATCAGGTGAGGGAGGGGGGTTTGTAAGGTGGTCCACTCATTTTGCCTATCAGCAGGATCGCTGTGTGCCCTGCTCCAAAGACTTGAGGAGATTCATAATAGCATTCTGAATGCTGCTTCTCCACTCTGAGCGTCCATGGGCCAGAGATTTCTAGGAGTCGGTGGTAATGTATCGTTTTCTGAAGAATTCTTTGAGCACGTCCGTGAACCTTATCCCCGTAATCTCTTCCCATGACAAATAAACTTAGATAAGAGTATGTGCTCCTGGATTCTGGTGCTGAGCATGTGAATAATATTTCCAGCCTAATGCTGTTAACCCAGTGTACTCAGACAATAGTAACGAGGATGTAGGATTGGTGTTGATCCAATTGTCCCTCCAGAGATATCAGAGGATTTTGTGAAGACAGCATTGGTGGCACTTTTCCATTGGTCTGATTTTCCAGCGGTTGAGGTCGCAGAAGCAAATAGGAGTGCAGAGATTTCAGTTGCCTGTAGACTTCAGCTGATGTGCCAGTTCTGACATATAATTTATAAATACCCTTTTCCTCAATTGACCAAAGTTCTTCGTGCATTTCTTTATTGATGCCTGATTTTGCAGACTTCTGAGAAATGAGAAGTGGTTTACAATGTCCAGGACTGCACCATGAATCCTCGTCAGAGAAAGATATGTTGCAGTAGGGACAGGTTGGTAGAGGATCTTAGTTTCATGGATAGTTTTGTGTAAGTCCCATCTCTTGTATGTATTACTCAAATCATCAGCTTAAGTTTGGTCTCTGACTTATTCAAACAATTACACATGTTTTCTGCACATTCTTAAGTTATATTAGAATTACAGAACACAAAGCAAGGATATTTATCCCATTTGGCTACACGGCTTCATGAAAGGGCAGATGTACATCCAATTGCTTTTGAAAGGTGGAATTGAATCTGCTTCCACCATTCACTCAGAGGGTAGACCTCAGGTCACAGTGACAAGACTTTGCTGAAATAGAAGGAGATCTATCAGACCATTGAGTCTATGCCAGCCCTCAGAGCACTCTAAGCAATCCCCACTTCCCTTTATTTCCCTGTAAACTGTTCTCTTTCACTGCCCACTAACTACATTCTGACTGTCCTGCCATGGACAGGCTACCGGACCAATGTTACAGTAGCAAATTAGCCTCTATTTGGGATGTGGGAGGAGCATGGAACAGCCATATTGGAAACAAATGACGAAGGGGGGAAATGCACGCAGCACCAAAGAATCAGGATTGAACCTTAGTCACTGAAGCAGTGAGGAACTGGCTACACTATTCTGCTTCCCTCCTGCATGAAATTGGTATCTGTAACAGGTTTAAGAGCTGTATTCAGTAGTGCTTTAAAACTAATAAAATCTGATTATTTCACTGCTCTTCAGGAGAAAAAGTAGAGCAACTATCCTTTTTAAACACTAATTTTAAGGATACTTAAAATACATTCTTTAATTTAAATTACATATTTGCTTTTCAAGTTGGTTTACTTTCTAAATGTTCTTCAAATTAAAAATGCTAAACTTCCAATTGTGTTAATAGATTCTAGTGTGAATAATTACTTTGCAAAAGGAAAATGGCACATTCAAAAACACTCAGCAGGAAAGACAGTATTTGTGGAAAGAGAACAGTTAACACCTCAAGTCTGGAATTCCTCATCAGAAATTCAACATGGATCACTTTCCACAGATGCTACTTAAACTGTGTTTCTAGCACCGTTTTTGTTGTTTTTTTTAAAAATTTGCTTTCCATTACTTTTTTTTTAAATCCGCAAACACGAGGAAATCTGCAGATGCTGGAAATTCAAGCAACACACATCAAAGTTGCTGGTGAACGCAGCAGGCCAGGCAGCATCTCTAGGAAGAGGTACAGTCGATGTTTCGGGCTGAGACCCTTCGTCAGGACTAACTGAAAGAACAGCTAGTAAGAGATTAGAAAGTGGGAGGGGGAGGGGGAGATCCGAAATGATAGGAGAAGACAGGAGGGGGAGGGATGGAGCCAAGAGCTGGACAGGTGATTGGCAAAAAGGATATGAGAGGATCATGGGACAGGAGGCCTAGGGAAAAAGAAAGGGGGAGGGGGAAAGCCCAGAGGATGGGCAAGGGGTATAGTGAGAGGGACAGAGGGAGAAAAAGGAGAGAAAGAAAAAGAGTGTGTGTATATAAATAAATAACGGATGGGGTACGAGGGGGAGGTGGGGCATTAGCTGAAGTTTGAGAAGTCAATGTTCATGCCATGATGTTGGAGGCTACCCAGATGGAATATAAGGTGTTGTCCCTCCAATTTGAGTGTGGCTTCATCTTTACAGTAGAGGAGGCCGTGGATAGACATATCAGAATGGGAATGGGTTGTGAAATTAAAATGTGTAGCCACTGGGAGATCCCACTTTCTAGGAACAACATCTTATATTCCGTCTGGGTAGCCTCCAATGTGATGGCATGAACATTGACTTCTCAAACTTCTGCTAATGCCCCACCTCCCCCTCGTACCCCATCGGTTATTTATATACACACATTCTTTTTTTCTCTCTCCTTTTTCTCCCTCTGTCCCTCTGACTATACCCCTTGCCCATCCTCTGGGTTTTCCCCCTCCCCCTTTTCTTTCTCCCTGGGCCTCCTGTCCCATGATTCTCTCATATCCCTTTTGCCAATCAACTGTCCAGCTCTTGGCTCCGTCCCTCCCCCTCCTGTCTTCTCCTATCATTTTGGATCTCCCCCTCCCCCTCCCACTTTCAAATCTCTTACTAGCTGTTCTTTCAGTTAGTCCTGACGAAGGGTCTCGGCCCGAAGCGTCGATTGTACCCCTTCCTGGAGATGCTGCCTGGCCTGCTGTGTTTACCAGCAACTTTGATGTGTGTTGCCTGTTTTATTAAACGTTAGTTTTCAAGAGTATTAAACAATTGTAAAACATTTTGAGATATGCAGATTATAGCTGCATTTGGCCACTCAGTCCTTTGAGCCTGCTGTTATATAATAAGGTCATGGCTGGTGGAAATCAGGAAAAAAGTTAAACAAATGGTGCATATTGGCACCAATGACACAGGCAGAAAAGGGGAAGAGGTCCTAAGCAGTGAGTATATAGAGTTAGGAAAGAGGCTGAAGAGAAGGACCTCCAAGGTTGTAATCTCCAGATTACTCTAAGTGCCACAGGCTAGTACAGGTAGGAATGGGGTGATAGTATGGATGAATGAGTGGCTGCAGAGATGGTACAGAGGGCAGAGTTTCAAATGTTTGGATCGTTGGAACCTTTTCTAGGGATTGAGTCACCTGTTCAAGATGGACGGGTTGCACCTGAACTGGAGGGGAACCAATAACCTGGCTGGGCGGTTTCATGATGCTACGCGGGGAGAGTTTTAAATAGTTTTGCAGATCCAGAGCCCAGGTCAGTGAGGGAAGGATCAATCCCAAAGGTAGGTGTCAGAGAAAGTATTGAACGGCAAAACCAAAATAACAGGTATCATAGGTTGAATAGTTTGAAGTGTGTATATTTTAATGCTAGGTGTATTATGGGTACGGGTGATAAGCCTGGAGCATGGATCAGTACATGGAACTACGATGATGTAGCCATTACTGAAAGTAGGTTGAGAGAGGCGCCTGAATGAGTGATTAATATACCAGGTTTTCAAAGTTTTAGAAAAGATAGAGGAGGAGGTAAAAGGGGGTGAGGTGAGTTGCACAACTAATCACAGCAGCACTCAGGAGAGGCATAATGGAGAGGTCAGACACTGAGTCCACTTGGATGGAATTCAGGAATAGGAAAAATTCAGTCCAATCACACTGATGGGATCGTACTACAGATCCTCTGATAGCCACTGGGACATTAAGGAAAAGATATGTAATCTAACTAATTAAATGGGTAAAAATAATAGTGTTATTGTCATGGGGGATTGCAACTTCCCTCATATAAACTGTACCTTCATAGATGGGGCAAAATTTGTTAAGTGTATATAGGAAGGTTTGTTAAATCAGTATGTAGACTGTTCAATGTGAGGAGGGGCCGTACGGGACTTGGTGCTGGGTAATGTGCCCGGCCAGGTGACAGACCTTTCAGTGGGCGAAGGCTAATGACAGGTGTGATACTTGTGGGAGAGTTTTAAATTGGAGTAGGGCAAATTACAAGGGCATTTGGAGAGCTAAGCGTTAATCGGAAACACCTTTCTCTGGCAAGTCCACATCAGACATGTGGAGGGTGTTTAAAGATCATTTACACAGAGTACTGAAAAGGTAGGTTCCTCTTAGAAGAGAGGACAGGGATGGACAGAGAAGTGATGAATTTAATGATGAAAAAAAGGGAAAAGTATGTAAAGGTTCGGAATTTAGGATCAAACGAAGCACATGAGGAATATAAAGAAGCCAGAAAAGAACACAAGAAGGGAATTATGAAAATTAGAAGGGAGCATGAAAAATCCTTGGCAAGTAGCATTAAAGTGAATCCCAAGCATTCTCTACATACATCAAGAGTAAGAAGATAACTAGGGAGAGGGGGTGGGACTATTCAAAGATAAAGAGATGAACATTTGCTTGGCTACAGAGAATATGAGTGAGGTATTTAGTGAGTACTTTGCTTTGGTATTTACCAAGGAGAAGGATATAGAGGACTAGGAGATTGGTGTTGTGTGTATAATTATGTTAAGGTGTTTAGGAGTCAAGGAGGAGGAAGCATTGGGTCTCCTAATGAGTAGATGAGGGAATTAAATGCAGCATCTCCAAGTTTGCAGATGACACGAAGCTGGGCGGCAGTGTTAGCTGTGAGGAGGATGCTAAGAGGATGCAGGGTGACTTGGGTAGGTTAGGTGAGTGGGCAAATTCATGGCAGATGCAATTTAATGTGGATAAATGTGAGGTTATCTACTTTGGTGGCAAGAACAGGAAAACAGATTATTATCTGAATGGTGGCCGATTAGGAAAAGGGGAGGTGCAACGAGACCTGGGTGTCATTATACACCAGTCATTGAATGTGGGCATGCAGGTACAGCAGGCGGTGAAAAAGGCGAATGGTATGCTGGCATTCATAGCAAGAGGATTCGAGTACAGGAGCAGGGAGGTACTACTGCAGTTGTACGAGGCCTTGGTGAGACCACACCTAGAGTATTGTGTGCAGTTTTGGTCCCCTAATCTGAGGAAAGACATTCTTGCCATAGAGGGGGTACAAAGAAGGTTCACCAGATTGATTCCTGGGATGGCAGTACTTTCATATGATGAAATATTGGATCGTCTAGGCTTATACTCGCTGGAATTTAGAAGATTGAGGGGGGACCTTATTGACACGTATAAAATTCTAAAGGGATTGGACAGGCTAGATGCAGGAAGATTGTTCCCGATGTTGGGGAAGTCCAGAACGAGGGGTCACAGTTTAAGGATAAAAGGGAAGCCTTTTAGGACTGAGATGAGGAAAGACTTCTTCACACAGAGAGTGGTGAATCTGTGGAATTCTCTGCCACAGGAAACAGTTGAAGCTAGTTCATCGGCTATACTTAAGAGGGAGTTAGATATGGCCCTTGTGGCTAAAGGGATTGGGGGTATGGAGAGAAGGCAGGTACAGGGTTCTGAGCTGGATGATCAGCCATGATCATACTGAATGGCGGTGTAGGCTCGAAGGGCCAAATGGCCTACTTCTGCAACTATTTTCTATGTTTCTATGTTTCTATTAAGGTGGATAAGTCTCCAGGCCAGATAGGATTGACCCCACATTATTGAAAGAGGCAAGAGACGAGATTGCTGGGCCCTTGACCAGTGTCTCTGTGTCCTCTCTAGGCACCAGCGAAGTCCCGGAGGACTAGTGAGCGGTTAATGTTGTACCTCTAGTACTTTTCTATGTTGAATGTTCTATTTTCTAAATGAAGGTGAATTTTACTTATGGTTTCCTTGGTCATCTCACTTCTATGAAAATAATTCATAAATTTGCTTTATCTACATCAGAAAAAAAAGCTGTTTCATCAAAAGATTTTTTCAATGTTTCCACATTATCCATTAATGTTAGAACTTGCAATAAAATACATCACAGTCATTTTTTTCACAAATCTAACTGTCAATTTTAATAGGGGATGAAAAGTAGGCCAATCCTACATCTGTGCAGTTATGTCACAGAAATTACTAACTGTATTCAAATATTCAGAGAGCTTTACACGTAACTGAATTACTAGACATAAACGTATATCTAAACAGTTTTCTCATTTATGAGTTTGGATAACTGTTTTATATCAAGATTACAAGATTCCTTAACGTCATTTCCAGTACACAAGCGTAAAGGAGACTGAAATATTACTTCCTGAGAAAGCTAAAGAAATTTGGCCTGATCCCTAAAACCCTCACTAATTTTTATAGATGCACCGCAGAAAACATTCTTCTAGGGTGCATCACAACCTGGTATGGAAGTTGTCCTGTCCAAGACCAGAAGAAGCTGCAGAAGATCGTGAATACAGCCCAGCACATCACACAAACCAATCTTCCGTCCTTGGACTCACTTTACACCGCATGCTGTTGGAGCAGTGCTGCCAGGATGATCAAGGACACGACCCACTCAGCCAACACACTTTCCGTCCCTCTTCCTCTGAGCGAGAAGGCTCAGGAGCTTGAAGACTCATATGGCTAGATTTGAGAACAGCTTCTTTCCAACTGTGATAAGACTGCTGAACGGATCCTGACCCGGATCTGGGCCATACCCTCCAAATATCCGAACCTGTCGCTTGGTTTTTTGCACTACCTTACTTTCCCTTTTCTATTTTCTATTTATGATTTATAAGTTAAATTTTTACTATTTACTATCGAGTTGTACTCCAGGGAGCGTGAAACACAGAATGAAATATCACTGTGAAGATTGTACGCTCTAGTATCAATTGTTTGGCGACAATGAAGTAAAGTTAAAGTTAAAGTAAAGTTCAATTTTGCCAGGACACGAGAACAACAAGTGGATTGATTCTCGGCCCCATAGCATGACTTCAGAAAATTCTTAATGCAAGGAGCTAGGCTCAGACATCTTCAACTGCTTCGTCAATGGTCTTTACTCAGTATTTGGTCAGAAGTGGTCATGTACACTGTACAATATTCAATTCCACTCACATTCCTCAGGTATCTAAATGATTCATATAACAGAAGCTAGACACCGTCTCCTGATGTAGTTAGCCAATTCGTAATGGATCGCAGAGAGAGGCCAATCATCACGTACTGACGTTCCCTATCTTCAACATCCTGGTTCAACTAAATACTATGGCTGCAAGTAGAAAGTAACTTAAAGAGTTTTAAAAGGTTAACTGTATCTGTCACATGTACATTGAAGACTGAGACATCGAAGTGAATGCAGAAGGTGTGTGAGAGTTTCAGTGCTGACTGCCTGTCTTTCGATTGCTGCAGGAGAAAAAGTCTGGGAGCATCCTTTTGCTGTGTGTCTTTCTTGTGTGGTGTCCCGCTCTGTCGATGAATGTCAGTGAAATCGTAAGATGGGATCATGGTTCTGTGTTTAGATTAGATTATGAGAACACTCAGTCCTCTTTTATTGTCATTTAGAAATGCATACATGCATTAAGAAATGATACAATGTTTCTCCGGAGTGATAGCACAGACAAACCAAAGACTAACACTGACAGAACCACATAATTATAACATATAGTTACAGCAGTGCAAAGCAATACCATAATTTGATGAAGAGCAGACCATGGGCACGGTCAAATGTAAAGTTTATGGATTGAACTATTGCGTTTATGGACTGTGGTCTTTTTCAGACATGGTTTTTATATTCTGTGTTTTTTTATCACCCGTTCCTCTTCTGTTTTGTTGTGCAAGGGGGGACAGTTGGGGGTTGATATTCTGTTAGTCTTTGTGTGTGGGGGGGGTTGTTTTCTGGGGGAGGATCAAAGTTCCTGTTCCGTTTTGTGTGGGAAGAGGGTGTTTTGAGGGTGTTGGTATTGATGATTGGGATGCTGTTCTTTTTTATATGGGGGGCGGGTGATATTTCTCTCAGAATGACTTTAATGTTCTTTTTTTTTGTTTTTGTGGCTACGAATTTACGAGTTGTATATGGATACATACTTTGATAATAAATGAATTAAAAGGAATGAAAAATGAAATGTGTTGTTTACATCAAATCAATTCAGCAAGAATTGTGCTGGGCAGCCCACAAGTGTCACCATGCTTCCAGTGGCAACATAGCATGCCCTCAGCCTACTAACTCCAACCATATGGGAGGAAACCAGAGCACCAGGAGAAAACAGGAAGAAAGTACAAACCCCGTACAGGTAGCAGCGGGAATCCCTGTCTTACAGCTAGCACTGTAATAGTGTTACCTTTCTAGCATCCATAAGACAGAAATCAGGAGTAATCTTGTCACTTGCTTAGAAAGATGTGAAGAAGTTTAAAATCATCTAGGATAAAGTAGGCCGCACACCTGATGTGACCTGGATTCATTATGTATATTAATATCATTACATGGCAGCACCCTGCTAAGTCTTCTTCAACAGCACTTCTTCTCCTTCTTCTTAAGCCTTCCACCCCCACTGGGGAATAGGCTGCCAACAGCAGTACACCATAGCCCTCCGTCCTGGGCCATAAGTTGTTCAGCCCCATTGCTTCCTCTTTCACCACATGATTTCATATGTCTTCTGGGCAAAGAGCCTTCCTCTCCCAGGGATGAGGTCTTTGAGCTTCTGTTGGTGTTTCTGTAGCACTGGGATTTTATGGGATGGGACTGCTGGCCCCATGTCCAACCCTCCACTTTTCACAGTCAGGTTTGGGACTGCCCATAGCACAGTTTAAAAACACCTCATGAGCCAATAACTCTACTTCCTTCTGACAACCTCAAGCAGCATGAAGATGGGATTCCTCGCCTGCAAATATAATGACACTTTTTCAGTGCCAGTAGTTTAAAATCTTGCAACACCCAACACCCTATTCTTTAGAGGTTCTTTGCCACCTAGAACACAAGAGTTCAAGTTTGCAACTCGTTCTCAGACAATAAGAGTTGGCCAAAAATGCTGGCTATATCCAGGTTGCCTGCATTCATAGAATAATTATTTTTATAGATGCCTTTACTTTCATTGCATATCTAATTCAATACTTTGTCTCCATGGTTTCCCTGCCCCATCACTGCACTATGTAATAATTCATGGCAATGTCATCAGGAGCATCATAATAATAACTTTTGCAGAATATAAATATTTAAGATTTATTACCAATGAACCAATTATTTATTGCAGTTCCGAAGTTCTCTTCAAAACTTGTCTCAGGTGCATGGTACCTAATCATTTCAGGAAATAAGCCGGGTCTTTGTTATTCAATTGTGTGAATACAGTATCAGTAAAGCAAACAAACCAAAGAATTCAAATGGAATAATAAAGTTCACTTTTTAATGTCCCAGAATTTAATTATCCCTTTCTCTTTCTCTCTCTCTCCTCCCCATATGAATGCATCAATGAAAACCAGCTGCTTTAGCTATTCTATTCAAACAGCATCTTAAATAGGACACCTTTTATTGTTATACATTGGAAGAAGTAGGGACATTCTGTATTACAAGCTTGGATGAGACAACTGACTTAAACTTTATTGGCTGAGAATTCCACAAAGTCAGTTCCGAATCAGAATCAGAATCAGGTTTATTCCCACTGTCTTCCATGAAGTGAAATCGGTTGTTTCTTGGCAGCAAAACAATATTAATACATAAAATTACTGCAATGAAAAGGAATAATGAGGTAGTGCTCATGGGTTCATGGACTATTCAGAAATCTGATAACTGAGGGGAAGAATCTGTTCCTGAATAGTCAAGTGTGGACCTTCAGGATTTTGTACCTCATGCCAGAAGAAAGCTTGTCACAGGTACTGAGGGCCCTTAATGATGAGTGCTATCTTCTTAAGACACCATATCTTATAGATATCCTTGATGGTGGAGAGGGTTATTGACTCCTGTGGTACACAGGTGACATGTTGGTGGTGGTTTGTCAAAGACTTCTTCCAGCTGGGCTGGTTGAAGTCCCCTCGAGTGACTAGGAGGGCATCAGAGTGTGTTATCCCTTGACTGTTGGCCACTGTGCTCAGATCCTCCAGTGCCAGCTTGACGTTTGCCTGAGTGGAATGGACATTGCAACCAGGATGATGGATCAGCATATAGATATCTGGCTGAATGAAGCCACAACAACAACCACAATGTTAGCAAAACGAAGGAGCTGATTATTGATACAGGAGGATGAAACCAAAGGTTCATGAGCCAGTCCTCATCAGGGGATCAGAGGTGGAGAGGGTCAGCAATTATAAATTCCCTAGCTTTATCATTTCAGAGGATCTGTCCTGGGTCCAGAATGTAACCAGCATTATAAAAGAGGCACGGCAGCACCTCTACTTTCTTAGAAGTCTTCTGAAAATTTGGCAAACTTTTATCAGCGTGTGGTGAAGAGCATACTGACTGGTTGCACCATGGCTTGCTATGGGAGCACTTGAATGGAAAGTCCTATGAAAAGTAGTGGATATGGCCCAGTCCGTCACAGGGAAAGCCCTCCCCACCACCAAAACGCCTCTACAAGAATCACTGTCACAGGAAAGCGGCATCCATCATCAAGGACCCCTACCATTCAGACCATGCTCACTTCCCGCTGCTGCCTCAGGAAGGAGGTACAGGGCTCTCACCTCCTACACTATCAGATTCAAGAACAGTTAATTACCTTTCACCATCAGGCTTTTGAACCAGAGGGAATAACCCACTCAACTTCACTCACTCCAACCTGAACTGGTTCCACAACCTATGGACTCACTTTCAAACACTCTGCAACTCATATTCTCAATATTTATTGGTTATTTTATTATTATTTTTTCTCTTTCTGTGTTTGTACTATTGGTTGTCTTTTTCACATTGTTTGTTTGCCCATCTTTGTTATGAGCAGTTGTGCATTTAGTCTGTTGTGATTCTTTGTATTTACTGTGAATGCTTGCAAGAAGATGAATCTCCGGATAGCATATGGTGACATACAGTGTATGTATTTTTATCATGAATTTACTTTGAACTTTGATGGTAGAGAACTCCCTTGGCAGATAGGTCTACACTTCACTGTCAGATGTTTCAGGTCGAGGGAGCAGTACTGAGACGGAGCCACTATATCTATGCACCACAATTAATTAATCATCATTAATTTCCAGTTGACATATTCATTTCTCAGAAAGCAAGATCTTTTTTTGAAATTTTGAAAATACATTTTGTTTTCTAGCAAAATCCTCAGAGATAAATCAATCCCCAAATCCTTTCCTTGAGCAAAACGACAGTCTAAAATTCAACAGCTCAGTTGTTTTTGTACTCAATTCTAAAGGAATATATGGGTCAATATCTATTTACGTTACTGAAAAGCATTTTCTTTGAATTAATTCCAGTTGATAGCACTGCTTGAATTGACTTTAAAACTGTAATTTTGATGTGTTCCTGCTTTATAATCCTTTGTTGTTTGAAATTATTTCCATCCTGCCAAGCCAGGAATTACAATATGCTGCTTTGAATGCTTCTGTATTTAAACCTAACTCTAACGTAACTTAGACATTACACAAATGAAGAGGAAATACAATTGACAGTAGAGTTCATTCTCAGTAAATTGAGAAAGAAAGGTGCAGTGGTCACTTGTAGCTTGAAGGGCACTGTTTGAAATCTGTGGCAAGATGGTTGCTGTTGTTGGGAAAATTTACTACTGCGCAGGTTATTGAGCCGATTGTGTCAGTGCTGGTTCCTCCCTTTAGTGCTAGGCCAATGCATTGCTACTCATGGTCCTTCAGGTATATGACCATACCCTCTATCTTTTTAAATGGGTGGCATGGTAGCATAGTGGTTAACACCACTGGTTTACGGTGCTTGCTATAAGATCTCGGTTCAATTCCCACTGCTATCTGCAAGGAATCTACCCATGATGTGTGGGTTTTTCTCCAGGCTCTTCGGCTTCCTTCCACATTCCAAAGACCTACAGTTTGGGTTAGTGAGACGGAGGCATGCACTGTTGGTGGGCTGATCAGCACAATCTTCACTGATTTGATTTGATGCAAAAGATACATTTTACTGCATGTTTTAATGCACATGTGACAAATAAAGCTAATCTTCTTCTTCTTAATCGTAATCATGGTTTCTGTCTTAACTAATCTCTTTGGATCTCTACCAGCCTCAGCCCTTCACTCTTTCTACAATGCTCTCTGTTTTACAACCTCCTGAAGAAGGAAACAGGTTTTTCCTGTTTATTCTATTTCGGCCTCTCATCATTTTACACACCCCCGTTGTCCTCCCTTAGCCCCTCTATTCTGAAGAAAGCAACCCGAGCTTACTTTATCCTTCCTTGCTGCAAAAATTTTCCAGTCCTGGCCACATTCTAATAAATATCTTCTGCATTCAGACAGGTACAATTATATTGATCCTGTCTCGTGGAGACCAGAAGTCTAACCAGTGGTCTAATCAGTGCTGTACAGTTTTAGTAGAACTTCCTTGCTCTTATATTCTACGCCTTGTTTAATAAAGGAAAGAATCCCATCTGCCTTTATAGCCACACTGCTGATCTGTAAGATTATGTGGATATTCCTTCAAAGATTCTTTACTTTTCCTCCACACCACCCAATATTTTATTGCTGTTCTTCACTCCCCCAAACACATTAGCTCACATTTGTCCGGGTTAAATTCTATTTATGACTTTTCTCTTTAACTGACCAAACCTACTATATTTATATCTTCTTGCAATCTAAATCTTTCTTCCTATTGTCAAATAAGCAGTCAATTTTTCTATTAGCCCCAGATATCTTTATCATGCTCTCTACATTCAGATCCATGTCGCTAATATTCATTATATAAAGAAGATTTATGGAACCCCACTTATAATGGTATGTTATGACGAATTGTGTACATTCATTAGATTCTGGCATGGCATTATCTATACTGTAGTGTGTGCCTGATTCCCTGACTAATGTGAATTGGGAATGTACAAATTCACTGCATGCAGCTGCGAATGATACCAGGGAATACTGGAAATTATTTAGCAAAAAGCTATTGTTCCATTGAAAATTATTAGCCTGGGATTATCTTGCATTAGCTGACAAGGTAACAATCTTAAGGTTGTTACAGCAGAGGAGGTTATGGGGGTGGGGCAAGCTCCCACTACCTATTAAATGCTCCCAGTGGTGTGCACCACAAGCAGCCTCTGACAACCAAGTCCAGCTCCTGGCCTTCATGTGTAGTTTAGCTACTAAGCTCGGTGGAATCATTTCTACTGACAGGAGAATGGGCAAAGGTGGGTTACTGGTGCCTTAAAACCAGTCATTTCGGGCAGATGGAGCTCATCTAGAAGAAAAACTCTGATCTCAAACCTCCGCTGCTTTGTAGTTATACCCACTCATGGGGAAGGCTTTGGGAATAAACCCCGAGGGAAAAATCCAGAACTGGAGTCCCTAAGGCAGTCCTACATTGACTTCAATGCTGACTGGCAACTCCTGTGATGCTGCAGGTACCAAATTGTAATGGTCTCTGCCGTTCCATTCTGTTCATCAGATGCTTGGGGGGGGGAGCTTTCTACATGGGCAACAACTTGCATATCTTACTGCCCTGGCTTGTGTTTCTATACAGATGGTACACAATATCCATAGTCAACTCTGACTGACAGAGGCCTGAGACCAAACATGACAAAGCAGGGGTTCTGTTTGTTTCTTCTGCTCTATTCTAGATGAAGCTGTTTCTTTTTCCTGAACTCATGATGAACGAACACTTAAAACAGATTGCTTCATGAATAGATTCTCTTTTGTAAACTTTGAAACTTTGACTTCATTAAAACCTGTGTGGATGAGTGTGTGCCCAGAAAGACTTACTGTACATTCCCAAACCAAAAGCCGTGGATGAGCCAGGAGGTATGTCATCTGCTGAAGGCTAGATCTGAGGCATTCAAGTCTGGCGACCCAGGCCTGTACCAGAAAACCAGGTACGACTTGTGGAGAGCTGTTTCAAGGGCGAAGAGACAATTTCGAATGAGGTTGGAGGTGACATCAGATGCACAACAACTCTGGCAGAGTTTGCAAGATATTACTTCCTACAAAGCGAAACCCAATAGCATGAATGGCAGTGATGTTTCACTACCAGATGAACTCAATGTCTTCTATGCTCACTTTGAAAGGGAGAACACAACTACAGCTTTGAAGATCCCTGCTGCACCTGATGACCCTGTGATCTCGTCTCAGTGGCCAATGTTAGGCTGCCTTTAAAGAGAGTAAACCCTCATAAGGTGGAAGGTCCCGATGGAGTACCTGGTAAAGCTCTGAAAGCTTGTGACAACGAACTAGCGGGAGTATTCAAGGACATTTTCTACCTCTCACTGCAACGGGTGGAAGTTCCCATTGCTTCAAAAAGGCAACAATTATACCAATGCCTAAGAAGAATAATGTGGGCTACCTTAATGACTATCGTCCAGTAGCACTCACATCGATAGTGATGAAATGCACTGAGAGGTTGGTCATGAGTAGACTGAACTCCTGTCTCAGCAAGGACCTGGACCCATTGCAATTTGCCTATCACCACAATGGGTCAACAGCAGATGCAATCTCAATGGCTCACCACACGGCTTTAGACTACCTGAACAACACAAATACCTATGTCAGGATGCTGTTCATCGACTGTAGCTCAGCATTTAATACCATCATTCCCACAATCCTCAATCCTGATTGAGAAATTGCAGAACCTGGGCCTCCGTACCTCCCTCTGCAACTGGAATCTTGACTTCCTAACCAGAAGACCACAATTTGTGCAGATTAGTGATAACACATCCTCTTCACTGACGATCAACACTGGCACACCTCAGGGGTGTGTGCTTAGCCCACTGCTCTACTCTCTGTATATACATGACTGTGTGGCTAGGCATAGCTCAAATACCATCTATAAATTTGCTGACGATACAACCGTAGTTGGTAGAATCTCGGATGGTGACGAGAGGGTGTACAGGAGTGAGGTATGCCAACTAGTGGAGTGGTGCCGCAGCAACAACCTGGCACTCAACGTCAGTAAGACGAAAGAGCTGATTGTGGACTTCAGGAAGGGTAAGACGAAGGAACACATACCAATCCTCATAGAGGGATCAGAATTGGAGAGAGTGAGCAGCTTCAAGTTCCTGGGTGTCAAGATCCCTGAGGATCTAACCTGGTCTCAACATGTTGATGTAGTTATAATGAAGGTAAGACAGCAGCTATACTTTATTAGGAGTCTGAAGAGATTTGGTATGTCAACAAATACACTCAAAAACTTCTATAGTTGTACTGTGGAGAGCATTCTGACAGGCTGCATCACTGTCTGGTATGGGGGAGGGTGTGTGGGGGCTACTGCACAGGACCGAAAGACGCTGCAGAAGGTTGTAAATCTAGTCAGCTCCATCTTGGGTACTAGCCTACAAAGTACCCAGGACATCTTTAGGGAGCAGTGTCTCAGAAAGGCAGTGTTCATTATTAAGGACCTCCAGCACCCAGGGCATGCCCTTTTCTGACTGTTACCATCAGGTAGGAGGTACAGAAGCCTGAAATCACACACTTAGCGATTCAGGAACAGCTTCCGATTCCTAAATGGACATTGAATCTTTGGATTTATTTATTAATTTTTTTTTCTAGGCTAGGTTATGTATTGCATTGAACTGCTGCTGCTAAGTTAACAAATTTCACGTCATATGCCGGTGATAATAAACCTGATTCTGATTCTGATTCTGGACCATATTTTCCTTAATCTGTTGGCAGCATATATAATAAAGAAAACATAAGCTCCCAATTTGTCACAATGGTTCTCTCAAGTGATGCTATGTCTTAGTTTGGAGAAAATTAGAAGTCGAACCTTTGAACCTATATTTGATTTTGAGAAAAGATGGGGTTCATTTGCTCGTTATTATCATTTGAGTTAATTGATAGATTTCCTCCATGATCTAATCGTAAATTTTTGGTACATTTTTCTTTCTTGCTGGCCGTTTGATGATTATCTTTAGAAGCTTTTTGTATATCGCATGGCTCCAGGGTTGAACATCTAATGGGGTTTTTCTGCCCACCTTTTCTTGCTTAGTAGGGTATTTTTATTTTCACCAAAATTTTTTTTCAATCTTTAAAATAATGTCTTTTTTTCTTGTGACATTGTAAGTGTTGCTTACTTCAATGTACTCGAGTTAATTTTGAATAATAAAGATTTAAAAAAAAAACAAGTGTAATATCTACACTCCAGCTGGCATTGACCTGATGACCAAAATTGCCATCATTCCTATGGCAGTTTGAACCTGTGACAGCAGCCATGTGTAAACAGGGGAAGCCCCAGTTATGACGCTGGTGATAAAAATTTGACATTCAACTAAGCTGTTTCCTCTGATTCTGCAGATTCCCGAGTTGTAAAACATTTTGAATGGTCTTAATATCTCCAATATTCAAGGATGTTTTAACATTATTAAAGAACAATAAATTACTTTTTTTAAAAATTGGATATTAAAAAATACCAAAATAAATTAAAATCCTTAAAAAACAAAGCAATTAACAACAGTTAACTCAACGATGTCCCCAGGTATTGAAAATGCATTAAAAATTAAAATAAAAATATGTAACTCCCCTTGTATTTACCTTTATTCTTTCATTGTGTTCCTCTGACTGTAGGTAATACTGTATTCCTGTACTGGAATAATTTTCGTCAGGTTAATTCCATAAGTGGAATTGCTGCAGACGCAGACTCTGTTGCTTTTCATGTCAGTAAAAACCTGGCCAGCAGTTTCAGTACTTTCAAATTAAATTGCTGATATGCAGAGATCTCAAACAGTGGAATTCATGCATGAAAGAGTCGGTGTTCCTCACAAGAATTGGGCCATTGATAAAGTTAGTACCCATGACAAGTCTACTGAATTCTCAGCTTGAACCCATGAGAAAACCAAATGATACTGTCTTAACTGCCACTGAAAGATAATGGCAATTTGAAATGTTGGCTTCATTTCAATTTACTTGAGATTACATTATTTCACCTGCACACATTATGTTACAAAATTCAATTAAACGCTATTAGTTTGATTCCAGAAATTGACTTAATCTTAAAATGAATATTTATGCCTCTGCTAACTTCTAAGCAAACAGCATTTCATATCCCTTCTCTACATTTTTAAGAGTTCCTTTGCTCTCTAATCACATGACCCGATTTGGTTTTACACACAATATATCAATGCCCATTTTTATATTATATTTCAGAAGTAAATACAGAAACTACTGGAAATATTCTGTAGATCAGGCAGCATCTATGGAGAGAGAGAAAAAGTGAATATATGCTTCAGCTTAATGAGACATTAATTGTTCCCCTTGCCAGATCTGCTGCTGATGCTCTGGGCATTTTCCTTTTTGACAATATTTTACATCAGTGTTATTATATTGCTTAGTGCATTAAGTTACTATCACCAATGTGAATTGGAACAAATTTGTATTGGATAATGCTTGGTTTATAGATTGGTATATGTGAGAGCAGAACTCTTAATTACAATCTAAAAAATTCAAGGGTTCTTAAGAGTAGTTGTGGCAAAAGATGTTGAGGTTGAACTATTTCTCAAGCAAGCAGCCCCCGTCCCTCAAAACCCAATTAAGACATTAATCATAGATTGCAAGTCCCGGTCTTGTTTTATTCATAGATCAATAAATATTATTGTCACAAATAAATTGCACATGTGTAAACAAACTGTACAATGAAAATAGCATAAAACTATTCCGTGTTTCCCAACAGCCTGTTGATTCAAAGTAACCAGAGGCACAACCTTGTCAACCTGAGATGAATCTAAGTTAAAATCGTGATGTTTAGAAGCATTTGCGATGGACAATGGAGGGGCCAGCTTCATCATACTCTTGCTTGCTAATCCACATCTGCTGGAAGGTGGACAGAGATGCTAGAATAGAGCCTCCGATCCAGACGGAATATTTACGTTCAGGTGGGGCAATGATCTGAAATATTATAGATAAAATCATTAGATATGCACTAAAACAAATGCATCCTCTATGCAGGAATACTTTCAAGAACTTAAAGTGCACTGTAAGAGTACATTTGCAATAATGAAATGTTGCTAAACTTGACTAGATATTTTCAAGTTATTATTATGTGTTAAAAGTGCAGATTATCTCTTACAGAACTCATGATATGGACGTAATGTGTAGTTCTGCTTATTTGAATTGTACCTAAGTTTAAGTTTACATCTATTGTTTGCTGTTGTTGTTTTGTATTAGTTACCTTAATTTTCATGGTGCTGGGAGCTAGGGCAGTGATTTCCTTCTGCATACGGTCAGCGATACCTGGGTACATGGTGGTACCGCCAGACAAGACATTGTTGGCATACAGATCCTTACGGATGTCAATGTCACATTTCATGATGCTGTTGTATGTAGTTTCATGAATACCTGCAGACTCCATACCTGATGTGCAAACAGATCAAGTCTTAGAAAAGCTATAACTGAGAAGCAGCAAGGGGCAATAGAAAAAAAGATGCCATTTGATTTGAAATGCAGACAGTACTGTGCACCAATTCAGATTAAGCACAAGTGAAGCTACAATTAGATATCTAAATACCGATGGCAGCTCCTTCAATTAGATATCATCAGAATTAGTGTCTCCCCTCCAATACAAGCCCTTAGGCAGGCTGCTTTGGCAGTTTGTTACTGCAACCTTACTTAAAATCTTGAGGCTCTGATTTATTTGAGGAGTTTCACTTAAACGATTTTGATGGCTGGATTGTAACTATTTTTAGTCAGCAGTTCATAAAGGAATCACATTTTATGAGTGTGCCAAACTGTCTTTCCTACAGTTCAGTACACTCATAAATTCCATGGCAACACATTACAATGCAGACTTAATTTGTCTTAGCATGGAATCCAAGGTCATCTCCTGATCAGCCCAAGTGAACGGGCCAGACGTGGCACTTTAACTTAATGCTAGTGCAGCCCATTCATCTGAATGGTGCGGTCAATCCTTTGTGAAAAAGTGAGGGATAATTGCTTTGATTTTGTTATTAATTCATGTTTAATTATAAATTAATTTGCAATATTTCATCATGGAATCATGGAGGGTGTAATGGTTAGCACAACCCTTTACAGTACAGGTGACCTCAGCTCAAATCTCACCACTGCCTGTAAGGAATCTATACATTCTCCCCGTGACTGTGGGGACTTCCACCGGGTTCTCCACTTTCCTCCCACAATCCAAAGGCGTACCAGCCAGTAGGTTAATTGGTCATTACAGACTGTCCCATGATAAGGCTAGGATGAAATTGGGGGATTGCTGGGCATCGTGGCTCAACGGGCCCATTCTGCAATGTATCTCAATAAATAAAAAAAAAATTAAAGAACAGCATGGAAAAAGGCTCTTTGCTTCACCGAATCTACACCGACCAATTAAGCAGTCCCTTAACACTAAGTGCGTTTTATACTCTCCACAGTCCCATCAACTCCCCCCAGGTTCTACCACTCACCTACATGCAAGGGGTAATTTACAGGGTCCAATTAACCTGCCAATAAACAGATTTTAACGATGTGGGAGGAAACACGAGCGGCTGGAGGAAGTGCATGCAGTCACAGAATGTGCATGCACACAGCACCAGGGATCAAAGTTGAAAGTGCATCGCTAAGGCCGTGAGGCAGCAGCTTTGCACACGCCTCATCACTATGCTGTCCCAATTAATGCATTTTAAACTATAATCATTTTTATTTCTAATTAGTTTTAAAATAATTATAAAATATTTGATGTAACTATGTATTTTACATGGCTCTAAATCACACCCATTTGGAAAGAGTTGAAAAGGCTATTGGTGACACATTCTGTCAGAAGCCATCAGGGTGATCCAGGTTTAGGGTCTCAGTATTCAGCACCAGAGGCCCAGATATCACCCACACACTGCTCCACTCTGGCAAGAGGTTCCTTGAAGATTTCAGGAGCCTTGTACTCAATGTCAGATCTGATAGCAGTAAATATTTCTGGATTAATGGTTATAAATCTTCCCTGTAATTCAAAATGTCCAAACAAGTAGCAAAAAGTCAAAAATGATTTGTTCACTATGAGTAAAATTGAACAATTACCAATGAAAGATGGTTGGAAGAGAGTCTCGGGGCAACGGAAACGCTCGTTACCAATGGTAATGACCTGGCCGTCGGGCAACTCATAGCTCTTTTCCAGGGAAGAGGAAGAAGCTGCAGTGGCCATTTCATTCTCAAAGTCCAGGGCAACGTAGCATAGCTTTTCCTTGATATCACGGACAATCTCACGCTCAGCTGTGGGGACAGACAAGGAAATCACTGAGACAGCCCGAGGTGAATACAGTTCACAAGATGTACTCAGCAACGTGGCTGCTACGTACCGGTTGTCACAAAGGAGTAACCACGTTCAGTGAGGATCTTCATGAGATAGTCAGTCAGATCCCTACCAGCCAGATCCAAACGCATGATGGCATGAGGCAGAGCGTAACCCTCGTAGATTGGGACATTGTGAGTGACACCATCACCAGAGTCCAGAACAATACCTGGAGAAGAGAGTGCATGTTTAACAGGGGATTTCAAGAACTGCTAGTCACATTTCTCAAAGGAGCAATGAGGACTACTCCCTCAGCATGAATTTATCATTTCTGAGATGGAGGGTGATTCAATTTTACATGCTGTAGTGCCCAGTAAAGACATAAAAGACTGCAGATGCTGGAATCCGGAGCAACAAGCAATCTCAAACAGGAGAGAATCTGCAGATGTTGGAAATTGAAGGCAACACACACAAAATGCTGGAGGAATTCAGTGGGGAAGGCGGCATCTATGGAAAGGAATAAACAGTCGAAGTTTTGGGCCAAGACCCTTCATCAGGACCGAAGAGAAAGATGAGAAGGTGGGGGGAGGGGAGGAAGAAGTGCAAGGTGGTAGATGATAGGTGAAAGTGGGAAAGGAGGAGGGGTGAAGTAAGGACCTAGGAAGTTGATTGGAGAAAGAGATAAAGGGCTGGAGGAGAGGGAATCTGATAGGAGAGGGAAGAAACCATGGAAAAAGGGGAAGGAGAAGGAACACCGGGGGGGGGGGGGGTGATGGGCAGGTAAGGGAAAAGATGAGAGAGGGGAACCAGAATGGAGAATGATGAATGGGGGCAATTACCAGAAGTTCAAGAAATCGCTGTTCATGCCATTAAGTTGGAGGCTACCCAGATGGGTTATAAGGTATTACTCCTCCAACCTGAGTGTGGCCTTATCGTGGCAGTAGAGGAGGACATGGACTGACATGTCAGAATGGAAATGGGAAATAGAATTGAAATGGGTGGCTACCAGGAGATCCCGCTTTTTGTAGTGGACGGCGTGTAGGTGCTCAGCAAAGCGATCTCCCAACTTACGTTAGGTCTGACCAATATACTGGGAGCACCAGATACAGTAGATGATCCCAATAGACTCAGAGGTGAAGTGTTGCCTCACCTGGAAGGACTGTTTGGGGCACTGAATGGTAATGAGGGAGGAAATCAGTGAGTCATGGAATATCTACGGGAGGAAAGAAATTGTCAATGTTTTGGATGGAAATCTACATCAGACACTGCTGATTTCCTCCAGAGCATTGTTTATTGCATCAGACTCCACTGAGAGTCCACAGAAGTCAGAAATAGTATATTTAGTCTGAATGCTTATTGGTATTGTTTAATAAAATAAATATTTTGGAATAAATTTTAAACAAAATATGTCATCTACTATTTCTTCAATATAATATTGCAAAGTTAGTCCTGTGATTAACTGAAGTGTCTGATGTCTCAGAAAGCCCCATCATCCAGGCATTGTTTTGGCTTACCTGTGGTACGACCAGATGCATACAGGGACAGGACTGCCTGGATAGCGACATACATGGCTGGGACATTAAAGGTCTCAAACATGATTTGGGTCATTTTTTCCCGGTTAGCCTTAGGGTTCAGGGGAGCCTCAGTCAGAAGGGTAGGATGTTCTTCAGGTGCCACACGGAGCTCATTGTAGAAGGTGTGATGCCAGATCTTCTCCATGTCGTCCCAGTTGGTGATGATACCATGTTCAATAGGATACTTCAGAGTCAAGATACCTCTCTTGCTCTGAGCCTCATCACCTACATAGGAATCCTTCTGACCCATACCTACCATGACACCCTATGAAAAATAATTTTAAAAAAAGAAATGTCAGTAGCTAGAATCTTACAACTATTTCAATATTGTTCATTCTATGTGAAAGATGATGATCAATAATCCATGTTGGCATCCAAAAATCAGCATTTCATCAGGAACTTGAAGAATAATTTTTACGATGTCCAATGCTTGGAAAAGCAATTTTGAATAAACCTGTGTGTCAATTTGGGGAAACGCTTATCAACTGTAAAAGAAAACAATTAATGATAATGTAACCTATTATTATGTGTGGTATATATAGGGTAAATGCAAGTAGGCTGTTTCCATTAGGGTTGAGTGAAACTGGAACTACAGGTCATGGGTTAAATGTGAAAGGTGAAATGTTTAAGGGGCACTTCTTCCCTCAGAGGGTGGCAAGAGTCGAACGATCTGGCAGCAGAAGTGGTGGAATTGGGTTCGATTTCAACGTTTAAGAAAAACTTGGATAGGTACATGGATGGGACGAGTATGGAGGGTTACGGCCCCGGTGCGGGTCAATGGATTAGGCAGAGTAATAGTTCCGGACGGAGTGGATGGACCGAGGACCTGTTTCTGTGCTCTATGACTGTGTTCTCCACGAGTTTTATATTTCACAGGGAAGATGTAGTTTATGGCGCAGAGTGGGGTGGGGGGAGTGGGTACCTGATGGCGGGGACGGCCGACGATAGACGGAAAGACAGCTCGGGGGGCGTCATCTCCGGCGAATCCGGCCTTCACCAGACCAGAACCATTGTCGCACACCAAGGCGGTTGTTTCCTCGTCGTCACACATGGTGAGTTGGGATCTGAAAGGACAGCGAGATATGACGGAAAAACGACAAAAGCATTGACAGTGTACGGTACAATCAACCACCCTAGATCAATGTTCCTCTGCACCGAAGGGTGCAATTTAGCTTCTCGTGTAGATATTATTTATTTTGCTGCTAGTTGACTATTCATCTGGTTTAATTGCAAAACCATCTTCAAACAAAAACAACTGTATGGTGCAGTTGAATTACTATTAATATTTACAGCCACGATTATAACGGGTTGTTGGGGCTGTATGTCTCTGCTTGGCTTGGCATTCCGCCCATTGATGCCAGAAAACATAATACATCATCACTTATATTTATTATGCAAATAATAAACGTGAGCTGAATAGTAATTTCCGTATGGGCTACTAATTCATTTAAAGTTTTAAATTCCGCAAATAGTGACTACAAGCTCAGGAATAGTTACACTTCCATCATTGTGTGTAACGCTATTCCCAAAGCTCGAGAAATCTGGCTTTCGAATTCAGGAAGATTTATGTATTTGAATCTTTCCAATTCCATGGGTGAAACCTGATCAAGTAATGTTAAGTGAAAGGATTCCCACATGACTAGCATGGAAATTAGATGATAAATTTCCCTTCTCCGAAAGAATAGACCTAATATTTAACATAACAGTCCAAGGAGCTGTTAATCCAATCCATTTTGTTTTAGCTCCAAAATCGTAAGGACTTTTTTAAACTCTTAAATTCGGTTAAAGCTGTGCTTAAAGTTGACACCGAAGTTTGATCGGTTTCCACTGTAAGAACTTCCCCCTCTCTGTCACCCCACCCCCGTGACTTGGATCGGTTTGGAAAACTTACCAGATCAGCACCTTCAGTCAGGGGCTCCCGTGCGTTGCTGGGTCGAGATTAAGTGTGAGGGGGACTAGGATTTATATTCCCCGATGTGTTGGTGAAACAGAAAGCCCCTTGAGGGAGAGCCCGGGACCTTGTCCTTATTTGGTAGCTCTCACGACACTGAGTGTGTGTGAAACCATTAATGGAGAGAGCGCCTGCGGGAGGGCAGCGGGCAGTGCCTGTTCGCACTCCCAGCCGCTCCTGCCGTAGCCCATGTAAGGAGACTCTTGTTGGCAGTCTGCACATCTGAAGCGGCATAGACTGAAACATCAAAGGCATGGCCAAATAGGGAATTGGAACTGAAAACATTCGTGGCTGCCGATCGGTGGGAATGTTAGGGCAAGACAGCAGTCTTAACCGCAACACGGCAGCATGGCAGACGTATGGACGGGCGATGGAGCCATCAAGGGTCAACTGCACGTGTCTTGAGGGATAACGTTCAAACTTGTTTTACAATCGGAAGTAACCTGTTGTGTTTTTCTAAATAGGGTGTAACTGGCACAAAGGCAACCATTTTGGTGCTTGTTTCATTCAAAACTTTTGAGTGATCCAAGCACGTTTCAGAGCCCGCTTTGGAATGACATCAATCATTGTCGTTCAGCAATGCTGTGAGCTTATTCGGCCGTTGCTTTTCCCCGGCACACAGGTTTTTGCATATGCAGTATTCACACAATAATAGTTGGCGTTATGCAGAAACAACTTTCATTTAAACTGCTTCGGATTGATAACTGGTGTTTATGGACAGGGTGGGATAAAATTGGCGAGAACTTCTCGGGGGCAGAATTTCCCTGACGGCTGAAACAACCTGGGTGGTCGTAATGACAACCCCAGGAGAGCACCTTTCAGTATTATAGTAAATGGGGATCTCTAATATGTCATTGGGTAGTGTGTTATTACTTGAAAATTACGTGGCCCCTATGAAAGTTACGTTAAATGTACTCATTGATAGTGGGAGGCTGGATATTCTGAAAAGCCTCAAAGCCGCGGACGTGTTGATTGAAATGTTTCAGTTTGGTCACTAAAAATAGAAACGTATAAGAGGAATTTTCTGGGACCAGCAAACCTGGAAAGGTCTGTGAGCGGTTGGTGAGAAGGATCCTGCTTTGGTAGTATCGATGCTATCTGGGAAATGCATTAAATGGGAACAATTTTTAATTTACATTTAAATTTTTTAAAGATTGACAAATGTCAAGATATGTTTTTTAATAGTGAAATTAGAAGTACATTTATCCAACGTCTACTTTAATTCAGTGTGGTTTGACTGTTCATTTGATTTTCCCTAATTCCCCTTTCATGAATGTATCAGGGCGAGCCAAGTCTGGGATCATAAAACTTCGGGACGGAGTTAGTAACCATGGTGAAGGGAACGTCACCTGCTCATTTAATGCTTTGACAACCAAGGCAAAATGATATGGATTAGTAATGACCAATGTATACAGTCTACCATAGCAGTCACTGGGATTTCCTTTTAAAAATAATTTATTGATTATTGAGTTGCTAAAAAACAAAAAAAATGGAGTTACTACTCCATCAAAATGATTAGAAATATAAAAGATTACATGTATTTTCCACTGTTTGTTCACCCACTTTTCCCGTCAGATTCTAACACTTTCTGCTGAGTACAGTGAAAACATAAAAAGGTTTAAGTACTCAGCAGGTCAGGCAACATCTGTGGTGAAGCAGGGCTGGGATTTCAGGTTGATGACCTATCATCAGAACAGAGTGGATGACAGTTGAAGTGAAACATCGAATTTGATCTGATATGTTGTCTCAGCTGTCCTGGAGACAGCCTGTAAGGCAATGTTACTATTTGCATGATACAGTTGCTCCAGAATGCAGAAGCTATTTGGACCTGTATGTTTCTCCTGTGCAGTTTGATGAAAAGATTCAGAAACAATAACGTTGCACATTGCACTTGAGCAAACTTTGCTCTCTGTTCTGCTAGCCATGCCTGCACTTGCCTATAAACTATCTGTAATTAAACTTACTGTAACCAGAGAACAAAACATGTAAATCCAAATGGAAATGTGTAATGAGCAGAAAAAAATCTTAACCACTCCAACTGCAGTAGCCCTGACCAGCATTACAGAGATTCTGAAGCCGGAATATTTTAAAGTCAGTGTCACATTAGATAAAGCTAATGAAATAAAATAAAAAGAAGCATTGGATTAAAGATGGGCGAGAGGCAGAAAGTGAAGGGCAAGGAAAGTTGACGTATGCAATAATAAATAAAATATGAAAAAATGGAACTCCACATATGTAAAAGGCAAATTTCAGTGTCAGAGGACTCTTTTGGCAGTACAGTAACAATATTTGCTAAAACTCCACCATGGATGGCCCCAGGCCTGGCCACGCAAGGAGGAGGTTTGGGTGTGGGGTCAGCAATCCCGTCCTGTAAAAACCCAGCATTGCAGAAACACCAACAGATGCTCCAAAGACCTGGGAGAGGAAGGATCTAGAAAATGGGCTACAACTAATGCCAACTTGAAAGACAGGCCAGGTTGAGGACTTGGCTAGCTGCTTTCGGTGGCCTATGCCCCAGCAGTGGTAATTGGCTTAAGAAGAGGTGTTTACTAAACTGTTGATTTGGACAAGACGTTAAGTTTTCTGGTGAGTTTAATGCTTATCTGTCTGTAACATGCAACATCTTCGTGCTGTTCAATATATTTTGGAGATGTATCATGTTTTGGGCAGCAATCTTTAGTTTCCCACTTGTATCTGCATGTATGCGGTTAAGGGCCAGCTATCTGAGTGGATTAAAAGTAAAAAAAAATGCAAAATACAACAAAGTGGACTTCATTTATCCTGCACAGTATTAGTGTTTTTGAGCCTAGATATCCGGGCAAGTGGGTCCATAACCTTGTGGATGACAGCGAGACTTAGATGAGGCAGTAAGTGATCCACTTCTTTTCGAACAGGTGGTCCTGGATCCATTGTAAGTAATATATTATTTATGGGAGTCTTCCAGCTCAGTTTCTGGTCAGCGGTGAATCCAAACTGGTGGTGAACGGGGACTCAGAATGATCACATCCTTGACCAGCAAAGTTAGTTGTTGGCTGGCACTTGTGACATGAATATTCCATTTGTAACATCTAGCTAAGGCTTGGATGTTGTAGAATTGTCTTGGACGGGAGGCTAATCATCTTCCTTCATTATGATCATTCCCATCAGTCCAACCACTATAGCTGTTTGAATTATTCTTTCTCAGACTGCCATCCCATTCTATTTTCAAAGCACCTAGAGATTCTGTTTCCACCACCTTTCCAGGTGGTGAATTTCTAGATTATCAGCTGCTCTCTGATATATAACATGTACAGCACTGTTGGAATGGATAGGAACTATATATTATGAAGCTCAGATGGTGAGCAGTACAGACAATTGATGGCACAAATTTAATTCATTCAAGAGCGCTATGATCATCTAAAACCCAGATTGCTATCCAGACATTATCATCCAGCCCATGCCAGCTGTTCTGACCACCTGTTGATTCCTCAGGCCAGAGACACAGGCAATTCAGTCCAGAATACATTTGTTGCAGTTGTTCAACAATTAATCCAAAACTTGTTGCATCATCTTTTTTGAAGCTGAATTAAATCTTTCAGCTGGCTCCAGAAATAGGGAAACAGGGTATCCTGCTTGGAAATTCAAAGACGTTTCTACAGTAGACCTCAAATCTACATTTCAGAGGACCGTTGGCAACATGTTTTTTTTCTGTCAGAATTCCAAAGCTGTAATTACACTGTCAATTAATGACGAACTGTATCCTGACATAATCTGGGAAAATAAAATTTTCATTTGGCTGTTTTTCCATACGAATCCACAAGGTCCTGCCTGTCAGTCATGATCTGGTGTAAAAATACACGACACATCAGAACAAGCATAACTGAAAACTGTTCATGCTCTCACCTATAGTGTTACTAAATGTATGATTATGAGAGTAGCCAGGAATGTTAGAATTCACAGTACATTTCTGTTGTGTAAAATAATACTTGGGTGTCATCCCTAAAAACTCTGGAGGTCAGTACACCAAATTTCATGAGGGAAAATTAAAATTAGGATCAAGAATCAACTTTGTTTGCCATAACATTTGCATGTATTGGGAATTTGCTGTGGTTTGTAGTCACGGCATGCAATAAAATCAATATTCAACAATTATAAAGAATTACATAAGATAAAGTTAGAGGTTAAAGTATAGATATGGAATAAATTGTGCATAGGTACCAGCATGTATTTACAATGTACATTAATAAGTTGTAAATCTATGACATTGATCTTTAAACTTTTCAATACCAGTTGTAATGTATACAGTAATTTGCTCCTCTACCCAGCCCCCAGAATTAACATGAGCTCCAGCTTGTAACTGATTTTGAAATTCTGGCTAACATTTCTCAACAGGCTGCAGCTGGTGACCAAGCTTATGATAAGGTGTGGTGCCCTCTACAGGGCATTTGGTACCTGTGTCTATTAAAACTGCAGGCACTTCACAATTGTTTTTCTAGTGTGATTAATGAGCATTAGATGGGTAAGTATTGTAACTGAATTTTATTTTTGTATTTCAGCGGCAAATCTGTGGTGGGGTATATCTTTTTTTCAGGATCTGAGCACCTCTGGTAGGGCCAGCAATGCCAACCTGAATTGCCTGTGAGAAGGTGGTATTGAGTAACCTACATGAACCACCGCCACACTTCTGGTGACTGTACTTCCATTGAGAAGTGAGAAAGGGAAATTTAAACCCAGCAACAATTAAAAACCAGTGAAATATTTCCAAATCATGATGACGTGAAACTTGGAGAAGACTCTGCTGGCATTACCTTGCACTTGAAGCCTTGTGCTTCTTGATGGCTGAGATCACAGTGTCGTAGCCCAGGCAAGTAAATCAGCTTGTTTTTTAAAATTCTACACACCGTAGCCTCTGTCTGCTGCTGGAGGGAATCAGTGTGCAGCTTGTGAAGAAACACGGCAAATGAACCACAGTCTGCAGATTTTCTTTTATTTCTGTGCATAGTCAGGCACAGGAAATAGACGTTCAGTTTTCTTTTTTATAATGCCTGAAATACTCTTGTACATTTTTTACATGTACATTGCTTAAACTCATTAGCTTAGTTCCCCTTAATGTGTTGACATGAACTGTTTCATGTTGCTGGGTACACATCACTTGAGAACACCGTGGCTGCTGGCTGAAGATAAAACAACAGCAAGCGTTGGAAAAGGGAGTACTTGTGAAAGAGGTTTCTAGTTCTTTGTGGGGAGTTTTCTTTAAGCTCAACAGTGAGCACCTTTGCAGCTGACTAAAAATCTTGGAGCTTAAAATGTTCACGTGGAAATCTTGCTCTGTGTTGCTGGAAGTGATGGAATTTTGACTTGCTCGGATTGTAACCACTGCTTCAGCTGGCTTGCTAACTTCCATTGCTCCATCAGGGGAAACATACAACTTGAGTTCCTCACGCACTAGCCCTGAACTCACATTGTTGACAGTAATTATTGAAGATGCTTGCTCAGCTGGAAAGTTGCATTTAATGTGCCTGTTAAACATTTGTAGTAATGCCATCAGACTTGCTATAGCCAGCTCATTTTTTTTTACATTGCTACAGTTTGATTTCTTCTTCACAATGAGAAAAAATATGTTGGCTGTTTTCTGAATCTGATTACAATAATGCTTGTTAGGTGTTGACAGTTTTTCAGAGTATGAAAAACAATGGACAAAGGTAAGGAGATCCTGAATAAAGGTAATGCCACTCAGATCCAGAGACTCTGGTTTGTCCCTGACCCCTGGTGCTGTGCTGTCAGTGTAGAGCTTTCGCTGCGTGCTCTGATTTCTCCCATTGTCCCAAAGATAGGTATGATTTATTAATTGACTGCTGTAAATGACTCCTCGATTAATCTAAGCAGGTGGCCAAAGAATCAGAAGGGAGCTTATGTTAGGGAGAATAAAGTAGCAGGATTACCTGAAAATGAGGAGTGGGACTGCAGGATTGATCGCTGAGTACTAACGTGAACAGGACTGGGACTACAGGAATGATCATCGAGTACCATCATGAATTGGATTACCTGGAAATGAGGAGAGGAAAATTGGGACTGAAGAGTTAATCGTTGTGTGCCAACATGGACAGATTGAACTGAACAGGCTCTTCCAATGTTACAGTAAATCACTTCATCATTCTACTTTTTAATTATATTTATTAGCTAATAAATTAAAGATTACCAATAATTTTACCTGCTTCAAATGCAGACTTTTAAAGGAGCCTTACACCTGTCGATTTATAACCGCTGCCACCACAGAAACCCAGCATGGACTCACTGGGCTGAATGGCTTTGTATATTGTAGTAATGATTCTATCAATGAAAACCTGCAATCCAGTGTAAGACAGAAAACAACAGGAATCTGAGCAGCACACACACGCAATGCTGGAGGAACGCAGCACCTGTGGAAAAGAGTAAACAGTCGATGTTTCAGGCCAAAACCCTTCATTGGGACTAGAGAAAAAAGATGAGAAGTCAGAGTAAGAAGGTGGGGGGAGGGGAGGAAGAAATACAGGGTGATGGGTGAAACTGGGAGGGGGAGGGGTGAAGTAAAGAGCTGGGAAGTCGATTGGTGAAATAGATAAAGGGCTGGAGAAGGGGGTATCTGATAGGAGAGGACAGAAGGCCATGGAAGAAAGGGAAAGGGGAGGAGTGCCAGAGGGAGGTGATGGGCAGGTAGGGAGTTAAGGAGAGAGAGCAAAAGTGAATGGGGAATGGTGAAGGGGAGGTGGGGCATTTCCAGAAGTTTGAGAAATTGATGTTCATGCCATCAGGTTGGAGGCTACCCAGACGGAATATAAGGTATTGCTCCTCCAACCTGTGGCCTCATCGTGACAGTAGAGGAGGCCATGGACTGACATGTTGGAATGGGAATGTGAAGTGGAATTAAAATGGGTGGCCACTGGGTGATCCTGCTTTTTCTGGTAGACGGAGCCTAGGTGCTCGGCGAAGTGGTCTCCAGATCTGCATTGGATCTGACAAACTTCTGCATTCTAACTACTGAAACCTTCCACAATAAGATGGCCACTTTATTAGGTACACCTGTACACCTGCTAGTTAATGCAAATATCTAATCAGACAAACATGGTAGCAACTGGATGCACAAAAGCATGTACACATGGTCAAGAGGTTCAGTTGTTGGTCAGACCAAACATCAGACTGGGGAAGGAACGTGAACTAAGTGACTGACTGTGGAATGATTTGTGACTGACAGATGGGGTGGTTTAAGTATCTCAGAAACTGCTGATTCCCTGGGATTTTCACACACAACAATCTCTAGAGTTTATAGAAAATGCTGCAAAAAATAACAGCCAGTGAGCAGCAGTTCTTTGGGTGAAAGCGCCTTGTTAATGAGGGAGGTTGAAGGAGAATGGCCAGACTGGTTCAAGCTGACAGGAGGGTGATAGTAACTCAAATAACCATGTGTTATAACAATGGTGTGCAGAGTGCATCTCTGTGCGCACAGCGTGTCGACCTTGAAGTGAGTGCACTACAGCAGCAGCAGACCACACCAGGTTTCACTCCTGTACCGAATAAAGTGGCCACTGGGTGCATTTTATTGCTATTTGTGGGATCTTACTGTGCACAAAATAGCCTTTGAGTTATTCATCTAACACGTGGTTTTGTTTAAAGCAATTCACTATACATGAAGCAGTAGATACTTTTTAAAGAGATGCACTGCAGATCATTGGAGCCTTGGATTTCCTGGCGTTCATTACTTTTATGAATGGTAATTATCTGCCGTCATTCATTCTCATCAGCCTCTTTGTCTTCCAGTATTTCTGGTACTTTCGTGGTCTGTTTTTTTTTCATAAAGACAAAATATCCTCCTTCAAAGAAAGGGGTTTCCCTCCCTCCACTATTGATGCTGTCCCTCACCCACATCTCCTCCATTTCCCATACATCCACGCACACCTCATCTTCCTGCTGCTGTAATAGTTAGTCCTTCTTGCCCTTACCTACCACCCATCAGCCTCTGCATCCTACACGTTATCCTGCAACTTCCGTCATCTCCAAAGTTTTCCTACCACCAAACATACCTTTACCTTCCTCCTCCCCCACCCCCCCTTTCCACAGAGATTGCTCCCTTTGCAATTCCCCTTCCCACTTGTTCCTCCCCACTAATCTCCTCCCAGGCACTTATCCCTGCATGTGGCCTAAGTGCTATACCTGTCCCTACTCCTCCTCCCTCAACATCATTCAGGGCCCCAAACAGTCCTTCCAAGTGAGACAACACTTTACCGGTGAATTTGCTGGGGTCGTCTACTGCCTCCGGTGCTCCCGATGCAGCCTCCTCTACATTGGTGAGACCAGAAGTAAATTGGGGGACTGCTTCATCGAGCACCTCCGCACCATTTGTCGCAAGTGGGACTTCCGGGTGGCCAAACATTTTAATTCTGATTCCTATTCCTGTTCTGACATGTTGATCATTGGCCTCCTCTTATGCCAAGATGGGGCCACCCTCAGGGTGAGGGAGCAATGCCTTGTATTCTGCCTGGGTATCCTCTAACCTCCAAGGCACTTAACCACACACTGCTCCAGTCCACCCAGCTGAAAATGGGTTCTGGCAAAATGCTGGGGGTTAACCTTGCGATAGACTGGCATCCTATCCGGGGGAGTCTCATACTCTCAGTCGCTTCATGCCTCAGAAACCGGCATAAGCACCGGGCTGATGAGTCTATAAGGCTCAGGACAGACTTCTAACTTTTAACTTAATCCTCTAAACTAATAGCATGAATATTGATTTCTGCTTCCAGTGAACAAATTCCACCTGCCCCTCAACCTCTTTATTCCCCACTCTGACGTTTCACTTGTCATCTGCCTATTACCTCCCTCTGGGTTCCCTCCTTTCCCCTCACCCCACCTTTAATTTTTGCATCTTTCCCCTTCCTTCTCAGTCCTGAAGAAGGGTCTCAGCCTGAAACATCGACTGCTTACTCTTTTCCTTCGATGCTGCCTGGCCTGCTGAGTTCCTCAAGCATTTTGTGTGTGTTGCTCTAGATTTCCAGCATCTACAGACTTTATCATCTTTGTGCTTAATTTCTCCACTGTTTCCAAAATCATTATAATTAATTCCATCTCTTATCTGTGGGGCCCCCATTTGCTCTCACTAGTTTTATTCCCTTTCAGATACATAAAATCTGTTTTAATATTTCTTGCTGATTTATCCTCTCACTCTGTCTTGCCTTTTATTATCAATTTCCCGGTTCTCCTTTTATGAATTTATCTCAATCCCCAGCCTATTGCTATTTCTGGCAACTTCAGTTGACTTTAATTTCTCCCATAAACCTTGGGTGGAATATGTTCCATATGGACTTTTGTGCCTTAAAGGATTATCTGTTCAGATCATGTATTATTTCTTTACATGTTTGTAATTTAAAAAACAGAGCTTCGTGGCAGTTTTCTCTTGAGTTGAACAGTTCACACCAGGGGTGCGTGGAAAGAAGTACTTTTTAATCAAGACAGCGATCGAGATTTTGAAGGCAGAGCTTGGCGGCAGTTTTTCTGAGTTGAGGAGCGACCAATCAGCAAGCAGGGTTCATTGGAAAGGGCCAATAAGAATAATTCAAGTGCAAGCGGAGCGACCATTCTTTTGGAGTGTGCCAGTCTTTAGAGAGGCTTTAGCGCATCAGACTTGAGTGAGATCAGGATTAGGTGAGGTACATTGTCTCGTAAGTTGCTCGCTCCTTCTGTCCTTATTTGTTCATTCCTCATCTGTTATGGCATAGTAGATCAGTGAGAATGGTTCCCAGGGTAGTGTTTTGTACTGTGTGTGGGATATGGGAAGTCTGGGAGAGCTCCATCTGCGCCAGGTGCAGCGAGCTGCAGGTCCTGAGAGAACGTACTAAGGTACTGGAGCTGCAGCTTGATGACCTTCAACTCATTTGGGAGAATGAGGAGGTGATAGACAGGAGCTACAGGGAGAAAGTCACCCCTAGATTGCAGGAAACAGGTAACTGGGTGACTGTCAGGAGAAGGTGAAATGCACAACCAGTGCAGAGTACCTTTGTGGCTGTTCCCCCTCAATAATATGTATAAAACGTCTTGTCATATAAAGAGTGTTTGATGACTCTGGGCCTGTATTCACTGGAATTCAAAAGAATGAGGGGTGGCCTCATTGAAAACTATCAAATGGTGAAAGGCCTTTATGGAGTGAATGTTTCATATGGTGGGAAAGTCTTAGACCAGAACACAGCCTCAGAATAGAGGAGTGTTGTTTTAAAATGGAGATGAGGAGGGATTTCTTTAGCTAGGGAGTGGTGAACCTATGGAATTTGTTGCCACAGGCATCTGTCTAGGCCAAGTCTTTATTTATATTTAAGGCAGAGGTTGATAAATTCTTAATTGGTCAGGGCATGAAGGGATATAGGAAGAAGGCAGGAGATTGGGGTCTACTGAAATGGCAGAGGAGACTCAATGGGCCAGATGGACCACTTCTGCTCCTATGTCTTATGGTCTTATGTTACCCTTAGTCTGTCTGTCAATATAACTTTTTCTGTTATTTCCCATTCAGCCATACCCAACTCACTCCTTGTTCCTGCATGTTTTTGTTAGGGCCCTGGTTTCAGGTTGAAGAGGTTCAAACTCAATGTAAAGTTCTATCACGTTATGATCACACTTCTCTAAAGACCATTTACAAAAAGGTTATTAAATAATCTGTCCTTGCAGAATACCGAATCTAAAATCCCTAGTTAGTTCCTCAACATAGTGACCTTTCGTTTAGATTCCATGAATTTATCCTCCAATTTTTGCTGCTATCTTGTCCAGCCTATATTTAGATTGAACTACCCTGTGATTACTGTATTTCCTTGGGAATATACATTTTATTTTCCTAATTCCTGCTGTACTACTTGGTGGCCTCTAAACATTTATTTTTCATCAAATTTAGTTTCATCCAACTGATCCCATCTCTGCATCCTGATCTGCTGAGCCAATTGTATTTCTCACTACTGTGCTGCACTTATCGACAGTGTAAGCCCACATTGTTTTCCTTCTCAAATGTGTAAAATCTTTGAGCATTCATCTACCAGTGCTAGTCACCCTTATCCTCGTTTACCTTCGCTTATGTTAGTTAGCTGCATATGTTGTTTGGGTGTTGCTTGCATTTAGAATTTTTCCATACTTTAAACACTTGCTGCTTACTTTTACGTCATGATTTCATGACTTGGATGCAGTCCTTTGGGATATTTGATGATCTCGCATTGTAGTCAAAGTCAGTGAGCCCATCACAGAATCCATCCATCCATCGACAACACCTACCACTGCATCCACACAATGGCTTCATGCACAATGCCTTCAATTAACAGCCATCCCCATAATCATTCATGGCCTTACCACAAACACTACATGCCACACCTTGCACATAGGTTTAAGACTTTAGAGGGAATCTGCAAAGGAACGAAACAAAGCAGGGGTGGAAACTAGAAAAAGTAATACGTGATGTAAATCAGCAGGGGAAAATCCTGTGAGGGTAAGTTAGTCCTTCCTGTTTACGTTATCTTGGCATTTCATCGTGTATGTACCTCAATGGAGTCATAAGGACGAAAGAAAAGAGCAGGAGTAGGCCAATCAACCTCGTTAGCTTGCTCTGGGAAGATACCCATGCATTCACAGGGAGAACTCCATGCAGACAGCAATCACAGTCAGCATTTTACCTCAGTTCATTTGTGACCTATAAACTGCATCAGTGTGCTTCTTCTGCCATTAAAATTATTACTGCTCTACTCTTGGCCTCAAAGCCACATTTCCTTTTCTCTTTCCACATCCCTTCATCCCCATGCAATTCAAATGGTGTTAATATATTCATTCAGCACCACAGCTCTCCAAGTATTCAAAACCATTTGAATGCATCATTGATGGACTCTTTGTTATTCTGAATAAGCACAGAGGTGCCGCTGGAAGAACTGCTGCCTCACAGCGAAAGAGAATTGGGTTCAATCCTGACCTCAAATGCTGTCTGGATGGAGTTTGCCCATTCTCCCTGTCATGACGTGGGTTTGCTACCCTATCGGAAAAACATCTACTTTGGTGGGTTAATTGACCATGGTAAACTGTGGATAAATTGTAGAATCTGGGGAGAATTGAAAAGAACGAATGGAGAGAATAAATAGCAAATGTGATTGGTTTAAATGGGCAACCAACAGTTGGATATAAATATCCTCTGCAGCTTTTCTCAAAAAGCACAACTTTCCTGTAATCTGTTAGCAAATTGCATGCAGTACTCAAGCTGTGGACAAATTAATGTCATGTACCATTCTAGTGTAAACTTTTCTTTTGCATTCTTTGCCTCAGCTAATAAAGAGAAGAATTCAATGTGTTCTTCAACTCACTTTATTAACCTGTCTTGATACTTTCAGTAATTTAATTTGCAGAGACACCAAGATCTCTCTGGCCTCGCACCATCTCTACTTGTTGCACTTTTGACTTCCCTGTGCCATCCTTTTGGCATGTCTCCTGGCATTGAGGTCTTTGAGCATGCAGGATTTCTCCCAGGTCTCCATCCTTTGCACTAATGTCTTCAATTTAAGAACTAGTAATGAGGAAGCCTTCTTAAAAAGACAACTTGCCAATGCTGTAGTGGGGGTTCCTAAAGATGCATATTTCAAGCACTGTTTGGAGCCCACAAGGACTTCCTTCTCCAATTAATGCTTGGGTTGTGGCAATCATAAAATTAGTCTCTGCCATTGTGCATTCATCTGAAAAACATCTCTGACCACACTGTTAAAACACCACAGTAATTGTATTAGGTGCAAGCCTGAATTTCAGGTGAGGTAACACTAGGTTAAATCACTTTTGGTACTTCACTCCTTGCAGTTCCCAGACATACTTCCCTTTTTTACTAAATTACTCAGCCTCATCTTTTCCTTGTTGTTTTGTCCCTCAGTTAGCCAAACTGACTATTGATATCATCCCAAAGCTTAATGCTCGCCTATGACGGATGTTCCGACGGTAGTCCTGCATCAGATTCCTTCCCCCACCTCCAACGGGATCCCACCACTAAGCACATCTTTCCCTCCCCCCCCCCACTTTCCGCAGGGATTGCTCCCTATACGACTCCCTTACTCCCTTGCCCATTCGTTCCCACCGATCTCCCTCCTGGCACTTATCCTTGTAGGTGGAACAAGTGCTACACATGCCCTTACACTTTCTCCCTCACCACCATTCAGGGCCCGAGACAGTCCTTCCAGATGAGGCGACACTTCACCTGTGAGTCGGCTGGGGTGATATACTGCGTCTGGTGCTCCTGGTGTGGCCTTCTATATATAGATGAGACCCGACGCAGACTGGGAGATCGTTTCGCTGAACATCTACGCTCTGTCCGCCAGAGAAAGCAGGATCTCCCAGTGGCCACACATTTTAATTCCACATCCCATTCCCATTCTAATGTGTCTATCCACAGCCTCCTCTACGGTAAAGATGAAGCCACACTCAGGTTGGAGGAACAACACCTTATATTCCGAATGGGTAGCCTCCAACCTGATGGCATGAACATTGACTTCTCAAACTTCCACTAATGCCCTACCTCCCCCTCGTACCCCATCCGTTATTTATTTATATACACACATTCTTTTTCTCCCTCTGTCACTATACCCCTTGCCCATCCTCTGGGCTTTTCCCCCCCATTCCCCTTTTCTTTCTCCCTGGGCCTCCTGTCCCATGATCCTGTCATATCCCTTTTGCCAATCAACTGTCCAGCTTTTGGCTCCATCCCTCCCCCTCCTGTCTTCTCCTATCATTTCGGATCTCCCCCTCCCCTTCCCACTTTCAAATCTCATACTAGCTCTTCTTTCATTTAGTCCTGACCAAGGGCCTTGGCCCGAGACATCGACTGTACCTCTTCCTAGAGATGCTGCCTGGCCTGCTGTGTTCACCAGCAACTTTTATGTGTGTTGCTTCATATTCCTTTCTTCTTCACATCAGCTGCCTCTTTTCTCCTCCTGAGGAAAGATCAAAGTTTGTCCTCCCCACCTTTGCATACTGATGGTCCAACTCCAGGTGATAGTGCTTCCTGGCATCACTTTAAAATTCTTACCCTTACTTAGCACCATGATTGATATAATGCTTTATAGCATCAGCAACAGGGTCGATTCCTGCTACTGTCTGTAAGGAGTTTGTATGTTCTTCTCATGACCATAAGAATTTCTTGTGGATGCTCTGGTTTCCTCCCATATTCCAAAGGTGTATGGGTTAGGGATAGCAAGTTGTAGTCACGCTATGTTAGTGTCAGAAGCATGGTGACATTTGCGAGCTGGCCCCAACACATTCTTGGGCTGTGTTGGATATTGATACAAAAGATGTATCTCACTGCGTGATTTGATGTGCATGTAATAAATAAAACTTACCTTAAAATTTCTTTTTCTTTTAGATTCTTCCATGGTTTTATTCCCCCACCCATCATTATAATCATTTCTGGCCCTTAAATCCCTCATAGTGTCTGCCCTTTGAGTTTTGATCTCTTGTTCTCCCCTAAAATTAACCACTCCACACTGGCAGCCAGGTAATTATCTAAACTACACTTCTTTCCCTAAATCTCTGGATTCCCTCCTCTCTTTCTATTTGACAAATTGCATCTTTCAATCACTTGCCCTTATTTTGCTTGATGTCAAATTCAGAAGTTTTGCTGCATTAACGAGGAACCAACTAGAGAGCAGGCTATTCTAGACTGGGTATTGAGCAATGAGGAAGGCTTAATTAGCAATCTTGTTGTGAGAGGCCCCTTGGGTAAGAGTGACCATAATATGGTGGAATTCTTCATTAAGATGGAGAGTGACATAGTTAATTCAGAAACAAAGGTTCTGAACTTAAAGAAGGGTAACTTTGAAGATATGAGACGTGAATTAGCTAAGATAGACTGGCAAATGACACTTAAAGGGTTGACAGTGGATATGCAATGGCAAGCATTTAAAGATCGCATGGATGAACTACAACAATTGTTCATCCCATTTTGGCAAAAGAATAAATCAAGGAAGGTAGTGCACCCGTGGCTGACAAGGGAAATTAGGGATTGTATCAATTCCAAAGAAGAAGCATACAAATTAGCCAGAGAAAGTGGCTCACCTGAGGACTGGGTGAAATTCAGAGTCCAGCAGAGGAGGACAAAGGGCTTAATTAGGAAGGGGAAAAAAGATTATGAGAGAAAACTGGCAGGGAACATGAAAACTGACGGTAAAAGCTTTTATAGATATGTGAAAAGAAAAAGATTGGTTAAGACAAATGTAAGTCCCTTACAGACAGAGACAGGTGAATTGATTATGGGGAGCAAGGACATGGCTGACCAATTGAATAACTACTTTGGTTCTGTCTTCACTAAGGAGGACATAAATAATCTTGTGGGAATAGTCGGGGACAGTGGGTCCAGTGAGATGGAGGAACTGAGGGAAATACATGTTGGTAGGGAAGTGGTGTTAGATAAATTGAAGGGATTAAAGGCAGTTAAATCCACAGGGCCAAATGGTCTGCATCCCAGAGTGCTTAACAAAGTAGCCCAAGAAATAGTGGATGCATTAGTGATAATTTTTCAAAACTCTTTAGATTCTGGACTAGTTCCTGAGGATTGGAGGGTGGCTAATGTAACCCCACTTTTTAAAAAAGGAGGGAGAGAGAAACCAGGGAATTATAGACTGGTTAGCCTGACATTGGTGGTGGGGAAAATGCTAGAGTCAGTTATCAAAGATGTGATAACAGCACATTTGGAAAGCGGTGAAATCATCGTTCAAAGTCAGCATGGATTTGTGAAAGGAAAATCATGTCTGATGAATCTTGTAGAATTTTTTGAGGATGTAACTAGTAGAGTGGATAGCGGAGAGCCAGTGGATGTGGTATATTTGGATTTTCAAAAGGTTTTTGACAAGGTCCCTCACAGGAGATTAGTGTGCAAACTTAAAGCACACGGTATTGGGGGTATGGTATTGATGTGGATAGAGAATTGGTTGGCAGACAGGAAGCAAAGAGTGGGAATAAACGGGACCTTTTCAGAATGGCAGGCAGTGACTAGTGGGATACCGCAAGGCTCAGTGCTGGGACCCCAGTTGTTTACGATATAAATGACTTAGATGAGGGAATTAAATGCAGCATCTGCAAATTTGCGGATGACACGAAGCTGGGCGGCAGTGTTAGCTGTGAGGAGGCTGCTAAGAGGATGCAGTGTGACTTGGATAGGTTAGGTGAGTGGGCAAATTCATGGCAGATGCAATTTAATGTGGATAAATGTGAAGTTATCCATTTTGGTAGCAAAAACAGGAAAACAGATTATTATCTGAATGGTGGCCGATTAGGAAAAGGGGAGGTGCAACGAGACCTGGGTGTCATTATACACCAGTCATTGAAAGTGGGCATGCAGGTACAGCAGGCGGTGAAAAAGGCAAATGGTATGCTGGCATTCATAGCAAGAGGATTGGAGTACAGGAGCAGGGAGATACTACTGCAGTTGTACAAGGCCTTGGTGAGACCACACCTGGAGTATTGTGTGCAGTTTTGGTCCCCTAATCTGAGGAAAGACATCCTTGCCATAGAGGGAGTACAAAGAAGGTTCACCAGATTGATTCCTGGGATGGCAGGACTTTCATATGAAGAAAGACTGGATGAACTGGGCTTATACTCGTTGGAATTTAGAAGATTGAGGGGGGATCTGATTGAAACGTATAAAATCCTAAAGGGATTGGACAGGCTAGATGCAGGGAGATTGTTCCCGATGTTGGGGAAGTCCAGAACGAGGGGTCACAGTTTAAGGATAAAGGGGAAGCCTTTTAGGACCGAGATGAGGAAAAACTTCTTCACACAGAGAGTGGTGAATCTGTGGAATTCTCTGCCACAGGAAACAGTTGAGGCCAGTTCATTGGCTATATTTAAGAGGGAGTTAGATATGGCCCTTGTGGCTAAAGGGATCAGGGGGTAGGAAGGGAAGGCTTGTGCAGGGTTCTAAGTTGGATGATCAGCCATGATCATACTGAATGGCGGTGCAGGCTCGAAGGGCTGAATGGCCTACTCCTGCACCTATTTTCTATGTTTCTATTAAAGTGCTGTGCTTTTGTATGAATTGAAATCCTAAAATAAAAATTTAAAGATGTTTGTAGGTGAATACTATTAGTGAGCTCAGGTCAAATTATTTGTCTTTGTTAAATAAGGCAGGCAATTCCAATGTTGATACAATAAGGAAACCCCAGATATAAAAAATTAAATTCTATCAGTATATTTGTAGGTTCACAGTAAACTCCGTGGTTAAGTAGAGCTTTGTTCCGGCTGGGATTAAGTCTTTGAAATGGACTGTTGAAGTGGTCCTGTTAGTCAGGACCTTTACCATCCATCATACATTCTATCATATATTTTGCACAACCTTTGCCTGGGTTTGTAACCTTTAGAAGATCAGCAAATTCACTGGGTCCTAAGTAAACAGATAGAAGAGAGAGGGAAAAAACAGAACCCACCTAGAAAAATAGCACTACAATGAACCCATAACAAAAACATGAGAAGATCTCTTCCATCAGTCATGTTGATCTGTAGCTTGGAAAAGTTGATGAACTAGGTCTGAGTCAATTCCAAAAGCTGAAAAAAGATAGAGAAAATTAAAAGGATTGCTTTAACTATTTAGAATTGTGTGCACATAAGTGGGTGTATAATGTTCGAACTATAACAATTTAACAGGGGTGCATTGTACCAAATACTATCATTTACCTTTCCACCAGCTTTCATTGTTACCTATTTTGCATTTGTTCCTCCTGGGCTTTTAGAATGAGAGTAAAGATAAAATAGTACAGCTACTGGAAATACTCACAGAAAGTCAGGCAGCATCCATGGAGAAAGAAGAGCATCAATATTTCAAGTCCGTGACTTTCCATCAAAATGACTGTATTCACGAACCTTGGGGTGGGTTCTCAGTGGCTCTCCTTTCAGGTGTAAAAACAGAATCATGAAGCAAACTTTTGGGCAGCAGAGTTGGAACTGAGCTGGAGTTAGGGGTAGAAGTGGAAATGTGGAGTTAACTTGGATTTCAGACGAGTTGGAAGCAACAGAACAACTATAAAAACCTTACACGGGAGGGGGCAGTGCCGGGGCGTTACCATGCTTTTGAATTTACCATTTTCTACTCAGCTGAGAATATATAATGAATGAGTTGTGACTGAAAATAAGGGTTGGAGCGAAATATTGCCTCAGAAACACTTAGTATCATGGCACTGTGTTCAATGGTCTCATTATTATGCATTATTGAAGTAATTTTAAAACAAATACCTGAATGATTGAATAGGTTAAGACTTTATTCCTTGGAATGTAGAAGATTGAGAAGAGATTTGACAGAACTATGAGAGGTATAGGTAGGGTAAAAGCAAACAGGCATTTTCCACTGAGATTGGGTGGGACTATAACTAGAGATCATGGCTAAGTGTGAAAGCTGAAAAATTTAGGGGGAACATGAGGGCAAACTTTTTCATTCAGAGGTCATGAGAGTGTGGAATGAGGTGCCAGCATAGGTGGTGCATGCGAGCTCGATTTGAACATTTAAAGAGTAGATTTGATAGGTACATGGGTTATAGGGCATGGAGGGCAATGGTGCCAGTGCAGGTCGATAGGAGTAGGCAGCTTAAATGATTCAGCAAGAACTAGATGGGTCGAAGGGCCTGTTTCTGTGCTGTACTTTTTTTGACTCTGTGACACTGAATGGTTCCCCCTTTGTTTAAAAAAGTATAAGATTTTAAGTTTGCACTAAAAACATTCAGCTTTTTCACTGGATAGCAGAACATGAGGGGGACATCCGAGGGAGTACGCAGTCATAGGTTGTCAGTGAAGGACCAATTCAAGAAGCCTAGAATTTTTGATTAATGCTGATACCATGGTGAATTCAAATCCATACAATTTCCAGCATTCTGGGACTCCAACTCCACTTTCTTTTCTTTGAAAAATATAAGCCAATCAGACCCTTTCAATTTCAGGCTTCTTGGCATTAACAACTGCTGCAATATTTGATTCAAAGCAACAAGTTGTGCTCTGTAAAGGCAGTTAGCGTTTGCTATCCAATGCATGCTATTAACTTTGAACCATCTGCAATTAGCTGAAGGCCCAGTAGGCTGGGATGGTTTTGAAGCTATACCTCACTTTGTATTTTTGCTTCTGGCACTTGGATTTTCATATGTCATTGGTACTAAATTTCTTTATTCTTCCCACCAGTGTGAATTCCCTATCAGATGCCTTCAAATCCCACTGATAAAAGAAGCTTCTTCTTCACTCTCCTTTTGCAGTGTAGATATCTGGATGAAGGTTTTTGCAATCGACAAGTTCTGGTGAAGGGTCTCAGCCCAGGATGTTGACTGTTTATTTATTTCCATAGATGCTGCCTGACCTGCTGAGTTCCTCCAGCATTGTGTGTGTGTTGTTCTGGAAGGAATTTGGGGAAAAAGACTTCTGAATATTACCATGAAGATATGGGAATGGTTAATTGACCAATGTCATGACCCTTTCAGAAACATACTCTCCATGTATTGCACAGAGGATTCATAAGTAAATCAGAACTATCTTCTGTGGGTGAACTAAGTTAGGATTGAGGCTAAGTTGTCTGTGCCAAATTGTTCAGTCTCTTCTGCCTGCACACGGTCCATATCCATCCATTTCCAGCATACTGATGTACCTCTCTAAAAGCCTTAAAATGCCCCATAGAAACTGCCATCACTACATTCCATGTTCCCATCACTCTCTTTGTGAAATGACCTGCTTTGGACATCTTTAAACTTCTCTCCTCTCAGCTAAAACGCATGTCTTGAAGTATTTGACATTTCAGTCCGAGGAATCAGATTCTGAATGTGTCCCCACAAAATCTTTCAGAGTCTTCCCCAAACAGAAGCCCTGGATGAACCAAGAGATCCATGATGTGCTGAGGGCCAGATCAGTGGTGTAAATGTAAGATACAAGAGGTCAGGTATGACCTCCATAAAGCCATGTCATCTCACATTTGAAGATCCCTTTATGGCCCCCTTAAACATTTTCACCTTTCAGTCTTAACCCATGACCTCTGGTTGTAGTCCCACCAAACCTCAGTGGAAAAAGCCTGCTTGCATTTACCCTGTTTATACCCCTCATAATTTTGTATACCTCTATCATATCTCCTCTTAATCTTCAAGGTTCCAAGGAATAAAGTCCTAAGCTATTCAATCTTTCATTATAACTTAGGTCCTCCAGACCTGACAACATCCTTGTAAATTTTCTCTGTACTCTTTCATCTTTATTTACTTCTTTCCTATAGCTAGGTGAACAGAACTGCACACAGGACTCCAAATTTGGCCACACTGACATCTTATACAACTTCAACATAATATCCCCTCTCCTGTACTCAATACTTTTGATTTATGAAAGCCAATGTGCCAAAAGCTTTCTTTATGACCCTATCTACCTGGGCCACTACTTCCAATGAGTTATGGACCTGATTCCCAGAGCTCTTTGTTCGACCGCACTCATCACTGCCCTACTGTTCACTGTGTAAGACCTACCCTGGTTGGTCCTACCGAAGTGCAAAACCCTACACTTGTCTGCATTAAATTCCAGCTGCCATTATTCATCCCATTTTTCCAGCTGGTCCAGATCGCACTGCGAGCTCTGATAGCCTTCCTCATTGATCACTACACCCCCAATCCTGGTGCCATCTGCAAATTTGGTGATCCAGTTAATTTTCATTGATTCCATTGTCCTTGTGTGTATTTATTGTGAATGCCTGCAGGAAAATGAATGTCAGTGTAGTATGTGATCACATATATGTACCTTACTTTGAATTTTGAACTTTGAAATTTAGAGAGTTCCTCCCAGCTATTATCATTTTTAGATCATATATTATTTATGACTTTGAATTTTTTGAACTTTTACAGTATAAGGTCCTGTTTGATTCAATGGTGAGTAAATTTTACACAGTTTTACACGGTTTATATTTATTTTAGACACCTACAGTCATTGCTGCATAATGCCTAACAGGTGTATATAACAAGTATAGGGTGTGAGTTTCCAATCAACAACTTAACACTACTTACATGTTTGAGTCTTGCCTTGCAGTCAGACCTTGAAATTCTTGCTCTCAATGATATGTGCCTTCCTTTCCGGGACCTTTAATAAGGATAGCTTTTTGTAATGCCATCATTAAGATTAGTGTCAACAACCTGAGATAAATGCAAATTAAAAGAAGACATGAATAAAGTGAACAATAAATGCTTAGCCTACTCTAAACTGTGGCTGTGTGATTTTCAAACACTGTTATCCCGCATTCAACTATTCATCACAATGTGTTACCTGAACAGTCAGCCGGGAGCAGTAGAATGACATAGACAAAATGCAATTGCACATGGCAAGAAAATCCCTGGCATTGTAATATTCCCTAGAGGCCATGATGAATCAGAGATAAACTCACATTACTGTCACAAATTTTTATTTGTCATACTCCCTCCATGCTATTGCTGAATAATTTCACCACACTTGACAATCTGCTGTCAATTATTTTGGATTGATGAGTCGTTGCACGAAGTAATACCTCCTAACATCTTATGAAAGGATGTTGACCTCAGATATTAACTCCACAGATGCAGCCTGATCTGCATATTTATTGCATTTTTTTGTCTTACCTCCTAACATGCGGTTCTGTATGTGGCTGCCATTTTTTGATGCCTTTACAACTCCTTAACCTTTCTTAGAACACAGAACAGTATAGTGTAGGAACGGGTTTGTTGCCCCATTAGGTTGGTACTGATCATGATACTAATCTAAACTGACTCCCATCATTCTGCAAAATGGTCTGTATTCTTCTATTCCTTGCTTGTTCAAGTCTGTCTAAATCAGTGGTTTCCACAATGTGTGATATCAGCCCTCTGGGGGTAGTGGGAGTTTCTAAGGAGAAGATAAAGATACAGGAGGTGGTGGGGGTGATGTTGAGGGATTACAGACTATATTTAAGAAGTGAATTACCTATTATAAGCATTTGATCATCAGTGCCTCATAAATGATTACGTAATCACATTTGTTAACCCCCATTCTCTTAGACTTTGCTCAAAGTGTGTTATAATTATTAAAAAGCAATGTGACACGTAAGTATTTTGCATATCATGAGAAATCTGAACTGAAGAAGTTGTGTTATTCCTGGATGCAGCCCACGCATCATTGTCGTTATCTACGGTAGTATAGTGTTATCTGGTAAGATTGGCCAAGATGGCGCCGGGTACGGTAGCCATGTTGCGAGATCCGTACCAACTTTACAGTGTACTGCTAATTTCTGCACTTTCCTTCACACTTCTTGTTCAAGAAGCGGATAGTCACATCGGATATAATCAACTGACTCTTCTGAACAGCGGGAAGACAGCATTTACCCACTATGTGCCGCCTTTCCTCCACTGGGAATCCCTGCTTACACGATCCATAGGAGGCTCATTTACTACACCGTCACTACTCAGAAGTGGCGCCAGGAGCAAGGGAGAAGGTCCAGCGTCCTGGTGAGGTTGAGATAGCGTACTAATCAGCCACTGCTCTTGGCTAATGTGCAGTCCCTGGACAACATGCTGTGTGAACTGAGAGCCAGAATCTCCTGCCAGCGGGAAACAAAGGAATGTGCTTCATGGAGACGTGGTTGATGGAGGAGATACCAGATCACGCCATCGAGACCTCTGGGTTCTCCCTGTTCCATGTGGACAGGTCTAAAAACCTCTCTGGGAAGAGTAAAGGAGGTGAGGTATGCTTCATGGTCAATAATGCTTGGTGTGACCCCCAGAATGTGCATACCCTTAAATCCTTTTGTTCCCTAAATCTGGAGTACTTGGTGCTGCTGTGTAGGCTCTTCTGGCTGCTTAGAGAATTCACAGCTGTTATTATCACAGCTGTGTATATTCTGCTACAGGCTGATACTGACCTGGTTCTCAAGGAACTGTAGGAGACCATCAGCACCCTGGAGACAGCACACCCGCAGGCTGCTATCATTGTCACCGGAGGCTCTCATCGAGCGTCACTGATTAAAGTCCCTCCGAAGTTTCATCAACATATTTAGGTGAGCACTCGGAGAAATAGCACACTTGACCACTGCTGCTCTCCCTTCCGCATCGCTTACAAAGCGCTCCTCCATCTACCAATTGGGAAGTCTGAACACTCCTCCGTCCTGCTTTTGCCCGTGTACAGGCAGAACCTGAACCAAGAGGCAGCCACAGTTAAAACTGTCCAGTTTTGGTCTGATCAATCGGTCTCCAAGCGATAGGACTGCTTTGTTGATGTCAGCTGGAATGTCTTTCATGACGAGGGTGTCTCCGAGTTCATGGAAGGGGTCATGAGCTTCATCCAGAAATGCATCGAGGATGTTATTCCCCAAAAATTGGTCAGGGTCTATCGAAACCAGAAACCCTGGATCAACAGTTCTGTGTGTGCTGCACTCGCTATGCGAGACAGAGCATTCACCACTGGTAACACCAGGAACTCAAGAAATGCAGCTATGATCTGCGTAAAGTCTTCAAGGCAGCGAAACAACAATACAGCGACAAGATCAAGACACAACTCTCCACCAACAACACACGCCGCTTATGGCAGGGTCTGCACACCATCGCAGACTTCAAAGCTAAACACAGTGGTGCTGCCAACATCGTTGCCTCTCTCTCAGATGAGCTAAATCTTTTTTATGCTCAGTTCGATGTCACCAACACTGAGCCCCTGAGGAGAGCTGCTGAAGCGAGCTGCACCTTGGTCATCTCTGAGGCTGAAGTACGCAGGTGTTTCCAACGAGTGAACAGCCACAAGACTTCGGAACCTGCCGGCATCCCAGGACAATGCTCAGAGTGTGCACGGCACAAATGGCTGCTGTGTTTACAGACGTTTTTAATCGCCCCCCTCTCCCAGTGTAGAGTGCCGTCCTGCTTCAAAACATCCACCATTGTTCCTGTACTTGAAAATACCAAGGTAACATGTCTGAACAACTGACGTCCTGTCACACTCACCTCAATAATAAACAAATGCTTTGAGAGGCTGGTCAAGGACTACATCTGCAGCATACTACCACCCACACTGGACCCCCTACAATTCACCTACCGACACAACAGATCGACAGATAACGCAATAACCACAGCTCTACATACCATCCATACACATCTGGAGAAGAGGGATACCTATGTGAGAATGCTGCTTTTGGACTACAATTCAGCATTCAACACCATAATTCCCTCCAGGCTTAACAAGAAGCTCAGAGACCTCAGCCTTCACCCTGCCTTATGCAGCTGGATTCTGGACTTCCTGTCTGATCACCAGCATGTGGTAAGAGTGGGCTCCCTCATCTCTGCCTCTCTGACCCTCAACACAGGAGCCCCCCAGATCTGTGTCCTAAGCCTCCTCCTTTGCTCCCTGTATACCCATGACTGTGTCACCACCCACAGCTCCAATGTTAATTAAATTTGCTGATGATGCGCCATTGATTGGCCTTATCTCAAATAATAACAAAGCAGCCTACAGAGAAGAAGTCATCACCCTGACACAGTGGTGTCAAGAAAACAATCTCTCGTTCAATGTTGCAAAAACAAAGGAGCTGATTGTGGACTATAAGAGGAACGGAGACAGGCTCACCCCTATTGACATCAATAGATCTGCAGTTGGGAGGGTGAATAGCTTCAAGTTCCCCAGTATACACATCACCGAGGATCTCACGTGGTCTGTACACACCAGTTGTGTGATGAAAAGGCACAACAGCACTTCTTTCACCTCAGACGGTTGAAGAAGTTCAACATGAGTCTCCAAATCCTAAGGACTGTTTACAGGGGCACAATTAAGAGCATCCTGACTGGCTGTATTACTGTTTGGTATGGGATCTGAACTTTCCTCAATCGCAGGACTCTGCAGAGAGTGGTGCGTACAGCCCAGCACATCTATGGATGTGAACTTCCCACATTTACAGCAACAGGTGCATAAAAAGGGCCTGAAAGATCATTGGGGACCCGAGTCACCCCAAACACAAACTGTTCCAGTGGCTACTATTTGGGAAACGGTACTACAGCATTAAAGCCAGGACCAACAGGCTTCGGGACATCTTCTTCCACCAGGCCATCAGACTGATTAATTCATGCAGACACAATTGTATTTCTATGTTATATTGCTGTACATACTATTTAGTACAAATTACTATAACTTGCACATTACACATTCAGACGGAGACGTAATGCAAAGATTTTTACTCCTCACATTTGTGAAGGATGTAAGGAATAAAGTCAATTCAATTGAATTCCCTTACTCTAATCATGTAGTGACACAGTTCCTGTGAATTAGGGTATGGTATTGGATTCATTGAGTTAAAGTTCAGAATCTGCCCTTTCAAATTGTCTTGACCACATTTTTCTAGTCCACGGCCAACTAAGGTATTGCTGCCTCACTTCATGTATCTTCAGGCAGGCCGCGGGCTAGAGAAATGTGGTGAGCTGTGATGGCATCATAACTTTTCCCTTTATTAACTGCAATGCTTGAGGTTGGACTTAAACAATAGGCGATTGACAGCGGTCATTTATGCAGAATGAAAATGGCAGAAACAGACCAAACGAAAAAGAAGTGTAGACAGTATAGTGTGGAGTATCCAAATATTTTTTGCTGTATCCCAGCAGCAGCCAATGTGCCTGGTGTGTGAAAAGGTTTTTTCAAATGAGGTAATGAAACCAACCAGGCTCCTTGAACATTTGAAGAGAATACACTCTGATAAAGCAAACAAGAACTTGGCTTAATTTTAGTCATTTTGTGAAAACTTTCAGAAACAAAAACACTTCTAAACAATTTTGCCAGCACTTCACAATGAAACAGTAATGGTTTGTGTGCTTTATAAAATATTTTGTTGCTCACTGCTAATCCTGGAAAGCCTGATCCAGTTTGAGAAGAGCGAAAACCATGCTGAAAGTATGATTCAAGTGTTATTATTTTCAAGGGGGCTAGAAACAAATATGGAGGGTGAGTCAATATTTCAAAGAAAAGGCCATTCTGATCACCAACACCTTGCCCTTGTCTGCATTAAATTCCATCTGCCATTTTTCAGCCCATTTTGCCAGTTGATCCAGCTCCCTCTGCAAGCCATGATAGCCTTCTTCACTGTCTACTAAACCCCCATTCTTGGTGTTACCTGCAAATTTGCTGATCCAATTAGCCACGTTATCATCCAGATTATTGATATAGATGACAAACAACAACATACCCAGCATCGGTCCCTACAGCACATCACTAGTCACAGTCCTCCAGTGAGAGAGGCAGCCATCTACTACCACTCTGTGGCTTCTCCCACAAAGCCAATGTCTAATCCAAATTACTACGTCATCTTGACTGCCGAGCAACTGAACCTTGTCAAATCCCTTGCTAAAGTCCATGTAGTCAATATTCACTGCCTTGACTTCATCCACTTTCCTGGTAACTTCCTCAAAAAATGCTATAAGATTGGTTAGACGTGATCTATCATGCATAAAGCCATGCTGACTATTCTTAATCAGTTCACATCTATCCAAATACTTATATATCCAGTCCCTTAGAATACCTTCCAATAACATTCCCACAACTGATGTCAGACTCTCCAGCCTATAATTTCCAGGTTTATGTTTCGAGCCTTTCTTAAATATCAGAACAACATATGATATCCTCCAATCGTCTGGTACCTCTCCAGTTGCCAAGGATGTTTTAAATATCTCTGCTAGGGTCCCAGCAATTCAGCAGTTGCCTCCCATAGGGTCTGAGGGAATACATTGTCAAGCCCTGAGGATTTATCCACCCTGATTTGCCTCAGGACAGCAAACAACTCCTCTGTAATCTGTATAGGGTCCATGAAGTTGATGCTGCTTTGCCTCACTTCAATAGACTCTGTGACTATCTCCTAAATAAATACAGATGCAAAAGAAATATTTAGAATCTCCCCCATCTGTTTTGGCTCCATACTTCAATTACCATTCTGATCTTTCAGATGACTAATTTTACCCCTTGCAATTCTTTTTCTTTCAACATATCTGTAGAATCCTTTACAATTCTCCCTCACCTTGTTGGCTAGAACAACTTCATGCCTTCTTTTAGCCCTCCTGATTTCTTACTTAAGTGTTCTCTGGCATTTCATATACTCTATAAACACCTCATTTGTTCTTACTGCCTATACCTGCTATGCACCTCCTTTTTTTCTTAACTAGGGCCTCAATATCTTGAAAATCAAGGTTCTCTACACTTGCTATCTTTAACTTTTATTCTGACAAATACATGCAATCTTTGTACTCTCAAAATTTCACATTTGAAGGCCTCCCACTTACCAAGTATACCTTTGCCAGAAAACAGCCTTTCCCAAACAATCCTTGCCAGATAATTTCTGATACCATCAAAATCGGCCTTTCTCCAATTTAGAACCTCAACCCATGGACCGGACCTATCTTTTTGCATATTTACTCTGAAACTAATGGCGTTGTGATCACTGGATGCAAAGTGTTCCCCTACACAAAATTCTGTCATGTGGCCTGTCTCATTCCCTAATAGCTGATGAAGTATTGCACACTGTCTTATTGGGAATTCTACATCCTGATAAGGAAACTTCCCTGAACACATTTGACGTACTCTATCCCATCCAGTCCTTTTACAGTATGGGAGTCCCAGTCAGTATATGGAAAGTTAAAATTACCTACTGTAACAACCTTATGTTTCTTGCAACAGAGTGTGATCTCTCTACAAATTTGTTCCTCTAATTCCCTCAGAATGTTAGGTGGTCTGTAATGTACTGTAGCCCCATTAACGTGATCATACCTTTCCATTTCTCAGTCCACCCATACCGCCTCATTATAGGAGTTCTCCAGTCTGTCCTGATGGAGCACTGCCATGACCTTTTTCCTGACTAGTAACGCCACCCCTCCTCCTTTAATCCCTCCCGCTCTGTCACAACTGGAATAACGGAAGCCAGGAATATTGAGCTGCCAGACCCGCCCATCCTGCAACCCAGTTTCACTAATGGCTATGATATCATAATTCCAGGTGTTGATCCATGCCCTGAGCTCATCAGCCTTTCCTACGATACTTCTTGCATTAAAGTATATGCAGCTAAGGACACTAGTTGCACCATGTTCAACCTTTTGATTCCTGACTTTGTCTGAGGTCTTACCAACATCTGACTCCACAACATCTCTACTAACTGTTCTGGTACTCTGGTTCCTGTGCCCCCTGCAACTCTAGTTTAAACCCCACCGTGTAGCATTATCAAACCTTCCCATTAGGGTATTAGTCCCCTTCCAGTTCAGGTGCAAACCATCTCTTCTGTACAGGTCTCAACTTCCCTGGAAGAGAGCCCAATAATCCAAAAATCTTATGCCCTCCCTCCTACACCAACACCTTAGCCATGTGTTAAACAGTGTAATCTTCCTATTTCTGGCCTCGTTAGCAAGTAGCATTAGTATCCTGAGATCACAACCCTGGAGGTCCTGCCCTTTAATTTAGCACCTAAGTCCCTGAACTTCCTTTGCAGAGCCTTGTCACTCTTTCTACCCATGTCATTGATACCTACATGGACCGTAACCTCTGGTTGTTCACCCTCCTGCTTAAGAATTCTGAGGACGCAATCCAAAAGATGTCCCAGATCCTATCACTGAGGAAGTAACAACAATCAGAGAATCTCATTCTCATCCTCAGAACCTCCTTTCTGTACCCCTAGCTAATGATTCCCCTATCACCACAGCTTGCCTCTTCTCCCTTCTCTTCTGAGTCACAGAGCCAGACTCAGTGCCAGAGACTGGACTGCTGTGACTTTCCTCTACTAGGTCATCCTTCCCAATAGTATCCAAAGTGATATGCTTGTTTTGCGGGATTGCCACAGGAGTACTCTGCACTGGCTCTTTATCTCTTTTCCCTTCCTGACTATCACTCAGTTTCTTGTGCCCTGCACCTTGGGTGTAACTACCTCTCTATATTGTCCTATCTATTATCCCCTCAGCCTCCTGAGTGATCCAGAGTTCACCCGGTTCCAGCTCCAACTCCTTAACATGGATTGCTAGAAGCTGCAGCTAGATGCACTTCTCGCAGTTGTAGTTGTCAGACACTGGAGATCTTCTTGCCTTCTCACAACTCGCAAGAGAGATTTTTTCTTCTCTGTGCTGTACATTTATTTTTGTCTGCCCAACATGCTTCTTGTATGTGTCCTATTTGTTGCATTTTCTACAAGTTTTGCCTCTAAATTTGCATTGGTCTGGTGTATGTGATCTCCTACCACAATGGTAACACAATTTGTTCAGCCAGGCTGGTTTCTGTTTAGACATTGCAATTTTGTTCACACTCACTTTCATTCCTGACTGCAAATCAGTTGTGTCTCTGTGGTTTCCATTGCAACAGCGGTTTTTAGGAGCTGTTTTTGAATGCTCTCTTGCAAGATTCCACAAACTAAACAGTCTCTCAGTACATCATTAATCCCCTTACTGAATTGACAATGCTTGGTCAATCTTTTCAATTCAGCCACGTATACTGAAGTGGACTCCTCTTCTTTTTGATTCCACTTATGAAAGTAAAAGCATTCTGCAATCAACGATGACTATGGTTCTAAATGTTCCTGCATTACTTTGACAATATCAGCAAAACACGTTTCTGCTTCTTTGCTTGGAGCAGTTAAACTTTGAAGCAAACTGTATGCCTTTAAATCCAATGCACTCAGCAAAATTGGTATTTGCTTCTCATTGGTTATTTCATTTGCTTCAAAATGCTGTTGAATTTGCTCAGAACATAATATCCAGTTATCTGTTGTGTAATCAACTGCATCAATCTTCCCGATGTTGCCAATCATTTCGGCTTTTTGTTTCAATTATTATCATCACCCGGTAGTATACTGACCAATACTAAACTAGGCATGACAACCCACCTCAGAGTACTGAAATGTTACATTTATCCAGTTATGCTGTATGGCTCAGAATGTTGGACAATATCTAGTAACATGAGGAAACGAATTGAAGCAGCAGAGATGTGGTTTTTGAAGAGGCTGCAAAGAATATCATGGACAAAATGAATATCTAACGAGGACGTCATGAACAGAGCAAACATAAGAAGAAATATAATGTATGAGTTCATGAAAAGGCAACGTAACTTCATTGGACATGTGATTAGGAAAGAGGAGTTAGAATGCATGGTAATTATGGGAAAGATTGAAGGAAAGAAAGCAAGAGGAAAACAAAGACAAATGGTGATGGAGACAGCAGCCAGAGAACTGGAAATGAATACCAATGAATTGATCCACGTGACCCGAAACAGGAGTGTGTGGGCCATGGCAGTCAAAGCTCACACTGGGCATGGCTCCTGATGATGATCATGATGATGATCACCCGGTACTCACTCTTTATAAACCAGTGAATTCTTCCATTTTCTGTCTTACTTTTTAAAATATGATTGCGTCTTCCCTTCCAAAGAACAGGTGCTGTACTGCACTGTTTTTAAACAACCATCTCTGCACGTGCTGGCCTGTGTTTTCCACTCGGTGTTCCTCGCTACATTTGTTTTGTACTCAAACTTCTTCAACATGTCGATAGCTGTCTCAGATTCATTTTAGAAATACGTTGTCACCGCTGTTATGGTTTGTAACTTTAAAACATTCAACTACTTCAAAGGAAGTCACAGGTGTCCATAATGTGAGTCCAACTTCATTTTTACTTTAAGTGAAGGATGCACATATCATGTGGTAGTGTGATGATGTATGCAATTCATATATTTACACATATAACCTATAATGAATTATTTAAATGAATTGGAATGCTTCATCAACTATACACACACACACACACACACACACACACACACATTACTGAAATATTAAAGAAGACGAAAGAGCTGTCTTCCCCCTTCCTTTCCAGTCCTGAAGAAGGGACTCGGCCAGGAACATCATCTGTTTATTCATTTCCACAGATGCTGCCTGACTTGCTGAGCTCCTCCAGCATTTTGTGTGTGTTGCTTTGGATTTCCAGCATCCACAGAATTTCTTGTGTTTGTATTTAGTGGAGTTGTGTTTTCAATGTTGTTGTCCAACTTCTTTCAAAGCATTGAAACAGACTGCAAGTTACTGAATGTGGGGATCTGAGACTTCTGAGTGATGCTCAGCCTGATGTCAAAATGATATCAGCTGCACCAAGCCCATCCGTCTCATTGAGAGTGAAAAAGTAATGAAGTAGTGAATAGTTGGACTACTAATGTATGCTCTGAAATTGTTGATAAAATTTGTTTTTACTATAATGAAATAAGTAATTTTATTTGGAGCTTTAAATAGATTTGAATAATTTTTGCAATTATTTGTCGCTGCTTTGAATTTGCTGTTCATATGTTCTTTTCACTATGCATCATAAATCAAAATCCTTTATAGTTTTTATGTAAAGGCCGAAAGGGAGGGGGAAATGTCTGGGTCTGGGAGCCAAGAGGGCGGTAGCCCAAAAATACTTGTGAACCGCTGGTCAACTGGTCAATGCTTCTTAATTTTTGCTATCCAGTCTGCCTCTAACACCTCCTCTGGGTAGCATGCTCCATGTACCCACCAGTATCTGTATAAAAAATCTTGTAAATGTTCTTTAAATTTTTCCCCTCTCACCTTAAACCATGCCCTCTATTATTTCACATTTTCATCCTGGGAAAAGACTATCTATCCTCTGCCAATACTCCTAACAGGCCTTTCTTTGATGTGGCTTGATTTGCACAGTATTTTTAGCATTCTTTGTTCTACTGACTTAACTTGATTGAATAGCTCATTTACTAGGACTGAATTTAATACTGTCTTCAAACATCTTTATCTTTGCAAAGAGCCTCTCCTTTTCTAAACCTATTGGATTAACTGAATCATATCTGTGTATCTGTGTACTAAGCCCCTTCCAATTCCCCTTTCTCGAAAGAGAGGTTTGAAGAATGACCCTCTCTTGTACCAGGTCAGAATAATATTCCCACTTTTTTACTTGATCGTCATGGAAAGATCAGAATCAGAATCACAATTAGGTTTATTATCACTGGCATGTGTCGTGAAATCTGTTAACTTAGCAGCAGCAGTACAATGCAATACATGATAATATTGAAAGAAAATATAATAAGTAAACCAATTACAGTAATTATATATGTACATTGAATAGATCAAAAAGTGCAAAATCAGAAATAATATATATTTTTAAAAAGTGAGGTAGTGTTCATGGGTTAAATGTCCATTTAAGAATCAAATGGCAGAGGGGAAGAAGCTGTTCCTGAAACACTGAGTGTGTACCTTCAGGCTTTTATACCTCCTACCATATGGTAACAATGAGAAGAGGGCATGTCCTAGGGAATGGGGGTCTTTAATAATTGATGCCATCTTTCTGAGACACTACTCCTTGAATATATCTTGGATACTACAGAGGTTAGTACACAAGGTAGAGCTGACTAATTTTACAAATGTCATAGCTTCTTTCAGTGCTGTGCAGTACCACCCCCACCGCCCCATATCAGACAGTGATGCAGCCTGTCAGTCAGAAAGCTCTTCATGGTATATCTATAGAAATTTTCAAGTGTTTCAATTGACAAACCAAATTTCTTCAAACTCCTAATAAAATATAGCTGCTGCTGCTGCTGTCTTGCCTTCTTTATAGCTGCATCAGTATGTTGGGACCAGGTTGGATCCTCAGATACCTTGACGCCCATGAGCTTGAAATTGCGAACTTTCTCCACTTCTGATCTCTCTATGAGGATTGGTATGTGTTCCTTCGTCTTACCCTTCCTGAAGTCCTCAATCAGCTCGTTCGTCTTACTGACGTTGAGTACCAGGTTGTTGCTGTGACACCACTCAGCTAGCTAGTATACCTCACTCCTGTACACCCTCTCATCTCCATCTGTGATTCTACCAACAACTGTTGTATCAGCAAATTTATAGCTGCTATTTGAACCATACCTAGCCACACAGTCATGGGTATAGAGGGAGTAGAACAGTGAGCTTAGCAGACATCCCTGAGGTAGCCAGTGTTGTCAGCAAGGAGGAGATATTATCACCAATCTGCACAGATTGTGGTCTTTTGGTTAGGAAATCGAGGATACAATTTCAGAGGGAGGTACAGAGGCCCAGGTTCTGTAGCTTATCAATCAGGACTGTGGGAATGATGGTGTTAAATGCTGAGCTATATTCAACGAAGACATCCTGACAGAGGTGTTATAGCACTTAATCAAGAGCTTTTGCTAATTCATGAGTGGTGTCAAAATGGTGTTCTTCTACTCAACAGTTTTAAGCATGGTAATTACCTACAGTAAGATGCATTGCAGTTATGAAGTTTGTTAGGAATAAATTTGCATACATGAAAGTCAAGTTTACTGTCACTTGCACAAGTACATATCTACCCAAATGCCTTGCCTGATGTTAGTTATGAAAGGATGGTTTGACCCAGATAGTTAGGGTCTTTGATGACAAATGTTTCCTTCTTGAGGCACTGTCCAGTGGATACTTCCAATCGTACTAATTAAAATGATACCAATTAAAAGACAGACTTGCATCCAGTTCACTCATTTCACTTACATATTTCTCCAATATTTGATTTCATTTAAGGGCCTTAGACGCCGACATATCTGATTGTTGTCTCTGAACTTGAATTGAATTTTTTAACACTTTCATCCAAGATGTACAATAAAGATGGTCAGGTTTTACCTGATGAAGACCCCAGGAAAGGAATTAATACCATATAAGATCAGTTCCTAGCCCAACTCAAAATCTGCACCCAATAGATGTGTGTATTTGGGACAGGTTTTGTGAGAAACCTTGTTAGTTGTCTTGTAAATCAAGACACTGCCTATGCTTCTGACCACTGATTAATACTTTCACAAGGTTTGACAAGGTTCAACAGACAGGATATTTTGTTCCAAAAGTCAGATTGAAACTCATTTATAATCTTTCCTCTGTTAAGATGGCAACTTATTGTCAGTTTATTGCTTTTTTTTCCTGATAAATTGCCCATAACTTAACGTTTGATGTTTCCCTTTTTAAATAAACACACCATGTAAAACTTTCTCCAGTTCGATGGACCATTCTATACTCTAGTGATCTGTTAGACATTCAAAACTCACTTCAATTCAACGCACCATAAGTAAGAAAGCCTCTTATTTAAATGTGCAAAGCTGATGCAGAAGGTAGACTATGCTATTGTAAGGTGCTCACCTGGCAAGTCTGGGATCAGAGTAGGATTGAGAGATTATGTCAGATGAGAAGCAGTAACTGGGCTGAGCTTCCAGCAGAGGTTAAGGATGGGGATCAAGCTGATACCTCAGTCAGGAGCTGTCGTGGAATGTGCAACAGGGTGGGGGGTGGGATTGGGACGGAGAGGAGATTATTGGAGTCAGGAGTGAGGCTGATTGATGGGGAGCCTGAAGGAGAGGAAGTGAGTAAGGAAGGCTCCCTGAGGGTGTTTCCACTCCTGGGCTGAGTCCTGCCCAGAGACAAGTTTGCTCTGTGAGTGTCCACTGACAAGATGCATCAGAACAGTGTGAGTTAGTTTAAGTGGGGGCAAAGATCATATTATCAGTGCTAATTAATTACATTATCGATGCAAATTACATGATCACATTAACTTGACTCTTGGCAGGAATTGGTTTGCACTTCCAGATATTGTGCAATTCAATGTGGAATGCATCACAACTACACTCCAAGATTGAACTATTTTTCAAACACTAATAAAAAGAGGAAAAATTTAACCATTCTTCAGAATCCTTAGGCTTAGATTGACCGCAGAGACTCTGCTGTATGTAGGCGTGCAAACTGTTTGAAAGGCTTGATCATTCTTGGTATAAAATAACTTTATTCTGTACAATTAGCTCCTATTTCTACCCTCTGCATCAATAGAATAAAAGACAACGTACCTTCTCAAAATGACAGTGACATTTCAGTGAACTTTCAGTGAACTTTCACATAGTTTGATCTTGAAGATTTATAAGCCATAAGAACTGCATTCCAATGGCCTGAGTTCACTTCACATGTAGGATCTGTGAGGTAGTAGGCAGAAAGAGATTTGTACCTGGGTAGAACTGGCTGGGAATCCCCTCCCTAAATTAAAGTGCTGTGGGGCTAATGTGTGATATTGCACTGCTCAATATAATAAAAGCCATAACCTCTGTCAGAAGGGGGAAAATTCTGCTAACATTGAAAACCACTATTTATTTAGAAAATAACGGACTTAAGAGTGCTTTAATAATACTGTATTGGAGTAAGATATGTTATACTTTAATTCATGATCTTCCTCGGATGATATTATCTGTTTTCTGATGAGACATCACCTTTGGCCATAATCGCCCAGTTATTCCTCCTGTTGGATCTGGAGCATATGAAACCTTTTAAAGATCTTAATTATATTAAGATTTCATGGAAACAATAAGATAGGTGTTTTTTTTCATAAATTAGGATTTTGAGAACCATTGAAGGCACCATTTGGTATATTTGAAAGGATGGCCATTTATTAGAATATTAATCAGAAGTAATTTAGAATAGATTTTATTCTGCTTAAAATGCCATATAAGAAATAAGGAAAAACCTACACCCCTTTGTTGAGAACAGAAGCACAAGGGAGAGTTCTGTGACTGCATTTTGAAATGTGTGATCCACAGTAACCTGGGAGATGATGTGAACAGATCACAGTTGAGGTGAAATATCTTTTTCGCTGAACACTTTTCAGCAGAGAGCTTTGCTTGATCTCATATTCTCAGCACAGGATTTGCCCACGTTTGCACCTTTTAGAAGTATATCCGTGACCTGGTCCAGTCCAATGCATGTAGTCAGTGGTGAGAAAAACCCATAGAAGCCCCCAAAGAATATGCTGAGTGGCCAGCCAATGAAGAGCAACACAACGAGCCAGAAAAGCGACCACAAAATCTCCCTGCAGCTGGCCATGTTGATCTGAAGCTTGGTAGACTGGATCTGACTGAATTCCAAGTACTGGAGTAAGGAAAACAGAAAATTTTAATGCATATGAAATGCACTTGACACTAAGTAATGACATGAATATCAAATCTTATACAAGTTATTATTATTCCTATAGGTAATGGAAGATACGTTTCTGAATGACCCATTCACTCACTAGTTTACACTGCCATTACTTTTCCCATAATTATTTGATTTAATTTAATAATTTATTTTTCCACAATATGTATAATGTCAACAGAACAGTAATATTTGGTTAAGATTTATTTACTGATTCAAATCCTCCTACAAGGAACTGACCTGTGCATTTTCTTTGTTATATTTTCAATAGACCAGTAGCTATCTTTTATGTATTATACATGCAAAACAAAGTAACTTGGTTTGGAATCTTGTCCAGGGAAGTTCTGGAATATCACATACATCATAATGTAAATTAACTCTACTACTTTCTCCAAGTAGCACCCCTGGAAACCTATGTGCTACTCTTGCTGAAATTACAATGACCAAATTGAAAATTATAATGTCATTAATTCACTATCATACTTAGTGATGCATTCACTTGATTAAGGAGAATATTTTGTAAAAGAAAGCAAAATAAGATAAAAGGCTGACACCTTGCAGCCATGGCAAATGAGGAGAAAATACTTGTGGACTCGCGGAAAACATTTAAAGTTCTTGAATCATTTTGTTCCACTCCCATCTCCATTCTGAAATTAGTTTGTTCTTTTATCATATCACCTATTTTCAGCCTTGCTGAATGACCTGACTTTCATCATGCGTGTTACTCTCAAGTTGGATCTACAAAACCCATTTAAATTTCTTCCACAAGCTTTAATATACAATTCAACTATGCATAGGTCTTTTCTATAAAGATAGCCAATAAAATCTCACATCCTTATTTAAGAAAAATCCAGCGTCCAAACTTCTTACAGTATAGAATCTATATTATTGAGGATCTAAGTGTAAGTTGCTAAGAATTTACCTTTGACTAAATAATATGCTGAAAGATTCCAATGTCACAATAGAGGTGGGGTTCCTTTGATGAAACTATGAAGTCAGTTCCTTCCTGATAATCTAACGACGGAAATTGAGACACTGCAGTGAAAAAAATCAACTAAAAGTAGAAGTAACACAACTTTACTGAAAGAGTTGGCTAATATACTGCTAACACTCGTGGCAATTTACAACTGAATCAAAAATATAATCATATCTGAGTCAGGATGTCACAGTAACAAAGTGACACAACAGCCTGACATCACAAAGCAAAATAAGAACATTTCTACAGACTATACACATACCTCTCAATGTTTTTTCGGCTGAAAAGTGAGCAAATATCATATATATCTTCCAATTCTAAACCTGGATTACTACACCTCCCCCCCACCCCCATTGATTTGCTTGGATAAAAGCAGTGAAAATGCCAGCAAAAGATCTTTTCAAAACAGATATCATAGTTTATGTGGGTTGGATAATAATTTAAAATGGTTCAAATCGCATCAACTATAACTTGGCAAATATAAAGCAGCTTACAAACACTCACCAAGATGCTGGCAGAGGCTTGATCGGACAGACGTGGATTTTATGTCGCAGGCAATATAAGGAAGTGCAACTAAAAGCTTAGGCAAATATGTAGATTTCAAAGAGGTTTCTGAAGGAGAAGGGAGTGGAGAGGAAGTGACATTTGTTAAAGAAAACTCGTGTTGTGCCATGTAAACATGCTAATGAAGGGATGGGCGAGAGAAGGGAGAGGGTGGGCAGAAGCAAGGCAGACTGAGGCTGGGGGAAAGAGGGGGAAGAGGTGAGAGTAGGGATTAAGGAGGGTAAGAGATGGGGTTGAGGGAGAGGAGGAGAGACAGAAGGAGAGGAAGAAGAGAGGCAGGAGAAAGGGGGAGGGGAGAAGGCAGAGAGGAGGGAGAAGGTGGGAGAGAGGGGGTAAGATTGGGGGAATGTGAGAGGTAGGAGTTGGGTTAGAGGAGGGTGGAGTGAGGGAAAGTGGAAAGGGAGAGGGGAGAGGGAAGGTAGGTAGATGGTGAGAGGGGAAGAGTGAGGGGGAAGAGAGGGGAAAAGGGCAGGGGAGGGAAGAGGGTGGAAGGAAGGAGAGAGGGAGAAGAGCAATGGGGAGAAACAGAGATTTAAGAGAGAGACAGATGGGAGGAGAGTAGAGAGATGGGGGGTAGAGAGAAAGGGAGAGATAGGGACGGAGACAGAATAATTGAGAAACATTATTAATTATGGTACCGATTGTTTCAATTTGACAATAAGAAAATATGACTAGTAACAGTTAAGAATATTGGACTGGAAATTCAGACCAAGGGGACAGTAAGTATTAATGTCATATCAATTGTGACAAAACTTTTAACATGGGTTATGCAAATATGGGTTATGTTATTTACGTGCACAAAAAATATGAATTTCCAGGCGTGAACTGAAAGAAAACTAAGGTCAGAATTAGGGTGTGGAGTATGTCGTCAGGGGTGGTAGTGTGAATCATATGAGCTGATAGCAGCTGTAAAGTGGGGAAAGTGATTAGAAGGGCTTTCTGTAAATGCTGCTTGACCTGCTCAGTTCCTCCAGCATTTTGTTAGACAAGCTACATAGTGTATAACAAGAAGTCAGTCATAAACAGTAAGGAATTAAGAAGATTCTCAGAAGCACTTACTTCATTTGAAAGTAAAAGAAAAATTGAAGGTCACTGTGGAATGAAAGCAGAAACAGGGCATGAAATGAATATTGGATATGAACATATTGTACTTTACAAATGTAGGTTGAAGTGAGATTATTGAGCTATGTTTTTCTGAAGTATGGAAAACAGATGTAATTGTCGGGAGCAAGTTGGTTTTGATATTAAAAAAAAGTGGATAAGCAATGAGATGAACCCTGGTGGCATGAATCCAAGTTTGTTTTAGTCAAAGATGAGAGAGAAGACACAAGTCTCAATCCTTCTTAGAGGAGCAAAGAACTCTATGCAACAAGATGATAATAGCTCTACTTAAGAAGGTTAATCTAGGTATTGAAACCTCAGTCAATTGAGGACAAATTCAGAAGATCATGCTAATTGGCATTTGGAAGTGCACAGAATCACTGGTTTGTATAAGATAAAGGCAAACAGTACGTGACAGATGAGATTCTTTCACAAAATGTATTATTAAAGCTATTTGTAAGGGGAAAAAGTGATGTAGTTCCCTTGATTTACAAACATTCTATTTATGAACTTTTCCTCAAGCACACGGACACTTTAGAGCTGTGTGACCTTAACCAGAGCTGTGTTCAGTTCTGGTCACCTCATTACAGGTAGGATGTGGATGCTATAGAGAGTGTAGAGGAGATTTACAAGGATGTTGCCTGGATTGGAGAGTGTGCCTGATGAGAATAGGTTGAGTGAATTTGGCCTTTTCTCCTTGGAGTAACGGAGGATGAGAGGTGACCTGATCAAGGTGTATAAGATAATGAGAGACATTGATCGTGTGGATAACCAGAGGCTTTTTCCCAGGGCTGAAATGGCTAAGACGAGGGAGCACAGTTTTAAGGTGCTTGGAAGTAGGTACAAGGGGGATGTCGGAGATAAGCTTTCACTGCCAGCAAAGGTGGTAGAGGTGGATACAATAGGGTCTTTTCAGAGACTCTTAGATAGGAACATGGAGCTTAGAAAAATAGAGGGCTATGTGGTAGAGAAATTCTAGGCAGTTTCTAGAGTAGGTTACATGGTTGGCACAACATGAAGGGCGTAAGGGCCTGTAATGTGCTGTACATTGTCTATGTTCTATATTTTTCTGTGTTTACAGCTCAACTTACATTAACAAACTATTGTGTGCCACTCTCCATCCATGGTGCATTTTGCTCAGCCTTCTCATTTTACTATTTATCATTTAATATAACATTTTCCAAAAAGGGATCCTGCAAATGAATTGTCAGAAGGCATATATTGTCCATTGTTTAAAGCAGATACATCAAATGCATGAATATTTGTAATAAAAACAATAAGATTAGATAAAATATTAAATTAATTGGGCCATTCCTTCCCTATCATTTTGTAAGATCACAGCTGATCTGATGGTAACCTCAGTCTGCACTCCAGTCTATTGGTGGTGATTTTACAACCCCAAAATTATTCAGAGTCTGTCTTCCCCGCCTTAAGCACTGCTTCCTTGGGTATTAAAAGAAACAACTATTGAGTAAATGATGCATTCAGTCTAGTAAACATTTGAACTGCAATGCATTAACATCCATCCTTAAATAAAAAAGGTCTAATATTATGCACTTCTGAGCAAACATCATTCTGTTAATTTGCTGCCCTTTGCTAATTACTTTCTTGCATAATAGCTTTTTGTGAATGATGCACTTGATCCCTCTGCACCTCAGTGTTCTGCAATCCCTCATCATTTAAACAGTGTACTTTGTTAGTTTTCCTGTCAGAGTGGACAATTTCACATTGTCACATTCATACAGATCAATTCGTTACAACAGTGCTTTGAGGTAGTAAAAGGTAAAATAATAACAGTGCACAATAAAGTGTTAGAGGCATGGAGAAAGGGTGGTGCAGGTAAGCAATAGATTAAAGGTCATGACGAGACTGAGAAGTCAAGAATCTGTCTTTTTTTTTACTAGAGAACCATATATTAGTGGGAAATTAGTCTCATATTAGTGGGAAAGAAGCTGACCTTGAGCCTGCTGGACAAGCTGTCAAGCTTTTTTATCTTCTGCTTGGTGGGAAAGGGGAGAAAAAAGCTGCTGCACCATGCCAGTGAGAAGTGTAGTCATGGTCCATGGAGAGGAAGCTAGTTTCTATGATATGCTGAGTCCTGTCCACAAATCTCTGCATTTCTTGCAGTTGCCAGATCAAGCTGTGATGCCTATGAATAGAATGCTTTCTGTGCTGCGCCAGAGTGGTGAATCCGTGGAATTTGTTGCTACAGGCAGCTGTGGAGGCCAAATCATTATGTATATTTAAGACAGAGGTTGATAGATTCTTGATTGGTCAGGGCATGAAGAGATATTGGTCAGGGCAAGATTGGGGCTGAGAGAAAAACTGGATCAGTCATGGTTAAATGGTGGAGCAGACTCAATGGGCCAAATGGCCAAATACTGCTTCTATATCTTATGGTCTTCTAAAAGTTGGTGAGGGTCAAAATCAGAAATAGAATTAGGTATAATATCACTGGCATATGTTGTGAAATTTGTTGTTATGCAGCAGCAGAACATTGTAACACAATAATAAAACTGTATTATTGCAAGTATATATAGCTGATTATGCTAACTGGGTTGGCCCTGGAGCCCAGCAACAAGGTCAACTGTGGCATGAGCTTCCTTAATGATCAGGTGGATTGGCTAGGGAGAACTTAACATTCTTGCAGAGCTACATTTGCTGTTGAAATAAATGTGCTGATAATCATTGCCCCAGCTGTAACCTGAGGCTCCCTAGCTATGGGTATGCTAGGGAACTTCCACAAACTCTTCCTTCAGTATTGGGCAACGTCCAGTTGAGCCATTCAGTGTAGCTGGGAACTGCTTGCAGTTACCAGGCAGCACATTTCAGGACTTGCACTTCTTTCTTTGTTCTGAACTTTTGAGCACTATTTGGAAAACTCATCTCACTGGAAGTATTCAGGGTTATGAATAAACTCCTGGGTTTGTGTGCTCCCTTGATTAGGCATATCTGAACTGCTTTGAGCTTGGTTATTGAGTGATGGAAGCAGAAAGCCAAGGCCTACCGTAGCAAGTAGATCATATCAACAATACAGAAAGTCATAGCTCATCATATTCAGAGTGGTGGTAGTAGACAGCTGGCAACTTTCACTGTTCTTTGTAAGAAATGATTTTATTCATTCAAAAGATTCTGGGCATTACTCTTTGGATAACTCTTTCCTCCATGGAGAATTGGGATTTCTGGTAATCTCTCCAATACACAGAAATTTATAGTCTAGTAGCATCTTTTCAATCTGTGAAATATCCATGAAAAGTATTTTTAATGAAACTTATCTCCCTATTTGCAGTATCTATTAATTAATCTCAGTGTTCTGTAAATGTTATTGCAGCTGATAATCATAACTAATTATTACAAAAAACTAAAAAAAATCATTTAAAATAGAGCAAAAATGCCATCCAGTTCATTATCTTTACCTAAATTGTTACTGAAGTAAACTCAATTGATGATTAGAGTGTTATTTTTTAATGGGCTGGAATTGCAGGGACATGAAAGACAAGATTCTCATTGCTGATTATTTTAACAGTGGAAATCTAGCAGCAACCTCCAAAGTGTACACAACACATGCGGTTAAAAACCAGAGTTACACCTGTGATTTCCTCCTTCTCAGCAAACTGGTTTCAAGAGATTAGTGCACTATAGGGCACTGTGTGGGGAGCAAACAAGATTGCACCCAAAAACTGTGCACAATGAGGGAGGAATACTTATGAGATATATATATATATATATAAACCTGTATTTATTTGAGCTCATGCACAAATGTAAGCTGTTTACTCACTTCAATGATTTCATCATCTTTGTGTCACCACACTGTCACGTTGTCAAGTTTGCTAGAAGCTGGCATCAATTCAAGCTATTTTGCTAGGATGCACTTATTAGGGAAGTGCATAATGGTCATATCTGGAAGTGACTGAGACTGAAATTGAAATATTATCTTAAAAAATGAAAATAACTAACATTTGTTAAATGATTATGCACAAAAATGTTAAAATTTAAGGTCTAAATCATTGCCATGACAACTAAAATGCAAACATCGCAAAGGAACTGTCTCATTTAAATTGAACAAGAGTTAATTAAGAAAATAACTAGACCATAAGACAATAAGACATAGGAGCAGAATTAGGCCATTTGGCCCGTCGAGTTTGTTCCACCATTCAATCATGGCTGATCCTATTTTCCCCTCCTCAACCCCTCTGCCTGACCTTTTCCCCACAACCTTCGATGCTATGTCCAATCAAGAACTTATCAAGCTCTGCCTTAAATACACCCAACAACTTGGCCTCCACAGCTGCCTGTGGGAATAAGGTCCACAAATTCACTTCCCTCCGGCTAAAGGAATTTCTCTACATCTGTTTTCAATGGACACCCTCTATCCTGAGGCTGTGCCCTCTTGTCCTAGACTCTCCCACCATGGGAAACATTCTTTCCACATCTACTCTGTCTAGGCCTTTCAACATTCAAAAAGGTTTCAATGAGATCCCCTCTCATTCTTCTAAATTCTAGTGAGTACTGACCCAGAGCCATCAAAGGTTCCTCGTATGATAACCCTTTCATCCCCAGAATCATCCTTGTGAACCTCCTCTGAACTCTCTCCAATGCCAGCACATCTTTTCTTAGATGAGGAGCCCAAAACTGTTCACAATACTCAAGGTGAGGCTTCACCAGTGCCTCATAAAGCCTCAGCATCACATTCCTGCTCCTGTATTCTAGACCTCTTGAAATGAATGCTACTGTTGCACTTGCCATCCTCACCACCAACTCAGCTTGCAAGCTAACGTTTAGGCTGTTCTGCACAACGACTCCCAAGTTCTTTTTCATCTCAGATCTTTGGATTTTCTCCCCACTTAGAAAATAGTCTGCACATTTATTTCTACTACCAAAGTGCATGACCATGCATTTTCCAACATTGTATTTGATTTGCCACTCTCTTGCCCATTCTCCTAATCTGTCCAAGTCCTTCTTCAGCCTACCCATTTCCTGAACACTACCTGCCCCTCCACCAATCGTCATATCATCTGCAAACTTGGCACCAAAGCCATCTATTCCATTATCTAATTAAAGCAATGAACTATGTAAGAATGGAATGTTGTCAAGAGGGACTTTAACTTGCACAAAGATTAGCATGTTGTATTTGTTGAAAAGCAACATGACACGTCTGTATTTGGCATGTTATGAGAAATATGGACTGTAGAATGTGTGACCTCCTTAGCCAGCCCATACATTATTGTCGTAGTACAGTGTTAGCTAATATGGTTCCCATACTCTAATCATGCAGCGACTCAGTTCCTGTGAATCAGGGTATGGTGTTCAATGGGTTAAAGTTCAGAATCCCTCCTTTTGAATGGTCTTGACTTCATTTCTCTAGCCCACGGCACAACCAAGATTTTGCTGATTTTGCTGCCCCGCTTTATGTACCTTCGGAGGAGAGTCAGGTTTTGCCTGAGCTATGATGACATCTTAACTTTCCCTTTATTGATTGTCATACTTGAGGTTGGACTTAAACAACAGGTGACTGACCATGGTCGCTAATCCGTAATGAAAATAGCCGAAGCAGATCAATTGAAAAGGAAGTGCAGACAGTCAAGTGTGGAGTATCTGAAATATGGATTTATACCAGCACCAAACAACCAGCAGCAGAAAATTTGTCTGTTGTGTGAAAATTGATTTTTCAAATGAAGCAATAATATCATCCTTGAACATTTGAAGAGAATACACTTTGATAAAGCAAACAAAAACTTGGTTTATTTTCAGTCACTTTGTGAGAACTTTCAGGAATGGAAAAACACTCCAAAATATGTTTGCCAGCACTTCACAACAAAATAGAGATAGTTTGTGTGCTTCATACATCATTTCATTGTTCATTGTCAAATCTGGAAAGCCCATACAATTGGAAAAGAACTGATTCTGCCAGCAGCGGGTGATAAGAGTGGGCTCCCTCACCTCCAACCCTCTGACTATCAATACAGGACCCCCTCAGATCTGCGTACTGAGTCCCCTCCTTTACTCCCTGTATACCCATGACTGTGTCGCCACCCACAGCTCCAATCTGCTAATTAAATTTGCCGACGACACTACATTGATTGGCCTTATCTCAAACAATAACAAGGTGGCCTACAGGTAAGAAGTCATCTCTCTGACACAGTGGTGTCAAGAAAACAACCTCTCCCTCAATGTTGCAAAAACAAAGGCGCTGGTTGTGGATTACAGGAGGGATGGAGGCAGGCTCACCCCTATTGACATCAATGGATCTGGGGTTGAGAGGGTAAACAGCTTCAAGTTCCTCAGCATCCACATCACCGAGGACCTCACATGGCCTGTACACACCAGCTGTGTGGTGAAAAGGGGACAACAGCGTCTCTTTCACCTCAGACGGTTGAGGAAGTTTGGTATGGACCCCCAAATCCTAAGAACTTTCTACAGGGGCACAATTGAGAGCATCCTGACTGGCTGCAACACTGCCTGGTATGGGAACTGTACCTCCCCTAATCGCAGGATTCTGCAGAGAATGGTGTGGACAGCCCAGCGCATTTGTAGTTGTGAACTTCCCACTGTTTACGACATTTACAAAGACAGGTGTGTAAGAAGGGCCCAAAGAATCATTGGAAACCCAAGTCACCCCAATCACAAACTGTTCCAGCTGCTACCATCTGAGAAACAGTATCACAGCATAAAAGCCAGGACCAACAGGCCCCAGGACAGCTCCTTCCACCAAGCCATCAGACTGCTTAATTCATGCTGATGCAACTGTATTTCTGTTATATTGACTATCCTGTTGTACATAATATTTATTATAAGTTACTATAATTGCACATTGCACCCTTGAACGGAGATGTAATGTAAGGATTGTTACTCCTCATATATTTGAAGGATGTAAGTGATACAGTCAATTCAGTTCAGTTCAGTTCAATCTCCAGTTTCCCCTAAGCTTATGGGGCAATTTCTTTACAACAATCATCATATTAGCAGGCATGTCCAGCTCACATATGTCCTGCACTTTTTCCTTGGCATTGCAACAGCCTCTAAAAAAGGACTGTCTTCTGACTTGATATGCAACCAAGAAAGAACCTTTTCCATGTAGACTGCAGCAACTTTCTGCTCATCACCAAAATGTTCCTGTAATAAAGCTTTGGCCTTTAGGTATCCTTCCCCCAGGCTGACTAGCTGGTAACTTTGGACAAGTTCCCTAGGGTAACTTTCAGTGAACTGTTCGAGTAAATAGAGACAATCAGTATAATCATCAGTCTTGCCTTCAAAGCTATTCTTGAAAGCTCTCATAAATGAATGATACTGCGATGGGTCACCATTGAAGACTTGAATCTCTCTTTTAAGCAGAGATGCAATGCATTGTTGCATCACGAAGCTTGCTATTTCCTTTTGTGTCCTTGTGGCCTCCAGCACTCTATTTACACCACTATCATCTGAAACATGAGTGTCACCATACTGTAAATTGATGTCCTCAGAAGCACCGTGTGCTATTAGATACGGCATAGGTTCAGAGTGCCTCCTTGGTGAGGCTGACAATGAACGTGCTAAATGACCCGTTGGGGTCCAAACTTGTGGCTCATTAACTTTTGAGGAACATTGACATCGAGTATGTTGGATTTTCTCTGTGCCTTGTAATCATAGGAACTCTCACCATAGACCTGTCCTGCTGGAGCATGCTTAGCACCTCAGCACTTGAAACCCTTGGCAATTTCACTCTGGCCACCTTGGTTGCAATTTCTTCCTACCACTTAAGCTACTCTTAGTTTCTCCAGAGCTGTTTTTCTGTTTCTCCAACACACGTTATCCCTCAATATTTGTTGTCTTGTCCATTGCACAGCTAAATCAGCTTCCATTTTAATATGAGCTGAGATAGTATCAGATTCACAGGATGCTATGCTAGCAATAGAACCTGCTGCACACACGTTAGACTCATTGTCTTCAGGATGCATGTCATCCTAATAATCATCAGGTTTATACGTAGTCACAGTATGTCCTGAGGTTTGATAAGTATTTTCATTTCCTCCAGCAACATTGCATGTTTGTTTCAACCATTGTTCAGCCTCTGCTGTGACTATATTAATAAGCTTATCAATATTTACATAGCTTTTAGTTTGCTTATCTTGCACTGAGATTGGCATTAAAGACAACAGCAAGTTACGTTGCTGAGCAACATCTTTAAGAAGATTTTTAAAATCATCTAATTGAGACTGCACTTGCAAGACATCTTGCTCTTCTGGTACAAGGAAACGTTTATTTAGTGGTATTAAATGGTTCAATTTAATTTCAGAGAATGTATACAGTATTCAGCCTGAAATCCTTACTCTTTGCAAACATCCACAAAGCAGAGAGAAAATTAACCCAAAGGAATGAATGACAGAAAAATATTAGAACCCCAAAGCCCCCCTCCCATGCAGGAGCAGCAGCAAAACATCAACCCTTCCCCCTCCTCCCACTTGTTCCAGCAAAAAGCATCAGCCCCCCCCCCACCACCACCACCCACCATGCAATCAATAGCAAGCCCCCAGAGACCATGATCTAGAGTACATCAAAAACTACTGTTCATCCCAACACTCCAACATCTCAACAGGCTCTCCCACTAACGAGGGAGAGAGAGAGATATCGCTTCTGCTATAGTGAGAGAGGAGGCCAACAGCTCACTGTTTCAATGTTACAGTCTGCAGTGTTGCTTTTTCAAGTTCCCCAACCTGAGAATCAGCAAACTCTGTCTTTCAATGTTTCAATCTCCTATGATGCTTCAGATGGCGACATTGGCAATGGATCATCTTCAGGACTGCACTCCAAAGGCACATGGCTTCCAAGCTGCTCCTGGGGATACCAAAGCACCAGGCTGCTCAGCAAACTCTTGAGAGAAAGAATCCACTGCCCATGAAGAACGTAGTCTGAGTGTAGCTGTGGATCACGGGCTCCAACTGGACCCCAGCCACCTAGAAAAGGAAAAATAAGATATAAGAACCAAAGAATTAAACTATTTCGTGGGTTAGAAGTCGCCCAGGTCTGCAAAAACCTCTGACACCATCTTTAGCTCCTCCCACTCCAATCATTAATCTTTTTAACAGTTTTATTATAGCCTTTCAAAAGTTGTCAATTCTAGTTGTCAAAGCTTTCCCAGTAAGGTTAATTTCTCTTTTAGTCCTGACTTCAAAGTCACTGCTCGTAGCTTGACTCATGTTGTCTTCCAAATGCGCAAACCAGACAAAACAACAGCATTCCATTCAGGTGTTGGCAATCATATTATTTCAGCATTTCAAAAGAATCAAGCATTGAACTCTCAAGCAAACACTGCTATAGAGCTTACGTTCAATGACGACCATTCCAGGCTGTGTTCCAAATCGAAACACAGAGCATAATCCACAAAACGTTGTTACTTGCCACAGGCTTCTCCACGGTGCTTCTAATTTCAGAGACGCGTCTGAAAGCTGATGTTTGTTTGGTGTAATTGTCAAAATCTTTTGTTGAGAAAATGTAGCAGCTATGCTAAAAACTAATGCTACTGCTGGCAACCCCCACAGATTGTTATATTTGTACAACGCACCCTCCAATGACTCCAAGCTCAAAAATCCAAAACCTGTATTCGATGCTTGATTAGCAACTAGCAAACTTACAGTCTTGAAGCAATGAAACTAAGCATAATTAGGCGGTCAAAAAAATGATATCCATCTGCCCCAGCCCCAAATTGCCCAAAACAAAGCATGAATATGTAATTTATTCCCTTCGCTTTTACCATGTCCCTACTCAGAGGATGAGTTACCATAATACACAAAATAAATGCGCAGTACAGAATGCAATGCAGATAGAGAACAGAAGCATGGCTTCTACATTATGATAATGTGTAAATTTGCAATTGGTGTCACCTCCAGTTTAATTTGGGGATGGGCGGTATTTGAAAGATTATGATGAGCATTTTACCACCGAGCCAGAAAACATTGAACAGTCATTAACTACTGGAACTGGCATTTATTCTTATTTTAGTTGTTGTACATTTACCAGTTTTCCCAACATAATGTGTCAATTGGGATGACTCATAATGTATTCTTAGAAGTATTATGTGAATTTGGTTCCTAAAGTTGTCATAGCTGGGAGTGGTAGTGGGGATAAGCTCCCTACCTAAATGGCGTGCATCTGTAACAGCCTCTGACAACCAAGCCCAACTCTTGGCCTTCACGTGTGGTTTAGCTACTAGGCCCCGCAGAACTGTTTCTACTGACAAGAAAAGGGCAAAGTTGGACAACTGGCACCTCAAAAGCAGTTGTTTCGGGCAGGTGGGGCACGTTAGCCTTGGACAGTAGCCCGCCTAGGAGAAGGAAAACTCTGATTTTAAACCTCCGCTGCCTTGCGGCCATACCCATCCACAGGAAAGGCTTCGGGAGTAAACCCCGAGGAAGAAATCCCGAGCCAGGGTCTGTCTGTCTGTCTGTGTCTTGTTTCATGGCGGTTGGCATCCAGCTTGATGGTGCATTACCGCCACCTTCTGCTCCGGAATGTGCACTAGACATATCATCTAAATCCCTTCACCCAATCTCGCTCGCACGTGCACACACACACACACAAACCTACACTTTACACTCCCATCTTTGACCATCCTGGTACCCTATTCCTGTTTATCTGTCATATCCTATAAAAAACCCCTGTACCCCTTAAGAACGCTAAAAATACCTGGACCTGTGCTCTCTCACCCATGCCCAGCAACCCTTTTAATGTGAATTCCTGCACCCCCAACTCCCTTAGTTTAATTCTTATCATCTCTCTCTGTATTCCATACTTCCTGTGTTACGTACCCCGTAACTGGGTTGCCAAACCAGCAGAAATGGACCACTTAGTTGGAGTCTGGATTACTGGAACTAAGAAAGTTTTATTAAAGAAATAAGTAACACAGTACTCTAATAGTAAGGATATAAATGCAACAGGTTAGCAATGATAAAACACACGTACACAACTAGGATAATAGGATCAATCAAGCTCTATCGCAGTCTAGGGGTAAAATGATCAGTCTCAAGTGACGCAGAGTTCAGTTCAGTTTAGTTCAGTTCGCGGTAATCGCTGTTGTGCCGTTGGGGAGAGAGAGAGAGAGAGCGCGAATGATATTCAAATCGGATTCAAACATACCTTTGATATTCTTCGCAGTTAGCTTTCGGGCAAGCCCTTTGTAATGTCTTCTGAGGTCACTGACTGTGACCCCTCCGTTCCGGATACGATCGTTCTTCTGCGGTGAACCTGGCACCCAGGCAAGGGCGGACACACACACCGGGTTCCCGCCAATCGTACCTTTCCACCCTGTGCGTCTATGGTCGGTCCCGCGACCAGACCTCCAAAACTCCCACCAACTTGTTGGGGGGGGGCACAACGCACTTCCAGGGTCTCGTTATCTCGTGGTGTCGTGGTGTGTCGCTTGCCTTAGCGAACCTGTTCCTTTTATCCCCCTGCTGGGGTATCGCCTGTCCATCAAACTTCAAACAGTTCAGGTTCAAAGCAACCGGTCTGACAATACTGGGAACTGTGTCTCTTTTCGTTAAACTCTTGTCGTCTCTCATATTAGCATTTTGAATGTTTCTCTCTTTGTCTCTCTTATCAGCATCAATCTGCTGATAATTTGGTCTTTTGTCACACCTGCAACTCAGAAATACATGTTCTACTGACTCCTTTTCCTGACATTCCTCACACAATCCTGTCTGGTGTTTCCCTATCATTTTCAATGTTTTGTTTAATGCACAGTGCCCCAGCCTTAACCTAGTCCACACAGTCTCCTCTCTTCTGTTTCCACTACCTGCAACACTTTTTTGTATTTCATATAAATGCCTCCCTTTCCCCTCCCTGTCCCATCTTCCTTGCCATATTTGGTTGACTTTTTCCCAGCCCAGATTACACACTTAACCTCTGCTTTACTGATACTAATGTGCATTTCTACATTCTCTTTCTTTAACACCCTCTTTGCCAACTCATCCACCCTCTCATTCCCCTTCACCCCTACATGTGCTGGAACCCATAGAGATTTTACCTGACCTCCCTGATTTGCAATTCTTTTAACTAACTGAAGGACTTCATAAAGTACATCTTGCCAGCTGTTTGTGTGAAAAGACCTTAAACTTGCTAGAACTGAGGATGAATCTGAACATATCAATGCTTTGACTTGTCTGGCTTTCTGCACCCATTGCAACGCAAACAACACTGCCAGCATCTCCACTGTAAACACCCCTAACTTATTAGATGTTCTTCTGCTGTCACTCCTGTTTCAGGTTCCTTCGCACCATCCGTATAAATGTGAGTATAATCACAATACTTTTCCATCACGTGACAGTTAAATGCATTTACCAAATCTGTTTTATATCTTCCTTTCCTTTTTACCTCTAACAAATGCCAGTCTATGTCAGGCCATACAAGCTTCCATGGAGCTACAACCAGATAAACTACTGAAGGACTTATCCTTAGAGCAAACACTCCACATTCTTTCGCGATATCATTCCCTACCCGACTAAAGGTATTCCTCTGAAACCTCCCATTTTCCCAGCACTCCTGCAACACTCCTTTAGCAGGGTGAGAATCACTGTGCCCCTGCAAGTTAGCCCAGTAGTTTGCCACCAGTTGCATCCTTCTTAGTTCCAAAGGCATTATTCCCATTTCTACCGGTAGGGCTGATCCTGGTGACGTTTTAAAAGCCCCACTGTACACTCTCAAGGCCTGAGCCTGAATCACACCCAGTTTCCTTATAAGAGACCTAGCTGCTGATCCATATGCTATATTTCCATAGTCCAACACAGATCTCACTAAAGCCACATATATTCTCTTCAACGCTGAACAACTTGCTCTCCATTCCCTACCAGTCAAACATCTCATCACATTTATTACTTTTTTACATTTCTCCTGAACTTTCCTGATATGGTCTGCCCATGTTAATCGTGAATCAAATATAACTCCCAGAAATTTAAATGATGCAACCCTTTCTAATTCAACCCCATACATCCTTAACTTCTTCCCTACCTCAACTCCTTTCCTAGTAAAAAATACAGTTTGAGTTTTTTCTGCTGAAAATCTACATCCCCAATCATAACCCCACTCCACGACTTCATCAATTGCTTCTTGTAGTTTCCTGATTATATGGTCCATGTTCCTGCCTCTTTTCCACAAGGCCCCATCATCCGCAAACAGTGACCTACCTATATCCATTGGTACCTTTGTGAAGACATCATTGATCATAATGATGAAAAGTAACGGGCTAATCACACTACCTTGAGGTGGGCCATTTTCCACTATGTACTGTTTTGATAATTCTGATCCAATCCGAACTTGAATTTTTCTACCAAACAAAAAATCTTTAATCCAATTAAAAACTCTCCCACCAACCCCCATCTTGTGCAGTTTAATTAATAATCCTTCCTTCCACATCATATCATAGGCTTTTTCAATGTCAAAGAACACTGCCACTACTGACTCTTTATTTGCCTGGGCCTTCCTTATTTCAGTCCCTAACCTTATCACTGAGTCCATGGAATTCCTTCCCTTTCTAAAACCACTCTGATAACTTGCCAGCATTCCCCTTTTCTCAAGCTCATACGACAACCTTTCTGTTATCATCCTTTCCATTATCTTACATATACTTTATGCTAATGCAATTGGTCTGTAGCTATTGGGTTTTGACGGATCCTTGCCAGGCTTCCTTATTGGAAGTACTACTGCTTCTTTCCATGCACTTGGTAATCTTCCCTCCTCCCACACTCTGTTATAAAAATGCAGCAACTTCAAGAGCGCCCCTTCTCCTAGATTTTTTAGCATCACAGAGCATATCAGATCTTTCCCTGGGGAGGTTGGTCTCAATCTCTTTATTGCTGTCACCATTTCTGCTAATGTAAATGGATCATCAATTATATCATCTGTTCCTTCCCTCCTGTTTCACACACCTGGGTGTTGGCTCATTATTCTTTCCCTTTTCCTTCTCCCTTCTTCAGACAAATTTTCTGAACTGTGTATCAGTACAAATGACTTGGCCATGATCTCAGCCTTATCCCTACTGGAGACTGCAGTTTCCTCCTCAGATATCATTACTGGATATTCCCATTCCCTTCTATCTCCTCCCATCCTCTTAATCATTCCCCATACCTCTCCCACAGGTGTTGTTCTTCCTATTTTGTTGCAAAAACTCCTCCAACTTGCCCTTTTAGCTTGACGTATAGTTCTTCTCACCACTGCCTGTGCTTTCTTATATTGAACCAAATGCTGCATATTATGGGTTCTTTTAACTAGCCTGAATGCTCTATTTCTGTTTTTTACAGCCTGACAACATTCCTCTGTCCTCCATGGTACCAGTTTCCTTTTCATTCTATTTTTACTCCTGGGTATAGATCCTTCTGCTGCCATAATAATTGCTGAAGTCACCTGACTGTTTAATTCATCTACATTTCCAGAAATATCAATCTTTGTCAATGTCTCTTCACTCTTATTTCTTGAATTTCATTCTCCCGTCTCATAACCTCACACCCACTATATGCCACATTATGAGCTCCTCCACAATTGCAGCATTTTGGTTGAACTCCTGTTCCGCACTTTCCATATTCATGATCACCCCCACAACTAGCACATCTCCTCTGCCTTTTACAGCTTTTAGCCACGTGTCCAAACCTTTGACAATTATAGCACTTCAATGGCTTTGGCACATACACCCTTACTGGGTAACTCATGAAACCCAGGAACACCTTCCTTGGCACTCCTTCTTCTTCAAATTCAATCAATACTGATTCACTTTCCTTTTTCACCCCCTCCTTTGTTGTTTTCAGTCTTTGAACATTCATTACTTTCCCTCCTTTGATATTGCTCTTTATCTCCTCCATATTTATACTCATTGGTACCCCCATGATCACTCCTTTACAACCATTATTTTGTGCTCCCACCCTCCCAGTGTATTCCACCTTGCATTTTCCTATCTCTTTTAGCTTGAGTGCTTTCTCAAGTTGTTCCTCATTCGCACATCTTACCAATAAGCTGCCATCATTAAGGACTTTTGCAAATACTATTTCCCCTATCTTATTTGCCAGAGTTGTTGTTAGCACAAATGGGTTAATTTTCTTCATATGTCCTTGGGCCTTCTCATTAAACCTAATTATGACAACACCTCTCTGAACTTGTACATCTTCCTCACTTTCAGAGCTCTCTCCACTGTCATTTCTTATTCTTTTATTCCCTTTGTCTCGGTTTTCATTCATCCGTCCCCTCAATATCTCCTCATTCCCTTTATTTCTCCCTTCACAATAATCCATCTCTCCCCAGCTGCCTACCTCTGATCCCAAGTCCCTATCCCGCTCCTTCTCCACTTTCTTTCCCTCAACCCCGCCTCTCATCTTGTCCGCCATTACCGGACCCACACGACCCCCTCCCAGCAATTTCCGTTCCTTTCCCACTCTCTTTCCCTCAACAGGTTCCAAACCACATTCACGCATCAAGCAAAACACAGCCAGCCTCCCTTCCTTCCAACTAAACCTCCAAAGTTCCCCACCCGCTGATTCCTGGCCGTGCCCCAGCTCCAGTGCCTGGGGACCCTACAAGTCGGTCTCCATGGCAGCAACGTTGCGGGAGCCGGGGTCCCTAAGACAGTTTGATGTTGTTTACAACTTCAGTCTGGCAACCTCTGTGACGACACTGGTGCCAAGCTGTATCGGCGTTTGCCCTTCCCTTGGACTACATTAGTGACGTGATAGGGGGAACCCGCAGCATGGGCAAGAGCCGGTTCTTCAAATCTTCCCGCCCAGGCTTGTGCCATAGAGTGGACACAGTCCACCAGAGACGCAAACCCATGATCCCTAGGATCGACGGCTGCCTACCTACTGTTATGTGAATTTGCAAATGCTGTCAATGCTTCAATATATTGGGTATGCCAATATATACCATATACTTCAAAATCTTTACGAATGTCAGACATTCACGTAGATCCAGAGCAAATGTTCTTTCTTGAACGAAGTTCATTATTGCAATCCAGCTACAATAGAATCACTATTCTCAAGGAGGCAATGATCCTGCCCACCACATTTTGAACCAAATCATTTGTGCAAACGCAATCACCATGACCTAGTAAATTATATCAAGTCTCACATATCAAGCTGTACTATTCTATGTTCTATGTTATGCCAATCTTGCCGTTTCAGGAGTTATCTCTATGCCTGCACCTGACAAAACTACGTATTAAAAATGCATTGTTTGTGCGATTATACTTCATATTGTCTTAAATGTAATAATGATTCCAATATTTTTAATGACGTCCATGAAAAGACTATTACAGATCAACGAGGGTCTTGTCAGACAATATGAGATAGTTTAATTTCATGCAGAAATATATACTTTATGTGCGAAAATGTAGGTTATGTCTCTCTCCTGTGAATTGGACATAACCTTGTTATTTGCATAATACTTTACCTGCTATGAGACATACACAAACTTTATATTTCCACCCTAACTCTTGATAAAAAAACGGGACATTTTAAAAGGGGCTCGTTTTGCAGTAACTTTATTACCAATGTATGGTGTTGCAAGAACTGCAACAGAAGTTTTAACATGCTGCTGCAGCTTTAGAAAAGAGAAGCAATTGTACTGCTGGTGCCTTACGGGGAGTAAAAACAGAAATGGTTGCAATGCGCAAATGTTTCTTCAAGGTCACATGGGATTAAATCTTTTCTTAGCAGTTAAGGGGCTAACGTGCAGTTATAGGCAATAAGTGTTATAGTTACATACATGACGAAGCTGCTAAAGTACATCAATATGATGGATGGGATTTCTTTTACTGGATAAAATCAAAGCTCGGAAACTGGGATTACTCAGTACTATGAGTTATATTTGCCCTGGTGTGCCTTATCATAACTTATGTCATAGTTACTAAAGGCCTTCATTAATAAGGCTCCCAAACGTATACGAGTGTACGTACTCATAGTGTACTGACTCAGAAGGACAACCGTAAGGATGACCATCTGACTATGACATCACTGTATGAATGACCTTTGATGTTTGCCTGATGGTGTAAGTTTTCGGTTGTTTTACAAGCGACATCGATAGAAGTTTTTCCGCCCCTGAATTTTCAGATGTTTCTAAATTATTCTAAGTATATGATTTGGGACGGGGAGGGGATGTTGTTGGATTAGAGTTATTTTTCTTGTAGTTTAACATTCTTTATGTTTGCTTATATTTTATATAATCACATTTGTGTAATTGCTTAGTGAATTTTCAGAAATTGTAGGATAGCTATTTCTGTATTTTCTATAAGTTTAGCTACAACCTGTGTCACACGACTGAACCTAGGTTACGTCTTATCAATGGTGTTGTGTTCTTGTCTTTCTAGTCTGAGCTAGCTTTTAGAATAAAACAACCTCCACTTCTTTGTTCTCTCCCTCCCTTTGTTCATTTTTTTCTTCCTTCTTTACCGATTAAGTTGGTCACTGTTATGAATACCTAATAAAATGTCAGTAACCAGCAAGTTTTATGCCTCATTCTTGACTCCTGAAGAAGCACTGGATTATACCATCTCCAGATCCAACACGATGTACCTGTTCAACTGTCTTTTAAAAGTTGTCGTGTCTGCCTCAACCACCACCCCCGGCAGCTGATTTGATATAGATACTACAGTTAGTGTAAAAAAATGCCCCTTAAGTCCCAATTAGATCTCTCCCCTCTCATCTTAAAACTACACCCGCTTGTTCTTGATTCTCCAACTCTATCTATGCTCCTCATGATTTTATACACCTCTATATTACTACCCCTCAGTCCCTAAAGTCATGGCAGCATCCGTGTATATCATTTCTGCCCCCTTTCCAGTTTACTATCAACTTTCCTATAATAGGGTGACCAATACTGAACACAATATTCAAAATGTGGCCTCACCAGTATGAAACACCTTCTCTACAGTAATGCAAACTATCCCCAAGACTTACCCATATACTTTTTCTACTTCCAAAGGCTTCATGTCTTCCTCCATGGTGAAAACAGAAGTGGACACACATCCCACAGGTGCAGTTCCCAGGGACACTGAGTCTTCCTGATCACCCACATCCTGCAGGGAGAGCATACCACTGCCTTAACTGCCATTCCGAATACACCTAGAATAAAAAGGAAATTCAAAGAACTTTATCTGTGCTTCTGCTGCTGAAGTATGAAATCCAAAGCCTCCTTATTTACCAAACACTGGCCCACTCTTACAATGGCTGCTCTGCTAGAACCGGTTTTTCTTGATTGATGTCACACAATTAACTTATGAGAAGTTCTTTTCCAAAAACATCTATTTGCCTATCAGAAAGGCTCTTTTTCTTTAAGGTTCCCACTGCTGCTCTGCTTCCTGCCTCTTAAAAACTTGAAATGAGCACAGTAATGGCTACTTTTTAAGCTTCCCTTAAGTCTACAGCATTCACTGTGCACAATAAGGACTTTAAATTGAGGGGACACTCTGCACTGCAGAACCCTTGATTAACACATTGGCACTACTTTTTGTCTATAATTGCAGGTTGATGCTGCTTCTGCCATTTACAGTTCAATGAGGCTAATCTTGTGCTTCTCTATGTCCTGTGTACCTTACTTTCACTCAGCATGGAAACAGGCTCTTCAGTTCAACTCGAGTTTGTCGCATCTGCCTGTTTTATCCATACCCTCTCAACCCATCTGATCCATGTACTTGATCAAAGATGGTTTTTATATGTTACTAATGTGCCCGCCTCAATCACTATTTCTGGCAGCTTATTCTAAGTATCAACCCCCTTTGTACAAAGAAGCTGCTCCTGACGTCCCTTTTAAGCATCTCACCTCTGATCTTAAACCTATGTCCTCTTGTTTTTATACCTTCATTCTGGGGAAAAAAGTCTATGTGCTTTCACCCTGTCTACGACCCCTCAATTTCGTATGCTCAAGGGAATAAAGTACTAGTACAACCTCTCCTTGTAACTCAGGCCCCATACAGTTAAATCCTTATTGGATTGTTTCTAGCTTAATCACATCTTCCTTATATCTCTACACAATACTCCAATTGCAGGCTCACCATTGGCTTGTCTCAGTTGTTATTTATCCTCTCCCAGTCTTCACACCATAACAGACTTCTCTACTGTTCTCTCTTCACATTCTCTGCTTCTTAAAACTTGTTTATTTCTAACTTTTCCCCATTCTGATAGAATGTCATCAACCAGAAAAGCTAACTCTGCTCCTTTCTTCACAGATACTGTCTGCACTGCTGTGCATTTCCAGCATCTGTAATACTTGCTTTAATTGTTAACTTTGCGTCTTCACCATAACAAGTGGATATAACCTTACCTTTTTAGAGTCAATGTCCAGATCAGCAGCATCTGAGCAAAGGCAGGAGGGAACTCCCCTTCTGTGGACACCATAAAAGCAATTTAAATGAAACATGTGTCTGATTTAGCTGTAATTTCCCAGGAGTGGTGACTTGGCTGGTCACAGGTCTTACTAGCTGTTAAATCCACTCTTCCTGAGTGTTTGTTTTGACAAGAACTTCCTTAAAGTTGTCTCTGATCTGACAGCAAGGCCCTGTTCAACATAAGCCCTCAATGTACATTGCACAGAAATTTTTGGGAATGAAATCATATCCATTACATAGAAACATAGAAAATAGGTGCAGGAGTAGGCCATTCGGCCCTTCGAGCCTGCACTGCCATTTATTATGATCATGGCTGATCATCCAACTCAGAACCCTGTACCAGCCTTCCCTCCATACCCCCTGATCCCCGTAGCCACAAGGGCCATATCTAACTCCCTCTTAAATATAGCGAATGAACTGGCCTCAACTGTTTCCTGTGGCAGAGAAACAGGAAACAGGAAATTACAAGCTAAACCAAATGACAATAAATGGGATGTTTCTGATATTCAATTAAACATATTAAAATTTAAATGATTACCTAAAATGCAGTAAAATTAACTTATTGAATTAAACAAAAAATAAATGAGGTAAAAGTGCAAGACGCGTGGGATCAATTTTGGTTGTGTTTTAATTTAAACTTAAATTAGAAATTCTTTCTAAGTTTTATTTGTTTTCCTGTCATGGGATGACTGTGTAAATATGCTGTACTGTATTGTAAAATAAGAATAAATAATAATAAACATTTGAATTACAAAAAAATAGATTAACTGTAACTTCCCCATGCCACTCAAAATGAATGGATTAGCTGAACCCATCTCCTGGTCTAAACTGGCCCCAAGATACAAGGGACAGATTTCTCCATATAAATGATGCAAAGCTGCGGGAAGTTGGTGCCTCACCCCTGTTGGAATGCAGTCACAATGACAGTGTACTGAGTCCCTTCATTACTAATGCAACTTGGCATTTGTTTTGATAAGTCCCTGGGACCTCATGGTCTGCATCCCAGGGTACGTAAGGAGGTGGCTTTAGAAATCGTGGTAATCATTTTCCAATGTTCTATAGACTCAGGATCAGTTCCTGTGGATTGGAGGGTGGCTAATGTTGTCCCTCTCTTCAAGAAGGGAGGAAGAGAGAAAACAGGGAATTATAGACTGGTTAGCCTGATGTCAGTGGTGGGAAAGATGCTGGAGTCAATTATAAAAGATGAAATTACAACACATCTGGAGAGTAGTAACAGGATTGGTCCAAGTCAGCATGGATTTACAAAGGGGAAATCGTGCTTGACTAATCTTCTGGAATTTTTTGAGGATGTAACTATGAAAATGGACAAGGGAGAGCTGGTGAATGTAGTGTACCTGGACTTTCAGAAAGCCTTTGATAAAGTCCCACATAGGAGATTAGTGGGCAAAATTAGGGCACATGGCATTGGGGGCAGAGTACTGACGTGGACTGAAAATTGGCTGGCTGACAGAAAACGAAGAGTAGCGATTAACGGGTCCCTTTTGGAATGGCAGGTGGTGACCAGTGGGGTACCGCAGGGTTCAGTGCTGGGACCGCAGCTGTTTACAATATATATTAATGATTTAGATGAGGGAATTAAAAGTAACATTAGCAAATTTGCCGATGACACAAAGCTGGGAGGCAGTGTGAAATGTGAGGAGGATGTTATGAGAATGCAGGGTGACTTGGACAGGCTGGGTGAGTGGGCAGATGCATGGCAGATGCAGTTTAATGTGGATAAATGTGAGGCACTTTGGTGGTAAGAACAGGAAGGCAGATTATTATCCAAATGGAGTCAAGTTAGGAAAAGGGGAAGCACAACGAGATCTAGGTGTTCTTGTACATCAGTAACTGAAAGTAAGCATGCAGGTACAGCAGGCAGTGAAGAAAGCTAATGGCATGCTGGCCTTCATAACAGGGGGAATTGAGTATAGAGCAAAGAGGTCCTTCTGCAGCTGTACAGGGCCCTGGTGAGACCACACCTGGAGTACTGTGTGCAGTTTTGGTCTCCAAATTTGAGGAAGAACATTCTTGCTATTGAGGGAGTGCAGTGTAGGTTCACAAGGTTAATTCCCGGGATGGCGGGACTGTCATATGTCAAAAGATTGGAGCGACTGGGCTTGTATACTCAGGAATTTAGAAGGCTGAGAGGGGATCTCATTGAAACATATAAGATTATTAAGGGATTGGACACGCTGCAGGCAGGAAGCATGTTCCCACTGATGGGTGAGTCCAGAACCAGAGGCCACAGTTTAAGAATTAGGGGTAGGCCATTTAGAACGGAGTTGAGGAAAAACTTTTTCACCCAGAGAGTGGTGGATATATGGAATGCTCTGCCCCAGAAGGCTGTGGAGGCCAAGTCTCTGGATGCTTTCAAGAAAGAGATGGATAGAGCTCTTAAAAGATAGCGGAATCAAAGGTTATGGGGATAAGGCAGGAACTGGATACTGATAGTGGATGATCAGCCACGATCACAGTGAATGGCGGTGCTGGCTCGAAGGGCCGAGTGGCCTACTCCTGCACCTATTGTCTATTGACTGCTGCACCAACTCATCTATCCATATTCAAATCCATTCTTTGAACCTAGACTCCTCACACAGCTTCGAGATATGATATCTAATGATGTTCTTTTATTGCTTTCCACTTATATTCTATTTATTCTTCAACCCCACCACTTGTGCCTTCAGGAGAAGTATTTGTATTCATCAGTCCTGGAAGGCTCTGACATTTGCACATTAAAATTCTAACTTGTCTCTGGACAGTTATCATGTTGCAGCTATAGCTGTGTGCCATGAATAACCTCACATCCAGTTTAAATGCCTTTGAGTTGATTAAAATCATTGTTTGCTCTCTTGAGTTCTATGAGCACAGGTTAGACCATATATTCATTCAATGTCAGATCTGGCTGGTCACTAAACAAAACAAGATTTTTTTTGTCTTCATTCAAGAATTATTTGATTTGGAATGTAGTAATGGCAAGTTTATACTCAAGTGTCAACATTTCATGGAAAGGACTTGAAAAATGCAGTATAATTCTACTTCCCAAAGGAGTGGGAGACTCCCTTCAGGACACTTATTTAAATGGACTGAGTTTACCTGCTTTAAGTGTATGAAGTTTAAAATCTGGGAATGAACAGTAAGCAATAAAGAGAAAGGGCAAGTTGTTAAATTGATTAATCTAATACAGAAATGTGCAAACAGACATCTCTTCAGTCTTGCTTTCAACCCTTTCCAGATTTCATTCATGCCATTTTCATGTATATATTTATCACGATGTTAATTCTGACATTTTGCATGGAGTTCTATAAAATTAATTACTTAAGGTCAAATAATATATGCAAGTGGAGCAAAACAATTTTTTTACAAAAGTTTATTAACATCCAATCAGGTATACCAAGTATATTGTTAAATCCCACATTACTTCATATAAAACTGTTTACAACAGTATGCTTGTGATTGGTGACTGATGTTCAATGCATGTACACTGGATTCTTGCACTGAAATCTTCAGGATAGCAGTCCAAATATTCTGAATAAAATCATCAGCTTTCTTTTTCTTCTTCATCTTCACTGCCCTCACTATCACTGTCCCTGCCAGGATGTTCAGGCATTTGTCTATGTTCCTCCACTGGAGTCTCTTCAACCTTATTTTCAGGAACAGATTCTTCAATCTCTTCAGTGTTCTCAATGACTGGAACTGGATCAGGTTCTTTTGTTGACTTAGGGACTGGTGGCAGAAGTACCTGCTACAGATGGAAAAGGAATTATATTGAATGAATGTTTGCATTATTACAATAATTTTTGGTGGTTATACTACAATCTTTCTTCACCACATTTGCTGAAGATTTCAAATTGTGTTTTTATATATTTCAGATTTCCAGCACTTGCATTATTTTGCTTTTACGATAATATTAAACTCAACATACAAAAAGATAAGCACTGTCTAACACAGTTTCCCAACTAAATTTTTATATTTACTGCAAAAATGAGAAAAGCTTGAGAATCTGCCACATGTCAGGTCAAATGCAAGACCAAAAGAGTCGGCTGAATGTTTTAAATATATGTAAGTTTTACTGTAGGTTCTTGCCAAAGCATCACTTTCATTAAATAGAGAAATAATTAGTATAAAGTAGAAAATTTACATTTTGCCAAGTGCAAACACAATTTCACTTAATTTGATTTCAATTTCATAGGATGAACATTTCAGTAAACAAATATTTGACAAATGTTAGTTTAACCTTCTACTCTCACTAGTAATATATCCCATCATCTACTTCCAATTTCAATATATCAAAGCTGCTTTGAATCAGGTGACTTAATGACTTTTTAATGCTTACCTTCAACATGCTAGAGTAAATCAAGGTGCTCCATAGACTGTTAACAAACACAATTTAACAATGGTCTCTATCCAACAAGATGTATTGAGGGAACAATTCTTACATAAAGCACACATACAAATCAACAATAATTTTATAGGGGTATTAATTTTTTCTAGTTTTAAAAAGCCTGTGAAGTGCTTCCCTCTATATTAATAATCGTTTCTACATTTCAAGAATATGGCAGACAATGGCCATATCAGATGGAATTCAATAAAAAATGATCAAACATAATACACACCAAAATTCCACAAGACTTCAAAATCAACTTTGAAGATTTGCATGTCTGTTTGAGAAAGCCGAACGCACAAAAGAAAAGAAATGGGCAGATTTGGTGCCAAGACAGATTTTAAAGCAGTTGCTTACCTGTCTGTATTGGTGCATACTCTGAATGATGTGCATGTACATATCATAAACAAAGTTTGCCATCTCTGGCATGTTCTTGATAACTCGCATCAAGTGGGTTGGAACACGGCCATTCTAAACAAAAAAATATTAGCGACCATTGTAACAGTATTACCAAAACATGTCAAAACCAGTATTAAATCACTACTATACGCCAAAACACTAAAGAGAAAAGATACCCTTCTGTCTGTGGGGCAGTACTCCGATGGGACAATGTGGAGCTGGAGTGGCCGAGCAGTCAGTTGATTGAAGGCTGGTGTAAGCTCAAAGCAGTTCTGGAAGAGCGATACTCTTGCAAAGATGTACAGTCCAAGCCTGGCTCTTGACATGGCAACAACTAACCGACGAACATCTCTAAATAAAAAAGATGATAACTGTTAAAATACTGATTATTGTAAGAAGGCTTTTCTGCTGCAGCTAAAAAAGATCTTGAGTTAAACAAAGAACATTTCCATGTAATAATTATGTCACTTCAATAAGGTTCAACTCCCATTTTTTCCCATCAATAGGTGAACATTTTAAGCTGACAATTGATGACAATACAGCATACAGTTCATTCATTATTCCAACTGAATATCATTGATAAGTATTTATTGAGCCAGCTGTAGCACTACAGGCAATGCTGAATGCACCAGTGTTTCTATGGTAATGGGGGAGACTAAATATGTTTAAGATAGATTTAGATGTTTAAAAATGATTTATATTTGAGTATCAATCATGATTTACTATTTAATTAACTGAACAACATGACAAAACCCTGAGATTCTTTTTCCTGTGGACAACTTAGCAGATCTATGGAACAGTAACTGTAAACAGGATCAATGAATGACAAACTGTCCAAATGCAAATATAAATAAGTAGCAATAAATAACGAGTGTGAAATAACAAGATAAAGTGTCCTTAAAGTGAGACCATCGGTTGTGGGAACACTGGAAATAGAAATAGAAGTAGGATGAGTGTAGTTAGATTATGAGAACACTCCGTCCTCATTTATTGTCATTTAGAAATGCATGCATTAAAAAATGATACGATGTTTCTCCAGAATGATATCACAAGAAAATACAGGACAAACCAAGACTAAAACTGACAAAACCACATTATTATAACATGTAGTTACAACAGTGCAAAGCAATACCATAATTTGATAAAGAGCAGATCACGGGCACGGTAAAAAAAAGTCTCAAGGTCCCGATAGACTCATCATCTCACGCAGGCGGCAGAAGGGAGGAACTCTCCCTGCCATGAACCTCCAAGCGCCACCAACTTGCCGATGCAGCACCATTGGAAGCACCCGACTGCAGCAGACTCTGAGTCCGTCTGAAAACTTCAAGCCTCCGACACAGCCTCTCTGAGCACCATCCTCTGCCAAGCGCTTTGACCCCGCCCCGGCCGCCGAGCAACAAGCAAAACCGAGGACTTGGGGCCTTCTCCAGAGATTCTGGACCACACAGTAGCAGCAGCAGCAAAGCAGGCATTTCAAAAGTTTCACCAGGTGTTCCTCCGTGCTCTCACATCCGTCTCCATCAAATCAGGATTGTGCACGCCACCCCACTTGACAAATAACAGACATCACCACTGGAGTAGCCGCTGTGAGCTGCGTCGCGTCGCCATCTTCTCCTCCCGCCCTTTAGTTATCCCCTTTTGTTTAAGAGCCTGATGGTTGTGGGGTAGTAACTGCTCTTGAACCTGGTGGTGCGAGTCCTGAGGCACTTGTATCTTCTACCTGATGGCAGCAGCGGGAAAAGAGCATGGCCTGGGTGGTGAGGATCTTTGATGATGGTTGCTGCTTTTCTACGGCAGCATTTCATGTAGATGTGCTCAATGGTTGGGAGGGCTTTACCCGTGATGTACTGGGCCAAATATACTACCTTTTGTAGGACTTTCTGCTCAAGGGCATTGGTGTTCCCATACCAGGCTATAATACAGCCAGTCAGCACACTTTACACCACGCATTTATAGAAGTTTACCAAGGTTTTTGATGACATGCCAAATCTGTGCAGACTCCTGAAGAAGTAGAGCTGCTGTGCTTTCATTGCAATTATATTTATATGATGGTTCCAAGACAGGTCCTCTGAGATAGTGACACCCAAGAATTTAAAGTTACTGAGCTTCTCCCTCTCTGATCCTCCAATGAGTACAGGCTTATAGACCTCTGGTTTCCCTCTCCTGAAGTCTACCATCAGTTCCTTGGTCTTATGGACAATGAGTGAGAGGTTGTTGTTATTACACCACTCAGCCAAAGGTTGTTGTTATTACACCACTCAGCCAAATTTTCTATCTCCCTCCTGTATGCTGATTCATCACACCTTTGATACGGCCCACAACAGTAGTGTCATTAACAAACTTGTATATGGTGTTGGAGCTGTACTTAGCCACACAGTCATAGCTGTAACGTGAGTAGAGCAAGGGCTAAGCACAGATCCCTGTGGTGCTGCTGTGCTGATGGAAATTGCAGAGGAGATGTTTTTGCCATTCTGAATTGACTGGGGTCTGAAAGTGAGGAAATCCAGGATCCAATTGCACAAGAGGGTATTGAGGCCCAGGTCGTGGAGCTTACTGATTGGTCTTGAGGCGATGATGTTATTAAATGCTGAGCTGTAATCGATAAAGAGTATCCTGATGTATGCATCTTTGCTGTCCATATATTCTAGGGTTGTGTGAAGAGCCAATGAGATAGCATCCACTGTAGACCTGTTGTTTTGATAGGCGAACTGGAGCAGATCTAAGTTGCCACTCAGACAGGAGCTGATATGCTTCAACACCAGCCTCTCAAAACACTTCATCACTGTGGATGTAAATGCCGTTGCACGATAGTCATTGAGGCAGGTTACCACGTATCAGGATTTCCTTGAAAGCACAAATTCTGATGTTAAGATTGTATCCTCAAACAAGTTTCTCTCATTAAGAACACTGTAGATACCACTAGCAAAACTATAAAGTTTGAGGATATGTTTACACAACCTAACCAATACAAGATATATGAAAATCACTGTGATTTATATTTCAAAGGTTTTTCCTGTTCAGAGAAATTATGGATTGTTTTTTTCTGAAAAACGGAAAAAGCAAAAACACCAAATATGACTGCAGTGGACAATTCTAACTAAACCAACTGCTGCTACTGGCGACCACCACGGATTTGTTATGCTTGTATGGTGCGCTCTCCAGCTCCAATACCAATTGTTCCAAAAGTTGAAGATATGTATTCGATCCTTTCTGAGTAATTAGCAAACATACATTCTTGAAGTGATGAAACTTAAGTGTACTTAAGCACATGTATGCGTAACTAAAGACATGACATCTGTCAGTCCCCAGTGCAAAATGCCCCAAACAAAGCACGAATACATAACTTATTCCCATTGCTTTTTCCATGCACCCTCTCACGTGACTAGGTACGATAATAAACGTGCAACAGAGAATACAATGCAGATAGAGAACAGATGCATGGCTTCTACATTCCAGCTCTCCAAGTATTATACTATAATAATTATAACTACATGCTACGAAGACATGGGAGACATGAAATCTCAACATTCACACAACGGTCCTCTTTCTGGTATGCAGTCTATCCTTGGTTGTCATCTTCGCCTAACAAACCAGCTTGTTCCTCCTGACTGCGTTCAGGAAAATCTGTCTTGAATTGCTGCTGCCAAAGCTCGTTCAAGTTCAAAACTGAAATCCTGTTAACTGTCCGCTCTGGCTGAGTGTAGTCTCTTCCACCACCATAGACTCCTTTCAATGGTCCATTAAAAGTCCAACCCAGCCTTGTTCTGATTGCATAGGGTCCATCATTAACACCATGAATCACTTGCAACAGCTCCAATGCTTTAGACCCATTCACCCCTACCAGTAGCTCAATATATGAATCAATTTCTGGCAAATAAATATGCTTCAGGTGAGACAATTCCTGAAGATCTTTCTGACAAGGAATGCTTCCTCTGTAGACAGGCATACATTCCTGCATATAGATATTTCACAATAGTTTTCACTATCTAAGTCAGCCACTTCCAATCCTAAAACAACGTAGCTACTCACAACCTTCTCTTGATGCATGGTGCGTAAAAGAAAGTGTGTTCATTCTCCTGTCAGGTTGAGCTTGTTCATGAGGTTCACTGTGCAGAGCACTGCTGTACTTCCTTGATCTAAGAAACGTTAAGTAACCACTGTATTGTTACTCTCTTAGACTTCACCTGAACTGCAATTATAGAATGTTTACGATCATGATCATCAGCCCCCATAAGGCCATTAGATACCAGGGCGGTACTCGCTGTTGTGCTTGATTCTTTAAAGGCTTACTTCGAATCTGCACTCTTTACTTAGTGCCAGGCTTTACTAGCTTCACTTTTCACTTTTTAGTAGTGGCAAAATGAATTTAACTTGAGAATGAATTTGTGATTTAGTCTTGTTCACACATTTGCTTACTGCTGGTGATACAGCATCATGCACATTCCCAAACGCTGGGGGTGTTGTAATCTTTACTTGCCTTTCAATAAAAGCAAAAACGTCAGTGAAAGTAAACTTACGGGTTGTGCCTTTCTTGCAGTTTACAGACCATCGATCTTTGTTTTTCCCTCAGTTTATGGGACAATTTCTTTATGGCAGTCGTATTAGCAGGCATGTCCAGCTCACACATGTACTGCAATTCTTCCATGACATTACAACAGTCTCTAGGCAAAAGACTGCAATCCTGAAGAACTTTCACATCTTCAGAATGGATATGTGGGCAATAAAGAGCCTTTTTCATGTAGTCTGCAGCAATTTTGTGGTTATCACCAAAATGTCCCTGTAGAAGAGCTTGGGCCTTTATATATCCTTGCTCCGGGCTGGCTCACTGGCAACTCTTGACAGCAGGGTAACCTCCAGTGAACTGTTTGAGAAAATAGAGATGGTCACCATAATCATCAGTCTTGCCTTTGATGCTATTCTTGAAAGCCCTCATAAACAAATGATACTGTGATGGATTGCCATTGAATATATGAATCTCTCTTTTAAGGCACACATGCAATGCATTGTTGTTGCATCACTAAGCTTGCTAGTTCCTTTTCCATCCTAATGGCCTCCAGTGCACTATTTAGATTTTTATAATCTGAAACACAAGAGCCAAACTGTAAAATAATGTCCTCAGAAGCTCCTGTGGTATTGGATATGGCGTAGGTTCAGAGTGCCTCCTTGGTGCGGGCTGAGAATGAACAAATGTATCCACAGTGACATCGAGTATGTTGGATTTTCTCTGTGCCATGTCAACACAGGAACTCTCACCAGAGAACTGTCCTGCTGGTGCATGTTTTGCACCCACAGCACTTGAAGCTCTTAACACTTTAACTCTGGCCATCTTGGCTGCAATTTCTTCCTGCAACTTAAGCTGCTCCAAAGCACCTTGTGCTACAGGATATGACATAGATCCTTTCTCCAAAGCTGCTCCATCTTTCTCCAAAGCCGTTCTTCCATCTGCTCCTGGTTTCTCTGAAGCTCTTCCACCATCATCTCCTCATTTCTCCTAGGCTGTTCTTCCTGTTCTTTCAATGCATGTCTCTCCCTTAGTTGTTGTTGCTTTGCTCATAACTTGGCTAAATCAGCCTCCATTTTAATATTCACCAAAGAGCTATCAGATGCACAGGACACTCTGCTAGCAATAGAATGTGCTGCATGCATGTTAGATGCACTGTCTTCAGGGTGTACGTCATTCTTAAAGCCATCAGTTTTATACATAGTCACAGCATGCTCTGAAGTTTGAGAAATATTTTCATTTTCTCCAGCAATTTGACCTTCAACATCGCATGTTTGTTTCAACCATTGTTCAGTCTCGGCTGTGACTGTACTAATAAGCTTATCAATATTTAAATAGCTTTCAATTTGCTTATCTTGCACTGAGATAGGCATTGCAGACAAGAAGTTATGTTGCTGAGTGACATCTTCATGAAGATTTTTTAATTCATGCAATTGCGACTGCACTTCCAAGACATTGTGCTTTTCTGGTATGAGGAAACTTCTAATTAATGGTATTAAATCATTAATCTTAATAATTTTATTATAGCTTTTTCGAACATTGTCGATTCTAGTCACCAAAGAAAGTTTAATTTCCCTTTAGGTACTGACTTGAAGGTCACTGCTTCCAGCTTGACTCATGTTGTTTTCTAAGTACAAGAACCAGGCAAAACAGCAGCATTCAATTCAGACACTGACAATCAACATATTTCAGCTTTTCAAGAGAACCAACACAGACTTCACAGACGAACACCACTATACAGCTTAGTCTTTGATGACCATTCCGAACTGTATTCCAAACTCAAACACACAGAATGAATCAACAAATGGTCCTTACTTGCCACAAGCTGCTCCAGCTTGTGGTGCTTCTAATTTCGCAGACACATTCGAATGCTGATGTTCATTTGCTATAACTATCGAAATCTTTTGTTGACAGAATATAGCAGGCAATTCTAACCAAACCAATTGCAGCTGCTGGCACCCCCATGCATTTGTTATACTTGCATGATGCACTCTCCAGCTCCAATAATGATTGTTCCAAAACTCAAAGATATGTACTTGATTCTTTATCAGCAATTAGTAAAATACAACCATGAGGCAATGAAGCTCAAGCATACTTAAACGTAAATAAGTGTAACTAAGCTGTCAATTAAATACATGACACCTGTTGGTCCCCAGCTACAAACTGCCCCAAGCAAAGCATGAATATGTAACTTATTCCCTCTGCTTTTACCATGCCCCCACTCATGTGACTAATTACCATAACACAGAATACAATGCCGACAGAGAACAGATGCTCTTACAATGACAAAGGAAGAAAAGGATTAATGGTACAACTGAAATTTGAGATAAGGGCATTGACAACGTTCTGATAGTATGTTATAGAGTGGAAATATAAGAGTGAGGTCCAATGGATGACTTTTGTGACTGAAACATCACATGCTGACACTGCAGGAAATAACAACTTAATGCTGAAAAGTTGATGAACAAACTTACACACTGAAGTTTACTAGGAGATATGGAGTCTGAATGGAGCAACAGGAGCTTGGAGAGCACTTGCCAGTGAAGCCTGAGAATTTATTGCAGGGCTTTCTGAATGTAGTTCATGGAGAGTGGAGATAGGAAGAATAGCTAGTAGAATACTGAAGAGCACCTGCTAATTTCACTAGCAGGAAAAAGTGAGGCAAAAGATGGCTGGGAGGTGAATAATTGATCAGATGTAGACAAGAAGTTGGAACAGCATTGAGTCTACACAGGAATCCATACCTCGCATGTAATCTGAGATGATAGCTGAGAGATGGACTGCACCGAACTCAAGACTTAAGTGAGTATTTCAGGCTCTGTGATAAGGGAGCTTTGGTTCTGCCACTATCTAGCTGAGGAGTTTTGGTTCACTCAGCTTCTAATATCACAAGGACAATACGACCATAAAATTGCCCAATTCCTGTTTATTATATTAACTTGAAATTCCCTCTCTAAACTTCTATTTAATGCCTAAATCAACAAGATGGCTCACAAATATACCTTATCTTACGAAAGAATGTTTTACAATCCTACATCTATTTTAAACATAGTCTACCCTCATTTCAAAAGATCACTGGCAGAAATACTGACAACTCTAGCACTTTCAGCATTGCCTGTAGAACTACAGCTGCTATGTGAAGAATAATTGTTAGAAGTAAACAAGTTTTCAATTACCTTAAGCAGCATAAAAACAGGTCAAATGACAAAAAAGCTAAATATGAAGAAGGGATCAGCAACTGAAAGTAAATGGAACATTTTTCTATTCCATTCCAGATTGCTGCTGTTTATGCTTATTATCATTTGCCAACAACAGCTTCAAAATGCTAAAGATACAATGTATAGCAATTGTTAATTTTTACTGTTATTTCATCATTTGTTATCTTTTCTGTGTAGTGAAACAAATTTCTTTTTTTCCTGACTTATCATCAGAAATGGTGTTCAATTTGGACCTTTATTTGATATGAAAGGCAATTATTGAAGAATGATATAAAGCACGTGAGTTATACTTTACACTATAATTAATGTTCATGTGGAACCATATTGTGAAAAAATGAAGAACAAAGTAAATCCACTGAAGGATTTATTTGATTCTAGTGACTGAATTACTTTTATTTACACTTTGTAGGACTTTTAACCTGCTTTATCAATGTGAATAAATTCTGTAATGCTGGCATCAATTGCAACATCCAGGGAGTTGAAAATGCCATGCCTCACACCGTACCTCAGATGTCCAACAGCTTTAGTTCGTACCAATGAGAGAATAATATAATCATTCTGTTGTCCTTGGAATCTGTCCACTGTGGTCACCTGGAAGGAAGAAAATAGACTCCTCACTCCTGAGATAACTTGGCTTGGGGGAGTAGAATTGAGGGGGAAAAAACTTACACAGTCACTTAAAGGTTCTCTATTTGAAATATTTAAATCCTTTCTTAATGTTGTAGACTTTATAAATTAAGTCTCAGTAAAAATAAGAATTTGCAGAAATAAATCTATAAAATGCTCCATGGAGCATTCCAATTCTGGATCACAAATGACAGCAGCAGAACAAATTCCACACGTTCCCTGAGAAAATGCAGCCCAAGTGAGCTGACTTTTTCATTCCCAATCCAATACTTAGGTGCTTAAAGAACTTGTTGAGATTAATATGATGAATACTTCATACGCATGTTAAAAAAATCTCCCTTTCATTGCAATGCCTTCACAGGCCATCTCTAGTGCAACTCTTAGCAAGGAATTAACACTGAGTTATGAGATACTTTCTAATATTCTTTTATTAGCCACTACACTAAAATCTTCAACAAGAGTGACTGAAATTGGGAATTAACAACCAAGGAAAATTGAATATGCAATTTTTACACACTACATCAGATAATTTCCATCTAATTGATGTTTAGAATCTAGTTGCAAATTATCATTATATGTTACTGCCTCACTGTAAGTCTGTCATGTATCAATGTTTGAAGAGGAATCTTACCTTGCTTGGACGACCTATAAGAGGATTACTACCACAACGTTGATTGATTACATCACGAATCAAATGCTTCTGACCATTATAGGTTGTCAAGATACTAATTCTCTCTGCAGGATATCCCAGTAGGCGCATGTACATAAAAAGGGCCACTGCATACTCAGCCTCAGCCAGATTCTGTTAAATGTGAGCAACAATTTGAATTACAGAAAAGCAGGCAATGGATTTGAAACATGATTGCACACGTTTAAACACACACACACAAAATTAATATATTCGTTAAGTTCTTGCATATTACTTCAAAAATATCTGGATGATTTTGGAAATATGCTAATGGGAGATAAATCAGTCAGCAATGTTAGATTGTTATTAAGCGAACTATTTACCTGGTAGAAGTATGGATTTGGTTCTGATTCACCAATTCCATTGAAGTCCTCCACATTGATAAGTTGGAAGTCATACACTAACCCAGCATTAGCAGCACAAAACTCAGGTAGCGTCTGGACATGCGGAAGATTACCAAGTTTCTTATAACGCCAGTTATAGAGGTTGCACAAACTTAAAGGAAAATAAAGTAGAACATGTAAATAAGACCATAAGACCAACAAACAAAATTAGGCCATTCGGCCCAATCTGTCTGCTGTGCCATTTCATCATAGGTGATTTATTATCCCTCCTAACCCCACTATCCTGTCATCCTGTAATCTTTGACACTCTGATTAATCAAGAACTCATCAACCTTCACCTTAAATATATCCAATAACTTGGCCATTTGTGGCAAAGAATTCCACAGATTCACCACCCTCTGGCTGAAGAAGTATTTCCTCATCTTGGTTCTAAATGGACATCCCTCAATTCTGAGGCTGTGCCCTCTAGTCCCAGTTTCCCCTCACAATCATAAACATTCTCTCCATATCTGATCTACCCAGATATTTCAGTATTTGATAGGCTTCAATGAGATTCCCCCCCCCCCCATTCTTCTAAACTGCAGCAAGTGCAGGCACAAGGCCATATAATGCTCCTCATACATTAACCCTTTCATTCCTGGGATCATTCTCGTGAATTTCCTCTGGACTTTCTCCAATGCCAGCATATCCTTTCTTAGATAAGGGGCCTAAAACTACTCACAAAACTCCAAGAGTGGTCTGACAAATACCTCATAAAGGCTGTGTTACATCCTTGCTTTTGTATTCTAGTCCTCTCAAAATGAACACTAACATAGCATTTACCTTCCTAACCACCAACTCAACCTGCAAGTTAACCTTTACAGAGCCCTACGACGTATGTTTTGTGAGAGTGCAGATGAACAAGAGCGTAAATAGTCAAACCCAGAGGAGATCGAAGTTCTTATTGACAGTTATTTTATTTCTTTTAAGCAATGAACAAAAAACTGGACTTGGTAGCTTATTATCCATAAAATAGCTTTAGGTTTACTTCCACTTAAAAATTCAGTGCGCACATGTTGTCATCACTGGGCAAAAAATTGTACAGCTTAAGATTTTTATACATACCAGTCATTACAAATTAGAGGGAACATTGCTACTAATGCCTCCAGAATCTCTTCAGCTACCTCCTTCAGAACCCTGGGCTGGAGTCTATCTGATTCAGGTGACTTTTCAGCTTCCCAGGCATCTTCTCCTTAGTAATAGCGACGACAATCACTTGTGCCCCCTGACACTCTTGCACTTCTGGCATTCTGCTAGTTTCTTACACAGTGAGGACTGATGCAAAATACTTATTAAGTCCCTCCACTATTTCTTTGTCCCCTATTACTACCTCTCCAGTGTCAATTTCCAGTGGTTCAATATCCACTCGCCTCTCCTTCACTCCTTAAACAGTATATCTAAAACAACTTTTTGTATCCTCCTATATTATTGGTTAGTTTACCTTCATATTCCATCCCTTTTCTCTTTAGCGCTTTTAAGTTGCCTCTGTTGATTTTTAAAAGCTTCCCAATCCTCCACCTTCCCACGGATTTTTGCTATATTATATGCCCTCTCTTGCTTTTATAGTGTCTTTGACTCCTCTTGCCAGCCATGGTTACCTCATCCTCGCTTTAGAATGTCAATTTATTGTTGGGATACATCTTTCCTGCACCTTTTGTATTTCCCCAAGAAACTTCAGCCACTGCTGTTCTGCTGTCATCCCTGCTAGTGTCCCCTTCCAATCAACTTTGGCCAGCTCCTCTCTCATGCCTCTGTAATTCCCTTTACTCTACTGTAATACTGATAAATCTGATTTTAGCTTCTCTTTCTCAAACTGCAGGGTGAATTCTATCATTTTATGATTACTGTCTCCTAAGTGTACTTTTACCTTAAGCTTCCTAATCAAATATTGATCAATTCAAAATTGCCGTTCCCCCAGTACGCTCAACCAAAAGCTGCTCTAAAAAGCCATCTCAAAGGCATTCTAAAAATTCCCTCAGTTGGGATCCAGCACCAACCGGATTTTCCCAATCTACCTGGATCTTGAAATCTTGCATGATTAGCACAACATTGCTCTTTTTAATGTGCATTTCCTATAGTCTATTGTATTTTGTAACTTATATCCAGGCCACTGATCGGAGGCCTGTATGTAACTCCCACCAGGGTGTTTTTACCCTTGCATTTTCTTAACTCTACCCTCAAGGGTACTACATCTTCGGATTCCATACCACCTCCTTCTAAGGATTTGACTTCATTTTTTTTTTTACCAACAGAGCCACCGCACTCCATCTGCCTACCTGCTGTCCTTCTGATACAATGTGTATCCTTGGGTGTTAAGCTCCCAACTATGATCTTTCAATCATGACTTGCACATGGCCACAACATCATTCATGCCAATCCCTAACTGCTCTACAAGATCATCTACCTTACTCCATATATTGTGTGCATTTAAATTCAGTCATGTATTCATCAGCCTTTTTGATTTTGGCCCCCTGTTACATTTTAATTCATCCCACTGGCTGCAATTTTGCCCTATCATCTGCCTGTCCTTTCTAACAGACTCCCTACACACTGCATCTACTGTATACCAACTGCCCCATCAAACCTATCACTCTTGTTCCCTTACTCCTGCTTTAAACCCTTCCCAACAGCTATAGCAAACCTGTCTGCAAGGATATCAGTCCTTCTCGGGCTCAGGTGTAACCCGCCCTTTTTATACAGGTCATACCTTCCCTAGAAGAGATCACAATGGTCCAGAAATCTGAAACCCTGCCCCTTGCACCAATCTTTCAGCCGCACATTCAACTGCCAAATCATCCTATTCTTACCCTCACTGGTACTTGCCACAGGCAACAATCCAGAAATTACTACCCTGGAGGAGGATCTGCTTTTCAGCTTTCTGCCTAACTCACTGTATTTTCTCTTTAAGACCTCTTACCTTTTCATACCTATGTCATTGCTACCAATATGTACCATGATTCAGGCTGTTCACATCCCCCTTTAGAATGCCATGGACTTGATCCGAGACATGCCTGACCCTGGCAACATACTATCGGGTGTCTCTTTCATGTCCACAGAAACTGCTTTTTGTGTGTGTTGTTTCCTCCAATTATGGAATTCCCTATCACTACTGCACTTCTCTTCCCCTCACTTCCCTTCCGAGCCTCAGAGCCAGACTCCGTGTCACAGACCCGGTTGCTGAAGCTTCCCCTGGTAGTTTGCACCCCCACTCCACCAACACAGTATCGAAAGGGGTATATTTATTATTGAGAGGAATGGCCACAGGGATACCTTGGACTGCCTGGCTATTCCCTTTCCCTCTCCTGACATTCATCAGGGGTGACTACCTTCCTATAGCTCCTATTTATTACCTTTGCATTCTCCCATATGAGCTGAAAGTCATTGAACTGCAGCTCCAGTTCCTTAACACGATCACTAGGCTGCTGCAGCTCAATGCACTTTGTGCAAATGTACTCCTCAGGGAGACTGCAGGTCTCTCAGATTTCCCTCATCTCACACAAGGAACATATCACTACCTCTGGTTTCCATTCCCAGCTTACTAGCTATGTACTAACAGAAAAAAAACTTGGTAGAATCTTTCCTCCTTAGAACCTCCTACTATGCTTGCCCAAAGCTTGTTGAGTCAAAGTTGGACCACTCTAATAATGGCTACTCCACTTTCTCCACAATCTCCTTTCTTCTTATTGGCCCCAAAAGTGATTGGCGCCTGCTGAGAAAAAAGGTAAAAAGTATCCAAGCTCTTTTTAAACCCCGCTCTGCATCACCAATGAACGACCGCTCGCGCTGAACAAAATAAATACTATAATAATCTGACATGCTTAAATAAATGCATTGCTTTAAATGCAATGCTATTTCCTGCATCTTCAAAAATCTCATATGGTTTCGAAGAACAGTTGAGTTGGTAACCCCACTGTGGGCATTTCAGTAGATAATCTATTCACCTACTGTACTACAGTATCACAAAATGGGAAAGCTGAATATCAGAAGCACCATTTTTCAGGCCAGATATTAAACTGTGGCTGCATCTGCCACTGCAGTGGATGTAAATGATCCTGTGGCACTGCTCGAAGCACACTGTTTTAATTCTCAGTGACCCGGCAACTTCAACAGAGAATATCTAGTTATTTGTCTCATTATTCCAAAGTTATGAAATGCAGTTCAAAAAATGCAGGTCCTGCTATCTTTACAAAGGAAGTTTTCTTTGTTTTACCTTGCCCTTGCTCTGCCCTGCGCATCAAGATCCACAGTTGGAACACCCAAACGAACAAAACGTGTGAACAGGGACTGCTCCATGTTGGAATATTTTTGGAAAGCCATGTTCTTAATGACAGGTGGAAGCTGGTGGTGATCACCTATCATAATCCAACGCTTCAGTCTACTGAAGCCATCCTCAGGATTCTGTCGAGAGTGCAAATATAGGAAATATTTCTAATCCAAGAACTTTGTGAAAATTGGAAGCACTACCCACACAGATAGCATCGAAAGAATCAATATCAATGATTTGCATCTTTGTCATTTAGTAATCAGCCAATCTTAAAATACTTATTTTCGCTCATGAAATTAAATGCACTGATGACACCACTTATGAAGTTACAGTCAGGTTAACAACTTAGATTCACATCACTAAATTGAATTTGAGAAGTACAAAAATTTTTTGCCTGTAGTGACCAATGCCATTCCCAGCAACTGAGCTTTAGTTGTGGTTACAGTATTTTATTTAATGACTTATTACCTGCAGTAGGAGTGGGATAAATGTTTCAATCTCAAGAATCTGTGCTGCTTCTTCCATTAGGATGTTGTCATACTGTCAAAAGATGATAATTTTTTGAATACACACATTCGAATATAAAAGAAACATCTCTTCATCACTCCCACCAAAAAGCAATTAATTGAAGTATATAAACAAGACTTAGTGATTGCGGGTCCAATTAAGAGAGTTACATCAGTCCAAATGAGAGAACACATGGTCAACCTGGTTAGCAGCAGAATATCATAATATCAAAGTACTCCTGCATTAGGCATCAGATTCACATGCAAGGTAAAACTTTCTCTCCTCTACCCTTGTGAGATCCTAATGTACTGCAACATTTAAAAATGCACAGGCTAATTATACAATTCTGATTTCAAATAGCATTTCTGACAAACTAAGGTAAGCTTTGTGTTTCATAATTCCAGTGGATTTTATTCTTCAGACAGTGAGTCCAAAATTCAAATTAACAGGCCATCATCATTGACCTATTGATCAAATCTGAATTATGTATGGTAACACTGGAAATAAAATTATTGTTTGAAAGGGCATACATATAGGGACACAGATTTGCAGCTTTAAATACAAGGAAACTAAATAAAATAACTTAACATTGAACTTGTAAGAGATTTGGAGAAATGTCACACATTCTGGGAATTTGACAACAGAAGGAGACTAAAACTGAAAAAAAAAAACATTGAATTGATTTATTAAACTGGAATCAAAGTAGGCCATAAGGGAGTGGCAGAGGAAACTTGATGGGCTGAATAGCCTAATTCTGCTCCTATGGCTTGTGGTCTATGGTCTAACTCCCAAAATGAATATTTTGTGATGATCTCTTGTTGTTGACGAACAAACCCAAATTTAGTTTCGTATACATAAGGATATACTATAACATTATTGCACCACTATTTTGAGATCAAATGCATAGGATTACAACCTAAAAATAAATGACATTCTTTGCTGCCTGCTTTGTATTTAAATTGTAAATTCAAATCTTAACTGCAAATTTAAATTAAAAATATTTGGAAATAATACATTCAGTGAATGCAAGGTTTCATATTTGATCCTTAAGTACACAAATGATTTTGTACAGGCTTAAAATACTGCATGCTTCATTTATCAAAAGATAAGCAGCTCTAAAATATTTGAGCCTCTTCCAAGAATTACTGTGTTAAAAGATTCAATTACACTTTACCTTGAAGCCCAACTCTACTAGGTCATGTCGTTTCAGGGCAGCATGAGTACATGTCATGGCAATGATCTTTGCTTCTTTTACCAATAAGTATTTAGATCTGTCCAGTCCACTGCGCAACAGCTCAAAAGCCCGAAATTCCTGCAGAAATGACCAAGAAATCAAATTTAAAAAGGAATCAAATTAAAAAGAAAGAAGTATTCCAGAACAATATAATAATTAGATATGTTAAAAAGACTGCAGAGTTTGAAGCTTAACCACATACTCTACGTATAGAGATTTCTCAACTTGCAGAGATTGGAAAATGTTTCATCTTTCTTTTGAAGGCATTGTACCTTTTCTGATATTCTAAGAAAAAGAAAGTCCATTGAAATTGCAGCTTAGACGTGCTGAACTGCTGAAACAATTCTAATTTCATTATTTCTTAAAAGAGTATCCTTATACATATATTACTTCTCTTTGAAAGATGCTCCAGTTTATCTCAGTGGCAATCTGTGACAGAGCATGCCACGTTACATTAAGCTTCTTGGTATGGTTTTCCAAATATGTCCTTGTCTCCAAATACTTCAGTAGAAGCTGATGCTTAAAATGCACAAACAACTCTACAATACTTTTTCCTGACAGTAAAGGAACTATTTCTATGACTACTCGTTGCATTCTTAGAGGAATCTTTGCTTTGTCACTTAATACAATTTTCCATTCACAATATAATCTCTTAATCTATCTGTGACCTTCCAGTACATACATTTTATATTTTTTTCATTCCTTATCTACTATTTGTTCTATGCATATTCATGGACCTTTATTTAATAACCATTTCTTCCCCCCGGGACTTCAGAAAACTTGACACTTCAATGTTGCGTGGTTGGAGCTCCCAGCATTTGGGTGAAATGTTAAACTGATCTCTGCTGGATCAGCTAAATACTTAGGATGCTGCTACATTATTTGGTATCAGACTCAGTATTCAGGTGTGGCCTTGGAGCAAATTGCAAACACGGAACAGAATTTTAATTTAAGCCTAACTTTTCTGTGAGCCGGGGGGGGTGACCTCAGATGGAGGGACAGTACAAGATTTGAGTGTTTGTTCGGACATGGGTGGCAGAATTCAGTTTAGTTCAGTCCAGGTTCAGATCAGGGAGAGGGATGGGTTTGGTGACTGAGGAATGCAGTTTGTGATGCAAACCAAAGCCAATGTTTTCAGTCATTCCAAGACGTATTTCAAGAAATTTCTGCTCATCTAACACTGCACATTAGCCAAGTAGTCTAACAATTTAGTAGAATGATAATAGGAAGTAGCTTTGCATCAAGCTGGGCATTGCCAATGTACATGTGGAAAGCAATTCTATGATGTTAAACACAAGAGATTAAGCAAATGCTGTAAATCTTGAGGGACACACACAAAATGCTGGACGAACTCAGCAAGTATGGCAGCATTTATGGAAGAGAATAAACAGTTAACATTTCGGGCTAAGACCATTCATCAAGGCTGGAAAGGAAGAGGGCAAAAACAGAATAAGAAGGTGGGGGGGGAAGGTGTACATTTGGCAGGTGATAGGTATGACAAGGTGAGAGGGAAGGTGGGTGGATGGGGGAAGAGATATGAATTAAGAAGCTAGGAGGTGGTAGATAAAAGAAATTAAGGGCTGAAGAAGGAGGAATCTAGTAGGAACAGACAGTGGACTATGGAAGAAAGGGAAGGAGGAGGAGCACCAGAAGGAGGCGGCAGGCAGGTCAGAAAAGAAGGGTGCGAGAGAGTGAACCAGAATGGGGAATGGAGAAAGAGAGAAGGGGGATTGGGAAGAATTTACCGGACACTAAAAGAAATTGATGTCCATGCCATCAAGGAGGCAACCCAGATGGAATATGAGGTGTTGCTCCTTGAACCTGAGTGTGGCCTCATTGTGGGATAGAGGAGGCCATGGATTGACATGTCTGAATGGGAATGGGAAGTCGAATTGAAATGGGTGGTCACTGGGAGATCCTGCCTTTTGCAGCGGATGAAGGCAGGTCCCCCAATTTTGCAGACATCCAACACATATTTGAGAACTGGCAATGGTCAAGGATAGATCCTTCAGTGATAACAAACGAATATTTAAAATACAGGAAAAACAGTTACTGTAATTGATACAGAGGCTTCAATTGAATTATTGACGAAATAAGCAGGTGAGTAACTTCCTACCTAAATGGATGACAGTGGTGAGGCAAGTGAGAAGTTTGTTTAAAATTGTAAAGATATAAGATTACTGCTGCAATAATAATATCAAATGAATAAACTCTTCTCCGGCTTCCAGCCGGGTATGAGCATCGATTTTAACTGACTTTTCGATGACAGACTCCGCCATCTTCATCAGGGATGATGCCTGGGCTTGTCTAGTCCGGTGATATTTATACCACCGTTGTCAGTCCCTCTTGATTCGTTAAGCCTCATCCAATCAGATTTCTGCTGTCCCATCTTGTTTACAATTGAATAATATTAAATCAGATATAATCAGTGATTTTTTTGTGTCACAGTAATACAGTACGAACTCGGGGGAGAAAACCCATTTGGAGGAACTCAAAGAGGTTTTTAGGAAATATGACCGGGGTAAATTGTGGATAGAATATAGACAAGAATACGAAAAAGTGGCCAACACTATCAATATAGGCTTAAAACAGGGATTATTTAAATTTCAAGTTTGCATTGGTGGGCTGGAGAAAACAAGTACAACAGCAATGGAAATTGATGAGATAATTTCAGAGTCAAAAAGGCCCATAAAATTTTTGTGATTATTGTGGAAACTGAGTTTGAAAGATTTAAGAATGTTATTTACAGTAACATAAAATGAGATGTTATCTTGTCATTCTAGGAATTCTGCACAGCACGACCTGTTTATATTGCTGTGCCTTCCTTATTGAACTTGAAAATGTCCCCCAAATTATATGGACAAAGTAGAAATGATTTTAGCATCAAACAATAATGCTGGGTGTTTCTCTCCTTCACTCATCAGTACTCATGGTTTCTCTTCACAGTAGTTTTCATTCTAATCTGTTCAGACAATAATGATTGGAACAATGTTGTGATTTCGTAATTACTAAAATGACTGGGCAAATAAGAAATAATAAAATCAGCACATTGCAACAAATCTGACATGTAACAAAGAAGTTATGCAATCTCATTTCAGAACATCTTTTTGTGGATTCATTAATGCTAATTTTAAGTTAAGCAACACCAAAACAAATTATATTTCTATTCATTATGTGACTGGTGAAAATCTGGACAACACATTTAGTTAGTGAAAATTAAAAGATGATCACTATTCTTAAAAACATGGCCTACCTCCAACTGTGTAAATATTTTATTAATGTGCCTGAAACACCCTTCAGCTATTTCCATATCTTCTTCATATGATTGACATTTAAAAATAGGCTGTGGTGCATTGGCAAAGTATTTATGGAATGGAAAATGTTCAGACACTGCTGTAACATCACCAGACTTTCCACTTTTGGCTTTTACTTTACTAAGATATTCTTCCCAACGAGACATCACCTGAATGAAAACAAAGATAACCGTACTATCATACACGGCTGAAACAACCATTAAGAATAGACCTAGTAAAAATTGATTCAAACATTAAAAATTAAATTCTTAATTAAAATATGAATGGTAAATCCTTTAAAACATGATACAGAGATGCTGAAATCTGGATGAAGATAAAAGGGCTGGAGGATGAGCGGACATGAAGACACAGGGGCAGAAAGCATTATTAATTGTTTAAATCAAATTTGTATGCAGGAAATAGTGTCACATTTACAGCTCATTTAAAACAAGTGTGTCATGCAACCAGACATTGTAATAACGTATAAACAAACGCATGGGGATTACCCGAACATTAATCAGAAAATGCATTAAGCACTCGAACAAAAATCAATAATCAGGCCACCGAACACTGAGCATGGATACTATTCTTAAAAATAGGGCCTGATATTTTTAGGTAATACAGGTAATACAGCTATGTCTTACCTGATACAGGTAAAAATGTCCAGCTGTTTCACAGGTATACGAGACATCTCCAGGAACCCCAAGACTCTCTTGTAATCGCCCTACTTCCCGCAACAACTCAAGTCTCCGAGCCAGCACATAATTCACTCGGCCGTATCTATTATTAACAAGTAAGATTGCTCTAGCTAGGTATAGAAATCTACACACAATTAAAACTACATATCTGGATTATAATCAAGTACAAATACAGTGCTGCTTGTAAACAAGGTAACAAGCAAATGGTAAAACAGAAAATAATTTCGCACAAATCTGAGAATTTAAAATTTATAGAGTGCAAAATATAAAATCTAAGATCCACAAAGTCGCAAGTTAGTCAATACATAAAAATCACAGCTATTATTACACACGAACAGTTCTTTCTAAGTAACCAACCTGGCTCAATTACTTTTGCTCTTGACTGCAGATTCAAACTTCACTCCATTGCTCATGTACCTAATCTTGGCTGACCTTCCACTATACGTGATTGAGAGAGTGCTGATTGAAGCAGGCATATTCCTTCAGGTAGGAAATTAAACCAGCTGTACAATAGAAAAGTATAGAACCAAGAAGCTTTCCAAAGTAAAACATGCATTTTCCTTGTGTCTTGGCCAAAATTCTACTCTTAATCATTACCATTAGAAAGATATTAGGCCACTGATTCATCTTGACACTACTCATTGAATACTACTACATACAAAAGGGATGCTATCTTTGCTTTTTTAATAGTAACTTCAAATAACTTATCATCTGTAAAGCACCTATCCTGGAATAATTACAGCACGGGAGACTGATCACGTCTGAACCAGTTCTCTGCAAGAGAAACTCATGGGCTCCACTCTCCAGCTCCTTCTCCATAGCCTTGCACATTTTCTTCACTACGTATTTATCTGATTTTCTGCTGAAATCCACAATGGAATCTATCTATTACATTTGCAGACAATCACCACACTGCATAAATATTCTAATGTTTCCCGTTATTTTGTAAATGTTATCTCTAGTTCTCAATCCCTCCACCAAAATGAAGTCTCCCACTGTCTACTTTGTCAAGGTTCTCCATTATTATATATGCCTCCATCATATCTTTCTTGAGTTTCACTTCTTCAAAGAAAATAACCCCAGCCTCACAATCTGTCCCTTAACTGTAGTCCCCCATCCTAAGTATCATTTTTGTTATTCTCTTCTGAATCCTCTCAATGCCTCCACATCCTTCCAATTAAGACCTGAGCAAAACTGAACCCAATACTTTAGCTGAGTCCAAACTAGAATTTTATAAACATACAACATGACTTGTCTGCTTTATTGTCTTTTTACTGATACACATTCCAGGTACCTCTTCTTCTGCACCTTTTATAAAACAGTATCAAGACTGATTCTCCTCATTCTCCTGACAAAATGCATCACCTCATATTTCTCTACATTAAAATTCATTTAAATGATACAAAGCATATTATAAAACAGGAAACCTTCAATTTCACCAACTACTCGGCAGAACTGTGGGCACAATTGCTTTCTCTAGTTTATGAATTTTATTTTGTATTTGTTGTTATAAAGTACTTCCATGTCAAATGCAACCCTGTAAGTTTCAGAGAAAAATTGTCCCTTTTGTACAGGTGGTACCTTGTTTAGTGCCCAAAATGCACTGCCAGGAATGATGAGAGTGTGCTTGGTGGTAGTATCTATGAAATTGGTACAAAGCCCTATTCTCACTGTTGCTATCTACAGCTGTGTGAGAATCTGGGTGTTAGGAACCTGGTGCTAATCCAGAGATGAATTACCTACCCTCGGTGCAAAAATTCTACTTGTGAGGAGTAGTGCTGGGTTGGCTGGAATGAGTGATATGCCCTCTCAGCAGTTAGTGGTACTCAGGGTTGCATGGCAGCAGCACTGTGAGAGAGCTATTGCTGGCTATTAACAACACTGCAAAGATCTCCTTCATCACCACCTCTTGGATGCGAAGAATGCCACTGTCTTCCCCTCTTTTTGCTTGACTGCACAACTCTCACTAGCCCAGAGGTTTCTGCATGGTAACACGCTCAATGGTAATCACTGACTTTTTGAGGCACATGCAGCCAAACATGGAGAGCTCCTGCAGAGGGTAGAGTTGCAAGCCAAGTTCTCAACACAGAAACAGGAAGGGCAGGAGTTAGAAATCCAGGTTTCCAGGTTTCTTGCACAGCAGTGGGCAGATGCCTATTTTATTAGTCAGAGTTCCATGGTGGGTGGGCTGGAGGACCACAAGCACTATAATGAAGTAATACTTTGTGAAGCCACAGCAAGCAGAGTAATAGTGTAGAATACTTCAACTCCAACTTTCGAAGAGCACCATTTTCTAAATATCTATCATGTCCACTCAGCCACAATATTGAGATCTGACAAACAGTTATTGAGTGGTTTTGAGAAGTGAGGCTGCAAAATAAACTCTTTTCACAAAGCACTTCTTGTGTGATGTGATGTGTTGCATCTCACAGGCTGCAGCCTGGAGGCAGAGAACAGTGAAGAATTACATTGCTAGATACGCAGCATAACTACCCAATGCAACATCAGTTTTAACAACAGTTCAGCAACACCTTTCTTGCCAAACATTTTCACTGATTACCAGGTATGATACTTGGAGTGTTGTTTTACAAAAAGTAAACCCATCTTAAACTCCCTTTGAGAAAGTACTGAAGAAGTGGCTACTCAAGAGGCTAAAATCCTTCTACTGAAGGGACTTCAGTACTTTTGGACAGAAAATTGCAGCTCTAGTTCCAGCTACAATGAAGGAATGTTTTCAGCAGTACAGCACCTTCACTTAAATGTTTTTCACTGTTTCATTCTTGCTTTATGTGAATAAAAGGTGGTAAAATCACAAAAATGGGCATAATGATCTGACATATTCTGTGAAATCATAGTTAAGGACATCTGATCACCCAATATATATGAGACAACGAGGCAACAAAATTTATGACAAAATCTAAAGTACCAAACATACCACTAGAGTCTAGAAAACAGAGCTTTACATTGTGAAGTGTAATAACTGAGTACAAGCACTCCCTGGTGCCTTTGAACACCATCATCATCACTTTATTTATTGAGACACAGTGCAACCTTCAATTATAGACCTTTCCAGCCCTTTAAGCCGTAAGTTTAATCCTAGCCAAATCACATAACAATTTACAATGCCTAATTAACCTACCAACTGGTACATCTTTGGACTGTGGGAAGAAACTCAGGCGGTCACGGAGAGAACGTACAAGCTCCTTATAGGCAGCGGCAGGGTCACTGGTACCGTAAAGCATCGTGCTAACCCCTACGCTATCATGCCGCCCCAGGTTTTCTTTTATGTGCAACACAAAGTGGATTACCTAACATTTTCCACTTAAATTCTACCTGCCATTTTTGCCCATACACTCAACTTGGTCCAAATCTGCTGAAGCATGAGCCATAAATTCAGCCTTTTTAAAAAAAAAGCAAAAATAAACGAAGACCGGAAAAGCAGTGAAGAATTCATAAAAGTACCAACAATATAGCAAGGAATTCAAACAGCAGACACTAACTAAAGATAGTCGCAATATAAACTATCTTATAGGGATAAATTATACTCAATAATTAAATATAGTTTAATGCCACTTGTCCTGATTTAATACAGGAACAGATTATTCCTATGACGGCTTGTTTTTCCTCGTGAAACATTGAATTCGTATTTAATTTACAGTTCTTCACATGAATAAAATGATGTAAATCAATAAGAAAGCCTTTATTAATTTATCTAGACGGTAGAGTAAGAATCAACAAAGATAACAGCAAAATTTTAAAGACAACACCAAGTAAGCTTTGAATTTATACAACGGATTTGCATTTAAGTCTGCAACATAAGAATATTACTTCACATTTGTACAGAACAACTTCAAAGGCCAGTTTCCTAAATCTTAAATCTGATTTTCAGAGGGCATTATTGTATGACTTTGCAGTCTCAATTTCTGTCAGATAGTCTCAGTTTGTTGCAACTTTTATTAAATTATAATACTCCAAATTGCTCACCTGCTAAAATCCTTCTCAGTCTCCAGCTCCTCTTCGCCATGACCCAGACGAAGAAGGTGACGCTCATCAATGTCAAGAGCCATGATCTTCTCAAACAGCTGGTTCAAAGCCTGTAGATTGACAGCAACAAATGACAGAGTTTTATAGAAGTGAGAATAACTTTTAAAAAGTCTTAAAACAGCTGCTCCAACTTATGAAAAGAAACTTATTTCTGTAACACTTCCATGCGTTGAGAGAGATCAGTATGGCTTTAGAACAGTGTCAATTTTAAATTGTGTATTTTTAGTTATTTGGATAATATGTAAAATTCATTTGCAACAATTTACTTCTGCACAAAATCAGTAAATTGTCTACCTTATAGGAAAGGAAGATGACAGACTTCTATTTATAAACCACCTTTCACAGTTGGGGGTTGTCTTTAAGTGCTTTCCAGTCAATGAAACACTCTGGAATTGTGGTCACTATTGAAATGTAAGAAACCAGCAGCTAATCCTGTGGAAGCAACATTCCACAAACAGCAATGGTTTGATAAGTTATAAGACAGTCAGAGCTTCTTTTAAATCTACCGAAAGGACAGATGAGAAAGTGTCTCTGGAGACAATCTGAAAATAACTTGCTAAAAATCTTTCATGATTCTCAACATCTTTCACATTAACTGAAAAACAGACTTGCATGACATCTCTGTTAAAAGCAAAAAGGAATAAGCATTTTGTTTGACTGAGTTCTGTCCTATTGTGACCTTGACTGATCTGTTTTTAGTTCCTCTGCTCCAACTTTTCATGCTTCGTGGAGGCAAGTTCAACTTATTAAGAGCTTGGAGGTTGCTTAGAATCTCCTTTTTTGGTGTTGGCCATGTGTGTCAAAGCTTAAAGGTTTGTCCAAAGGTGATGAACTTTGAGAAGATGTGAGTAATATTTTATTGCAGAAATCAAGCTGTTAAGTTAATGATATTGCACAACATGCCTCTATTTTTATTTAAATCCAGAATTTATTTAAGAAAACAATGGATGAACGCCCCAGTGACTGTCATGTAATTGGGAAAAATGACCTACACAATATCTGTCATCAGGTACTTAAGTAATTCATATTGTGTCTGAAATAACACCAAAGGCTATACTCGTAGGTCAACAAATGTGCAGGATGTTTGTGTCAACAAGGTGACATGCATTGTTTCTGGTTCAACCATCTATTAATGTGCAAGTATAGAAGTAGGAACCTTCTGGAATTAAATTCAGTTTTCCAAAGCCAATGGGTATTGATTACATCCATACAACACTGTGCTTAAAGGCAATAATTCCTCCGCAAAAACCTGTAGATTTAATTGTAGTTACAAGAGAAAGTGCGGGTGTTTGAAATCCTGATAAACACACACAAAATACTGCAGGAACTCAGCAGGTCAGGCAGCATCTATGGAGGGAAATGAACAGTCAACATTTTGGGCCTTGGCCCTCTAGAATTGCTGGTGAAACATGAAGCCTTGATGGCACTTTAAATAGGGAAGACCATGCTAAGAATTATGCCACAAATTACAAGATGGCCCAGTACACTTTCTAAGGACAAGACAATTCTTAAATATTTTGATGCAATAGAGTATCGAGAGATTGGGCCAGATTGTACTGACTTCAGCCAATGGTTCTGATGAGACACTAGCATTTTGCCGTTAAAACTGAAATAAGTTCAATTTTCAGTTTAATTATCATTCAATCATACACGAATACCCATGAATAGAGGCAAATAGAACAGCATTCCTCAGAGGCCAAGATGCAAAACAGAGTAACAACTGTCATTCTCAGCACAAGGCACACACAGCACATATAAGATAGGAGTGCACATACGGTCACACAAAAAAAAAAACAATATAGCCAAAGTCCCTGAGTGTCATGGCCTGTAGATTGATGGTGCACGGATATTGTCCACAAGAACAAGCCTGCAGCAGGCTGATCATCACGCGCTAGTGCAGCCGCAGACAATTGCAGACCAGTTTGTCTTCAACCAAGGGGACACTGAAGGGCAGCTCCAACAGAAAGGGCCAGACCCCGATCTAGTAAGGACTCCAGAGAGCCTGCCGTGCCTCCATTCTCTCCCACCCCTCTTTCGGTGTCTCTCTGGGTGTTGCAACAGATGACCCCTTGGCATGAGGTGCTATTACTGAGACAACACAGCTCCCCTGCTGTCAGTGTCACCAATTAACCAGACTTGCAGCATTCTAAATTACCAATGTCCAACAGGGTCTTGCAATCACAAGAAAAACATCCAAGACTATCACTCGCACTATTTGCTAAACCACACATTGACTCCGACACCTTCCTGGAGCAAGCAGCAACACAGTCCGAAACAACTCCAGCTCCCTCACTATCAAGCGAGTCACTAGTGGGGTAGACGCTCAATACTTGATGTCCTTAGTATCCAGCAGTGTCTTGTGACCATAAGAAAGACATAAAAGATGAACAATTACACCACTGGTTGGATCCAGAGTGGTTGTTGCAACCACACGCACTGCCATCTGAGGAGAATGGTAAGCTGCATGATTATGCATAGCCTCTGTAAGAACACACAAGTTCAGGAGTTACCCCTTCAACAGAGCAGTTCAGGTCACTCTGCTGGAGTCAAGCCTTGATGAGACAGCCAGGCACTATCCTATGCCAGACCTGACCAGATACTTTATCTCAGGCCCCAGTAATTTTGACAGGGATCACAGGGCAAAGGGTGAGAAGGCCAAGGTTATTCTTTAAGAAAATATTTCACTTGTTTGGTTTAATTACAGGTTTCCCCCACCATCCGAAGGTAGAGAGTTCCTATGAAACGGTTCGTAAGCTGGAATGTCGTAAAGTGAAGAAGCAATTACCATTTATTTATATGGGAAAAATTTGTCAGCGTTCGCAGACCCAAAAAATAACCTACCAAATCATGCCAAGTAACACATAAAACCTAAAATAACAGTAACATATAGTAAAAGCAGGAATGACATGATAAATACAGAGCCTATATAAAGTAGAAATACTTTTCTATGATCATTGCCGCACTGTTCTCCGTAGCGAAAATCTCACACAAGCGCTCTCGGCAGAAACACTCTTTCCAGTAACCTTTAAGCTATGAAGCTGCCAAATCATACTAAATAACACATAAAAATACACAGCCTATATAAAGTAGAAATAATGTATGTGCAGTGTAGTATCACTTACCAGAATCGGGATGATGGCACCGAGCACACTGATGATGGTGTGTTAGGCTGAGTCGTCATGGTTAGGGTGGTGCAGTGGTCCCTAACCTCCAGGCCGCCGACCAATACCGTTCCGTGAAGAATGCAGTGATGCAGCAGTAGCCGGGATGCACCCAGCACATCTTCAAGAAAAAAGCCAAAATTAACAAGCTAATTAGTTAGGTGCTGCCTGGCACGTAAATGTCGTCCCAGATCAGAGGCGACACAATCGGCAATCGCCTCTGATCTGAGCTGACATTTACGTACCAGGCGGCACCTAATTAATTAGCTTGTTTATTTCGGCTTTTTTCTTAAAGATTTGTTGGGTGCGTCTCAGCTACCGCTGCATTCTCCACGGCCCGATATCAGTCCGCGGCCCGGAGGTTGGGACCACAGGGGTGGTGGGACACTGAGGTGTCATCTCATCGTCGTTTGTTTTCATCAGGGCAGGCAGGTCATCTTCTTCTATGTCTGCCTGCCTCGATGTCGAAGATCGAGGTTCGTCGTCTGCTGTGGCTGATGTGGAAATCTTGAAAAACGACAGTATGCTTGACTGTTTAGCCTCGTGCATTTTTCTATCATACAGTTCTTTGTAAGTACTCAAACCATCCTGCAAATATGCCCAAAAGCTAAGTACCCTTTCAAAATTAAAGTCGTACTTTTCTGCAATAATTGCAGCGAAAATCTCACGCAGTTGCTTCACGTTCAGTTCCTGGACGACTTCTCTTTCGGTCCATTCGCTACTGCATTCGGTTTTGATTGTTATCCTTTCCTCTTCCAATTGCATCAGCTCTTCATCTATCAGTTCTTGGTCATGGGATGCCAAAACCTCTTCAACATCATCTTCGTCAACTTCCATAAGCCAAACTCACTTTGTCCTTACTTTGCTTACCACGACCGAAATGCTTAATTATGTCTAGTTTTACGCTAAATGTAACACCCTTATGAGCTCTTTTAGGCTTTTCCGATACCTTAGAACTCATCTTGCCAACGGCTGCTCACAGGCACGTGCTTAAGCAATGCTGGTTAGAATGCAGTTCCGGGGGAGAAGCTTGGCTGCTCGGGGCACGCACTGCCTTTTTTTCGCGCGCTGCCTTTTCTCGTAAGTGAAAACACCTTCTGTTAGTGAAAACAGGTAACTAATGTAGGTCTTTCGTAACAGCAAGGTTTCGTAAAGCTAACGCTCGAAAAGCGGGGGACACCTGTATTTCATTTTCATATTTGTTTTTTTAAGTTAACAAGACTACCTTGGGAATTCATAAATATCTTGAAACAATGGAATGGCTATTGCACTTGGTTTTACCTCACTGCAGCATAAGGATTTAAAACTGGCCTCTGATCAATTCATGCCCAGAATACCAATAATTTTTAGTATACTGTCTGACAGATAATCACTTTGACAAAAAAAAATTTAAACTTTTTTTTAAATAAGAAGGGAAGTCAGGCGTCAACAGTACTGGGAGGAAGAAATCCAAAATTAATTAGAAAACATTAAATTTTGCTATCTTAGGAAAGAATTGAATTGACCCAACAAACTTTACTTCAATAAAGGTTACAAACAGGTATTTCTACCTCATAAATTATTTAATCTTGACATGAAAAAGAAAAACATATTCTATTTATAATAGAATTGCATAAGTATAAATAAGGCAAACCAATGTATCCTATTCTTTTTCATTTACCAGTTAATCAAAGGTACTTTTCCAGGATTTTAAACTATACTAATTAAAATCACACATTTAAAATGGTCATCTAAATACTGAAATCACAAGCTTTAAAACAATAGGAATGCATGAAAACTGTGTCAAATACTGCCATGTGCTGCTTGCAATCTATTTTTGAATCTAGTTAAATTGTGAGGACAAGCTTTTTCAGTGTTGGTCATTAAGGTTGTGGAAAATAGAACCTAAACTTGCTTCCTTGGGAATAACCTTATGTGATAAACTTCCATATTCAGAAACTATAAGCGTGGCTAACATGTTGGGGTACAGAAAAAGTAAAATCTGACTTATGCCACCCAGAACCACTTGTGAAAATCTAAGCATGTTTTTGGGTAGACTGAAATTCACTTATTTTCATAGGCCTGACTGAGGATGCAAGGAACTGTCAATGGATAGTCAAGATGGAAAAGAAAATATTATTATAAGCACATCCACCATCAGCATCCTAGCAAAATAAATGAGGTTTTCATTTGAATAAATCAAAACAGGTTACAGCATTTTAAATCAGAAGTAAAATGTTCTCTTAAAGAATTATTTACTTTGTTGGGACAATACGTGAACAACTTATAATTAATAAATAACAGCTTTATTGAGGCATGTACCTTCATTAAATTTTCTCAAGCTTGACAGCATGTGATTTGAATAAATACATAAATTGCATTTATTGTGAAGGTACCTGGTTGGAATGTGTCACAATCAGAGTCCTTTGCTCTGGAAAGTTATGATACAGATTAGAAATTATCTGCACGGCCACATCAGTTTTTCCTGTACCTGGTGGTCCTACAACCTGAAACGTAGAACAACAAGCAACCGTCACAGCAGAATTAACTTGGCCCACAAAATTGGTTAAAGTTAGAAAAGTTTGAATTAGGAAGAGCAAAATGATACCATTGTAAGGCCTGGTTGCATGCCAGCTCGAATTGCTTCTATCTGTGTAGGTGTAAATTGAATTGTGTTTCTGAAATTAAAAGATTGAATGCAGATAAAAATGTGCTTATAAACAACATACACATTGTAATCACAAGAAAAAATATCAGTTGGATTTACTAGTTTGCATGTCCTGTATTCGGGGTCACAGCACCCTCAGTGTCCCATATCTCCATTTCTAGATCTTCCACATCTCTTCATAAGATACAGTCATGTCTGCCTTCCACAGCCGTTCTATCGCTATCATGTTTCTGAGTTGATGTTCCAATACTCTCAACTGTTGCTAACAAACCCTATTTTTAAACCCAACTGTCCAAAATGCTTCCTTCCACCCACTGATAGCTTAGACTTTTTAATACAGTTGAGTGCTGATAAGGTGAATTCCATTTGTCCAGAGTAGTAGCTGACCTTAAACAGGGATGTGACCCTGCTCCCAGAGAGTTGACATGGTATTTATTCACTGGTTTTCTAACTTTTCCATTTCTCAAACACATTGATTTGTTAAAAATGTATTACATTCCACAATTTAAGAATCATAATTATTTAATTGCCAGTATGTGAAACATATCAGAATTGATTAGTTTGATGCCAAGCATAAAACACAAGACAATACAATACGATAAAAGACAAACCATAACAGATAACTCAATAGTATCCAATAATTTACAAGATAATAGTGCGAACGGCCATGAGCAGTCAATGATTTTCAAAGGAACAATTAACAAGATATTTTTAAAAAGACAGGAAGGAACTAACTTGAAGAAAACATTCTACATGGTGAAATAACTGATCAAATATGTTCACTTAGATGGTTGCAAGAAATTTGCAAGTGCTAACATTTCTATGAAAGGGAACATAGCCACCACCATTCTCTGACATTGCCAAGCCATTTGGAAACAGTCTAATGTCTCAAACACAGAAGAAAATACAGAAACACTGTAATTTCAGATTCCTTATCCATGAGATGAAGTCTTCACACTTCTTTGTTTGCTTCAAAATATAACATTTGTAATATTAAACATCCAATTTGAAATAGAAGAAAATGAAGTAGAACATTACTGGGAAATGCTAATTTTTAAAAATCAGAACAGTAAAAAATATTTAGTTTGGTATGTTGATGAACATTTAGTTAGAAAATGTTAGGAAAGATAACTGTGATTCAGGGATTTACTTTAAAGACGATAGACAAGAAAAAAATATTTTGGTAGGAGTTGTAACAGTCCATTGTAAAAGCACTTGGGTTGTTCCACTGCTAATATCTCCATTCAAGTCCCCTGAGGATACAGTTGCCAGTTAGTGAGTGAATCCATACAACAGAAAACCCCACCCCTAGTTTTCCTTGCCAAGTTAACATTTACCAATCTATCTGCTCATATTACAGAGGTAGATGAGACCATTGCAGAGCTCTATGGATATGGAACAGCATTGTTATGCTGAAAACACCATGTGTTGTCTGGGAATAAATTTATGTAAGCTAAAATTCTAGCAGCTTTAACTAGACAACTGTTGATCAGCACAGCAGTTGGATTCTATCACAATCAATAGCCTGGTGGAATAAAGTTACAGCTTAACCTTACCATCACGGATGCCAATCTGGTTCAATAAGCAGTGCTGGGCACCTTGTAGGGAGTACTGAGAAGTGCCCCTAAAATAATTAGTCAACTATGTATAACTACAACACAAGGCTACGTAAATGACGAATAGCAAAAGCAGCATTCTATCAATAGGGGCATGTGATTCTACCCTCAATAGATAAAATCTAAAGTTTAATGTTGTCCTTAATTAACTCAGAAGCAATAGGTTAATAAACATCTATATTTGTGAAGATGGTGCTTAGAATACAAATGCATAAGAGAAAGATGAAGGGATTGTAACAACTTTATGATAAAAGAACTAAATGAGTAATTCATCTTGGCTTCCTCCTGAAGTCAGTCTTCAGCCAATTTGATTTATTCCAGGTCATAAGATGAAGTTTATTATCCTAATGCAGGCGAATAAGATTAGCATACATCCTAGCCATGGGTCAGCATGGATGTGGTGGGCCAAAGGGCCTGTTTCTGTGCTGTACAACTCTATGAAATTGATGAGAATACTAGAAACAGCAAAGGCCATAAACCCTGATTTGGTGCTGGCTACAGTGATGAAATGCCAATAATTCTGTTACAATGGTTACATCACTAGCATCTGTGGCACAGTGTTGCAAAATTTTCTACTGTATGTATCATACGAGCAAATGCAGGACAACTGGTCAGTCATTGTCGCATCAACCTACCCTTAACATCAACCAATGTATTGATTGAAGCTACTGACAACAGTGTTTTCAGATAGCACTAAGTTATCATTAACCAGTTTGGACTTCCCCCAGGAGTCTTTGGTTCCAAACTTCATTACAGCTTAGATCCAAACACAAACATACAGATGAATTCCAGAGGTGAGGCACATGAATGACCTGAATATTAAGACAGCATGCATCTTTCCCTTTCATGTCTACTGGCTTTAATTTTGCAAGGGAATCAAATCAAGGAACCCTTGCAAAATTAAAGCCAGTGGACGTGAGAGGGAAAGATAACCACAAATGCAGTTATAAAAAGTGGTAAAGAAGATTATTAGAGAATAATTGTGCAGGAGTTCAAGGATATGTCATTGGCCCAACAACCTTCGGTTGTTTCATCAATGACTCTCATTTGAACTTTATTGTAAATGTGGATGCAGTGTTCAGCTCTTACTGCAACTCTCTAGGCAAGAGACATGTTGTCCACAGGCATCAACTGCTGGACAAATTTAGATTTTTGCTATGAAGTGGCAAGCAAGCATTATAACTCAAGAATCAGGCAACTGATCATGTCCATCTGGCAAGTCTGTTCGGCTCCCCATTCCCCCATCTGGGATCACCAAAAATCAGAAAGTTTATAGGACTTACCACAAAATAATCACTCAGAGATAAAACATTCTGCAGAGTCTCTCCCAACTTTTAAGTCTTTCCACTATCTACAAGGCACAAATCAGGAGGATCCCAGAACACTTCCCACTTGCCTGGATGACAACAGGTAAAATACTCACCAAACCCCAATAATCAGTGTAAAGCTAAATGTTACACTGGAATCTCATCCAGCACGTTCAATGATTATTTTCTATGTTCCAATGGACTGTGGCTTCAGTGTGTGGCTGTGTGAACTAAGAGACAAACTAAAGTGAACATTGCCAAAGAGACTTCACTCACCTGGCTTGTATAGAAATGTACAGGTAACATTTCCTCATCACTGTGTTAAAAAACTTTTTACTCTCGATCCATAATCAACACATGCATTGCAGTGACTTAAGGCAACAGCTCAACAACACATACGAGGGTGATTGATAGGTTCGTGGCCTAAGGTAGAAGGATCCATTCGAAAACCTAGCACATTTATTTTTCAACATAGTTGCCTCCTACATTTACACACTTAGCCCAACAGTCGTGGAGCATTCAGATCCCTTCTGTGTGGAAGTCAGCATCTTGGACCTCCAGAAAGTGATCCACAGCAGGGGTGATTGATAAGTTCATGGCCTGAGGTAGGAGATGAGTTATTAACTTCAAACTTTCTGCATAATCACTCAGAGTTGAACTGCATGTGCATGTAACGAGAGCTGTATAACTCATCTCCTTGTACCTCAGGCCATGAACTTATCAATCACCCCTGGTGTGGACCACTTTCTGGAGGTCCATGACGCCGACTTCTACAAAGAAGGGATCTGTATGCTCCACGACCGCTGGACTAAGTGTGTAAATGTAGGAGGGGACTATGTTGAAAAATAAATGTGCTAGGTTTTCTAAAATTGACTCCTTCTACCGTAGGCCACGAACTTATCAATCACCCCTCATATTTAAGAGGAATTAGAGAAAGGCAAGACATGTTGGCGTTGCCAGCAATGCAAAATGCTCAAGAATACAAAGTAGGAAATTAGGGCATTGTGTGTAGCTTTTAGCACTCAGTTATCCTGAAGTTAGTGGAACCATGATAAAAGGTACAAAGCTACTTCTCAAGATAGATTGAGAAGATTTAGATTTTTCTCTCTGGAGAGAAAAGAAAAAGATGAAACAACTGGGATGTTGAACATTGTGCACAATTTTGAAATGAAATGCTGATGACATTTTTAGATTCATTATAATAAATAAAAGGAGAAAATTTACAAACAATATTTTCATATTTGGAGTTGATACAACTTACTTAGAGCAGAACAGTTGGATCAGCACAACAACAAAACTTTAAAAGATCAAACTGAATAGGAATTTAGGGGAAAAAAGACAAAGATATGGGCATGGAAAAAAACAGCAGAGACAGGGAAGTGAGGAGCTGGCACAGGGTAACGGCACCCATTTATGTAAATGAAAACGAGAATTAATGAACAAGTCTAGCAGTAAGTTTAGTAATAAAAAGAGCTCAATGAAGCTACCATATAAATAAATTAGCTAAATTAAGATTGTAAATTTCATGACCTTTACCTCTTGGGTTGATTGTAGGGGTAAGGTCCTCTATTTGGAATTACATGAGGTTCAACTGTAAGTGTCTGATTCTCTTCTGTCTCATCACCACCACTCTCTCCTTTTCGTTTTTTCCCTTTACCAGTCTGTACTGAAAATGTGATCCTGAAGTTTCAGAGGAGAAAAATATTCATATTTTTCCTTAAAAGATTATGACATATTTTCACTTACTGGATAATTATTCTACATTATGCTTTTATGATGCATAATTCCTGCAGGCTGATATGGCAAGGCCACAACAAAATACTGACAATTAGAGGAAACTCTGGAGATTTTAATATTTATATTTGCAAAAGAACTTTATACTTATACAAAGATTTCTCATTTCAAAATATTTCAAACTATACTTTTACCTGAAGGGAGGTTTCTGCAGAGCAGAGCTTTCTACCGTAGATTTAATTGTACACCCAGGAAAACTAGCTTTCAGGTGATCCATTGAGAAGAAGGTGTCATTAAAGTCCAGCGAGACAATCTGATTTGGCATTTTAGAATAATGAGCACTTCCTGGATCTCCGTATCCAAGGATAATGTCATGAAGCCAGTCAGGAACGACACACTCTGTGTTCATTAGGTGCCGGATAGTCTCAAGCACTGCCTGGAAATGAAATAAATTTTTTTTATGAAGTCACTCTAAACAAAAGCCACCACATGAAATATAAAGGAAATACTTGCTTAAAGTTGAGACCTAACCATCGATTTAACATGACTAAGTGGGAAAGCATAGAGTTATACTTACAACATCCGTAAATAATGTGGTAATTCCAGAGACTGGAATACTGTTATACACACTGAGCTTTTCTTTAAATTTTACAAGTTTTGGGGTCTAATTATTTATGAAAGAAAAGGAAACGAAAGTCATGATTTCTTTGATGACAACGGAAACCGTGAATATGATCAGGTGAAACCTTCAAAATAAACCAGGCTAAATATAAGTCCTGATGAAGGGTCTCAGCCTGAAACGTTAACTGTGCTTCTTCCTATACATGCTGTCTGGCCTGCTGCATTCCACCAGCATTTTGTGTGTGTTGCTTAAATATTGTTAGTTTACAGGGAAAGTGCACAGGCAAAGAGAATATGAGAATAGAATGGAAGTTAACATAAAACGGAGCCCAAAAATCATCCATAATTATGGGAATATTAAGTAGATGGTGAGTGGCACATTGGGAGCTACAAGGGACAAAGTAGATGACATTTGGTCAAAGGCACCAAGCAAGACTAGAATACCCAACAGACTGAGTAAACTCCTCCTGTGTCTAAACAAATTAGTAACCCAGAGAAATTTAGGCTGCAGTGGTCTGCCTTTCAAAGTTAAAACAATTAACTTATTTTTTTTTAACAATTACTTTTACACATTATCCCTATTAAATGGCTAAACATTATAAGGCATTTTATGTGAGAATTATCCAAGAAAATTATACCTGGAGGAATAAGAGGATACTAGAGCAGTAAATAAAACCTTGTTAAAAAGTTTTAAGAAGTGGCATAACAGATAGCAGGAAGATAGAGAAGTCTAAGAAAGGAATTACAGAGCTTAAGGCCATGGAGACTGGAAGTATGACCACAGACGACAATTTCTGGGATGAAAGATTATGAGGAATAGGAAGGAAAATGGTGCCGAGACCAAGATCAGATCTGTCATGATCTTAAAGAAGAAATGAACAGACAAAACTTTGAAAGATTAGGGTGTTGAAGACTAAGGGAATTGTTAAGATATCCCTGAAGGGATATAGCCCTGATTGTTGATAGAGGCAACAGATGATATCACTGGGGCCTTGACAATTACCTTTGTGTGTTCTATAGCCATGGGCAAGATCCTGGAGGACTGGTGACAAGCTAATGTTACTCCATTACTCAAGAGGAGAAACAGGGATAATCTTGAAAGCTATTCGCTGGTGCATCTCACGTCAGCAGTGGGGAAGTTGTTAGAGAGGATACTTAGAGATAGAATTTATTAGCAACCGGAAACCCATGACTTGACAGTCAGCTCAGTTTTGTACAAGGCAAGTTGTGTCTTACTAACTTGATTGAGATTTTTGAAAAGATGACATAGGTGAGAGATGAAGGTGGAGCTATGAATGTTGTCTACAAAGAATTTTGTAAGGCATTTGCTAAGTCCCTTATGGGAGGCTCATCTAAAAAATTAAAATGCAAGAGATCCATAGTGAATAGACCATTTGAATTCAGAGTTAACTTCCTGTAAAAGACAGAGTGTACTGGTCAATGGTATTTATTCTGACTGGAGATGCGTGACTCATGGTGTTCTACAGGGACTTCCGCTGTTTGTAATATACACTCAGTAGACACTTAATTAGGTAAACCTGTACACCTGCCTATTTATGCAAATATCTAATTAGCCAATCATGACGAACAGCATACACTGCAATGTTAATTTGGACATCAAGGCATCTACTTAAGTGATTAAAATCAAGGATGGGAGCAGACATTTTGAAAAGTTGTCGGGCTCAAAGGAGATGCAATACCATGAGGGAACTGGAAAATAAGGATAAGACTACTACTACTACTTAGTTGGATGCCAATGGAGGTCAGCCAAAATGCAGTGGAAGTCGAATCTATAAGCAATGATGACACGAAGGATAAAAGAAGTGGATGAACCAAGGCATAGGCAGAAACGGGCAGTCCAAATGACAACATGGATAAATGACTCGAAACTCATCTCAGGTTTAAGTACAACACAAATGTCAGGATCAGTCTGGTTCAGATCCACAGTAGGTCACAAGCCTCGTGGTCAACATGAGCTTGATGAGATATGATGGGAAAGATGCAAGTTCAGAGCAAAGGCAGAGATAAACCTTACAAAATTTTGCCTAACTGGCTTGGAAAACAGCAAAGGCAGTTGCTGAGAGTCCTTAGGTGCAATGATGTACCCATGCATTCTTCATAGTTATTACTGAAACTGGAGATGCAGCAGAGAGAACAATGTGATGGAATGAGATAACTTGCAAGATGAAAAACAGAGATTTTGTAGTCCTAAAGATGCTGGATCCCAAAAAAGCACTTTATGCGGTTTAGCCAGATCTGCTAATCCAATTATCTATCATCATTTAAGTCTATATTTAAGTGCTTGAACTCAAGAAGACAAAGTCAAAAACTGTAAATACCAGCGATTGTGTGTTTTAAGGAGACTGAGGACTGAAATTCAAAGTGGGTGCATAATTAGATAGGTAGCTGCAGAAATGTTGCCCAAATGGAGATATAAAGACACACACAGTAAAACTCACATATTTTAGCATCCAATTATTTAGAAATCCTGATCGTCCGATACCTGGCTAACTTATTAAGCAGACATAGGAGCAAGGGGCCTTGAGTGCAAATACAATGTTCAGCCAGAACCAGCAGAATGGAAACGGCCAAGGCCAAGGTCTGGACTGTGGGACAGTTATGTGGCTTGAGCTGGGTGTTGGGGGTCTACAAGGACACAATACATAAACTCACCATTAAATATTATGAAAATGAAGGTTGGTTCAGTCTTAAATAAGTTAACAAAATAAAACACAAAAATCTAGGTTTTGTTCAGAAGGAATACACGTCACTTTTTAATTTTATATTCAATGAACCATTAAATCCAAACAACCATTAAATTAATTTACTCTGGAGACCAAAAATGCTTTATGAAATGAAGAAGCTTTAAATGACAAGAGCTTTGTGACTTCTGTTGATTTTTCTTCTGCCCTTTTATTCTGAACCTCAATTTCTTGTTGATCTCTCCTGCTCTGAGTGTAGAAGGTTAGAGACCAAGTGATTAAGAAATGCTTATACCTTTCATACTGACAAACATGTGATGCTCCAAGATAGTCATTTTTTGTTTCATTTTCAAGCAGGAAGTTGAGCAATATTTGAGCAATGCAAAGTTCATCATCCCCCCCTCTAGTAATTACAAAGAACACACTCTTTCTTACAGAACTCTCTTGAACCACTGGCAATATATAATTAAATGGCTCACTTGCCATTTGAGAAACATACGTACAGATTCTAAACTGAAGTCACATAAGAGAAAAACAATCACAGGAATGTACTGTGGTGCTAGAAAGTATATGAACCTTGTAGAATTTTCTCTATTTCTGCATAAATATTACCTAAGTGTGATCAGATCATCATAAAAGTCCTAAAACTAGATAAAGAAAACCCAATTAAATAAATAACACAAAAAAATTATATTTGTTCATTTATTTGTTGAGAAAAGTTATCCACTATTACATGTATTTGTTGGAAAAAAATGTGAACCTTTGCTTTCAGTAACTAGTGTAACCCCCTTGTACAGCAGTAACTTCAATCAAACATTTCTGGTAACTATTGATCAGTCCTGCACATCTGCTTGGAGGAATTTAAGACCATTCCTCCATATAAAACTGTTTCAGTTCATCAATATTTCTGGGATACCTTGCATGAACAGCCCTCTTCAGCTCATGGCACAGAATCTCAATTAGGTTAAGATCTGGACTCTGACTTGGCCATTTCAAAACATGAATTTTCTTCTTTTTAAACCATTCTGTTGTTGATTTACTCTTCTGTTTCTGATCATTGTGACTGGGTCCTGAATTACCCCTATGAACTGTGCTTTTGAAAAGAGGGAGTTGTTCAACAGCAGATACCTAGTTAAAAAGAGAGAGAGAGAAAGAAAGAGAGAGCGAGGCGAAGATTGCTCACAGTTTGTTTATACTTTCTACAAGGACACTAGCAGTTTCCAAGTTCTTACAGAGAGAGAAGGGAGGAGCTGCTTGATGGACAGCTAGTATTCAGCACGGTGAGATACATAGAAGGTCAGCTGTTAGACCTACAGACACATGGTTTTGGACACTGAATGAGCTTTGTTGTACCCACAGAAAAGGTGGGTTTTGGAGGATCGATCAGTGGCTCTCACAGTGTGAAAAGGGTGTGACCAGTGGGGAGTTATTCATGTGTCCAACTCTCGCCTGGGTTGATAATTCCAGCACAGAAGAATGATCCCCTTTGTTGTGGTCACAGTCAGTGACTTCTAAAGGATTACGGAGGACAACGGGAAGATCGACGGCGTCAGCTCACCTGAAGACTCAAATCTCTCTCTCTCTCTCCATCACTACTTAACTACTTGGTATCATGGATTCTTGATTACCTGACTGGCAGATCACAGTACGTGTGCTTGCAACACTGTGTGTCTGACAGAGTGATCAGCAGCACTGGGGCTCCACAGAGGACTGTCTTGTCTCCCTTTCTCTTCACCATTTACACCTCGGACTTCAACTACTGCACAGAGTCTTGTCATCTTCAGAATTTTTCGGATGACTCTGCCATAGTTGGATGCATTAGCAAGGGAGATGAGGTTGAGTACAGGGCTACGGTAGGAAACTTTGTCATATGGTGTGAGCAGAATTATCTGCAGCTTAATGTGAAAAAGACTAAGGAGCTGGTGGTAGACCTGAGGAGAGCTAAGGTACCGGTGACTCCTGTTTCCATCCAGGGGGTCAGTGTGGACATGGTGGAGGATTACAAATACCTGGGGATACAAATTGACAATAAACTGGACTGGTCAAAGAACACTGAGGCTGTCTACAAGAAGGGTCAGAGCCGTCTCTATTTCCTGAGGAGACTGAGGACCTTTAACATCTGCCGGACGATGCTGAAGATGTTCTACGAGTCTGTGGTGGCCAGTGCTATCACGTTTGCTGTTGTGTGCTGGGGCAGCAGGCTGAGGGTAGCAGACACCAACAGAATCAACAGACTCATTCGTAAGGCCAGTGATGTTGTGGGTTGGAACTGGACTCTCTCACTGTGGTGTCTGAAAAGAGGATGCTGTCTAAGTTGCATGCCATCTTGGTCAATGTCTCCCATCCACTACATAATGTACTGGTTGGGCACAGGAGTACATTCAGCCAGAGACTCATTCCTCCGAGATGCAGCACAGAGCGTCATAGGAAGTCATTCCTGCCTGTGGCCATCAAACTTTACAACTCCTCCCTTGGAGGGTCAGACACCCTGAGTCGATAGTCTGGTCCTGGACTTATTTCAAAATTTACTGGCATAATTTACATATTACTATTTAACTATTTGTGGTTCTATTACTATTTATTATTTATGGTGCAACTGTAATGAAAACCAATTTCCCCTGGGATCAATAAAGTATGACTATGACTATAACTAACTCAATACCACGAACTGAACTGAACTTTACTCATTTTCGTAAGACTATCTATTTACCCCTAGACTTGAAGAGGCTTGGTTTTTATATACATTTCCACATTTACTTATATAAAATCATTGCTAACCTGTTTTATATATCTAATTTTATACTACTGTATTGCGTAGTTACTAATAAATACTATTAGTTAATAGCAATACTGGACTCCAAAGTGTTTTCCATTTCTGCTGGTTCTTTAACCCGTCATGGGGTATGTGACAAAATTGGGGCCTGCGTCCGAGATATGAACAAATTGGTTGGAGGGCTTGTTTGAGTTGATTGGGGAGAATCACTTTTGATTTGCTTGTGTGGAAAAACAGCAGATATGGTTGTTCCGGATTTTCTGCCAGGGCCAGACCCTGTGGTTTTGAAGAGAACTAAAATGGAAGAGTTGCGGAAAATTGTTGAGGAACTGGAACTTAAGATGGTAAAGAAGGGTATGACTAAGGTAGAAATTCAGAGAAAAATAGTTGAATATTTTATTTCGATGAAGCAATTTACGGAGGATGTATTGAAAGTGTTCGTGGAAGGTAAACCTACTGAAGCTTCAGTTGGCAAAATTAAAAATGGAGCATGAATTGCGATTAAAATTGTTCGAGGTGGAAGAGGCTGATAAGCAGAGAGATTTTGAGAGGGAGATATTGCGGCAAGGAGGTCAAGTGCCACGCCGTGGTACTGAACAGGCAGCACCGTTTAATGTGAGCCAAGAAATTAAGTTGGTACCTCCATTTGAGGAAACAGAAGTCGATAGGTATTTCCTACGTTTTGAAAAAGTGGCCATATATCGGAAGTGGCCGAGAGATCATTGGGCTGTCCTGTTACAGAGTATGATTAAGGGGAAGGCTCGACGAGCGTATTGGGCGTTGTCTGTTGCAGACGCAAATGATTATGATGTAGTGAAAGGTGCTGTACTTAAAGTTTACGAGTTGGTCCCGGAGACATATAGGCAAAGGTTCCGAAATTTGAGGAAGCCTTGGGACTGCAGGTATTTAGAGTTTGTCCATGAGATGCAGATGTACTTTGATCGCTGGTGTACCTCGAAAAGGGCAAGTGAGGATATTGACAACCTAAAAGAGTTGATATTGATTGAACAGTTTAAAGACTGCGTCCCTGATGGTAAAAGGACATACTTAGATGGGAAAGAGGCAGCGACACTGTCAGACTCAGCTAGGTTAGCAGACGAATATGCCTTAACTCATAAGGTTAGGTTTTTTCCGAAGAGGAGTTACCAAAAGGGTAATAGAGATAATCCACCAGCTAAACCAGAAAGTAAGCCTGGAACTAGTGACAAAAGTAAGGAGGAAGGAAAGCAGTTGGGGGAAAATTTCCCAGTTTCAAGTGTTACTTTTGTGGGAAACCTGGTCATGTGGTGTCCAATTGTCTTGCTATGAAAAGGGAAAAATGAAAAGAGAAAGAGAAAACCCCAAATGCCTGTGTTCAGATGGTTAAAACACCGCTGAAGGAGGGGTCTGACTGTGTTCAAGAGGGGCTCAAGAGATTTATTTCAAATGGGTTTGTGTCTGTGAAGGAGGGGTCAACCCCAGTTCCAATGAGAATCTGGAGAGATACTGGAGCTTTTCAGTCACTGATATTAAAGAGTGTTTTGGAATTTGGTGCTGAGACGGAGACTGGTGAAGTGAATATTATCAAAGGTATTGGAAAGGGGACTGAGGCTGTGCCTTTGCATAAGACAGTTTTGAAATGCGGTTTGGTATCCAGACCAGTCACAAAAGGGGTACGATCTGAACTACCGATAGACAATGTTGATGTCTTACTCTGTAATGACCCTGCAGGTGGAGATGTTTACCCAGCAGTTCAGCTCACAAGTAAGCCTGCTGCTGCTGAAGACCCGCCCATAGATGCTGATGTGTATCCTGCCTGCGCAGTAACCAGAAGCATGTCGAGAAAGTCTGCTAATGCTAATGTTGATTTATCCGAGACTTTCCTACCGTCCCTATATCAACAGGACTTAGAGGGTAGTAAGGCTGGGGACAGTAAGGAGGGTGAGAAAGACTTGTCCTTATGAAGAAAGGAATTTATAGGGGAACAAAATAAGGATCCTGAAATTGTGGCTTTAAAAGAGACAGCTCTCTCTGAGGATGAAATTCAGAAAGAGACAGTGGGATATTACCTTAAAGATGGGGTGCTGATGAGGAAGTGGAGACCAGCCACTGTGCCTGCAAGTGAGGATTGGGCTATTGTGCATCAGGCAGTGGTTCCAAAGGTTTACAAGGGTGAAATTTTAAACCTGGCCCACAAGATGCCTTTAGGGGGACATTTTGGAGTAAAGAAGACAGTGCACAGGATTATGAGGGAATTTTATTGGCCTAACGTGAGGAAAGATATTGTCAATTACTGCAGAGGGTGTCATACCACTTCAGCTGATACCTGCTTTTGGTGAACCATTTTCCAGGGTCATAGTGGATTGTGTAGGCCCATTGCCAAAGACTGCAGTTGGTCATCAGTACTTGTTAACAATTATGTGTGCTGCATCTAGGTTCCCTGAAGCCGTGCCTCTCAGAAACATCCAGGCCAAGACTGTGGTAAAGGCACTCAGCAAGTTTTTCGCACTGGTAGGTTTACCAAAAGAAATTCAATCTGACCAAGGTAGTAACTTTACTTCGAGAACATTCCAGCAAATAGTTTCTGATCTGGAAGCTAAACAAATTGTGTCATCTGCCTACCACCAGGAGTCTCAAGGGGCTTTGGAGCGGTTTCATTCCACTTTAAAGACCATGATTAAAACCTACTGTTATGAGAATGACAGGGACTGGGATGAAGGGATGCACTTATTACTTTTTGCCGTGAGAGACACCATTCAAGAGGCCCTGGGGTTCAGCCTGTTTGAGCTCGTTTTCAGCCATAGGCCCAAAAGGACGTCTGACCTTCCTCAGGGAGCAACGGTCTAACCCAAAAGTATGTGTCAGCATGTTAGATTATGTTTTGAAATTTTGCGGAAGACTTAACAAAGCTTGAGACCTTGCCAAGAAAAATCTGCAAAACTCGCAAATTAAAATGAAACATCGGTTTGATAAGAGAGTGAGGGAGCAGGTGTTCGAGGTTGGAGATAAGGTGCTGGTGCTGTTCTTCTTGGTGACCAACCCCCTCCAAGCACAATTCCATGGACCATACCACATAATTAAGAAATCTGATTCTTTGAATTATGTTGTCGAAACTCCTGACAGAAGGAAGGCGACCCAATTGGTACACGTAAATATGCTGAAGCCTTATTATGACTCTGAGACGGTACCAATAAGTACTGTTATGAAAACAAATGGGGCTGAGGAATTTGATAATGAGGGGCAAGATCATTTTAACAAACTGAATATTGTATCAACAAGACTTGAGAATTCCACTATTTTGAAAGACCTTACTGATAAAAGTCTGTCATCTAGAGCCTACACAGAGAGAACAATTGCAAGAACTAATTAGCAAGCATAAAGATTTATTTCCTGACATTCCAAGACAGTGCACAGGTGCAGTGCATGACATTATTATAAATTCAGCCCAGCCCATTAAACAGCATCCTTACAGAATGAACTTTGAGAAAAGCAAAGGGGTTGAAAAGAAATTGGCTACATGCTAGCAACCGGTAGCATTAGGCAATATACCTCAGACTGGGCGTTGCCCTGTGTTCTTGTGCCTAAACCAGGCGGTAGCATGAAATTCTGTACTGACTACAGCAAAATCAATGCAATAACCAAGACAAATGCTTATCCTATCCCAAAAGTGGATGACTGTATTGATAAGGTGAGAAAGGCTAGGTACCTCACAAAAATCGATTTACTGAAAGGATATTGGTGTGTTCCTTTGACCGAAAGGGCCTAAGAAATCTCAATGTTTGTCACACCTTCGGGGCTGTAAGAATATAAAGTTTTACGCTTCGGGATGAAAAATGCTCCAGGGATATTTCAAAGAATGATCAATTCTGTGATTAGAGGATTAGAAAACACAGGGGCTTATATCGATGATTTAGTAGTCTGGAATGACACATGGGAAGAGCATAGTGCAGCGGTAGAAAAACTGTTTGACAAGGCTGTCCAAGGCTAATCTTACTGTGAACCTCACTAAAGGTGAGTTTGGCCATGCCACAGTTACATATCTGGGCTATGTAGTAGGCCAGGGGCAACTGGCTCCTGTACAGGCCAAGGTTCAAGCTATTGCTGAGGTTCCTGTTCCGACCAGCAAGAAAGCTCTAAGAAGGTCCCTAGGAATGGTTGGCTATTATCGTAAGTTTTGTAAGAACTTTGCTGATATCGCTCTCCCCCTCACAAAATTACTAGGGAAGAGTGAAAGATTTGTATGGAGTGACCTTTGCCAGGAGGCATTTGAACGTCTGAAAACCATCCTGTGTTCTCATCCTGTGCTCAAAGCACCTGATTTTTCCAAGCCATTTTCTATCGCAACAGATGCTGGTGACGGAACTGCTGGGGCGGTACTGTTACAGAAGGGTGTGGATGACATTGAACACCCAGTAGCTTATTTCTTAAAGAAATTTAATGGGCACCAGAAAAATTATTCCACTGTTGAAAAGGAATTGCTAGCACTTATTCTGGCTTTACAACATTTTGAAGTCTGTTTGTCCTGCTCAGAGACCACTTGTGGTTTACACAGATCACAATCCGTTGGTGTTTCTAACTAAGATGAAGGGTGTTTCTAACCAAGATGAAGGATAAGAATAGAAGGTTATTAAACTGGAGTCTGATATTGCAAGAATATGACCTGAAAATCAAACATGTGAAAGGTACTGACAATATCATAGCTGATTGTTTATCCAGATGTTAAGTCAGAAATTGTACACATTTTTGCTCTGTTATCTGATGATTATACATGTATTGTTTCAAACTCTGTAATTTCCAGTTAAACTAAAATTTTGCCTGTGTCAAAATTTTTTCTAAAAGGAAGGGGGTGTGACGGGGTCCTGAATTACCCCTATGAACTGTGTTTTTGAAAAGAGAGAGAGAGTTGTTCAACACCAGACACCTTGTTAAAAAGAGAGAGAAAGAAAGAGAGAGAGAGGCAAAGACTGCTCACAGTTTGTTTATGCTTTCCAAGTTCTTACAGAGAGAGAAGGGAGGAGCTGCTTGATGGCAGCTGGAATTCAGCACGGTGAGATAAATAGGTCAGCTGTAAGACCTACAGACACATAGTTTTGGACACTGAATGAGCTTTGTTGTGCCCACAGAAAAGGTGGGTTTTGGAGGATCGATCAGTGGCTCTTGCAGTGTGAAAAGTGTGTGACTGGTGGGGAGTTACTCATGTGTTCAACCCTCGCATGGGTTGATAATTCCACCACAGAAAAACGGTCCCCTTTGTTGTGGTCACAGTTGGTAACTTCTAAAGGATTTCGGAGGACAACAGGAAGATCGACGGCGTCAGCTCACCTAAAGACTCAAATCTCTCCCTCTCTCTCTCCATCACTACTGAACTCAATACCACGAACTGAACTGAACTTTACTCATCTTCGTAAGACTATCTATTTACCTCCAGACTTGAAGAGGCGTGGTTTTTATGTATATTTCCACATTTACTTATATATAATCATTGCTAACCTGTTTTATATATCTAATTTTATACTACTGTATTGCGTAGTTATGAATAAATATCATTAGTTAATAGCAATACTGGACTCCAAAGTGTTTTCCATTTCTGCTGGTTCTTTAATCTGTCACGGGGTATGTGACATCATTGTCTTGCTGCATCATCCAACTTCTATTAAGATTCAGGTGACAGACAGCTAACCTGACATTCTCCTGTAAAATGTCTTGATACAATTTTGAATTCATTGTTCCCTTAAGCTGTTCAGACCCTGGGCAGCAAAGCAGTCCCAAACCATGATGCTCTTTCCACCATGCTTCACAGTTACGAGGTTTTGGTGTTGGTGTGCAGTGTCCTTTTCCCTCCAAACATAGTGTGCGTTTTTGCCACAAAGTTCAACTTGAGTCTCATCTGTCCATAGAACATTGTCCCAGAAGTGTTGTGAAACGTTCAGGTGGTCTTTGCAAACTTGAGGTACTTGAGGTATGCAGCAATTTTTTTTGGAGAGCAGTGGTTTTCTCCATGGTGTCCTTCCATGAACACCATTCTTGTTCAGTGCTTTTCATATAGTGGACACATGAACAGAGACTTTAGCAAGTTCTAGAAATTCCTATAGGTCTTCTGCTGTTACTGGGTTATTTTTCACCTCCTTAAGCTTCGCACGTTATGCTCTTAGTGTGATCTTTGCAGGATGCCTGCTCCATTTGGAGACAATTTCACATACTGTGGACTGACGAATACTCAGGTCTTGAAAAATGCTTTTGTAGCCTTTTCCAGCTTCATGCATCTCTACAGTTCTTCTGAGGTCCTCTGAAAGTTGTTTTGATCAAAGTATGGTGCACATCGAGATCTTTCTTGAGAAGCGCAGTTTCTGTCAGTAACCTGACTTTGTGTGTCTCTCTTTTAAACAGCAGGACACCTCTACAACCCACACCTCCAATCGCAACTCTTTGAACATCTGACTACAAATAGCTTTTGTAGAAAGCATTACTCCGGAGGTTCATATACCTTTTTCGAACCTAGACTGATTGTTTAAATGGTGTACTCAGTATTGACGAGAAGTAGTACAATTGTTCGTGTGTTATTAGTTTAGGCAGATTGTGGTTGTCTATTACTGTGACTTAGATGAAGATCAGACCACATTTTATGTAATTATTACAGAAAACCAGGTAATTGCAAAGGGTTCATAAACTTTTTCTTGCAACTATGTGTTCTCTATAAAATGTGTAAATTAGCCAAGTTTTGAAGACAATGATGACTTTAATGATTGTAGTATTCTCTGTCCAATTTTTTAAACTGAATTCAATGTCAAATGGTAAAACTGAATTTAATTCTCAGAATTTCTTTCTGTAATATTCTTCCTGCTTAGAAAGAGTGTGAAATTTGAATTTTCTTTCACGTAACCTTGGAAGCAGAAACCATCATCATGATATAATTTCTTAATTTGCTTAATTGTTCTAAAGCTCTTCGTCTGTGCTATAGAATATTAGATTTTGACAGATTCAACTAAACTCACCTTAAAGTTATTTTCTTTAGGTTTTCTTCTCATGATAATGTTGAAGGTTTCATAAACATCTTCTGCCCCATTCTGAACTGAAAAAGTCATATCCTGCTGATATTGGTTGGGATCCAGCCATACCCTGTAAGTTCGTGAATCTCCCTTCAGCTTTGGTTTAGGTTCAGGACCTGTGACAAAAAGTAATAATCCGAGTTACATTGGAAACATAAAAATATATTCGAGGCATGAAAAATATATTTATCCATTCAACTGGATAACAACAAATTCAATACATCTTCTGAGCATCTTAATGTGGTTTACACAAGTATCGTGCTTTTACAGTATAGCCACTCTGCTTTTATTATTAAGGTAGGCACGGTCACCACTTTTGTGAAGAAACTTTCAACAAGGAGGGTGATCCTTCAGTCATATCAGAAATGTTATTGAAGCCTTCAAATAGAATCTAATCAGAAAGACAGCACCTCCACACAGTAGCATTCCCTCGGAAGCGAAATATTAAAATAAATTCTCCACTACAGTCCTAGACTGAGGTTTGAACTGGGATCCTTTGCTTCCAAGGTGAGGGCACTGCCAACTAAAATAAAACAGTGTGAAGCATGCTATACTACACACACGCTGGAAAGGCTCATTTTTAAAATATCCCATGCTGTTCTGCAAACAAAAGCACAAAACTGTACCTTCTTCAATGACCCGCCCTTTCTCATCCAGCATGCCTTGAATTTCACAACCACGCACATACACGAGTCCAGTTTGCTCGACAAATGGTTGTTTTCGGTCAAATTTTGTGCCATAAGCCAAGACTGGGCGGACAGTTATAAGGAAACAGACATCATGTTTGCGAAGAGCTGCAGTTTGAAAAATACAACACATAAATCCAGAAATAAAGAAAACGCATATTACGTGGCGCTTTGATTCCTCAAACACAGTCACCACAGCTGCTTAAAGATTTACTCAGTTTACCATATGTCTTATTAATATGTGCTAACCCAAAAACAATTCAGAAATTTATCAATAAACACATCAGTAATTAGTCTTTGCTCCATTCAGTAAAACCAAAATTCAGATTCATTCATTCTCTTAACTTCCTCTGAGTAATTTACTGTTTATAAAAAAAAAGTGTCTGGAATTGCCTTCTGATTCATGATTTCTATCCCATTTTAATCTGGGAATGCTTGTACACATCCTATGCAAAACAGGAAACATTCCATATATCTGCTGGAAAATAAGTCCTTGGAATTACCTTCCCATTCCTCTTTGATTTCATAGCGAACATTCAAGTTGATGGTTACATCTGCCCGGACTCTGGCCGGCCAGTTCTCACCGATATTGGGTTTTGACACTTCCACAATGGAGAATGTGACGATAGGTTGTGCCATTCGAGCCCAGCCACCAAAGACAACACCTCCATACTCTCCTTGCCTGCAATATTAATAAACATATTCAGATACTAAGTTTAGGCCAGGGACTGAAACATTCTCATAGAATATTTTAGATGTTTTAAAATTCCAACAAAATGCTGGAAGAACCCGGCAGGCCAGGCAGCATGGAAAAAAGTAAACAGTCGATGTTTCGGGCCGAGCCCCTTCATCAGGACTCTTAGGTGCCGCTGGCCTGCTGAGTTCCTCCACTATTTTATACATGTTGCTTGGATTTTCAGCATTTGCAGATCCTCTCTTGTTTGTTTAAAATTACAAATTGCTTTTCATCAGTGGACACCAAATTAAGGTAAATAAGTTATTCTGATCCATATGTTAAATTGTGTAAAAGTATATATTAAAATTTAATGAAAGAAGTGAAAGATTTGAACTCATTTTTTAACATTGTATTCCCAGGACGGGCATCAAGATGTTTTTGAAAAAATAATACATTTCAGTGGGAGTTGCTAGTTTAAATAGGCCATAAATACTGGAAGAACATAGAACATTATACCACAGGAAAGTAGGCAGTCGATGGAGCAAAACTGCAATCAGATGGATGGGCTGAGTGTGTCTATTTTAATGCAAGAAGTATCAGGGTGATGAACTTTGAGCATGGATCAATACATAGAACTATGATACCATGGCCATTTCAGAGACTTGGCTGTTACAAGGGCAGTAATGACTGCTGGATGATCTGGGGTTTAGATGTTTCAAAGGGGACAGGAAGGGAAGTAAAAGAGGTGAGGGATAGTGTCACAGCTACAGGAGAGAAGACATTGAGGAGAGATCATCCACTGAGTCAGTGTGGGTGAAAGTTAGAAAAATGAAGACAGCAATCACTCTATTGGGAGTTTTCTATGGACCCCCACCTCCCCCAACAGCAACAGAGACATTGAGGAACAGAGCAGGAAGCAGATTTTTGAAAAGGTGAAAAAAAATAACAAGGTAGCTATCATGATGCCTTGAAGCCAAGAGCAGTGGTAGGAAAAAAAAAACTTGAATTTATCAGATAAAAAATGTCAAATTAGTAAAATATTAATTATTAATTAAATTAATTTTGCACAAGGCTGGTGAGTACAGAGAAAATGCAGACTTCTGCTTAAGCTCAAAAGTGAAACTGCTCTTACTTTGACTCTGAGGTAAACTGTGCAGTTCAATCCCATCTACTGTACAGCATACACTGGACAATGTAACTTCCTTCCATTGTGAAGTGAAGTCAGCAATGTAGCGTCATCAACTATAGAACAGACTGAGAGGTGCAATTCCCAGCCCTTGTGGAGTAGACTGGGCAGCAAAACTTGCTCACACTACAGAATGGACTAGATTCTACAACTGCTTCTGAGGAAAGGACCACACATCCTATCTATCACAGTGAATAATGGGAATTGAAATTACTCCTACCATGGAGGGGACTAAGCAGTGTATCTAACACTAATGCAAAGCAGCAATGTGATTCTGACCCACTGTGGTTCAGACTTGTCTGGGTAACTCCCAAATTATTGTAGAACTGTATAGGGTAGAGTAACATGAACACTTATCTGCACTGTGGTGTGGGGTGAGAAATGTAACACCTGTGAGCTGTGGGAACCGTTAACGAGGGAACCATTCCCTCTGTATAACAGTTAGCTATTTTACAAATATTAATTTGGCAGCTTCAGCGGATATACAAGCATACTTAAAAGAGAAAGCAATTTGAAGAATTCAGATAAAATGTTTTCAACCAGTCTTAATAGTTTACAGCAGATCCAACAACTGTCAAAAACTGACTTGGAGGGAAAATGCATTTAAACACAGGCATATTAATACCCACCATGGTTTAAGTCTGCTAATTGCATCCTCGACATCCTGTCTAATTTCATATGTAGATTCCAAACGGAAGAGATTAAAATTCCTCAGCAGATAGTCATGTAGAGTCAAGAACTGTAAATTCAGCTTCGGTAATGCAAGGCAGCCTGACATAACAGAAACATACGGTCAAATCAGATCAGATTAGTTTGTCATATACACTAGGGTACAATGAAATTCTTTGCTTGTGTGAAGCTCAGAGAGTAATATTTTTCCTGTAGGACATGGGTTTTCAACCTAAGTGGAACCCAGCAGTGAATAAGAAATAAAAAAAACTCCACAAGCGCATGATTCATCATACCTTCACCAGAGTAATATTCTGTTGGAACAATATTTTCATCCCAAATAATTTTTTCTGTGGGATAAAGGGGCATTTCATTTAATTGTTGGATTTGAGATGTTCGCCGTTCATGTCGGGACACCTATTAAAAAGAAACAACTTTAAGTGAACAATTTCCTGCATTTAAATCATGTTGATTAATATTCTCATCACTGAAATACTGACCAACATCTCCAAGAGAAAATCCTTTTCATAGCATGTATCCACTTCCTCAGGCAGGGTTCGCAAAAGACAAAGGTATGATGCCACTCTGTGGAGTGTGTTGGGACTGTAATTGGGAAACAAGAATAATGTATTTTATATCCATGTAGATATGTTCACACAAGCTATGTTTGCAGAAGAACAAAACATACAAAAAAGAATGAAGTTGACACTAGTTAACCTGGAAATATCAGCTAAAATGGGCAGAGATCACAACGTGGAACTTTGCTTTCAGAGCGAGCAGGGGAAGGTGGTGAGGGGAAAGAGCAGGAAATGGGTGACAGATAATATGCTGCTTTTCCAGCTTACTTTGTGCCTTGTTCTAACAGTGCAGTGGACTACAGACAGATCGATCAGAATGGGATGGAGGAAGTGACTGGCAACTGGAGGCTCCTGCAGAACAAATGCATGTGAACCACATATCTCGTGAAGAGGAGATCACCTAATGGAGTATTATACAGTATACAATACACTAGATTAGAAGTGCAAGCAAATCTTATGGTAAGGATATTGGTTCTCTGGATAATTAATGGGAAAGGACATGCAAAGAACAGATATGGATCTCTTGCAATTGTATGGAAAAATCGCACAAGACCTGTAATGGTTGGAGGGGATAGAAGAGTTACCCACGGAATTGTAAAGGAAATGCTGGGTGAGAAGGAAAGAAGTATATTATGGGGGAATCTTGTTGGATCTGTCAGAAGTGACTAAAGATGATTGGTTGAGTGCTGAAACTGATGGTGTGGAAAGTGAGGATCCAGGGAACACTGTTCTTGCTTCATGTAGGAATGGGGATGAGAACAGATGCTCTGGATAAAAGACATGTTCGAAAGCTCTGTTGACTATTGATAAGAGTGGAAATCATGGTCTAGAAAGAGGCTTGGTGGGCCTGACCTAGTGTTCACTTCCTACACTCAACATTTCATGGATTTTCATGTCCCTTTGTGTTCTCTCCAAATGTGTTTGTTGAATTATCAACCAGATGAATACATCAACAGCTTATCACCATGTCAATTCTGGCCTTACTCAAATAGATCCCATCCATTCAACAGTTAAATCTGTTTTTGTATTTCAAATGCTATTCAATATCATTTGAACTCAAAGTTGTGCAGAAGCAGTTGCAGACAATTTAAGAATTTAAAAATCACCTACCTGAGTGACCCAAATTGCCTCACAAGAGATTCTCGAGTATCAACTGCTGCCACGTTAGACAAAGCAAAATCATGTAGTTCTGGAAAATGAGCAAATGCTGCCCTCTGCAATGTAAAAGAGTAAATTTCTTCAGACATAGCAATCACTTCAATCTCATACTAGATGTCATGAATATATGGTGAAAGGGGATACTGTAAATTGAAACGAGATGTGTAGTGGAGAAAAATATGATAGAGGTGTTTAAGAGGCTCTTAAGATAGGCACGTGAATGTGCAGAAGATAAAGGAAGGAAGGAACGGTTAAGTTTAGTTAGACGTTTAATTACTAGTTGGTTTGGCACAATACTGTAAGCAACAGAATTAACTTCAGCTAAAAGTTATAAGTTTCTACAATGCTTATTTTCATTGACACAGAGAAAGTGATGTCACAACCATCAGGAAATGCAAGCACTCATATTTAATGCATTTAAGAAAATAACTTCCTGAAAATCGAATGCATACTGCAGATATAAATTAAATCAAAATAAGCTTTAAAAAAATTAATTATTTTAAGCATGTATGTAGCACAGTAGGTATTGTTGCTGTCAAAACACTAATTTGAACCTCTCGGATCTTGCCTATTGTTTTTTAAGGTGTAATTTGAATTGGTTTATTGTTTTCAAATGTACTGAGATACAATGAACAGCTTGCCCTGCATACTGTTAATATAGATCAAGTCACTACACAGCGCATGGAGATAGAACAAAGTAAGACAATAACAGAATGGAGAATAAAGTAAAACAGCTACAGAAGTGAAGTACAGGTGAACGATAAGGTGCAAGATCATTACATGCAAGTCCCCTCTAATTTGTAATGACCAGAGTGCACAAAAAACTTGTGATGCACTTTTTGCCCAGTGACAACAACATGTGCACACTGAATTTTATATACAGAGGTATTCATTTTAATAGCCAGCAAAACACTGGCAATAAGAACTTTAATCTCCTCTGGCTTTGACTGTTTTCGCTCTCATTCATCTGCACTCTCACAAAACACATGCAGCAGACCTGTAGCGGGTAATGAAGGATTTTGCACACTGTCCATATGTAACTTGCCTGCTTTAAAAAGTCAAGTTTCCAAATATCATTCCACTTCTTCCCATTTGCAAATTTTCCAGCCACTTTTGCATTGCAACAATACACACAGATAACACCAGTTTCTGTATTGTCCATAAATATTTTTCGTAGCTGCACATTCCTGGCCTCGTGAGCTTTTGTTATAGCAGTTTCTACTGTTTCAGTAAGCCATTCCACTTTAAACCAACGTAGAAAGAACCACTAACCACATAGGTAACACTTGGGTTTTCTGGTTTCTTTCCACTGTAAATTCCCATTGGCGGAGATGGGCGCTGGAAGATTGAGGGAACTCATGTATGTGAGGGAGAATAGGTCTTATGGAATGGAATGAAGAATAGATTTCAGGGAAAAGTAGTGGGTTGTAATAAGTGAGGGTGCTTCAAGAGCTGACATAGAGCTACTGGTTCCCTCTGCATCAATGACCTTCTTCTTTATCATATGAAAATATAATATGACAAATAATTCCAGCGCATTTTTCTTGCCAGCAAAGTTGAAATTCTGACACACAGTCAAGTACTTTAATCTCTATATAAAAGCAGAGATTGATGTTAACACCTTATCATGAAGTTATCCACATCTGGAAATGAAGACATCCCTAAAAAAAAGCTTTTGTTTCATACCTGAAGAGAAGTTATGCGATCATAATGTATTGTAGTCATTTCATTCTCTGTCAGAGCATTTCCAGTCTGATCATTTATTTCAAAGCCAGTATAAAACTTCAACATATCTAACAACTACAAAAAAGAAAATAAATACTAATGAGTCAAAGACAATGCAATGTTCTGATACATCCAAAACCCTATCTCAAAGAGTTTAAATTCAGTGAGAAATTTGTTTTGTGGACAATGTAAATTAGATCTAAGAATAATGAGTGACATGCGTCAATCCAAGAATAATATGAATAAAATCAACACAGTAGAAATCTTTAGTGTATAGATGCCTGGAAGTAATGCAATAAAGATATGGTAAAATTGACAGAAAGTACATAACCAAACACAAAATTTTACAGTCAGTGATATTCTACTCCTCTGCAAGGTCTACTTTGCTATTTGTTTGAATGTATATTGACTGCATCTGAAAATTTCAAACTTTTCAGTTGTAATCAATGAACTTCGTTTTTTTTTATTTCAACTTCATCGACTTCTGTATAAAAATCAAAACTCTCAAGCATTGATTTAATAAGGAGGACTGAGTATTTATAATGTATCAAGTCATAAATCTTGATTAAAAAGTTATAGAGCATGAGAAACTAAGTTTATAATCACATAGTTTCATTTGCTGAGAACCATTTAAAAACTGATAGCACACACAAAGTGCTGATTCAATCTTGATAAATGGTCTCAGTTCAAAACTTTTGACTGTTCAATCATTTCCACAGATGCTGCCAGACGTGCTGAGATTCTCCAGCATTTTGTATGTGCTCTGGATTTCCAGCATCTGCAGACTGTCTTGTGTTTATGAAAACTGATGCTTTTCTAAAATGGGCCTTCCTAAAGATCCTTTTATCTTTAGCTTTTCTGTATGATTTATTAGAATAGGTGGTGACCTTGCTAACCTGTTGCTGAATGCCACACATCCAAGGTTGAAAAATACCTCTATTCTTTCATTGTTATGCTGAATCTACTGCCTAAATTCACAAGGATCCCTATATTGAAAGAGAGAGATAGAGAGAAATGGAGAGAGAGATAGATGGGGGGGGGGAGGGAGAGAGATAGAGATAGAGATAGAGATATAGAGAGAGAGACAGACAGAGATAGAGAGAGCTAGAGAGAGAGAGAGAGAGAGAGACAGACAGACACTGAGCTGCCCTTGTTTGTATCAATGAACTGACAGCTAATCTTCCAGCAGAATTCTGTGCACAGGATCTGCAAAGAACACACTGGATCAGGGCAGAAACAACCAGTACTTTAGCACAGCAAAGGATCCTTTAATTTTTTTAACCACTTTTCTTGTCTATAATGTGGTATTATTAAATTACATGTGAACCAAATTATATTCAAAATGTTATGAAGCCAAATCTCCTTTTAAGACAGACTGCTACTTTGAAATACTTAAACAAGATTCAGTAACTAAGGAAATCATTTTACATTTTGAAATTTTGGGTTGTTTTCCTTCAATTTAGATACGAACATATTCTTTAAACGAAATGTCATTCATTCTCAGCTGGTATAGTGTAAAGATATGTTATACTAGCTGACCCATGTAAAATTGGAACCACTGGCTATCTAAACAAGCACAGAACATCCATCATAATATACAGCCTTAAAGGCCTGGCATGTCCCTCGCTTCTCTAACAAAATTAGGCCGAATGATTATTCCAAGTTTAAAGAGGAATGCAGAAGGGCATGAGGGACAGGAATCAAAAATAGCACTAGACATAGCTACCAGGAAAATGCCAACCTAAAAGGTGCAACATGGGACTACAAGAATGCTAAACAGAATAAACTAGTTGCAACAGACAAGGGTTCAGTGATCCCATAATCAACAGAATCAGAAATATTATCACTGACATACATATGAACTTCTTTATTTTTCAGCAACAGTACAGTGCAAAGACATAAAATTACTATAAATCACAAATTATTGGTATTAGCTTATTATTGTCACGTGCCAAGGTACAGTGAAAAGCCTGAATTGCACATTGGTCATATAGGTCAAATTACTACATAATGCACTGCAGAACAAGACAAAATAATAACAATGCACGATAAAGTGTAAAAGCTCCAGAGATAGTGCTAGTAAAAAAAAACAAAGTGCAAGATAATAACGAGGTAGATTGTGAGGATAAGGGTCCATTCTATTGTATAAGAGGAACATTCAACAATCTGATAGTAGCAAGACAGTAGGGGTCGAAATAAGTAGTGTAAAAGGTAAAAAATAGAGCCGATCAAATATTTGCCGTTATTCCATATTTGGCTATGAATGGCAGATTTGTTTTTAATTCATATTTTATTTATACATACTTCAGCTTGTGTGTGTCATCAAGGCGATTTCAAAAGATATATCTTTGATATTGTAACTCTCCGAGTTGCAATTTCAACAGGCATTTAAGTATCAACCACATTGGTAGTCATATACAGTATAAGCCAGACCTGGTAGGATGACAAATTTAGTTCCACCCCACAGCAATGTGTTTTTATGACAATCCTGTATTTCTGAGGCATATCTTTACAAACATACACTAATATGAATTGGTGTATCAATGCATATCTTTAGGAAAATACTCCAATATTTGGTGCTATATCACATGCAGAGGAAGATGGTTATGACTGTTGGTCAATCATCCAAGCCTCAGGACAGTATTCCAGATGTTCCTGAGGTTGGAAAATTGATTCAGTTACTTCTTCAATGACAATACTTTGAGTTATATATGTCAGAAATTGTCATTTTTTTCTCTACATTGAAGTTTACTTAATTAGTTGATTTAATTTCCCTAGCTGCCAAATCGGATTTCAAAATAAGCTTCAACATACGGGACTACATCTTTTTCTTTCCAAAGGATTTTGCGATGAGAGGCTACAATTCCACACAATCTTCTTCAGTCACGAGGACCAGGCAGACATGTGCGTCACTGCTAATGTCCAAAAGGTGAGTAAAAGTTACTATTACCATCCAACATTTTAGTTGATCGTGAAAACTCAATCTGCGGTCATGCCACAACCTCAATTTTCCTACATGCATCCCCTTTTCTTCCAGGATTTCAGGAGGTTTGTTAGGAGATTTTCACTATACTGTTTCCTTCTACAATGAGTGAAAGTGATTGCATCTGTTTGTTGCCATCTCTCACCTGACTGAAAAGTCGTCCTTCCTTTTCTCTCTGAACGAGGTTTGATAGATAGCAGTGAGTAACTAAATGAGAATCATCCAGAACTGTGCTGAACCAACGCCGAGTTGGGAGCAGTGCCTTAAAAAAATACAAATGGTGCAAATTAAAAGGATCTTACTGCATTTCAATCATCCATAATAGGATCCTATTTTGTAATTTCAAACTGAAGCATCTATTCCTAAGCAAATTTAATCAAATACTCTGGTCATTGTCACTTTCATTTATAAAATGTTTTTGTTTGTGGAATGTGGACATTGCTCACATTGTCCATACAAATGCATTTGAAGTAAAAGGACTGCAAAAAGCCAACCGTACTAGTGTAGTTAAATAAAACTAATCTTTTTTTAAAAAGATTTTTAAATATTTAGTGGATCTGCAGTCACACAAGCCAGACTGTGCAGTAATGCTTGATCTCTATCCTTGAGGACATTATTCAACCAGAGGGATTTTTAATTACAATCCAGTAGTTCTATTGTTATAATTATGGAGACTATTATCTACAATTCAAAATTCAGTTAATTACTTGATTTTAAATACCCCAAGTAACAATATCAGATATGAACTTGCATCAGTAGTCTGGAGCTCACATTGCCTGTTCAGCAAATTAAAAACTATATTCATGTCGGCAAAATTAAAGAACTGATTACTGACTTCAGGAAGGGAAAAGAGGGCAAAGATGCACCAGATTACACTGGGGGATTAGTGGTGGAGAGGGTTAGAATCTTTAAATTCCTGAGTGTTAACATATTGGATGACCTAATGTGAGTGCAGAACATAGTAGCAATCACAAGTGCACCAGAGGTTAAGTTTGTCACTGAACACTAGTCAGCCAGCTTACATTGTGACCCCAGAATCCAAAAGAAAATTGAGCAAACAGTTTCTCCTTGTACAGACTCCGTCCTTGGAAGGTGTCACAAACTTCTACAGATGTATTTATTGTTGAAAATATCCTGACTGGTTGCAACATAGTCTGGTACAACACATCAAATGCACAAGAATATAAGATGCTGCAGAGGGTGGCTCAATACATCATGAACACATCCCTCCCCACCATTGCTACTATCGATAGGTGTTACCTCATGAAGCCAATATCTATCATCAAAGGTGCCATGAGCCTGTGATGTTGCTACAAGTAAGCTTTTCATTGCACCTGTACATATACCTATGTAACTGTGCATATGATAATAAACTTCAACGTTGACTTTCATACCACATCTGAATACCATTTTTTGATTTGTTAATCACCCATTTTAGAATTTATATGCACACACATAATAGGGAAAAAAATCGACTTACCTCCAAATCTATCATAAGTTCAACAAATCTCTCACAATAATGAACCATATCCATGCTGACTGGCCCTATGTACAAAGTGAAAAATATCTGAATATAATCACGTAAAATATAGATCAACATAAATTAGTTCATATTTTCTTACTTTCCTCACAGTGGAAGATTGCAAGAATGATCCAGGAAAACAATTGCGAACATGGACATTCGGGGGGAGAAGGGAAAAAAGGAACATGAATGAAAAATGAAATCACAAAATGAAAAATGCAATACTCAAGATCTTCAACTGAGATTAGCTTCAGAAAATGATTGATAACAATTGAGAGTCATGAGGTCAAATCAGTTTCAATAAAAGCTCCGTCACAAATAACTAATCTTTAAAAGTGTGATGCACAAAAGTGAAACAGATCTGAGTTATTGATCTCTCATACCTGAAAACGTGAAAAATAAAAATAAAGGGTTATTGAGCTTGGACAATAAGCAGTTGGAATATCATGTGACATTCTAGACATCTACTGTAGGAAGGATATCACAGCCATGTAAACACAACAGTGAACGTTCACTAAAATAAATGTAGGAATGAGATATTCCAGTTCTGAAATGCAAGGAAACTACCCGTTGCCATTGGAAACAAGAAGCTCAGCAATGGAATCAAAAGGAAGTTTCAAATTGATTAGAAAGGACACTTCAGAGTGGGCATAACGCAGCACTTGTGACCAGCTGCAGAATCAGAGTTATTATGCTTAGTGCCTTTCACCAGTTGATATCTGAGGCACATGATAATACCACTACCTGTGAAGCAGGGGAGAGAGAAAGGAGATTCCAGTCGATAGTTGCAGCTGAGGAACTGGTACTGCAGAGGTTATTGTGAATTAAAAGGATTCAACACTTCTTGTTAATTGTAGTTCTAAGACCAATACAAAAACACTATCCTCCAATTTATTAAGCTAAGCTGCACATGATCTGAATTTGTATGGCATAACATTATATTTTTAATATCAGAATTTCAGAAAAATTTAAAAGCCATTGAAAAAGAACGAAAAAATTTAAACTAAAAATTTCAAAATTGCAACACACAAATACACTGAAAAACAAAAAAAAATGTTTCCAATACACAAAAGAACCTCATTCTGTACTGAATTATCAGGCTAGAACTTACTACTGGATTTGCTGCTGACATACATCTCAAGTGTGGACTTAAAGCCATAAGATATAGAAGCAGAATTAGGCCATTTGGCCCTTTGAGTCTGCTCTGCTATTTTGGCATGGCTGATCCAACTTTCCTCTCAGCAGCAATCTCCTGCCTTCTCTCAATATCCCTTCATGTCCTGACCAATCAAGAATCTATCAACCTCTGCCTTAAATATACATAAACACTTGGCCTTCACAACTGCCTGAGGGAAAGAATTCCACAGATTCACTGCTCTCTGGCTGAAGAAATTCCTCATCATCATGCTAAAAGGACACCCCTCTATTCTGAGGCTGCGTTCTCTGGTCTAAGAATCTCCCACTCTAGGAAACATCCTCCCACATCCACGCTATCAGGCCTTTCACCATTCAAAATGCTGCTGGAATGCAGCAGGCCAGGCAGCACCTATAGGAAGAAGTGCAGTCTATAGATGCTTCTTCCTATAGATGCTGCTTGGCCCGCTGCGTTCACCAGCATTTTGTGTGTGTTGCTTGAACTTCCAGCATCTGCAGATTTCCTCGTGTTTGCCTTTCACCATTCAATAGGTTTCAATGAGACTACCCCTCATTCTTCTGAATTCCAGTGAATACAGGCCCAGAGCCATCAAACACACTTCATATGACAGCCATTCAATCCTGGAATCATTTTCTTGAACCTCCTTTGAACCCTCTCCAGTTTCAGCACATCCCCTCTAAGATAAGGGGGCCAAAACTACTCATAATACTCCAAGTGAGACATTACCAGGACTTTATAAATTCTCAACATTACATCCCTGCTTTTATATTCTGTCCTCTTGAAATGAATGCTAACATCGCATTTGCCTTCCTCACCACAGACTCAACCTGCAAATTAACCTTTATGGAATGCTGCAAAAGGACTCCAAAGTCCCTTTGCACCTCAGTTTTTTTTGTATTAACTCTCCATTTAGAAAATAGTCAATCCTTTCGTTTTTCTTACCAAAGTGGATGACCATAACTTCCGGACACCGTATTCCATCTGCCATTTCTTTACCCATTCTCCTAATCTGTCTAAGTCCTTCTGTAGCCTCTCTACTCCCTCAAAACTACCTGCCCCACCTCCTGTCTTCATACCATCTGCAAACTTTGCAACAATGCCATCAATTCCATCATCCAAATCATTGACATACAATGTAAAAAGAATAGGTTCCAACACAGACACTTGTGTCACACCACTAGTCACCGGCACCCAATCGGAAAAGAATCCCTTTATTCCCAGTCTTTGCCTCCTGCCAATCACCCACTGCTTTATCCATACTAGAATCTTTCCTATAATATCATGGGCTCTTAGCTTGCTAAGCAGCCTCATATGTGGCAGCTTGTCAAAGGCCTTATGAAAATCCAAGTACACAACATCAACCAATTCTCATTTGTCTATCCTGCTTGTTATTTCTTCAAAGAATTCCAATAGATTTGTCAGGTAAGATTTTCCCTTAAGGAAAGCATACTGACTAGGGCCTATTTTATCATGTGCCTCAAAGTACACTGAGCCCTCATCCTTAATAATCGACTCCAACATCTTCCCGACCACTGACATCAGACTACCTGGCCTATAATATCCTTTCTGCTGCCTCTCTCCCTTTTGAAGAGTGGAATGACATCTGCAATTTTATAGGTCTGGAACCATTCCAAAATCTAGTGATTCTTGAAAGATTATTACTAATGCCTCCACGATCTCTTGAGTCACCACTTTCAGAACCCTGGGGTGTACACCATCTAGTCCAGGTCCTTCGGACCTTCCAGTTATGGTAACTTCACACACTTCATGATCCCTGACACCTGGAACTTCCACCATAGTGGTACAGTCTTCCACAGTGAAGATTGATGTAAAATACTTATTCAGTTTGTCTGCCATTTTCGTGTCTCCCATTACCTACTCTCCAGTATTGTTTTTCAGTGGTCCAATATCCACTCTCACCTCTCTTTTATATTTTATGTATCTGAAGAAACTTTTGGTATCCTCTTTATCATTGGCTAGCTGACTTTCATATTCCATCTTTACCTTCTTAATAAGTTTTTTTAGTTACCCTCTACTGGTTTTTAAAAGCTTCCCAATCTTCTAACTTCCTACTAATTCTTGCTCTATTATATGCCCTCTCTTTGGCTTTTATGTTGGCTAGACTTCTCTTGTTAGCCACGGTCATGTCATCTTGCCTTTAGAATACTTCCTCCTCCTTGGGATGCGTATATCCTGCACCTTCTGAATGGCTTCCATAAATTTCAGCCATTGCTGCTCTGCCATCATCCCTGCTAGTGTTCCTTTCCAATCAATTCTGGCCAAGTCCTCTCTCATGCCTCTGTAATTCCCTTTACTCCACAGTAATACTGAAACATCTGGCTTTAGCTTCTCCTTCACAAATTTCAGGGAGAGTTCCATCATATTATGATCACTTTCCTCTAAGGGTTCTTTACCTTAAGCTCTCAAGTTTTCCTATCCACCCATGTTGAACTGCTGCCCTAAAAAGCATGGATTCCTGAGTGGGTGAGGGAAAAAAAAATGCCCATCTCACAATGTAGCAGGGAAGAAACCACCACTGACAAAGCCATCACCCCAGGATCAGATAGCTCCCTAGAGAGTTGGGGATAGTGGGAGAGTCTAGGACCTGAGAGCACTGCCTCAGAATAGAAGGATGTCCCTTTAGAACAGAGGTGAGAAGGAATTTCTTTAGCCAGAGGGTAAACAATCAGTGGAATTCATCGTAACAACAGACTGTTGAGGAGACCAACAGATGTTGATAGGTTCTTGATTAGTAAGAGTGCCGAAGACTACAGAGACAAAGTAGGAGAATGGGGCTGAGCAGGATAATAAATCCGTCACGATGAAGTGGTGGAGGAGATGAGATGGACTGAATGGCCTAACTCTGCTCTTATGCCTTATGGTCTCTCAAAGATTTTAAATGCTTCTAAACGTCCCTGATAATCAGAAAAAAATTTAAAGCTATTAAAAAAAAAAGTATGAAAAATAAATACGGTAAATATTTAAAAACAGCAGCACATAAATTCACTTAAAAGCAAAGAGACTTAATTCAGTAGTAATTTTTTAAAACAGTAAATCTTCTGATGTTTCCTGCAACTATTCCTTTTCATTCACATCAATAGGTATGCTGCTTGTGGGCGTGGGTCAGCTCTAACCTCGCTCAGGTTCAGTTGGAAGATCTCACAGTCTGTCTGCTGGGGAAATGTAGCAAGGTATCTGAATCAAGAGTACAGCCTGGAAATTTCATACTGTCTGCTGTGTTTCTCAGCAACCTTTAGTTATCAATTACTCTTTATCCAAAAGACTAAGTTACAGGAAACCCCAATAACAAGATAAAACTGATGTATCAGATGTACATATCAGATATAAGCAGTTTGATACACTGTCATGATCCCACCATTATGCTACCAGCAGCTGATTTCATCATGATTGATTGTCAATATGAACTGTACCCCAGATTTCAGCACTTCCTCACCAAAATCACGTGCAACACGTTTTCAACAATGAAAATTACACCGTGCATTTGATTAACAATTAAAGGAAAAAGAAAACAAAAGTGCATAAACAATTACCTGTAAGAGGAATACATTTTAAAACTTGAAGGAATTTGCTGATCAGACAAGAGAGGAATCGTTTTTCTTGCTCTGCCCTTTTGGTTAAGAAACAAATGTTGGTATACTTGTGGTCCTGCAAATCATTACTTCACAGGTTTTAAAAACAAATTTTTCTCTTGCTTCAAAAACTTGAAAGCAAACTCAAGTTTAGTGAAGAAAATGAAATGCAAAAATGTAATATACACATTTATATTGCGAAATTTTAAGTAGCATACATGTATAATGGTTACTGAGATCCCAAAAATTATAGAATATAAGCAAGCCAATTACTGGTGATTACAACACATACTGTTCTGCAATGTTTTCATCCATTTTCTCTTCCTTTTTCTTGATCATGTTCCAGAATTTCTTCAGCTTTGGTGTCTTCTTCAGCTCGTGTTCAAGGCGTGACTGGTAACAAAATAGATTAAATGTTAGTAATATCCTGGGAAGGAATCTTGTTCTAGACCAACATTTTATAAATGCACCCATAATTACAGCAAATATATAACCATTTTTGAAAATATTGAATAGTATTTGTTAAGGGATGAAATTCAGTACAATTGCTCAACAAATATGCTTATCATGACTACTTTCAGAGACTTCAAATGGCCTTCGAACTTACCGAGAGTAAACAGATCCACATTGGGAGAGAGATAAGACGTTGCACCTGCTCTCGAATTAGATCCACTTCCTAATAGAAGATAGCAACATTATTCTTAGGCTGAAATCATACTCACAACATGACGGACACTGATTGAAACAATGCTGCATTGATAATTTAATTGGAGAGTAATCATTAAGTCTGATACAATATTATGATTCCTACCTGCCAAAAATATTGTGAAATAAGAACAGGAAATGACTTGTGCAAAGGTAGATGCAATATGCAGAGACTGTGAGGGCAGATAGGCAGAAATACAGTCAGTTGGATGGGTTGATAGGTGTGGAGGTCCTTAATTAATAATTTACTTAATGAATACTTTGAGAAGGGATTTTGACAATTGCAAGGTCCAAGTAAAATAAGTTAAATGTGCTGAAGTATGTCAAGGTTAAGAAAGAGGCACTGTTGGAGCTTTCAAAAAGCATTGGGGTAGATGGGTCTTTTGGTCCAGACAGGATATACCCCAAATTACCACAGTGAGCAAATAAAGAGATGGCTGGGGCAGTGACAACAATCTTTCCCTCCTTCATGGCCAGAGCAGTAGTGCCAGAGAATTAGAGTATACGGCAAATATTGTTCTGTTATTCAATAAAGGCAATAGGGATAATCCTGAGAATCTTATGTCACTGGTGAGCAAATTAATGGAGAGGATTCTTAGCAACAGGAATTACAAGCATTTGGAGAAGCATAGTATTGTTATGGATAACCAGCCAGCTTTGTGAGGAGCAGCCCATGCCTTATGAACCTGATTAAATTTTTGATTTGATGGAGTGGTTGATGTGGTGTATATGAATTTTAGCAAGGCATTTGACAAGGTTCCCCATGGTAGGCGCATCCAAAAAGTCATGAGTCATGGGATCTATGGAAACTTGGCTGCATGGATTCAGAACTGGCTTGCCCACAGGAGGCAGAGGGTGATGGTTGATGGAGTGTATTGTCTGGAGGTGGGGGACCAATGATGTTCCACAGGGATCTGTTCTGGGAACCCAACTGTTTGTGATTTTTATAAATGACTTGGATGAGTAAGTAAAAGGGTGCAAGATTGCAGATGACACAAAGGTTGGTGGTGGTGTTGATAGTGTAGATTAGTGGTCACCAACCTTTTTAAGCCCATGATCCCCTACCTCGGCCTTAGTGAAAGGTAAGATCTACATACTAAATGGTTTAGAGAAAACAGTTCAGATTGTACTTCCAACTTGAGGCCTTTTATTTGGGCTAATTGTATTTGAATTACATAAAATGCTTTCATCAACTTTCAAATTAATTCAACCAAGAAAACACTGTAACTAGCATATCAAACAGGTCATAGCTGTCTTTCTTTAAGAATATTACAATACTTCATACCTTTAATTCTAAGTTTCATTATTTAATTTTATTTCAACACAAAAAATAAATGAATAAAAATTGGCTGTGCACTCAGTGTGATGATTGGGGCTGAATTCTTTCTGCTAGTTCCCTGAAATTTGGCTCATAAATACAGCCAGTCTTAGACAGTCTGTAAGGTGTCTGTCAGTAAGACAGCTCCTGTACTTAGATTTAATAATTTTCATCTGTGAAAATGCAATAGAGTGCCGTGCACAATCCTGATTTGATGGAGACAGACGTGAGAGCACGGAGGAACATCTAGAGAAACTTCCGAAATGCCTGCTTCGCTGCCACTGCTACTGTGTGATCCTGAATCTCGGGAGGGGAAGGCCCCGAGTCCTCGGCTTTGCTTGTTGCTCGGCAGCCAGGGCAGGGTCAAAGCGCTCGGCAGAGATGGTGGTCGGTGCTCGGTGTCGGAGGCTCGAAGTTTTCGGACGGACTCAGAGTTGGCTGTGGTCGGGTGCTTCCAGGGTGCTGCATCAGCAAGTTGGCAGCACTGGAGGTTCATGGCAGGGAGAGTTTCTCCCTTCTACCGTCTGCGTGAGATGATGGGGCTATCAGGATTTGAGATTTTTTTTTACCGTGCCCATGGTCTGCTCTTTATCAAATTACGGTATTGCTTTGCACTGTTGTAACTATATGTCATAATTATGTGGTTTTTGTCAGTTTTAGTCTTGGTCTGTCCTGTGTTTCTGTGATATCATACTGGAGGAACACTGTATCATTTCTTAAGGTATGCATTTTTAAATGACAATAAACGAGGACTGAGTGTGCTCATAATCTAATCTAATCTAATAAATTGACCCGAAGTAGGCACTGAATTTTAGTGCACATGTGGTGAGATGAGGAAACTTCTCCCTGCTGACAAGCCTCCAGAAGTCACCGTCCCCTGATCTTGCTTTAAGCTTGATGTCATTTTGCAAATCAATTATTTCCGTTTCAATATCACTTGGCACACCAAATACTTGCTGGAATTTGGCTGCTATCTGTTCTATATCGATCGGCAGAAATGGGTTTGAAATAAATGCAGCAATATCTTTCATGACGTTTAACTCCCCAAAGCGCTGATCGAACTCTATTGCCAGTTTGTCTAGGTAAGCACAGTATTGCTCAGGGCCATAAGCATTTTTTTTCTTGATGGCCTGTAACATTTTTTCCAAGTTGGGAGAGTGTGTCAGCCTCCCGTTCTTTAAATTTGAAACCCAAACACCGAGCTTGGCCTTAAATGCATTTACTGTGCATATCATGTGGGGCAGGTGTCGGTCTTTTCCCATGAGCTCCTTGTTAAGTGTGTTTAATTTAGCCGTTAGGTCTGTCAGAAACCCTAAATCCAGTAGCCACGCATCATCTGACAGTTCCTCGTGCTCCTCGTTTCTTGGCGACAGAAAAGTCTTTATCTCAGGCAGCAAGTCAACAAATTGTTGCAGCACTTTGCAGCGACTCAACCACCGAACATCAGCATGAAGAATTATGTCTCTGTAAGCGGCATCGAGCTCATCCAATAACGCCTTGAATAAGCGGTGCTGAAGTGCTTTTGCTCGAACCAAGTTTATCAGTTTGACCACCAGTTTCATTACATGAGAAAAGTCCATGACCTTCCCATCCAAGGCCTGCTGATGAATCACACAGTGATAATCCAAGAAGTCGGGAAAATCAGGGTCATTACGACACAGTGCTATGAAACCAACGTGCACACCGTGCATTGCTGGGGCCCCATCAGTAGTAATTGCCACCAGTTTATGTCATGTTCACAGACATATTTTTTAAACTCATTGTAAATATCCTCACCTCTAGTTTTCTCCTTTAAGTGCCAAAAGAGTGAGGAATTCCTCCTTAGTTGTAAAATCCTGGAAAGCCATTCTGACAAATACAACAACCTGAACTGTTTGCATTAGGATTCATCGAACTGTAGTGAAAAATATTCACAGAGTGACAAGTCCTTTAACACTTGTCGATCCACGTCCTCTGACAGTGACTCTACCCTCCTTGTCACTGTTGCAGGGCCAAGCGGTATATTATGTATATGTTGTGATGTCGTTTTTGTTTTTAAAGTCATTAAAAACAGTCTCTACGGTAATGGCCATTGCTTCCTTGAATAAATGGCCATCTGTAGAAGGCTTTTTGTGTTTAGCCAAAAGGTGACTTACACAAAATGATGCTTCAATAGCAGCCTTATTTTGAGCAGCATGTTTTGTGAAAAACGATTGCTGGGCCTTCAACCCTGATTTCAGCTCAACTTTCCTGGCACGGATTGCGCTCTTTGGGGCGGGGGAGGGGTTAGGTGTTTTAAAATTTCTGGTGGTTGGTGTCGTGGTGCCGCTCCAGATTCCCTCTTTCAGTCAGTGCTTGTGTTTGGTGGCACAACATACGTACACACTTGTCTTTCACCAAGGTAAGCAGAATTTCCTCTTCCCATTCTGGATGGAATTTGTACGTTTTTGCCTTCTTTTGTGGAGCCTCCGCCATGCTGGCTAGCTAACTTGCAGAATATCACGAGCGAGTGCCATATATTGATGTTTGCGACGGTCTGTACTCTTCCCTAATCTAATTGGTCACTTTGATGAAGCACAAGCCACGTTGAAACTGCGGTGCATGGCGAAGGGGCTATACACACACACGCACTGGGCAGAAAGAACAGAACTAAAACCCTGCAACCTGGAAACAATCTCTCTTTACAAACAGCTTTCTGTAGCGGAAGTATTGCTATATTACCATTAACCTAATTAGTATTACTTATTTTTATAATGCTCACATTACAACAGTATTTGTGTATTTATTTTTCATTTTCTTTCCGGAATCTACTGGGAAAGTCTCAAAGATTGACCGGTTGATGACCGTTAATGTAAATGGTTGTCACGGGTTACAGTTGGGATATCGATAGGATGCAGAGCTGGGCTGAGAAGAGGCAGATGGAGTTTAATCTGGAAAAAATGTGAAGTGATACAGTTTGGAAGATCAAACTAGAGGACAGAACACAGACTTAAAGGCAGGATTCTTACCAATGTGGAGGTACAGAATGGATCTTGGGGTCTACGTCCATAGATCCTTCAAAGTTGCTGTGCAAGTTGATGGTGTGTTTGAGAAGCCGTATGGCGTGTTGGCCTTCATTAGTCAGGGGACTGAATTCAAGAGCAGTGGCGTAACATTGTAGCTCTGTAAGAGTCTGGTTAGACCCCAGATGGAGCACTCTATTTAGTTCTGGTCTCCTCATTAAAGACATGGAAGCTTTAGAAAGGTGCAAAGGATGCTGCCTGGATTAGATAACATTTCTTGTGGGGAAAGGCTGAACAGGCTGAGGCTTTTCTCATTGAAGAAAAGAAGGATGAGAGGAAATTTGATAGAGTTAAATAAGATGCATAGATAGAGTGGACAGGCAGTGCCTTTTTCCCAGAGCAGCAATGGCCAATACCAAAGGACAACTGTAAGGTGAGTCATAGGTCATTTTTTTTTTTTTTTTTTTTACACACAGAGAGTGGTAGGTGTCTGAAGCACATTTCTGGGCAGTAGAGGCTTATACTAAAGGCCATTTAAGAGTCGCTTGGTTAAGCATATGGATGTTAGAAAAATAGAGGGTTATGGGTCATGTGGGAGGGAAGAGTTAGATTGACCATGGAGTAGGTTTATATAGGTTGGCACAATATCATGGGCTGGAGGGGCATGTACTGTGTTGTACTGTTCTGTGTTCTAATCAATGCAATGTTTCCTTTAAAACTCAAACTTTAATATATAATAAGGCTTTGCTAAACAAGAAATGTTTAGTTGACATCAGAGAGTGAGAAGATTAACAAAATATTTTCTCAAAATGTTTTTACATCACTTATCTAACTAAGGGGAAGGAGTTTGACATGATTCTCAGTTCACGTCTCCAAAACATTAAACATGCATTTGAAGTAAAGTTAGCATGCTCAGCTGAGGCCCCCTAATGGTGTAGGTTGGTATTACCCAGAATCAAACTGCACATTGTGAACAAAGGTTGAAAAACAATGCTTTACAAAGTTACACTGATCAAACTCACAAATATAACTGATCATAAAAAAGCCTCCTTACAGATGAAACAGAATTCAAAAAATCACAAAAGTCAGCAGTGAAATCAGAATACAAGTCATTGAAGCACAATACACAAAGCCCAAAAATGCCAGATCAATACAAGCTAATTAGTCAACTCTTATCAATTGATGGATGACCCAACTTCTCATTTATCTACATTCTCTACCTTTAAAACCAAACTAAAATCCAACACAAAACCTGGACATGCTGCAAGCTTCACATTGGATATAATGCAAAATTATATCCGGGTATCGGAAACCTTGGATGAATTATGAGGTCAAGTCCCTTTTAAAGGCTAGAGCTGTGACTTTTAGGTCCGGGGATACCAGTCACTACACGGAATCCAGGCATGAACTCCTGAAAGCCATTAAGGGCCCCAAGAGGCAATATCGGGCCAAGTCGGAAGCCCAGGCTAGTCGAAGAGATGCCAGTAGACTATGGCAGAGTCTAAATGAGATCACTGGGCGCAAAGATAAGGCTGGGAATATCAATAACTGTGGCGCTTCTCTTCCTGATGAACTTAATGTGTTCTATGCAAGATTCGAACAGAAGAAGCGCATCCCGCTCCCTCCGGATGAACAGGACCTGGTGGCATCGAGATTCATCGTCACCCAGGAGGACGTTAGAAGGGCGTTCCTGAAGATAAATCCAAGGAAGGCGACGGGCCCAGATGGCGTCCCAGGACGGGTTCTCCAGGCCTGTGCAAGCGAGCTAGCTGGAGTGTTCGCTGACATCTTCAACTGCTCCTTGCTTCGGTCTAAGATCCCCTCGTGTTTTAAGAAGGCAACAATAATCCCAGTGCCGAAGAAGAGCAAGGTGGCATGCCCAAATGACTATCGACCTGTGGCTCTGACATCAATTGCTATGAAGTGCTTCGAGAGATTGGTTATGGCACACATCAACCACAGCCTACTGGTCAACCTCGACGCTTTGCAATTCACCTACCAGAGCAACAGGTCAACGGCAGATGCCATCTCTCTGGCCCTACATTCCTCCTTAGAACACCTGGAGAATAAAGACGCATACGTAAGGCTCCTTTTCATTGACTACAGCTCTGCCTTTAATACCATCATTCCAAATAAACTGATTCCTAAGCTCTGGAACCTGGGCCTTAGCACTCAGATCTGCAGCTGGATCTTCAACTTCCTCACAGACAGGACCCAGGCTGTAAAAATAGGGGACAAGCTCTCCTCTACAATCACTCTGAGCACCGGTGCCCCACAAGGTTGTGTACTCAGCCCCCTGCTGTACTCACTGTACACCCCTGATTGTGTAGCCAAGTTTCCATCAAACTCAATATATAAGTTTACTGATGACACAATTGTAGGCTGTATCTCGGGTAATGATGAGTTTGAGTACAGAGAGGAAATTAAGAACCTGGTGGCATGGTGCGAAGGCAATAACCTATCCCTCAACATCAGCAAGACGAAGGAATTGGTTGTTGACTTCAGAAGGAGTAGCGGACCGCACGACCCAATTAACATCGGTGGTGCGCAAGTGGAACAGGTCAAAAGCTTTAAGTTCCTTGGGGTCAATATCACAAATGACCTGACTTGGTCCAACCAAGCAGAGTTCACTGCCAAGAAGGCCCACCAGCGCCTTTACTTCCTGAGAAAACTAAAGAAATTTGGCCTGTCCCCTAAAACCCTCACTAATTTTTATAGATGCACCGTAGAAAGCATTCTTCTAGGATGCATCACAACCTAGTATGGAAGTCGTCCTGTCCAAGACCTAAAGAAGCTGCAGAAGATCGTGAACACGGCGCAGCATATCACACAAACCAATCTTCTGTCCTTGGACTCACTTTACACCACACGCTGTCGGAGCAGTGCTGCCAGGATAATCAAGGCCACGACCTAGCCAACCGGGAGAAGGTTCAGACGCTTGAAGACTCGTACAGCCAGATTTGGGAACAGCTTCTTTCCAACTGTGATAAGACTGCTGAATGGATCCTGACCCAGGTCTGGGCTGTACCCTCCAAATATCTGGACCTGCCTCTCGGTTTTTTTTTGCACTACCTTACTTCCCATTTTTCTATTTTCTATTTTTATGATTTATATTTTAAATTTTTAATATTTACTAATTTTAACTATTTTTAGTATTTGTAATCCAGGGATTGAGAAGTGCAGAATCAAATATTGCTGTGATGATTGTACGCTCTATTACCAATTGTTTGGCGACAATAAAGTATAAAGTAAAATTAACAGTTAATAATTAAACTTGTTCATAAGTTGGAGCTATGAATTCCAGTGCATAATAAACAGGGTTTAATACATTATGTGATGATTGCAAATCAGAGGGAGTAATGGAGCCAATGTGTGCAGTCTTAATGTTCAATGTATAATCATGCCAGCAATAATTTCAGTTAAAGATTTTGCTATTCCCATTTCTGGCATCTCTAGATTCATCATTCATTCCTTTGCATGCCCCATTGCATCATTCGCTTCTCACCAACATCCCTTGCCACTTAATCTCCTCTGCCTTCCCCAGCATCTTATTTATTTTTATCTCTGACTTTTTCCAGCTCTGATATATGAACATGGATCTGATGCTGATCTGAATACTGCCGCAATTTCCTGTTTTAACACAAGTAACAGTAGTGTAAATTTCCAAACTACAATGACAATCACAATCACAGGTAGAATTTAGCATAAAAAGATTACAGTTCAGTCTGGTCTTCAAAAAAGATTGAAAATTGGTCAAAAAGCCTTATTTGAGGGAAGTGTCTTTAAAGAACACTATTAAGCGTCTTGGTTTTAGATTTATGCTAGGTCTTACCTTTGCTGGACACAAATTACAATAAAAATATAACATTGTACACACAACTTGAAAAGTACCAGAACTGCTTTCTGTGCAGAATTAGGCCAATCACTATGCTGTGAATAAATAAAATCTGTTCCATATCAAAGTGCCCAGGCACATTTAAAAATCATGGAAATCTAAGGAGCAAAGATATTGAGTATTAAGACAAAATATTAGGAAAAGATGATTGTTTCATACTCAAACTTACCAAGCTGTTAAAGCAGTGATCAAGAAAGACCAACAGAACAGTTTGCTCACGTAATGTAAAATTACTTCCTTCAGCAAGAGATGCGGTCAAAATACACTTGAAGAAATAGGGAAAGTGTTCAGGCTTCTGTGTAAATGTCTAAAGTTTAAAAAAAAATAGATATTTCCTTAGGTTAAAGTTAGAAAAAGAAATAAACCATTAACAATATTGACTAAATGTGAATATAGCACTAGAGCAAGGGTTCCCAAACTTTTTTTATGCCATAGACCCCTACCATTAACCGAGGAGTCTACGGACTCCAAGGTTGGAAGCCCCGCATTAGAGGTAGTTCACTTCTTCATCCAGCACAGCATTTCATAAGTTAATTTAAAATTCAACTTGAAATATATTTTTTCTATCTGCAAAACATGTGTGTTTGATATAAAAGGAACATTTCATCGAAAAATGCTCAAATGTTGATTGTATCAAGTGAAGCTGTTTCAATTATGCATATGCCAATGCAGTTACAGTACAGGCATTTCACCTTGACGAGTGTCTTTAGAATATCTGTTGCTTTATATAGTTCTGAGTCTTCATTCACAGCTGCTCAACATAAAATGAAGTTCCCTCTAGTTCTCAAGTAAAGACAAGTGAGTGTTCTTCCAGCAGACGATAATATGCTACTTACATCAAGCTATTTATTAGGCCTGCAGTTTTATTTATTTTTAATACAGGAGTGAGAATGAGTGAAGAGTGTCTGCCTGCAACTGTTTCCTTTTTTCAAAATCACAGTCTGACATCTTGGAGGAGCAACACTTCATATACCGTCTAGGTAGTCTCCAGCCCCTTGGTACGAACATTGAATTCTCCAACCTCCGGTCATTCCCTCCCCCTCCCTTCCTCTATCCCTAAGTCACTCTGCCCCCTCCCCTAGCTGCTTACCACCTCCCTCATGGTTCCGCCTCCTTCTACTACCCATTGTGTTTTCCCCTATTCTTTCTTCACCTTTCCTGCCTATCACCTCCCTGCCTCCCTTCCCCACCCCTTTATCTTTCCCCTTACTGGTTTTTCACCTGGAACCTACCAGCCTTCTCCTTCCCACCCTCCCCCCACCTTCTTTATAGGGCCTCTGCCCCTTCCCCCTACAGTCCTGACGAAGAATTCCTGCCCGAAACGTCGACCAATCTTTTCCACGGATGCTGCCCGACCTGTTGAGTTCCTCCAGCATGTTGTGAGTGTTAGTCTGACATCTTCACAGCATCACTCCTTAGTACAGCAGTGTGCGATTACAGACCTTTGGAATTCAACTATGATGCTAACAGAGGATAGGTAGCAGCATTGCTTCATACAAACAGATAACAAATGCCTCTTACCTCCCACGCAGGAACGTTTTCTCGAAACTTTTCATTTACCATACAGCAAATGGACATTAGGTAAGCGTTACTGGATACAGCAGGGGAGTAATTTGGCCAGAGATAGTTCTCTAGATACTGGCTGTCCATTTTGTAAAAGAAGAACAAATTGGATGATTAAGGGTTTTAGAAATGGTGCAAGCATGTTAAACACTTGAAAAAGAAAAATCTAAAACAACAAAAAAGTACCTGAATTCAAGCAGCATAATTTTTCTAATGGCAAATCTGGGGGAAAAAAAGCAAATATTCAAGAAATTTATAATTTATAAACATGCTTCTTTAGCCTCACTCTCATGATTACCAAAATTTACAAAGTCCCAGATTCAAATTTTCCAAGCGCCCAAAGAAACATTTCATTTACCTTCTCTGAACATATGAAATGCTAAGTGGTTAAGAATAAAGTCATTTAAATCCTTAATTTCTCTTCAAATTCAGATAAATAATACTGAATTAAATCCCACTTCAAAAATTTATATCTTTTACTTTCTGGTCAGCCAAAAGACAATATACTTTAATGTGGCTTTTCAATAGAAAAGAATTGGATTTCATGAAACATAAGATGCACGATTCACTCATATCTCTATCTGATATCCGAAATCAGAAGAATGGGTGGTGCATTTTGGTGCCATGGTTTAAATTCTCATAGAAATGTGCAAGCTGCTAAACTTGTCTTATGGTTATTTGGCAATATCAATTATCTCCCATCTTGCCCTGTTAGTTAAGTAAAAGGTAGAAATTCATTTAATTTCTCTCGAACTCATTGTTTAAAGGGGACACCTGGTATTAAAACAAATAAATAAGACCATAAAACATAGGAACAGAATTATTCAGCCCATCTTCCTGTAACCCATTTTCCTGTCTTTTCCTTGACACGCTCATTAATCAAGAACCACCGTTTGCTTTAAGTATGCCCAAAGACCTCACCACCCAATGGCTGATGAAATTCCTCCATCACTGTTCTAAACGGACATCTCTCTAGACTCTGTCCTAGACCCTACCACTATAGGAAGCATCCTTACCATGTCAACTCCATCTCGGCCTTTCAATATCCTATAGGTTTCAATGAGATCTCCCTTCATTCTTCTAAACTCCAGTGAGTACAGGTCCAGAGCCTTGCGACACTTCCTTAACCCTTTAGTTCCCAGGATCATTCACATAAACCTGCTCTTGTCCATTTCCATAAAAGCATCATATTACAGATTATGGAAAGATGAAACATAATCTGATGAAAGATCAAGTTGTAATTCTGTTTTTGTCAGTAGGGAGAGCAGAACTGTTGAGCATTTCAAGCATTATATTTAAATGGACCATGAGGTGTAACAATAAAATTGATTATATTCCATTGTAAAAACATGGGGGAAGATCTTCCTGGCCCTGACCTACAACCAGGATTTGTCTTTCATGGCTCCTGCCCACTGTCCTCACCTGGAGCAGAATTGGAGAATTAATCTCCTTAACCAACTGTACCCAGAATTTGGACAGTAAGCTCACAAGTACTGTAGCGGTAAGGCCCTGCTCCCTTTTCTGATATTCATACACTTTTGAACATTTAAATTGATGCAAATAAAATTATGAAAAAAAAATTATAGGAACACATCAAAGCATTCAACTGAAATTAAACACTAGAAATAATAACTTGTTTCCTCAGGATCTCAATCCAAGGATCTCCAATGAGATTGATGACATATGTAAAGGGTTAATACAGTCTGTTAAGCATAGCAGCCCGTTTTTCTGCAAGAAACCGCTGATAATCAACAGATGTGCTAATCTTGCTATTAAATGCTGAGCAATATTTCTTCTTGTAGTTAGCCAGTTAGTGCTTCAAGGTCCTTGTCTCTTTGTACTGTCCTGCACATAGATAAGACCGGCTCCAGCCTGTCCTGTGTGGGTGTATGTGAGCAACTATATCTACCCTGCAAGAGGAACTGCCAGTTGGTTGGTGGACTGAGCAGGAACAGTCTTTAAGTGACTTTATCCGGATTTGACTTCCACAAGATGAATACTCTTAGATCTCACACCACACCTGACCCAGTGCAAAATCTGACTACTGACTCCCCAGCATGACTAGGTGGAATCTAAAACATTTTAGTAGTACATGTTCAGACTGGGACTTCTGTAAGTATGTCTGAATGCTCAAGGGCAGCTAGAAAAAAAATCAGCATTTTATCCTGCTAAATGCAACAATTTTGACAATGTGAAAAGTGGTTTGTGACAATAAGTAATATGCTTGTAGATTTTGAAGATATATAATATATATACAAATTGCACAAGGAAAAGATACTTCACACAAACAGGTAATAACTTACTTTGTCTTTACAATTTCTTTCTCATAGACATCTTCAATGACCTTTAGCAACAGAGGAAAAAAGGGAAAAATACAGAATGAGCTGATGTTTTTGTAATTTCTCATTATAAAATCTTCATTTTGTGAGACTAGTTCAAACTGTTCAGTTACCATGTAGTCCAACCAGATTAGAATTCAGATATTGCAGTGCAATGGTGGCTGTGTTACTGATGGACTGCATACTACGGTAAAGCACAAACTTGCTCACAGAGCTTGATGATCCAGAATCTGGTTCACTCATTAGTCCAGAATGTGAGCTGGGTGTGCAGGCAACATCAGGGTTCTGAAGTGTGGTCAGGGCCATGAAATGGAATGGGGTCAAGTGTGCAGTTGAAGCCAGGGCTGGCGTTTGAAACATCAGGTTTGGAACACAAGGTGGTAGCCAGAGTCAGGGTCTAGAGCAATTGTATGCTTCCTGTTCCCTTCAAATCCCTTAGGCTCACCCTTTTACGTAATACGCAAAAAAGTTCATTCTAAGTGTGCTTTGTTAGTAATAGGAGTAACATCCAAATGTTTGGAAAATCTGTAAGACTAGTAAAATCTCAAGGGTGCCAGATTATTGGAGGTTTACTATAATAATCTATGGTTATACAACATATCTAATTATTTAACACTGCCCAAATATAAACACAGTTTTTGTCCATGTTCTATTGGTTATGAATCAGAGGTAACAAATCCTCTACTTAGTTGGTGCTATCCCATTTCAAAACATTCTGATGCATGTGTTTGGAACTGAAGAAGAAACTAAGTGAGGAGTACCTTTGAATCAAATGTTAGTTTTTTCTTCACATGAGGTGCCCAGTATCTATTTGATAACTGAAAATACAAAGGTATGAAAATATTATAAACACATCCATAGCACTGCTTACTGCAAACTGGTTTGATAGAAATATGAACATTTTTAGTATGCCTTTCATTATAAAGTCAAACAGCACAGGCACTAAATTAATTAAACTGGACAGTTGAAACTCCAGTGATCAAAACACAAAGTTCTCCAAAGTCAGCATAAAAAGACTTAATGTTGATGTGATTGATGTTAACAGCATGTGGACCTCTCACAATAAGGTCCAACAAGAGAAAATCTGGTGTGCACATACAATAGACCTGGAAATATACAGTTCTTGGAAAAAAGGGCTAACTCAGTGTTCGCATCACGTTGGACCAACAAACTCTTCATTTGAGGGCCTCAGCTGTAAAATGGTGCAATGCTCAAAACCTTATATATTTTGGTCACCAATCAGCTTTTGCTTCATGTTGGGAGATGGGAGCGTAAGGCTCAAAGTCTCAAGGGTTAGGTCAAGTGGAACTGTTGATCTGGAGATGTTCTGCTTGAGAAGAGGTGGAAGGAGGAGCAGCAGATAGGAAATACTGCTGAACAGGAATCAGGAGTGGTTAATGGAGTTCGGTGGGGAGGTGAGTATAGCAGTAGGTGAGGTGTGGCCTAATGGATAGCAAATAGACTTTCATGAGGCAAGTACCCACTGCCAAATTCCAAGGCCTGATCCATGTTCAAGCAGGACCCTCTTATTTAGTAATCACAATGAGGTCTGACAAATGTCTGTTGGAAAGACCCAAGTGATGTGTCAGACATGGATGTAAGACATGCATTGGATGACACAGTGAAGGCCTCCACATGTGGTGCACTGGATGCGTCAGAATACCAGGATCAAAAAAATCCTAGAATTCATGTGCCTTGGAACAAGTTCTTGATTTTTCATTATTGTTGTTTCTTTTTATATTGAAATTGTATGTGTAGTACCCACAAATGTTGCTGTTCACAATTCTGGACCACAATTCTGCACACATACTCAAAAAAAACTACTATCCCATATTCTGAATAAACCCACAATGAAAAAGATCTAATTGTTCTCAATCATTAAATCGTGAGAAAGCTGACAAAACCTATAGTATTCTGCACATCTCACACTCCTTACCTGAGTGACATATTCAGCATTTATCTGAGATATAGTAGGTGCAACCATTTTCTTTCCTTGTGGCACAGCTTCCATTTTTTGTTTATTTATTAGCTTACTTTGAGATTTACAACTGCTAAAACAAATGTTACATATTATTAAAATTTAATATTGGTAAGAATATAAAAACATTTTTGTATAACACATTCTTAGTATAACTACATAAATAGAATATCTATATTTTTGCTCTCTGAAGATGAAAAGATCAAATAAATCCAGATCGTTTCAATTTATTGAAGGGTTTTCATTGTTTTGTATCTCAACAATATTTATTTGTAAAATTATGTAAACAATTGGAAATTTCCTTCAATTTGCCATCAACCTCTCTAACGACCTTGTCAAAAACTCAATCAAGTTGTTATGACATGACATACCCTGCACAAACCCATGCTGGCTCTCCCTAATTAGGCCATGGGTCTCCAAATGCTCATATATGCTATCCCTAAGAATTTTCTCCAGCAATTTCCCCACAACTGACTTGAGACTCACCGGTCTCTGGTTCCCAGGATTTTCCCTTGTTCCCTTCTTAAATACAGGTACAACATTAGCTACTCACCAGTCCTCTGGGACTTTGCCTTAGCCTAAGAGAGGACAAAGAGATACTGGTCAAGGGCACAACAAGTTAGTCTCATCTCCTTCAATCACTTGGGGTAAGGCCGTTGGGACTTATCTACCTTAGTACTCAATAAGAAGCCCAACACTTCCTCTTCTTTGACCACTAAGCACCCTAACATATTTATACACTCAGCACTGATCTCCTGGTCCTCCATGTCCTTTTCCTCAGTAAATACTGAACCAAAGTACTCATTAAGTACCTCAGTCACATTCTCCACATCAAAGCAAAACCCTCTTATTCTTGGGTGGTCTCACCCACTCCCTAGTTATCCTCTTGATGTATGAATTGAATACTTTAGGGTTCACCTTAATCCTACTTGCCAAGAACTTTCCACGCACCCACCCCTCCCCAGCTTTCCTAATTCACTTTAGTTCTTTTCCGGCTTCTTAATTCTGCTAATGTGTTTTGCTTGATCCTAACTTCCAAATGTACATATTTTCCCTTTTTTTTAACCTCTCTGGACATCCAAGGTTCTTATCTTTCCATACCTGACCTTCCTTCTAAGAGGAACATACCTTTCCTGTACTCTGTGCAATTGATCTTTAAACACCCTCCACATGTCTGTTGTGGACTTACCAGAGAAAAGGTGTTCCCAATTAACTCTTCTTAGTTCCTGCCCAATACCCTCATAATTTACCCCACTTTGTCCAACATCGCCTTTGCCTTCCTGTCTACTGAACTAATACGTAAGCTTTCAGTAATTTGCATACAAGGACACCCAAATACCTCAAACATCCACATTTTGCAATCTCTTACAATTTAAAAAATATTGAACAATGGACTGGTCTTCCAAATACTTAGTTGTCAAGGCAGTCATTGTTCATTCGATATAAGAAGTTGGTCAGGCACTGTGATGAGTCAGACAGTGTAGGGAAGAGAGGTTGTGATGAAAACAAGGAGGTGACAGAGTGATTTGGACAACTCTGGACATAGGCTGTGGGAGCATGAAAGAAAACAGCTGTGGGTAATTTTCTGGCAAAAAAAAAGGGGAGGTAAAATGTGAGTCAGAAGAGCAGTCCACCCAGTTAGATGTCAGATAGTGTTGCCAAGTCTGCACACAAAGGAAAAAGCCTGCAGTTTAACTGGGCCATAGTTATTTAGGACATCAGTTGAAACTGATTTGGGCACTTTTACTACAGGAATTCAACCTTAGCATTCTGCGGAACATGGACATGCTTATAGAGAGGAAAAGAAAAGAGAGGTTGGTGACAGGAAATCATAGTTTACCATGATTGTAGGGTCAAAGCGGAGTATCAGGAAGAGAAGGGTCAGTTTGAAAAGGAATGATCATTGGAGGGAACACTGTTACAAGTGAAATGACCTTCCAGTTTATTATAACAAATCTATTTTCATATTCAAAAATTCACAAGATGATTATTCCCCCTGCTGAAGGTTACAACTGTCATTTCAACTAATAGGCTACCCTCAGCCCATCTTCAACTGGCCAGATTGTTCAGGGAAAGGTCTCCACTTCCACACAAATGGTAAGTCCTCAATTTGCTGTTGTCTCTGTTCCAGTGATTTTGATTGATCCCTGACACTACACTCATCTTGCATGCAGATTCCTCATGGTGTAAAGATGAATTCACCCTCCAGCACAATCATTGTCAAATCAAACAGGGTGGCCATGAAAAATACAGCCATATCATATGAACCTAGTATTGATATTTAGTATGATTTTATGGAAAAATATTTTCATGACAGCTGTAGCCTATTTGATTGCTCTTGTATGGGTGAGGGTAAGTTCTGGAAGCTTTCAGCTGATCTTTTCTCACTGAGGCAGTGTTGCAGCAGATTGTAATGGTCTACTTCAAGTGACAATAATCTGATAATTTGCTTTGTTTTGTATTGGGACAAGAGGACGACTGTGGAAAGATGGCACCAACAGTTTTTGCAGACCCAGGCAACTTCTTCCAGTTCACTTTCCTTGAGAATATGGGAATATTTTACATCCCACTGAAAAAGCAGACTCAGTTTAACTTCTCATCCAAAAGATGGACCCTTCAGGAGGGCAGCATGTACACTCCATTTCTTCTCTTAAGGCAGATTTTAGGGGCCAAGGACAACTCATTCTTATACCTGATCTATTGCCCTGAAGAACCCAATGCGGAATCTACAGACCAGCTTACAGGTAGGGGAAGTGATGCTAGAATGGTGTTAGAATTTTTGGTAAGAGAAATCAAAAGACATGTTATCCTAATGGAGAGGGACTGCAAATGAGTGCATTGCTTGAGACAGAGATTGTGGTCTCCTGCAGTTTATAACCAATCTCCAGATGCTCCTTTCTCTGAAGCTCAGTACCTTCCCAGGTATTTTTTCTCCTTCTGAGTAGCCATAGACCAGGATTTTCATAACAACGAAAAGGGTCACATAGGAAACTGATGGATAAATTAAAAGCCGATGGTATCAGAAGAAGTGAGTTAGAATGCTGTTTTTCAGACTGGAAGGAGATAACTTGCAGATACTCTAGGGATCAGTTACTGGTTTGCAATTGTCCACTGGTTTCGTTAACAACTTGGGGAAGGAACAACATGGAAGGCTTCCAAATTTGCTTATGAAACAAAAATAGGTGGGGGACATGTTTTGTGATACAGGTGCTGTGATTTGACAATGAGATACAAATAGATTGAGTGAATGGGCAAAAGATTGACAAATAGGGTTTAATACGGCAAAGTGTGAGGTCATACACTTCAGTAAAAGAAATCAAATGGCAGGTTATCGTAACGAAAGGGGGACACAAAAGTGTTGGGAAGTTCTTGTACATGAATCACCAAGTAAATACCAGAAAGTAGTTCATTTTGGCCTTCATTGCAAAGGGTTTGGAATTAAAAACAGGGAGGCTTGCCGCAATTGCACAGGGTGTTGGTGAGGCCTCACCTGGAATACTGAATATGGTTTTGGCCCCTTTATCTTATAAATCTGATGTAGTAACACTGTAGGACATTCACCAGACTAATTCTTGGGATGAGAGGGTTATCCTGCCAGGAGAGACTAAATACCTAGCTTGGACCTGCATTTCTCAGATTTTAGAAGAATGAGGGGTAAAATCCTAAGGGAGTTTGACAAAGCAGGTATTGGGGTATCTTCACTCGTCGAAGAGTTTTGAACAAGAGACATAACTAAAAAGTAAGGAAGGCCGGTTATTATAAACTGATCAATGTAGAAATTCCTTCTCGCAGAAGATGGTGAACGTTCTGAATTCCCTGCCCCAGCAGGTGGTGGAAGCTAGATCATTAACAGTAATTAAACTGGGGGGGGGGGTTTACATATTTGATAGATCGAGGAATAGAGACTCATGGAGAAATAGCCCGAAATAGAAGTTGAGACCAGAACACATCAGCAATGATATTAAAAGGCAGCACCGGTTTTAAGGCCTATCCCCCCGACAATGCGACACCTCCTCGGAACTGCGTCCACTTTGGGTATCTGGGTCTAGGTCGAGGTCTCGGAGAGAGGACTGAACCGACGAGGGTCGAGGTTCTTCTCAGCTAAGTAGTAAAGGGGCCAGGGACATGAACGATTGAGGACGGCATCAAATAAACTCCGACCATCAACCACCCCCGAACCAAGTCCTGGAACCCTCGCCGCCCCCACCCCACACTGGGTCCCAGGCTCTTCCCACACCGGCCCGGCTCAGCTCTCTCCATCACGAACCCACTCACATTCAATTTACAGCTTCAGCCTTGGTCCGCCACCACCTCGCACTTCCGTTCCAGTTGCTCAAAAATACCCCCGAAAACAACGACCCAAACTGCGTTCCGGAGCACAAAACAGAGCGGCACCCAGTGTCCTGAGATCGCTGCGTTCCGCCAGCAGATAATTTGTTGTTCCGTCAAGACCATTGAAAAACAGCATAAATTCAATTTGTTTTTACTTTTATATATTGACCATTTGACAGAATGTAAAAATTACTCTGACTCGAAATGTCAATTTATTTTAGAAATATTTCTTGTTTCAATTTCCTTGGGCAGCTTTCAACCTCACAAAATCTGTAAAGGTTATTTTCTAAGGAGTTAGATCTAGGTTTGTGTAAGTTAATTTTTTTAAAATAATAGACCCTTGCAGATTTGCAGCTCATTTGTATTATGCTAGCATTTCGTAGCACTGAGTCTATGCCCTTCAATGTCACTGCGTTTCAAGTGCTCCTCCAAATGCTTTTTAAATGTAGTGCTGATAACTTGCTTTCATTAGCCCCTGAGGAATACGTTCTAGATTTCAGTGACCGTCCCGGCGGGAATAAAACATTACTTTAAGTCCCCTCTAAGTCTCCTAACCCATACCTTAAAATTTTGCCCTCCTCCACTTGTGGGTGGGAGTGGGAGTTTCGCACTGCCTAGTTTATCCATGTTTTTTTGTACTCTATCCATAACACTGATAAATTTAGCCTTCAGTGCTCCAAGGAAAAATAATCCAATTTATCTGGTCCCTCTTCCTGTTCTTATATTCAGGGGATCAAGGCAAGTATCCCACGTGGCTTTTTTAATCACTTTAATTAACCGTGTTACTACCTTTAGTGCTTTAGGGAGTCTTGGACAGATGCACCAAGATCCCAATTATTATGTTTTGAAAACCCCAGAACACTAAACTAACCCAAAGGATGACACGAGAGTGCGAAATGTAAGTCTAACTCCGTGTCTTATTTTAACCGAAGCGGCTATGTATCACGTAGGACCGTGATAACGTATCTATCACTTAATGAATGATTACGAACAGTAGTGCTTAATCAAACTATATCTATCTATATATGATTATGCAAATATTACTGAAATATGTAATACACAACACTGTTCCTCAGTACTTTCTAGGATCTTCATATTCAGTATGCATTTCTGAGCTTTATTAATCCTCCCAATTTACATACTATCACTTTTTTCAGGATTAAGTTCCATCTGCCATTAGTCTGCCCATCTTCTGCACTGCTTAATAGCTTTCTACAGCTGAAGATTGCCCTCGTCACTGTGAACAACACAAACAATTTTAATGTCATCTGTGAATTCACTTATCGTGTTTCCTATATCCAGACTGATAACGTACATTAATAGTAAAGAGCTGGCATTGGTGTTTGTGCAACGCCGCTGGTCACGGCTTCAAGATGCAAAACAAGCCCTCGATCATCATCCTATCTCCTGTTATTAAGTCAATTTCGGATCTATTTTATTTTCCAATTACCTGGGCTCATGATCTACCTTTGGACTTTGTTGAAAGCGTTACCGAGGTTCAACTGAAACAGCTTTTATGATAGGCTTAGTAACAATTTCAAAAAAATCATTCAGATTTGTCAGACAGCATTAACAAAACCATGCCAATTATTCTTGATTAATTTCAGCCTCCAAGTGCAGATTAATCACTTTTCCGAACTTCTCCAATGATTTACTTACTTCATTTGTTAAATTCATACATCTATTATCTCTAGAGAAAAGTTGAAAATTTCTGTAAGAGCTCCAGCAATCTTATTCCTTGCATCCCACAGCAGTCTGGAATACATCTCACCGGGCCAAGTGGATTGGCCCACCTGTTAGTTTCTCCAATGTTCTTTCTTCACTGACAAATAATTGCTCCTCATTCATTTTCAACCTTTTGGTGTACATTATTTACAGATTTTTTTGTCTTTTCTGAAGGCAGATATAACATTTTTATCTTAGACAAATCTACATTTGTTAAGCTTTGCTTTTTTATAGTCATAGCTTTTAATGTAAGTTCCCAATCCACTATAGCCACCTCAGTCTTTATACTTCCACAGTTCCCTTTTAGATTTAAGACCAAGCTTTCAGATTAATTAAATCAGCTTTAATTTCAATATAACTTGATATGATCATTCTCTGTATCTTTACAGGTTTAGACCATTGCTGGGATGTGAAGTCCATGAGCTGCACCCTACAATACTGTGAATGACCAGGCTGCATGAAGTTTGTTTTCTGTCTACAATGGAAGTAGCAAGTTGGCTTTAATTGTATCATGTAATGTCTGCTACTGTTTAAAGTGACTAACCAATAGCTCCCGCTTTACATCTGGTATTAGAAAACCTGATGGAAAGAGCATCCTGGAGTTGAGTAGTAATGGGAAACACCTTGGGCTGTTCCACTGCGTTGTCTGTATAATAGTCATGCGTCTTGAATTGGAAACATAGCATTATGCCTTCATTATCACTGTGTCTAAATCCTGATGGAACCTACCCCACAGAACTGCTTGACTACCTTCACCAGAGAGATTGCAGCAGTGCATGAAGGCAACTAGTAGCCATTTTAATGTCACTTTCCATTCTCATGTTTGTCCACAGCCTCCTCTATTGCCAGGTTGAAAATAGGCACAGATTAGAGGAATAGCGCCTCATATCTTCTTAGTAGTCTCCAACCTGATGGCATGAACATCAATTTCTCCAGTTTCCAGCCTCCTCTGTCCCTTTTGTTGTCCCCCTAACCCACTGAACCCATGCTCATCTACTTCAGCCCCACCCTCTCCATCTCTGCATCACCGCACATTTCTCCTTCTGGTTCCCCGCCTCTCCTACTTCCCTCTATTCCTCCCACTGACCTCTCCTATCAGATTCCATATCTTCTTCAACCTTTTTTCACTTCCATCTATCACCTCCCAGCTTCTTGGGTCTCTTTCCCCCTCCCCCACCTGGCTATCACCCTCCTCACCTGGATCCAACTATCTCAGCCAGATCTTGACCCAAATCATTCCCCCTCTACCTTTTTATACTGGCCATCTCTACTCTTTCTTTCCAGTTTTGAGGACGTCCCCACCTGAAATGTCAGCTGTCCACTCCCTCCACTGATTCTGCCTGAGCAGTGGAGTTCCTCCAGCCTTTTATTGTGAGACAGCTCATCACTGCCCTCCTAAAGGTAATAAAGGATGCAAACGAAATGCTAGCTTTTCCTGTGACATCCAGATACCAAGAATAAATTTGAAAAGTTGTGCATATTAATCTTGCATCCTGTCATTGTAGGGCTCCTCTTCATGTTTCTCTGTTGCCATCAATTCAACCTTGTTCCGGATTTATTTTCAAAACAGAGTATTTAATTCTTCCCTCTATAAGGCTTTTCTTCAAAGATATTTGCATTTTATTTGTTTTTCCTTGGGTTCAGCTATAATAAATATGACTTTCCTTTGCATAATTAAGCTTAGTAAAACCCTCTCTGCAGCAGAAGATAGTAAAGGAAACAGAGTATCTTGACTTAAGTAACCAGTGAAACAGAGTCACCACACTCCCATTCTCATCTCTCTAACCTGCACCCCCTGCATTGACCTAATGAAGCAGTTCACCCTCAAGAAACCACACTACATTTGCAGCAAGGCAAATTACAGCCTACCAGACCCAACATTCACTTCCATAATTCCAGTGAACAATTCAGTTATTATAATTACAAAATCCATGCATTTTGATAAGGTGATAAATCTATGATAAGGTGCCATATAAAAGACTTATCCATAAGTTAAGGAGGCATAGAGTTGGGGGTAACGTATTAGCATGGACAGAGGATTGGTTAACCATCAGAAAGCAGAGAGTTGGAATACATGGGTGTTTTTCTGGTTGGTGATGTGCCGCAGGAATTGGTGCTGGCCCCACAACTTTTCATGATATACATTAACAATCTGGAAAGGGGACCAAGTGTAGTGTATCTAAGTTTTCTGATGACACTAAATTGAGTGGAAAAGCAAATTGTGCACAGGATATGGAGATCCTGCAGAGAGATATACTGTAGATAGGTTAGGTGAGTGGGCAAGGGTCTGGCATATGGAATGCAAAGTTGGTAAATGCAAGGTCATCCACTTTGGAAGGAAAAATGGAAGATCAATTATTTAAATTGTATTTAAATGATAAAAAATTGCAGCATGCTGCTGTGCAGAGGGACTTGGGAGTGCTTGTGCATGAATCACAAAAGGTTGGTTTGCAGGTACAGCAGGCAAATGGAATGTTGGCCTTCATTACTAGAGGGATTGAATTTAAGAGCAGGGAGGTTATGCTGCAACTATACAGGGTACTGGTGAGGCCGCATCTGGAGTACTGCGTGCAGTTCTGGTCTCCTTACTTGAGGAAGGATACACTGGCTTTGGAGGTGCTGCAGAGGTGGTTCACCAGGAGGATTCCACAGCTGAGAGGGTAAGACTATGAGGAGAGATTGAGTCACTTGGGACTATACGTGCTGGAATTCAGAAGACTGAGAGGAGATCTTATAGAAACATATAAAATTATGAAAGGGGTAGATAAGATAGAGGCAGGAAAGTTGTTTCCATTAGTAGGTGAGACTAGAACTAGGGGACATAGCCTCAAAAATTGGGGGAGTAGATTTAGGATGGAGATGAGGAGGAACTGCTTTTCTCAGAGTGGTGAATCTGTGGAATTCTCTGCCCAATGAAACAGTGGAGGCTACCTCAGTAAATATATTTAAGACAAGGTTGGATAGATTTTTGCATAGTAGGGGAATTAAGGGTTATGAGGAAAAGGCAGGTAGGTGGAGATGAGTCCATGGTCAGATCAGCCATGACCTTATTGAATGGTGGAGCAGGCTCGATGGGCCAGATGGCCTACTCCTGCTCCTATTTCTTAAGTTCTTATGCATACTTTTGTTTCTTCATTTGCCTCCCTTCATTAACCCTTACATCATTTCATGTCTCCAGCATTACACCCTATCAAGAACCTTCCCTGTAGTTATTTCCTCCACTTTTACCTTTCTCTCCATCAAAAATTTTGTCTGTCTCTATCACTTCCCACTTCTGCTGGAAGGTCATCAAACTGAAATGTCTACAAATGCTGAAAAGTTACAGCATTTTCTGCCTCATGTCAATTGGAGGTGCCAAGCAATAAAATCTAAAAGACAAGAAAGTCTTAGGCAATTACGGCAAGCAACATTCAGAAATAATATTCAGACTTACGGTGCATACACACGCACACCCTTTCTAAAGCCCAGGTTCCAATGAAGATATTTACCAGTTTCAGAATTCACTGGTACTTTAAGTGGAAGATGTTTTACAGAAATCTTAGATAACCAAGCAATGATCAGAGTCCCATAAGTCTAGGCAATTGAGCAATGATCAGAGTAAAATACAGTAGTTTATAGTTAAATGTTACTTCTGCTTAGTTGCCTAGATCCAAAGACTGCATCTTCAAAAACATATTATGTTAACATTAATGTGCAAGATGCACTCAGACATCAAATATGCATTATTCCTCTGTTATAAGACAATTGAATCGCCCCTAGTACAATAAAAAAGCTTAGAAAAATAGAGGGCTATGGGTAACCCTAAGTAATTTCTGAAGTAAGTGTATGTTCGGCACAGCATTGTGGGGCGAAGTGCCTGTATTGTGCTGTTGGTTTTCTATCTTTCTAAAATGGACTCTAGACCTCACAATCTATTTCACCTTGCACCTTATCACCTACATGTATTGCACTTTAACTGTAACACTGTATTCTGACTGTTGTTTTACTCTGTGCTATCTCAATCCATATTGGAATGAAATGATCTGTAAGGATGGCATGTAAAACAAAGTTTTTCACTGTAATTCAGTACTTGTAACAATAATAAAACAATTTTATCAATTTAACCATTAATCTGCCATTTAAACTGAAATTAAAGCCTGATTTGTGCCTTTACTTTGGAATAAAAGGTATAAAAACAAAGCCACAATAGAATTGAATGTCACACAGTAAAAGCAAAACGTGTTGCAAAAATGCCATTGAAACTAATCTTTATAATTAGAATAATTTAGACTTTAGAACAGTCAATAGATTGACTCAATCTCAAGAAAAATCTGTACATTTATCCATTTGAAAGCAGAAGAAACTGTGAATGCCTAAGCAGTTTTCAGTGTCATTTTTTTCTAAATAATCTAAGTTCCTCTTTGTATTATACTTCTGGATGGATGTGCGGTGAATTTTCAATCAGCTCTCTCAACTTTTGCACTTAGTGTAGTGGACATTTCCTGGATATTCTTGGACCAATAAACTAATAATGTGCTGCCAGATTGAAGGGTGTATCACACAACCCCGATATTTTAAATTAGTTAAGCGTGAAACAAACTTAAAGCAAACTATATCAGCTGCTGGAAAATTAAGATAAAAACAGAAAGTGCTGGAAAATACACAGTGGGTCAAGGCAGTGTCTGTAAGAGAATTAACTGCGTTTCAAAGATTTCTCGTCAGCAGAACCCCTCCACCTGCTGCTTGCTAACTAGTTGCTCTTCCAGTCGTTGGTGTCCGTGCCTAGTACACGCAATGGCAGGCAGAGCGGCTAGTAACATCTTATCAGTACTACCAGACGCTGCCAAAGTTCTGACACAACGACCTGCTCCTGCTGACACGGCCATTTACCACCATCACATCCAGCGAGATTTCTCTCTCTCCAAATGCCCACACACGGTACAAAGTGACTCTTCCGGCACCGTCCCGCTGGGTCGGGGATAATTCACAACGTTGTTGCCCTGGAAACAATTGAACACAGTATTAAAGCAAATGGCGTTCAGCTCTTGGAAACTAGGTACGGTGCAACTCTCCAATGCCTTCAAACAGCACCTTCGCGATGGACAGCCCGAGAGGCGCCTTTCTTCCCACAGGCAAGTTTCAAAATATTTCTCCACTGTCCGAGGCTTGGGCAGACGATGCGTGGGACATGCGGATGCAATGTTAACAAAGTCTATTTTTGGCGCAATTCAACGAATGTTCTGGGCTCTGATTTTAGGTGCAAGAACGGACGAGAGAGTTGAAGTTCGAGACTGGAAACGGCACGTATCAATGGGTTGGGAAAGACTTCAAGAATGCACCAGCGGCAGCAAACAACAGAAGTCTGTGAAGACAGGTAGGAAACGCCGAGGCTTTGTTAGCACGACCCGACCTGGCCGGAAAATGCAGTGATCACGAACAATTCTAATTAACAACAGAAACATTACATCATTGCCCAGTTTTTCTCGCTTCACCGGAGCCAGGGATCCTGTGGTCGCCTGGATTAATCTTCCTTGTCTTCGATAAATTTACATTATACTACACTCTTCCAGCAAGTAGATTACGAGCGACCAACGCCTGGTAGGCAACTACTCTTGAGATCTTGTGAAAGATGACGCAAGTTTGAACGTATTATTTAAAGTTTGAGCAACAGTGATACAAGTTGGGAGCAGTCCATGCTTCCACTAAATAGTTGACTACTACAATCGTGAAAGAGCAAGCATTTGATGTACTTTCTTATGAATAATAAGAGCAGAGGAGTCATTGGATTACTTCTGTTGGAGAGATTTAGAGTTCAAGGTACTTGTGTAATTTTAGCTTCTTTTAGGAAGTCTTTGGACTTGAATTCCACCCACCCCACTCCATAATTCCAGCATTTTTATATTTCCATGGACAATTATCAGGAAGCACAGGACTTCTGTGTCAGAGTGAGCAAGTGCAAAGGCCCTGAATTTCTTCAAAAGTACTCAGCAGGTTTTGATGATTATTGTGTGTTATTGAACACTTCATGAAGTGCCAACTTCCTGAAGTTACCCAGCATCTACACCTGGCAGCCTGCCCATTGAACCCATACCAGGTTAAAGCTGGCTCTGCTTCCGCAAGACAACTAATTTAATAGGAAAGAAACAGTTGCATGTTTCAGATAATTTATACTTTTTGGAATTAGTTGGGATTTTAATTGTTTTTATGCTTTTTAGCATTCTGTAACATTGCTGGGGGAACCAGATAATGCAGCTGCACAGAAACCTTTCCCACTTGCAACTGACCCCACAACCAACACCATCAGTTTTAGTATTTTTATGTCTAGAAGTTCAAATATTAAAATATTAATAGCTTGAATGACTTTAATAGTTTTTGGAGGTTGAGTCTTGTGTTATGTACCAGCAGCAATAGATCACAAATTGAGTCAGGCTTTAATGTTAAAGCCACTATATTTATTAGTATCTACTCAAAATATAAAAAAATTAAATGAAATAAACAGAAGTTAACGGTGTTATGTGTGTGTGGCTCCCAAACTGTCAAGCTAAAGTCTTAAGATGGCAAGCTAGAAAGGTCCAGTAATCCACGGAATAAATGAGGGGAGAAACTTGTAAATCCACATTAAAATATAGAGAGGAGGCGATCACAAAGAATTCCACAGGTGCCACGCTGGGAAAATGAAGTAACAGTCGCCAAAGATCTTGTCCATTGAGTCGTCCCGAAATCCACGTAGAAATATCACAAGGTGACAGACAGTCACAGAATATTCCTTGGCATAAGTGTTTACCACATAACATACCCAAAACCATGTAAGGGTTAACAACAGTGGTCGCCACAGGATACTCCAACAAAATCCACGTATGGATCATACGAAGTGACAGTCACACATCCAGTGTGCACTGGGTGCTGCTGATCAACCCAATTATCCGGGCATGGGAAAGTATCAGACCTTACCCATTGCTGCAGCAAGCTACTACCAGCAGCTTGCGGTCCAAAGCTTCCACATGCCCTCTCACTCTCCTCCTCCTCTGAAAGTCCCAGCGGTCTGTCGCAGCTTGTTATACTGACATCATAGTCCCGCCTCATCCAGGTGTTTGAAAGTGACACCCACAGTAAATGAAACTATGGTCATATAACACTTGAGCATCAGGTACATCAGAGACATTCACAAATGTTGAATTTGCTAATGGTTTTGGTAGCTAGGTCTGAATGCACAGCTTAGCAAACTGCAAAGACTTTTGTCACCATTTCTGTGGTTCCAGGCAAAAGATCTCAATCCATTTCCTGTCCACGACTGTCCATTTCCTTCCTCAGTTGCTACCAGAGTTCCTCCAGTAGTTTGTACGTTGCTTCAGATTCCAGTATCTGCAGTCTCTTATGTGATGGGAGCTTGCTCCACCTATAGATACTGAAGGCTTGCTGAGCAGATTGGAGAATGACTCCACTGGAATGTCCACTCAAGGAAACTGCGGAGCTTGTGTGAAGATGAGCATCAAATTTTGTCAGCTTAAATTTCTGCAAAACTCTGGCTGTTGCTTCCTCACACAGCTAAGTTTACCTCTTCAATAAATCTATGTTTGAACCCATTCATTCAGCTTTCCACACTTAGTACTGAAACCACAGGAAACTCCGTCCTCATCTTTCTTTACCAGGCTGAAGCTTTTGCTGTAGCTGGCTACACCTTTGTAATCTAGAGCCTCTACTCCACTGCTCAACTTTGTCAGACTGTGCTCTAGAAAGACATAGAAACGTAGAAAACCTACAGCACAATACAGGCCCTTCGGCCAATAAAGCTGTGCCGAACATGTCCTTACCTGAGAAATTACCCAGGGTTACCCATAGCCCTCTATTTTTCTGAGTTCCATATACCTGTCCAGGAGTCTCTTAAAAGACCCGATCATATCCGCCACCACCATCGTTGCTAGCAGCCCATTCCACGCACTCACCACTCTCTGCGTAAAAAAACTTAGCCCTGACATCTCCTCTGAACCTACTTCCAAGCACCCTAAAACTGTGCCCTCTTGTGCTAACCATTTCAGCCCTGGGTAAAAGACCTCTGACTATCCACACAATCAATGCCTCTCATCATCTTATACACCTCTATCAGGTCACCTCTCATCTTCCATCACTCCAAGGAAAAATGGCCGAGTTTACTTAACCTGTTCTCATAAGGTATGTTCCCCAATCCAGGCAACATCCTTGTAAATATCCTGTGCACCGTTTCTATGGTTTCCACATCCTTCCTATAGTGAGGCGACCAGAACTGAGCACAGTACTCCAAGTGGGTCAGACTAGGGTCCTATATAGTTGCAACATTACTTCTCAGCTCCTAAACTCAATCCCACATTTGATGAAGGCCAATGCACCATATGCCTTCTTAACCACAGAGTCTACTTTCACAGCAGCTTAGAGTGTCTGATGGACTCGGACCCCAAGATCCTTCTGATCCTCCACGCTGCCAAGAGTCTTACCATTAGTACTATATTCTGTCATCATATTTGACCTACCAAAATGAACCACCTTATACTTATCTGGGTTGAACTCCATCTGTCACTTCTTAGCCCATTTTTGCATCCTATCAATGTCAAATTCTAACAGCCCTCCACACTATCCAGAACACCCAACCTTTGTGTCATCAGCAAATTTACTAACTCATCCCTCCACTTCTTCATCCAGGTCATTTATAAAAATCACAAAGAGTAGGGGTCCCAGAACAGATCCCTGAGGCACACCACTGGTCACCGATCTCTTACCTATCCATTTGGAGAAAGAGGATGACTGCAGCAGATTCCCTTCTCACTCCTGCACCAAAACCTCCATTGGATTTGCCTGATGATCCATCCTTCACCTCTACAGTTTCTCATCCAAATGTTGTCTTTCAGCTTCACCTGCCAAAAGTCAGTTTCCCCACACACTCTGCTGACACTCAGCTTCACAGCACCACCAACTCCCTTGACTTCTTCGTGATCTTACATACGTCTCACCATTTGTCCTGCATGTGATCTTTTGCAATTTACTGTGAAGGCAAAATATGAATCCAAGTCACTGTTCCTGCTGTACATTCCAGTGGGTTGCAGGAGAGCAGTTCACTTCACCGGCAGCTTGGCAATAGATGCCTGCACAAGATAATACAACTGAATACTTGCTTCACTGGAGCCAGTCACAATCCCTCACTATTGGACAACCTACAGTGGTTCATTATTTGCATCTGACCAAGAAGTGCAAGGGGATTATGCTACATGGGTCATTGCCTCTCTGCTCCATGATGGAGCTGCATAGTTTTAATGAAGGCATGTGCATTCTGCTGCAGTTGTCAACAAGACTACTGCATTCACAGATCTTCATGCTTATTTTGATGAATCAAAAACTGTGTGCTTTATAACTTTCATCTTGAGTGAGGGGTCCATGTGACTCAGCTGTAGCAAGAGGCCAAATAAAGTTTCCAAGGAGAGGTCACCAAGGTGTTATAGGATTCAAGGGATCCCTGTACAGGGAACTTTGCCATTTGGCACTGCCTTAAGTGACACCACCAGTTTGTTCCTCCAGCCTTTTCACACCCTCAAACAAATCTCTCTTCTCTGCATGGACATAGTTTGGTAATCTGACAGCGACGTCACTCCTTTCAAAGGTATATTCATTTCCAGTGGCAGAGCATGAAACTGAGCTCACTGCAAGTTATTTGCCATGAAATTGTTCTATCAGTGATTTGCAATGTTTCCCAAAGCAATCAGAAGCTTTCCTGGTCCTCTCACCTCATTTTCCTTTAACATCACACAAAATGCTGGAGAAACTCAGCAGGTCAGGCAGCATCCATGGAGAGGTATAAAGAGCCAATGTTTTGGGCCATCTTGAAAGAAGTTCTTTTTTTTGCTGGGTGAGAGGTCAATACCAGATCTTCCGATTACATTGTATAATCATTGTCTGAAGAGACTCATGCCAATGACCATTTCTGCTCGTCACAACCCCTCCAATCTACAGCATTGCTTTTCTTTTCCCACATACAGGCACTAGGTCCTCTCAGGCAGTAAGCCTCTGCCAAGAGATTATTTGACTTGTGTAAGTCACTTCGTCTGAAGCATGCCACAAGCTTCTGTTATTTAAGACTGATCATACAGTATTTCAGATATAGAATTATACGAGAACTCTTTACATCTGTAGATATGGAGATATGTTGATTAAGTAACTAGAAATAGAGAGTTGACTAATCAACAGTTTAGAATTATCACAAAGGCATTTTGACGAAATGAACTACTTATCAGGAGAATATGCCCATTATTAATCAGAAGTGTTTGAAAAATGTTACATTATTATCGTTTTTATATGAGATAAATCCATTCTAATTTGTCACAGTAATAATTTCCATCATTTTTAGAAACAACCTTTAATGGGCTGGAGCCTCTTGACAATTTTAATGTAGGCTGGAATTTCAGTGGAAGAATGCTGTCAGGATCAGCACTGTTAATGGAGCCTGGATCTAGCTCATGTGAATGCTTTATCCAATGCCATACTGGATCTAGCTCATGTAAATGCCACACTGCACTGGCTGGCTTAAAGGAGAACCTGAGGGGGAATTTCTTCACTCAGAGGGTGGTGGAGTGTGTCGAACAAACTGCCAGCAGAGGTCATGGATGCGGATTCAATTTCACTATTTTAGAGAAATTTGGGTGAGTACTTCAATGGGAGGGGGTAAGGAGTGCATTGGTCCAGGTGTGGATTGATGGGACTGGGCAGATTAATAGTTCAGCACAGATTAGATGGGCTGAAGGGCCAGTTTCCATGGCGTAGAGCTCTATGACTTATAACAAGTGTGACAAGAATACACATAGATAAGATGTTAGCTGTCCTGTGTGATCAGCAGTTGGTCTGCCACCTGTCTTCAGGAGAGAGAGAGATAAGGATAACAATGGAGCAGCATTTGGAGATGTGTAATGAAGGGGAAGGAGAGCTGTCAAGAGTGGCTCCCCCTTTGAACCCTGAACTGTTTGAAGTGATGGACAGGCGATATCCCAGCAGGGGGATAAAAGGGACAGGTTCGCTAAGGCAGGGCACACACGACACCCGAGGTAACGAGACCCTGGAAGCGGTGCGCCTCTCACAAGTTGGTGGGAGGCTTTTGGACAGCTGATCGCGGGATCAAGCCATAAACGCACGGTGGAAAGGCACGATCGGCGGGAACCTGGTGTGTGTCCACCCTTGCCTGGGTGCCAGGTTCAGCGCAGGGAAACGATTGTATCTGGAAACGGAGGGGTCACAGTCGGTGACCTCAGATGACATCACAAAGGACTCGCCCGACAGCTGACTGCGAAGGTCTGTGTGTGGAAGCTGTGTTGAATATTCATTCATTTTGCTCTCTCTCTTCCCTCCTCCCCCCCCCACTGTCCATCGCCACGGCAACGATTACTGCGAACTGAACTAAATTGAACTGAACTTTGTGTCACTTTGAAACTGGTCATTTGCCCCTAGACAACGATAGAGCTTGATTGATCCTGAATTCTGTGTACATGTATGTTTATCATTGCTGAACTGTTGCATTCATTATCCTTTTGATTAGAGTACTGTGTTGCTTGTTTCTTTAATAAAACTTTATTAGTTCTAGTAATCCAGACTCCAACTGAGTGATCCATTTCTGCTGGTTTGGCAACCCAGTTACGGGGAACGTAACACAAGCTATATTCATCCTAAAATAACAGTGCTCAGTATGCTTCAGTAAAACAACTCAGATTAACCTTGTGGCATGTGACAATGAATTGAAGCTGTAGTGTTTCATAGCTGTCCCAGTCAATGTAATGTAATAATTTCAGGAAAATCTGCCAGATTCACTCACAAACCAAACCCCTGGCTCAGATACAGCTTTGGTTTGAAATTCAGAGTCTCCTACTGGTATTTTGATTGGCTGTGAATTAAAATAACTTTAAAAAGACTTCTGTGCAACATGAAAGACATCAGTTTAATCAAGTAACACTGCATTCTGGTGTACACCAGTAACATGGAATTAATTGCATTTCGTGTTGCTTTTACTCAACCTGTCTGCAGCTTAAATCAAAGTTCCCCTCACATCTCCTCTCACTGCTTAACTATTGGAAAGAACATGATACCCTTTGTATGTTGCCTGCACTATCGGTTAATAAAGTTCGTGTATTTTCTTCGATTATTCGATTCTTGGATGGTCTTCGTAACTTACACATTTCCTTAACTGGCTTCTTTTATTACAGCAATTTTTCCTCTTTTCAGTAGCATTATCTGTGCACACATTCCTTCATGTGCCTCAAAATTCTCTATCATCCAAATCCTTGCCACAGCTGTTCAGTCACCTCTTCACCATTTGGGCACAGAAGACGCAAGGTCACATTAACTAGACAGCCCATCCCACTGACTTTAATCAAAAATGCAGCTTTTTGTCGTAGACAACAATATGTAGCCTTGAGAGTGATTTTTTTAGTTTTCTTATTCACCTCCTCATTCCCTCTGGAAAAAAGCTAACATATGATTGTTTTTATTTTCAGCAAATTATGATTCAGTTTGATATGTTTTTCTTTCCGGACAGAAGTGAAATCTGTTTTCCCTCAGGATTCCCTTTCTATATTACAGTCCTCCCTGGTTTATGGATGTCCATTTTAAAGACACTTCTGCACATAAACAAACTTCTCCAAATCCGTTCACATATAACCTTCCCACAGTGAGCAGGCACCATTGTCTTTTAAGAACATAAGATGCCAGTTTCACCATATGAGGCCACTTAAGAGAGTTGATTTGGAAATTGATAAACTATCATTTCTATTGATACTTGTCCAACAATACTCTAATAAACAAAATAACATGCAATTGCATTTATAGAAGAATAGTGAGCATTCAATTTAAATACAGAAGTTTATTAAACTGTATTGATTTCCAACTTAATTTTCTCTTTTTCAATTCCTAACTTTCACCAGGTAACAATAAATTGAACAGTTCGTTGTGTGCAAAATCCAAATCTGCCCATTTCACTCACAACACAACTAACAGCCAGCTGCAAATGAATTGCAGATTAATTCACTTGGTGAAAAAGCTTCCTCAGTATCATCTGCACAGAAGGCATAATGTGAGGTACTGGTATGAAGAACCAAGGGTTGGTATGGGTAAGTGGCATGATATTACTATTTTTGTTAATTCCAAATATAGCAGTCGGTATTGAGATGAGAAAATAACCTCGGGCATCATCTGAAACAAACTGAACATTACTGTTAGCCTTATTCATGTAAATGCATTTGCCCCCTTTTGGCAATGGATGTTTGTACTAACTCCCCACCTGCACTGTTCAAACAAATTTCTTGGTGGTTCTTACCATTGTTGGATGCAGTCTCTTCTGAGGTCAACAGTGCTGTCAATTCCCAGGTGGCAGGGATCCTCAACAATACTTCAGGCCCTTCATATACAAAGCTCCCAGACAAGCCTCTTCACCTCCTGGAAATGCCAACTCATCTTTGTTATAGATGAGGCCAAAGTTGATGATGCTGAGGTGGCAAATCAATGACTAACATTGACAAATGGCAGAGCAGTACCGAAGGACTGGATGGCCTGCTTCCGCTCCTAATCATTTCTCCCCCTACTACTACTACTGCTACATCGACTCAGGCCTCGGGGGCCAGCATCAGGCACGATGATGGACTCTCCACTTCTCCCTCTCCCTCATCAGTGTGTTCAGTTCATCTACATTAGCCGCACCACTGCCTTCTAGGAGCGTGTTGACCATAGTCTTGGGAGGGCGCCCTGGGTTCATCCTCCTGTGCTTGGGCTCCCATATGACGACTAGGCTGGCAGATAGCTCAGGGTGGCGTAGACAGTGCCCCGCTAGTTGCAGTCTTTTCGCCTTGATTTTAGTGGTCAGCATCGGTAGGTTGTTATAGAGCTCAACGTTCGTTATGTGCCGTTGCCAACTCACGTCCAGAGCCATCCGGAGCATTCGTGTATAGCTACCCACTACAATGATCCCCCTACAATGGGATCTAACTATTGGACCAAAAGGTGTGCAATGTCTTCCCTTGTTATCCTGTCTATTGGATGGGCCCTAATCATTGTCTATATAAGGCAAGAAGGTGTGGCTGTTCTTTTATCTAATTCACAATATTTGCTGCTCAGAATCCAGGCTCTACTATGATATTACGCATAGAGATAAATAAGAACAATATTTTACATCTGTCCAGAAATGCAACCCCAATCTAAACATGCTAATTTTCCCTTATATGTCTACTCAGGTTCTTTTATCTGACATCTTACAATGTGTCTTGTGCTTCCCACAAAACAGTTGAGAAGATATGTATCGTGCAGTTTTAAGAGCTGCCAGGAAAACGTTGCCATATACCACCAGAGCCATCTTGTTCAAATGCCACTCCAAAAGCAAAGTTTTCTTTATCTCCCTGTTTTCAATATTAGGTTTGCTGATCATATCCTCCATGTTCTTTACAGTGCAGGTTCCTGGAGACATGGATGGGTCAAGTAAGGTCTTAGGAAAGGAGCACATACCTTCCCATTTGATTGCTAAAAGTCTAATATAATGAAGAAAGTAACAATGGAAGTATAGTGGTCCAGGTTAATGTCTAATGTCTTCGTTTTGAGCTTTTGGTTGCACTTTAAATTCTGCTGTTTAATTTAAACTGTTAATATTACATATTCATCATTTACACAAATATTCCTCTCATGTCAAGTGTCTCAGCATCCTTTTAGTTAATCACACTTCCATTATTTAGCTAACTTCTTAATTTCTTTAATACTGTGGCGGGCATTCAGTCCATGATAATAGAGGCAAAAAGCATGTTTATCTCAACTGCCGTTTTTATTGTGACAAGAACAATAATAGACAGCACAATGGCTCAGTGACAATTAACTCAGTCACATACAGTCAGGGGAGGTGAAGATTACACACCTCAGTTACATAGACACACACGTGAATAACTGTATAGCCCGAGCAAAAATAAATGAAGTTGAACATCTCGCTATAATTCTACTGAACACATACACCATGAGTGCATTTGAAAACAAGAACAATAAGTAGCGCTGGCTGCTAGGAATGCTGGGACAAGCTGTTGACCACTGCCCCCACCTGAGGGGTCAGCCATTCCTGGCAACACCAGAGTCTACAACAAAGTCCAAAAGTTCTGGTTGTGGTTGACACTGCGTCTGGGGCGCTGAGGGATGTCTGTAGCACCCCCCCCCCCCACCAGGGGAGGCACTGTTTGGTAAGCCAAGAGGCAGGGCACCTGGAGTGTCACCTCCTTCGCCCTGCCTTGCTGGGTCGGTGGTGGTCAAGGGCTGATATGGTGCTAGCCGCTCCCAGTGCAGCACAACCGCCTTCTGCTGCTCAGGCAGCCGTGACTTGTATACCACATCAGAGGTGCGGTCGGGCGCCTCTCTCAGCCCCTTCCAGTGGCTTCCGAGCTTGGTGGATCGTCCCTTCTTCTGGGTGGCACAGTAGACACACACTTGGTTCCCCCCAGTAAAGTCCTGACCCAGCTGGGGGCATCGCAAGCCCGTTCTTGACGGCCGCTAGCTGCGCTTTGTTTCTGCCAAGCCACATCGTGAACAGACGGCCGGTGCCCCCTGAGGTGCTGCAGGTACTCCAACCTGGCCTCCCCAGGAATCTCTGGCTCAGGAGGAGGCCAAACACCAGATCCACCAGCGTGCGCAGCTCCCACCCGAACATGAGCACAGCCGGCGTACATCTGGTGCTAGGGGGAGGGGGAGGTGGCAATCCCAATCAAGCTGGTGCTTGTTGACGAGAATGGCAAGTTGCGTAGCCAGCATGGGGTTAAAACATTCCAGCAGCCCCTCACTTTGCGGGTGCAGGGGGAGTGGTCCATGTTTTGGTGATTCCCAGCCACCTGCAGACCTTGCCAAGCACTTGCACGACAAAGTTCTCAGGGGCGCGAAAACGGCAGAAGAACTCCTCCACAAGTCTCTCAGCGATTGCAGTAGTAGTCCTCTATCCGGAACTGTGTACGCCTCAGACCATTTTGTGAAGTAATCCAAGGCCATGAGAACGTAGTGGTTCCTATCATCAGTGCAGGAGAAGGGGCCCAGGCACCAGCCCGTGCATCACGGCGTGGAGTCCCCGGGGGAACCGCCAGTTGCAGGAGATGTCTGTTGTCCATCGCCATGAAGAGCAACCTGTGGTGCACCTCCAGCATGCGCCATTGAGACTGGGGTTTGGTGTCTGGATCCAGGGCGGAGACCTCGGCCCACTCCAGCTGCTATTCCACCCTCAGCCATTCCCCCATCCAGGCCAGCACAGAATCACTCTACTGCTCGCTGCACAGCTGCTAGTGGTTAATGGTTGGGGGGGGGGGGCTCTACTTCGCCGCCGGCTGCCACTGCTTTTTGCCCTTGGTTCCGCTCCTTGAAGCAGCGACAGTAGCGACACTCAGTGACCTCACAGGGACGGCGAGAGAGGGCATCAGCATTGCCATGGTGCCCTTCAGCCACAGCCAAGAGCGGCTGGTGACACAATAGTTGCGTTCAGGGCGGCTGAAGTGCACTGCAGTGTGTTCTCCTTGGTCCCTCTCCTGTGACATCACTGTGCCAAGCCTCCCCTCCCCCGCTGCTGGCGTCTGTGTCAACAATGAAGGGACATGCTGGATCAGGGTGCAACTGGGTGAGCACAGTTCAGAGCTGGGCAAAGGTGAAGGGCCTCCATTTTGGCGAACTGGCGATAGTGGCGAAGTCCTTACTAAACCGGCGGTAGTGTGATGCCAACCCCAGGAAGCTGCGAAGCTCGGAGACATCGGGGGTGGGGGGGTGGGTCATTCCCTGACTGCCACTACCTTCTCAGGGTTTGTTGCCACTCCTTCTGCACTCACCTCGAGCCCCAGGAACTTGATCTGTGGGCGTAGCAGGCAACATTTTGTGAGGTTGAGGCGCAGGTTCGCCTGGCGGATGGTGGCAAAGGTCTCTTCCAGGTTCTGCAGAGCATCAACAAAATGGCGGCAGTGTGCACCAGGTGATTGTCCAAATAGATGACACAGCAACTCCGCAGAATGTGAGCCAGCATCCTCTCCAGCAACCGTGTCTCGAATGTGGCCGGGGCGTTTAACAGGCCGAACTGCATTACCCAGAAGTGCCACAGCCCTTGACCAATGGTGAAGGCAATCTCAGGTTGGGCCTTCAGGGCCAGTGCGACCTGCCGATAACCACAGCGGACATCGTGAGCACTGAACCAGGTGGAACCCACGATACAGTCCAGGGCATCATCAATTTGGAGCAGCAGATAGGAGTCCCTCTGGGTCATAGCATCCACACAGAACCGTCATGACCCAACTTTCTTCTTGACCAACATCGCTGGAGCTGCCCATGGGCTGTCGGAGGACTCAGTGATACCAGCCACTGCCATCTCTTTGATCTGCTGCTCCACTGCCTAGAGTTTGGTGAGAGCCAGGCAATGGGGCCACAGGCAGATGGGCTGGGTGTCCCTGGTGTTCACGTGGCATTGGACCAGCTCTGAGTGTCTGCAGTCCTCGTACCGGGCTGTGAAGATGTTGAGGTGCTGGTCCAGGAGGTCTTTCGGCCACCGCCACTGGTCCTGATCCAAGCCCTTGCTGTTCCACTGCCACCAAGGCGGAGATCTGCTGCAAACGCCCCCAGGCCTTCTCCCATATGGTGCTGCCTGCTGCCCAGTTCTTCCCTCATTCCTTCCTCCAATGGCCTTTGCTCGAAACACCACTCAGCGCAGTTATGAGGGCCCTGTAGTCACCTTTCAGCCGGCATTAGGTTGAGGAGGGCCCACAGAGAATCCCCCTCCAGCACCAGGGCAAGGTGCACCGCCGTCTCCACCTATTGTGCCATGCGGCAAGTTTAACTTGCACCAGGTGAGGCTCCAGGCAGCGTGTATCATTGTATCTGGGGAGCTTCAGGGTGGCCTTAATTGCTGGGGCCCATTGGTTTTCCTGTTTCTCCAGCAGCATTGGTGGTGCCTACCACATTGCCCGTCCTCCCATGGCTGAGGTGTCTTGGGTTCCCCAGCGTGGGCCGTGAGAAAGGTGGGGAGGGGGATGTGCTCTGCCATATACCGCATGGTGGGGAGCCTAGGTACTCTTGCCCCATCAGAGTTTCCTGGGAAGGCATGATGCTTGCTTCCCAGGTTCTCCCTCCAGGTCGGCATGCTGTCTTCAGGAGTCCTTAAGGCACTCCATCCAACGTTGTAGCTCTTCAATTTCATCGTCAATTTATAATCCCACTCCTGGCATCAATATGGCAGACATTCAGTTCACAATGACAGACGAGAAAAGCTCATTTATTTCAACTGCCATTTTGATTGCGACAAGCACAATAACATGATTGAGTTCACTGTGAAATTTGAAAAAGAGAAGCCAAAATCTGATGTGTCAGTATTTCAGTGGAGTAAAGGAAATTATATTGGCATGAGAGAGGAACTGGCCAAAGTTGACCGGAAAAAGACTCTGGCGGGAGGGACGGCAGAACAGCAGTGGCTGGAGTTTATGTGAGAAGTGAGGAAGGTGCAAGACAAGTATATTCCAAAAAAGAAGAAATTTTCGAATGGAAAAAGGATGCAACTGTGGCTGACAAGAGAAGTCAAAGCCAAACTTAAAGCAAAGGGGAGGGCATACAAGGAAGCAAAAATCAGTGGGAAGACAGAGGATTGGGAAGTTTTTAAAAGCTTACAAAAGGAAACTAAGAAGGTCATTAAGAGGGAAAAGATTAACTATGAAAGGAAGCTAGCAAATAATATCAAAGAGGATACTAAAAGCTTTTTCAAGTATATAAAGAGTAAAAGACAGGTGAGAGTAGATATAGGACCAATAGAAAATGATGCTGGAGAAATTGTAATGGGAGATAAGGAGATCGCGGAGGAACTGAACAAGTATTTTGCATCAGTCTTCACTGAGGAAGACAGCAGTATACTGGACATTCAAGGGTGGCAGGGAAGAGAAGTGTGCGCAGTCACAATTACGACAGAGAAAGTACTCAGGAAGCTGAATAGTCTAAAGGTAGATAAATCTCCCGGACCAGATGGAATGCACCCTCGTGTTCTGAAGGAAGTAGCTGTGGAGATTGCGGAGGCATTAGTGATGATCTTTCAAAAGTCGATAGATTCTGGCATGGTTCCGGAGGACTGGAAGATTGCAAATGTCACTCCGCTATTTAAGAAGGGGGCAAGGAAGCAAAAAGGAAATTATAGACCTGTTAGCTTGACATCGGTGGTTGGGAAGTTGTTGGAATCGATTGTCAAGGATGAGGTTATAGATTACCTGGAGGCATATGACAAGATAGGCAGAACTCAGCATGGATTCCTTAAAGGAAAATCCTGCCTGACAAACCTATTACAATTTTTTGAGGAAATTGCAAGTAGGCTAGACAAGGGAGATGCAGTGGATGTTGTATATTTGGATTTTCGGAAGGCCTTTGACAAGGTGCCACACGTGAGGCTACTTAACAAGATAAGAGCCCATGGAATTGCGGGAAAGTTACATATGTGGATGAGCGTTGGCTGATTGGCAGGAAACAGAGAGTGGGAATAAAGGGATCCTATTCTGGTTGGCTGCCGGTTACCAGTGGTGTTCCACAGGGGTCCGTGTTGGGGCCGATTCTTTTTACATTGTACATCAACGATTTGGATTATGGAACAGATGGCTTTGTGGCTAAGTTTGCTGATGATATGAAGATAGGTGGAGGGGCTGGTGGTGCTGAGGAAACAGAGAGTCTGCAGAGAGACTTGGATAGATTGGAAGAGTGGGCAAAGAAGTGGCAAATGAAATACAATGTTGGAAAGTGTATGGGTATGCACTTTGGCAGAAGAAATAAATGGGCAGACTATTATTTAAATGGGGAGAGAATTCAAAGTTCTGAGATGCAACGGGACTTGGGAGTCCTCGTACAGGATACCCTTAAGGTTAACCTCCAGGTTGAGTCGGTGGTAAAGAAGGCGAATGCAATGTTGGCATTCATTTCTAGAGGAATAGAGTATAGGAGCAGGGATGTGATGCTGAGGCTCTATAAGGCGCTGGTGAGACCTCACTTGGAGTACTGTGGGCAGTTTTGGTCTCCTTATTTAAGAAAAGATGTGCTGACGTTGGAGAGGGTACAAAGAAGGTTCACTAGAATGATTCCAGGAATGAGAGGGTTATGAGGAACGTTTGTCCGCTCTTGGACTGTATTCCTTGGAGTTTAGAAGAATGAGGGGAGAACTCATAGAAACATTTCGAATGTTGAACGGCATGGACAGAGTGGATGTGGCAAAGTTGTTTCCCATGATGGGGGAGTCTAGTACGAGAGGGCATGACTTAAGGATTGAAGGGCACCCATTCAGAACAGAAATGCAAAGAAATTTTTTTAGTCAGAGGGTGGTGAATCTATGGAATTTGTTGCCACGGGCAGCAGTGGAGGCCAAGTCATTGGGTGTATTTAAGGCGGAGATTGATAGGTATCTGGGTGGCCAAAGCTTATGGTGAGAAGTCGGGGGAGTGGGACTAAATGGGAGAATGGATCAGCTCATGATAAAATGGCAGAGCAGACTCGATGGGCCAAATGGCAGACTTCTGCTCCTTTGTTTTATGGTCTGATAACAGACAGAGCACAATAGCTTGGTGAAATCTAGCTCAGTCACACATATTCGGAAGAGGTGATTATTACACACTTTTGTTATAGTCAGGGTGACACACGGACACACAAGCGAACAACTGCATAACCTGAGCTAAAATAAATGAACTTGAACACCTCACTATAATTCTGCTGAACACACACACTGCAAACGCATTTTAAAACAAGAACAATAAGTAGTGCTGGCCGCTAGGATTGCTGGGTGAGCTGTCAATCACACCCCCTGGAGCGCTACAGTTCTTTAAAGTTGGAAGTAAATTTGTTCTTTTATCTATTTTATTTTACTTGAAGATACAGTGTGTAGTAGTCCCTTCCGGCCCTTTGAGCCACACTGCTCCAGCAACCATTGATGACCTTGATTTAACATTAATTACGGGACAATTTACAATGAATAATTAACCTATCTGATCCGTCTTTGGACTTTGGGAGGAGACGGGGGAAAACCGAAATTGAACTCCCAACGCCCCAAGCCGTAAGTGCTTTGCACTAACTGCTACACTACTGTAGTTCCCAAAGTACATACATGTCACTATATTTCACTCTGAGATTAATTTCCTGTGGAATTCATAGTAAATGGAAAGAAACACAATAGAATCAATGATAAACCACACATGACTGTGACCTAATAATTCTTTAATTCTTCAATACAAGTTCACTTCTTGGAGGGTATCTGTTTTATTATTCCACAAGAATCTAAGGGAAAGGAGCAGGAGAAGTCCATAAACCAGGCACAACTTTCAGCATCTTCATGGCTCGTCTGATTTTTGGTCTCAATTCTATTTTTCTGCTGTATGCCCAAGCTGTTTGTTCAAGGAGTTCAAAATCAATCTCTCCCAATCATGGGTATGCATAGATTCATTATCTAATGGGATCACCACTTATTCCTTTAAATTCCAACTGCTACAGATGCGTACTTAAACTCCTCATCCCAGGAATGTATCAAGTGAGCTTTCACTGTACTGCCCTTTAATGTATCCTTTCCTAAAGAGACTAAAACTATACATAGTGTACTGGATGTGGCCGAACCAGAGCCCAGCACAGATGTAGCAAAACACCTTCACTCTTGTACTTCACTCTCTTGCCATAAATTCCATCTTTCCACCTCTTCATTTCACTTTCTTTCTCTCTCCCACTTTGATGGCGTTGCCATGCATTCCCTCAGTAGGTTTTTTCTCTGCCTTCTTTTCTGGTACAATTAAAATGTCTGTTTGTCTCTTACTTTTCCTTTCTGGTGAAACCTTAACCAAAACCGTTTTGTTTCTGTAACTACTGATTGATTGTATCTTCACTAATTGTAAATTTTATTTATGATTCAATTTTTAGAACTTTTCTATATAGTCCCAATGATTATAATTCTTAAACTGCTTAATAAGGAATTGTTAACTCCAATGTGTTCACTTTTCATTGGACAAATTCCTCGCTCATGCACTGAATGTTTCAAAGGAAAACCAGGACAGGAAGCTCTAAAAACTGATAAAGCACAAATATCAACAAAAGTAATTTATAGTTTATGGTCAAAGTTCTTCATTGCAGGAAAATGTTTTGAATTGGTAACTTAGTTTTTAGTCTTTACTGTGGAATATTAAAAGCACAGCCTTTGTTGTTTGTATAACACAGGGAAAAAGCCACAGACAATGGGAACGTATGGATCTTTCCTCGGATTGTGTGACTCCTTACAGAAATGAAACCAAGTGCCGATGACTGTATCTCATGAGAACATATGGCAGCAAGAAAGACCAGAATTGTGGCAATTTCTGTATAGGACCACTGTTATCCAATACATGCAATACCTACTCCATGTATATTTTAAACCATGCTGGAAATTATTAATGTGAAAGAATAACATAATGTGAACAAGTCAGTTAAAAATTAAAAAAGATTGGCAGGAAATATAATACTGATCTACTCATGAAAGACCACCCCATTTCAATGTCGGGATCATGTGTCTCAATAGAAATAAATCCAAACCTGTGATGGCTAACATCTAAAAGAATAAGGCCAGTATGCACATATAATCATACCCAGCTTGAAGTTTCCTTCCAAGTTCCACACTGTCCTGACTTGTTCCTCCAATGTCTGCTTCAGAATCTGAGCTCTCCCCTTCAGAAAGCCAAATGACGGGAAGCTTTGATGACAAGGCCTCGACGCTGGTGAAGAATACCAAATTACAGTAATTACACATGCATGCATCATTAATTGTTGCTCAGGAATAGCTAGAATTTGGAAATAACTATCTTGCCAGCATTGTCATTACACATTAATTAATAAAATATCCCACTGTTATAGATCATAAGAAAGAATAGATGAATTAAGCTTTTCGTCCAAAGATGCAGGGTGTTGAATTCAAGAAAGCCATTTTTGTGGTGAACTACATTGCTTCTGAAATGTTACATTTTTGATCTTTGCTTATGAAGATTTTTAATATTATAGGAGTGGAAATATTGGTGGAGGAATCACCAAGAGTGACTTCGTGATTAATTCATAGGTGACACAGTTAATTTGGGTTTGAACTAGATAGAATTAGGCAATTCAGTAAAAACTTTACAGCTTTCTGCATTTTGCCTTTTATAAAGGCCTACTCATTCACTTTCTGAAAGATATTTCTTTAAGTTCTATATTCTCAGGATGAAGAACATATACCTTAAAATATAAAAGTCTGCTGGAATTAGTACAACCTTAACACACATGAACACTATTTTGTCCATAAGACAGAGGAGCAGAATTAAGCCATTTTGTCCATCGAATCTGCTCTGCCATTTCACTATGGCTAATCCATTTCCCTCTCAATCCCATTCTCCTGTCTTCTCCCCATATCCTTTCATGCCCTGACTAATCAAGAAGCTTTCAACCTCTCCTTAAATGTACCCAGTGACCTGGCCTCCTCAGCTGCCTGTGGCAACAAATTTCATAGATTCACCACTCTCTGGCTAAAGTAATTCCCCCCTTTTGCTGTTCTAAATAGTCATCCCTCCATTTTGTGCCCTCTGGTCCTAGACTCACCCACTAAGTGAAACATCCTTTTCTCATCCACTCTATCAAGGTCTTTCAACATTTGATGTTTTAATGAGATTCCCCCTCATTCTTCTAAATTCCAGCAAGTACAGGGCCAGAACCTTCAATCGCTGATCATATAATATCTTTCATTCCTGGAATCATTCATATGAACCTCCTTTGAACCCTCTCTAATGTCAGCACATACTTTCTTAAAGAAGGGGCCCAAAACGGCTCACAATACTCCAAGTGAGGCCTCACCAGTGCTTTATAAAGACTCAACATGACATCCTTGCTTTTATATTCCAATCCTCTTGAAATAAATGCTCATAGTGCATTCACCTTCCCCATCACAGACTCAACCTGCAAATTAACCTTTAGGAAATCCTTCACGTGAACTCCCAAATCCCTTCACACCTCAGATTTTTGAATTTTTTTCTCTGTTTAGAAAATAGTCTATGCTTTTATTCCTTCTACAAAAGTGTGTGAGTATACACTTCCCGCCTCTGTATTCCATCTGCCACCTCTGCCCATTTTCCTAATTTGTCTAAGTCCTTCTGCAGCCTCTCTGCTTCCTCAACACAACCTGACCCTCCACCTATCTTCATATTGTCAGCAGACATGGCCACAAAGCTGTCATCTAAATCACTGACATACAATGTAAAAAGAAGTGGTCCCAACACAGACCTGTCACCTAGTAGCCAGTCTGAAAAGGATCCCTTTATTCCCACTCTTCGCCTCCTACCAATCAACCAATGCCCTTTCCAAGCTAGTACCTTTCCAGTAATACCCTGGGCTCTCATGTTGCTTAGCAGCATCATGTGCGGCACCTTGTCAAAGGCTTTCTGAAGATCCAAGTGCACAACATCCACTGATTCTCCTTCGTTTATCCATAGTCATATTCATACTTTATTGATCCCGAGGGAAATTGGTTTTCATTACAGTTGCCCATCGTTACAGTTGTTCTGCTTGTTAATTCTTCAAAGAATTCCAACAGATTTGTCAAGCAAAATTTTCCCTGAAGGAAAGCATGTTGACTTCTGCCTATTTTATCAAGAGCCTCCAAATACCTTCAGTCAATTGTTAACAATTAACTGAAGCATCTTCCCAACACTGAGGTCAGACTAACTAGCCTATAGTTTCCTTCCTTCTGCCTCCCACCCATTTTGAAGTTTGTAGTGTCATTTGCAATTTTCTCGTCCTCCGGAACCATGCTGGATTTTCTGCAGTATATTTAAAATTACTGAATAAGTACTTATTAGTATGATTTGTTAATTTAGGTCTTATTATAACATGATTGAATTTGCCTGAATATTCACTTAATTGAATCAAACTCCGCTGTGAAGATTAATTCAATGTTCCTGCATCCTGATGAGACTCATGTCTCGCAGGAGAGTGTGGAGGGAATAGCTGTATAATGGGTATATGACCGACGGGAGATTCCAGTGTACATCCACGACGGCTCATTCGGAACCTCTGCAGCTGCTCATTGCAGCATGGAATGTGTTAGATATCAAATATGGCGTTCCTAACCTCTTGTTTCACCCCTGCTCCCACCAGCAAATCCAGGAACATTCCATAACTTCCTGGGTTGAGGGGCTGGATATTTAACACCCAGCTCTTCAGTCTCACTGGCACAGCACCATTCACTGATCTTTGAAAAAAATGGATTGTGTTTTTTAAATATAACTTTAAATTTATATGTTGATTAATTATTAAAATAAAACATTTTTGAATCATCTTCAGCCATTTATAAACATTATTGATTATTAGAAATGAGAAAAAGGCTTTCTGACAACTTAAGCTACTAGCAGTCTGTGGTCTTTGCTGATGCACGGAGAGTCATTCAGTGCTGAGGTTAAGTGTAATCAGAGCCAGTGTAGAAATGAAAATGGAATAGAAATCAAGGCTGGGTCCAACTTAATTTGGCCCATTATATTAACCCTGTTTTGAATTGATGCCCTTATTTGAACCACAACATCAGTTCCTCTCTTTGGTTGAATTCAATGCAACGCGAGAAGGAAGAAGCAGGAACATGCATTATGCAGCATGTCTGACTGTTCATAAATTCAAAATGTATTGAAACGCCTCACAACTATTTAAATACTTTCTAAAGTGTGTTATTATTGTAGGAAGATGTGATTTAATTTATACATAGCAAAGTCCTAAGGCAGTAATGTAATAATGACCAAGAGATCTATTTTTTGTGATACCTTCAGACCTTCACTGAATCGTGACCCGTATTTGCAAGGTTATGACTTCAAGGTAAGGATATTACCATTGCTGCTGATACCCACAGTAAAATAATGCAATTTTATAATTTTTCTATGAGATCCCAAATTGACATTGATTAGGTTTATCAGGTGGAAGCACTCCAAAACAATGTTATGGGATATTTGCAGGCAGGACAGACATGGATCAGGAGAAAATCAGAATTAGATTTATTATCACTGGCATCTGATGGGAAATTTGGTATTTGTGGCAGCAGTAGAGTGCAAAGACGTACAAAACTCTATAAATCATAAAAATTGATAAATAGTGCTAAAAGGAAATGACAGGCTGTAGAACAGGAAGAGGCCATCTGGCCCACAGTGTTGTGCCAAACCAGCTGAAAAGCAAATCAAAAACACAGAAACACCAATCCTTCCTACTTACACCATGTCCCTATCCATCCATGTACCTATCCAAATGTCTCTTAAAAGCCTTTAATAATTTTGCCTCTACCCCCATACCATTCAGCAGACTTCAGGCATCCACGTCTCTCTGACTAAAAATACTTACCCCTCACATCTCCCTTGAATCTACACCCCCTCACCTTCAATGCATGCCCTCTGGTGTTAGGCATTTCAACCCTGGGAAACAGATACTCTCCATCTACTCTATCTATGCCTCTGGTAATCTTGCATACCTCTATCAGATCTCCCCTCGGCCTTCGGCGCTTCAGAGAAAACAACCCAAGTTTATCCAGCCTCTCATGATAGCACACGCCCTCTAAACCAGGCAGCATGCTGGTGAACCTCTTCTTCACCCCTCCAAAGATTCAACTTCCTATAGAGGGGAGACCAGAACTGTACACAATACTTCAGATGTGATCTAACCAGACTTTTATAAACTTGCAACATTACTTCCTGACTTTTAAACTCAGTGCCTCAACTAATAAAAACAAGCATTTTGCAAGCTTTCTTAGCCACCCTATATTGACCTGTGTAGCCACTTTCAAGGAACTATGAACTTGGATCCCAAGATCTCTCTGCTCAGCAACACTGTTAAGGACCTTGCCCCTTAACAGTGTACTGCCTCCTTGCATTTGCCCTACCGAGGTGCAACACCTCACATTTATTTCTGTCTGCCACTTCTTAGCCTATATCTGCAACTCATCTACATCATGCTGTATTCTTTGCCAGTCTTCTACACTATCCACAACTCCACCAATCTTCAAGGTTCAAAGGTTAATTTTATTGTCAAAGTATGCATGTACAATACAACTCTGAGATTTGTCTTCTCCAGATAGCCATGGAGTACGGAAAAAGTCCTTGAAAATAAAGACATTAATCCCCTCCCTGCAGGAAAAGGTAAAAAAAAAGTAAAACTCATAAACTCCCAACTGCCCAACCCCTCCCTTGCACAAAAAACTAACAGATTGCCCACCCAGAAAATGACAGCCAGAATATCAAAATCCCCAAACTCCTAACCCCCCTCGCAAAATAACAGCAACAACGTCAAACCCCCAAACGCCCTCACCTACAAAAAAAGAACAGTGCCAACAGCACCAAACCCCCAAACCCCTCTCCCACACACAAAAGTCAACAGAGTGCCACACAGAAAAACCGACAAGAACATCAGATCCTAAATCTCCAACTCCTCACTCACACAAAAAACAATACATTGCCCAACTGGAACCCCTACCTGACAATTAACAACAAGAAAGAATGCACAGGAAAGTGAAGAACAATAAAAACTCCAATAATCACATGAATCTCAGAATTTCAACAGCATCCTCCCACTGAGGAGAGGAGCTGCTCGAACTCAGTCCCTCCACGAAGAGCAACCGCTGCACTGCTGACTTGTGGCCTTCCGACCGCTGCGCCATCGATCTGTGGCCTTCCAAATGGTGCCGACCCAGCTACCAACCGCCATTGACCTGTGGCCTCCACGGAGAGCAACTCCTGACCTCCTTCACGTTCGTCTTGATGCTTCAGTCTTCCACAATGCTTCGAAGCGGAGTCGATCATGGCTACATGCCCCGTCTCTGGTCTTCTGCATGAGGCAGCCCATGCTCGCAGTCTTCTCCTGGGATAACAGAGCGCCAGATCACTTGATCAAACTCCAAACTGCACGTCACAAGCTCTAACAGTCTCTGTAACACAACCAAGACAAAAATTTTGGTATCATCTACAAACTTACTAACTCACACATCTATGTTTTCATCCAGGTCATTTATATACATTATAAACAGCAGAGGTCCCAGCACAGATCCCTATGGAACTCCACTAATTACAGACCTCTAGCAAGAACAAGTCCCTTCAACCATTACCCTCTGTCCTCTATGTGCAAGCCAGCTATGAAACCAAACAGCAAATCTGTCACGTATCCCATGCCTCTTAATCTTCTGGATTAGCTTCCCATAAGGGACTTGGATGTTGTCTTACTAAAATCCATGTTGACAATATCCACTACCCTAAATTATTAAGTGTGAATCTTCAGGCTCTTGTACCTCTTAGCTGATGGTAGTAATGAGACGAGGGCATGTCCCAGGTGGTGAGGGTCCTTAATAATGGATGCCACCTTCTTGAGACACTGCCTTTTGAAGATACCCTTGATGGTGGGGAGGATTGTGTCCGTGATGGACCTGGCTGAGTTTGCAACCCTCTGCAGCTTCTTTCGATCCCGCACATGGGAGCCTCCATAGCAGGTGGCAAAGCAACCTATCAGAATGCCTCTCCACAGTACATCTCTAGAAATCAGTGAGAATTTGGATCTCTTCAAACTCCTAATGAAGTAGAGCCACTGGCATGCCACCTTCATGATTTCATCAATGTGTTCGGTCAAGGATAGATCCCCTGAGATGCAGACACCAGGAGCTTGAAACCTCTCACTTATTCCACCACTATCCCCTCAGTAAGGACTGGTGTGTGATCTCCTTTCCGAAGTCCACAATAAATTCTTTGGTCTTGCAGATAATGAGTGCAAGGTTGATTGCACTCAATCAGCCAATCTACCTCACTCCTATAAGCCTCCTCATCACCACCTGAGTTTCCAGCAACAGCAGTGGAGTCATCTGCAAATTCATAGAGGGTGTTCGAGCCGTAATGAGCTACAGTCCTGAGTGTGTGGAGAATAGAGCAGTGGGCTGAGCATGCATCCTTGAGGAGTACCTGTGGTGATCATCAGAGAGGAGGAGATTTTATTACCAATCCCCACTGACTGACGTCTTCCAATATTAAAGTCAAGGATACAGTTGCAGAGGGAGGAATAGAGGCCCAGGTTTTGAAACTTGGTTATTAATATTGAAGGAATCATGGTGTTGGGCACTGAGCCGTAATCAATAAACAGTAGACTGAGGTACGTTTTGCTGTTGTCTGGGTATTCCAGAAGAGTGTGGAAAGCCAGTGAGATTGCAACTGCTGTTTGTGGTATGTGGTTCAGTCACTTCTCAGTACCCAACTACCTCAGTGCATTTCCAAAAGGGAGACATTGTTATATCTGTTTTCTCAAGAACAAGTGCACTGGTCCTCTGTTTCATTCCTTCATGATTCTCTATTTTTGTGAATGGGGACTTGGGGACCTCCTTTCTGGCAATTGCATTGTTTCAAGCATAATTATTTTGTTCCACTTTCCACTATTTATTTCTCTAGTGGATTTATTTCCATTTTGATTCTCCCATGGTCTCAGTTTCCTGATATCTGAAACTTTAAGTATTGCTATTGATTTTATTTCTGTTTCTGATCCTGGTCTGTGGAATTCCCTTGGACTTAATCCAGAGATTATCCGGTCACAAAAACGGAAGCTTAATGAGTAGCTCCCCAAGGATCCCTGCCAGTGAAAAAAGATGTATAAGGTATTCCAGAAATGCTTAGATATTAATGACATACATGGGACACTGTCAGCTTTGCTTTGGGAGATAGGGGATTCGCTTTAGACAGAGAAAAGCAATCTATGACAGTCAACTGTCCTTAGAGGAGAGGAAATGCGAAATGTTCAGAGATAAAGCATGTAAGAATTCTTAAACCCAAGCTCTCTGAGGAAGTCAGTGACCTAGTTAAGGTGCAGCTTTTGTGGAAATGCAACTGTGATAAACTTAGAAAGTTGCTGAATTGATGATACTTCATGTGTTGGCAGTGGTGTGAGAGCAACTCATGGAGTTGGGGTCACATTACTCTGTGGCTTCCGAATAGTAAATTGCGACAAAGGACACTCTTAGAACTTTATAGCTAATTCAAGGGGATGCTTAGGAACTTCACAATTTTCAAAGCTATTAATATCAGAAAAAGTTGACAGGCAATTAATTTTTTGGGGGGTGACTAATATTAAAAAATATAGGCACTTGTACACAATTCATTTGCTTCACCCAAGATTGAAATGGAAGCGACAACATAATATTACTGTTATCTCCACATGACACTGGTCTGAGACAGACAGAGGGAGAGGAAAGGGGTTGGGGGTGGTGTGGGAAAAGGGATAGAGGGAGAGGAAAGGGGTTGGGGGTGGTGTGGGAAAAGGGATAGAGGGAGAGGAAAGGGGTTGGGGATTAAAACCTCTAAGACCTTTAAAGAAGTTAAAGGCTTGGGTTTGGTTAGGATAAGTAAAGCATGAAGAGAAATTAGAACAGCTGGGCAATCAGTGCAAGGAACCCTTCTTAGTAGTAGTCAGAATGAACATCTCCAATATAGAAAGTATTTTTACTGGTTCTCTATGATTTGTTGGATAAAACCATTTCTTTTCAGCATTAACAGAACAGCTAGTTACAAAATTATCCAGTGAAAATCAATAGTTTAGGGATTGAAATGTCAGCACCCACTTTGACAATTTCAAATGCACCTGAAACCACAACTACCTTTGTGGACATCTTCTGAAGCGTGAACCCACTGAAGCATCTGGCCAAGGTGGTGTCCCAAGCTATGTCTTTAGAACCTCACAGATCAGAAGTCTATGGCAGACATTACCTCCATGGTCCTACACTTACCTCTGGAGTATCCGAACAATAAAGAAATCTATGTTCTAAAGAAATAGACTATTGGATATTGACTGTAGCTTCATCATCAAAATTCTAGATCTGGGACTCAACATCTCCATTCTGCAAATGGATCCTTGATTTCCTAACTAAATGACCATAGCCAGTAAGGATAGGCCTCCACCATGATTATTCTCAACAGTGGTGCCCCACAAGCCTGTCCTCAACCCCCTACCCTACTCCTTCTATACTCATGACTGTTTAGTCAGATTCTGCTCTAATTCCACCTACAAGCATGCAGATAAACCATGGCAGTGGGCTGTATCTCAAATAAGGATAAGTCAGATTACAAGAAGGAGATAAAGAGCCTCGCGACATGGTGTCATGACAACAACCTTTCCCTCAAAGTCAGCAAAGCTAAACAGCTGGTTGTTGACTTCAGGAAGGAGGGTGGTATACGTGTTCCTGTTTACATCAGAGATGCTGAGGTTGAGAGGGTTGAGAGCTTTGTGTTCCTAAGAATGAACATTATCAATAGTCTGTCCCAGTTCAACAATGTTGATGCCAAGATCAAGGAAGCTCACTAGTGCATCTACTTCCCGAAGAGGCTAAAGAAATTTGGCATGTCCCCTTTGACCCTCACCAATTTTTATCGATGTACAATAAAAGCATCCTATCTGGATGCATCACAGCTTGGTAATGGCAACAGCTCTGCCCATGATTGCAAGAAGCATGCAGATTTGTGGACACAGCTCAGCACATCATGGAAACCAGCCTCCATGATATGGACTCTGTTGACATGTCTCACTGCCTCAGTAAAGCAGAAAACATAATCAAATACCCCACCCACATGGACATTGTCTGTTCTTCCCATTCCCATCAGGCAAAAGATACAAAAGCCTGAAAGAACGTAGTAAGGTTAGCTTCTATTCTGCAGTTATAAGACTAGTATTCCACAGTTATGCTAGTTCCCCAGTACAAGATAGACTATTGACCTCACAATTTATCTCATTATGATCTTGTACCTGATTGTTTATCTGTACTGCACTTTCTGTTTTTTACTCTGCTGTGGTGCATATGGAAATAATAAAGAAATTTACCAATTTACAAAGGTTGTTGTAATATAGGTGAGGCAGGTAATCAGACACATCCTCTTGCCATCTCCCCAAGTCAAGAATATTTCACCTTGGGAAATGAAATCCAGCATCTTACATTTGCTTTTTGCCAGAGACAGCACCTCCTGTTTCACCTCTTCTGGCAAATATCCAAATAAAGAGTTTTCTAATTTAATGATAAGTACTGAATATCTCACTCAAATAAACATTGTCACACCTGTCATGATTAGTGGAATGGAAATCATAACATCCATTTATGTATTTCTGTACCATGTCTCTGAATATTTCTCATCTTTACAGCCGGTTTAAATGCTTGCATGAGTCAAATGGTAAGACTGGAGAGAAAGCAAGGCACAGGAATGTAGGCCTTTTGGGTATCTATCTGACATTTTGCAATACAGTCTCACTTTTCATTGATGCGATGGGTGTACAATGAGAAGCAGAAGGCTGATTAAAAGAAGAAGCAACCTCAAACACCTACTCAACCACAGCTATTGTGATAATTGCATATATGGGAAAGATTGTTCTGGAAATGATACAAAATTAGTAATTCTAAATTTGATTGATCATTATTCCAGTAACAATTCAATTGTTTATTCCTCCAGCCCACACCAATGACCCCTTCTCCTGTCTTCAACTCTCCTCCTCTTCCTGGACACCCTGCTCTGGTCTTCTGTCTGCTCTGGACCTTTTCATTGCTAACTAGACATCACCTGTCTTGACTTCACCACTCCCCTATCCAATTCCAACCTCACTCCTTCCGAACTTACTGCTCTCCGGTCTCTCCGGAGTAACTGTAATCTCATCATCAAACATCATTATGGATGTCCAGTCCCTATATACCTCTATCCTCCACCAGAAAGGCCTCAAAGTTCTCCATTTCTTTCTGGACACCAGACCCAACCAGTTCCCTCAACCACCACCCTCTTCCGCCTGACGGAACTGCACTTCACTCTCAATAATTTCTCCTTCGGCTCCTCCCACTTCCTTCAAACAAAAGTTGCAGCCATGGGCATTCGTATGGGTCCCAGCTATGCCTGCCTGTTTGCTGGCTATGTGGAACAGTCTATGTTCCAAGCCTATACTGGTAACACGCCCCAACTTTTCCTATGCTACCTCAATGACTGCATTGGTGCTGCTTCCTGCACCCATGCAGAGCTTATGGGCTTCATCAACTTTGCCTCCAATTTCCACCCTGCTCTCAACTGTCCCTGGTCCATTTCCAACACCTTTCTCAATCTCTCTATCTCTATGTCTGGAGAAGGCTCATTTATTGATGCCTTTTATAAACCCACTGACTCTCACAGCTATCTGGACTATACCACTTCCACCCTGTCTCTTGGAAAAGTGTCATCCCCTTCTCTCAGCTCCTTCACCTCCATTGCTCTCAGGATGAGGCTTTTCATTCCAGAACTAAGGAGATGTCCTCCTTCTTCAAAGAAAGGGGCTTTCCTTCCTCCACCATCAATACATCTCTTCCATTTCACGCACATCTGCCCTCACCCCAATCTCCTGCCATCCCTACAGGGATAGGGTTCTTCTTGTCCTCACCCACCACCCCATTGGCCTCTGTGTCCAGCACATAATTCTCCATAACTTCCGTCATCTCCAACAGGATCCCACCACCAAGCACATCTATTCCTCCACCCCCACTTTCTGCTTTCCATGGGGATCACCCCCTATGAGACTCACTTGTCCATTCATCCCTCCTCACTGACCTCCCTCCTGGCACTTATCCTTGCAAGCGGAACAAGTGCTACATCTGCCCCTACACCTCCTCTCTCACCATTCAGGGTCCCAAACAGCCGACACTTCACCTGTGAGTCTGTTGGGGTCATCTATTATATCTGGGGCTCCCGGTGTGGCCTCCTGTATATTGGTGAGGCTGACATAGATGGGAAACTGCTTCACCGAGCACCTATGCTCCATCCACCAGAAAAAGTAGGATCTCCCAGTGGCCATCCATTTTAATTCCACTTCCCATTCTCATTCTGACACGTCAGTCCATGGCCTCCTCTACTGTCGCAATGAGTTCATGGGAGGAACAACACCTTATATTCTTATATTCTTATAACCTTGTATTACTCACTCTTCCTTCAATTAGTCCTGACGAAGGGTCTCGGCCTGAAACGTCGACTGCACCTCTTCCTAGAGATGCTGCCTGGCCTGCTGCGTTCACCAGCAACTTTTAAGTGTGTTGCTTGAATTTCCAGCATCTGCAGAATTCCTGTTGTTTACCTTATATTCTGTTGGGTAGCCTCCAACCCTATGGCATGAATATCAATTTCTCAAATTTCCAATAATGGCCCAACACCCCTCCTTCACCATTCCCTATTCCCATTTCTCTCTCTCTCCTTATCTCCTTACTTGCTCATCATCTCCCTCTGGTGTTCCTTTCGCTTCCCTTTTTTTCCATGGCCTTCTGTCTTCTCCTATCCGATTCCCCCTTCTCCAGCCCTTTATCTTTTTCACCAGTCAACTTCCCAGCTCTTTACTCCCCCCCCAGTTTCATTTATCACCTTGTATTTCTTCCTCCCCTCCCCCACCTTCTTACTGTGACTTTTCTTTTCTTCCCAGTCCTGATGAAGGGTCTTAGCCCGAAGCGTCGACTGTTTATCCTTTTCCACAGACACTGCCTGGCCTGCTGAGTTCCTCCAGCATTTTGTGTGTGTTTCTTCCTCTGACATTTAATAAAAACGAAGGCTAACCTGATTGTCACCTCAATTCCACATTCCTGTCTACCTGTTTTAAACTCTCACTCCCTCTCTTATCAAATTGGGCACCTATTTCTGCCTGAAAATTATTCAATGGCTCTTCTTCCATTCGAAGAAATTACTGAGAGAATGAAGTGTCTCATTGCCCCTACTTTGAGCAATCCCTTACTTTTAAACAAAATCTTAGTTCTATATTCATCCACAGGGGGAAACATCCCCTCCTCATTCACCCTGTCAAGAGTCCTCAGGATCTTTTATGCTTCAACGAAGATCCTTTTTACAATTCTGAGGTACACAAGATACAAACCTAGCCATACTTCTTACAACATAGAAAAAGGCCATTTGGCATATCTGATGTTGTTTGCTCACACAGCAATCACATTCACCACTGTCGTTGTAACCTAGTCTCTTCACCTTGTGCAACACACATAAAATGCCGGAGGAATTCAGCAAGTCAGGCAGAATCAATGGAGGGAAGTAAACAGTAGATATTTCAGGCTGAGATAATGCATCAGGACTCATTGACCTCTTATCTCCCTCTGTAGAAGCTGCCTGATTTGCTGCGTTTCTCCAGCATCTTGTGTGTTGCTCAAGATTTCCAGCATTTGCAGAATGTCTTCTGTCTCTCCATCTTTACATAATTTCCACCATCTTCGTACAGTAAGGGTCACTTATAGCAGTCCACCAGTCCACAAGTCCTTGTCACATGACAGGAAACCAGAGCACAAAGAGCAAATGGATGTGGTCACAAGGAGAATGTGCAAACTTCACATAGAGATCGCATCTGACCCAGCTTACTTGAATAATAAGGCTGTAGTGCCATCAGCAATTCTCCTTGTGACCACATTGTGCTACCTAGACCATTTTCTGTAACAACCTTCTTTAAACTGCTCCCAATGCACTAACATCTCTTCTTAGTTAAGGAGACAGATACTGTGCAGGTGAATTCTCACCAATGCCATCTGGAACTGAAATATTACCTCCTTATTTTGTATTCCTTTTCCCTGGAATGAAAACATTCTGGTAGCTTTCCTAATACTTGCTGTATTTGACAAATTACGCACCAAGTCATCCAGATTCCTCTGCATCTCAGAGCTTTGCCATCTCTCACCATTAATATAGGATACTTCTTGTATGCTTCTCTTGTGAATATAGCATACCACCCTGTTACAATCTGCCAACTGGAACAAAACCCATTAAAAATTGTTTCCCGTCTAAGCTTTTATCCATACCTATATATTGTTTCCTACAACACACACAAAATGCTGGTGGAACGCAGCAGGCCAGACAGCATCGACTGTGCTTCTTCCTACGGATGCTGTCTGGCCTGCTGCATTCCACCAGCATTTTGTGTGTGTTGCTTGAATTTCCAGCATCTGTAGATTTCCTCGTGTTGCTTCCTACATTTTTTTTCCATTTTCTAAAATAATCTTTGATGCATCACTGTATCAATATCTTCTGGCAGTCTTAGTATTACACTCATTAGTTCCATTATCAACACCAGATCCTAGAAAACCAAAAAGGTGACTTTCCTTTCACCAAGTATGTTGACTTTGCCTGATTACCTTGAATTTTTCTAAGTGCGCTGCAGTTAAACTTTCAAAAGTAGCTCCAAGCTGTTTCAAAATGATAGATGTTTGAGGCAACTGGCCTTAATTTCCTGCTCTTAACTCCTAACCTTTATGAATAAAATCATTACACTTGCTATTTCCTAATCTAATGGACCCTTTCCCGAAAATGCAGGGGTTTGAAAATTAAAATGAAAGCATCAACTCAGTAACCTGTATAATTTCAAAGCTGAATGAGATAATAAAATGCTGAGCTCTATCAGGCTTTTAAGGTGAATTGGCGAACATATCTTCCCATCTATCTGCGAGTGATGGAGCTACTGTTTGCTGTGACTGATGTAGGGGCAATATAATTGGATTATAGATAAACTATTACACCAGTTCTTAAATACTCATGAAAGAAACAACAATAATAGACTAAATAGACTCAAAATAAAGATCAAGTTTTGGAAAGGAAACAAAAAATAACAAATTGAGGTTTCAGATTAGCGAATTAAGAAATTAATGAGATAGATTATCTAACTAGATATAAAAATGAAAATGAAAAATGGGTAAGTGCTAAAGTGTATTTGAATTAAACTCATGGAAAAAGGAAATCAAAGGCAATGTGACTTTAGAGGAGGATGTCTATTAGATCAAGGAGGTGGAAGTTATAACTATTCATAACCAAGTTAATGAATTTTCATTGTAGTTTTGTTTTAGATATCTATTGGTTATCCCCAGCTGGTATGGGGAATAGAAGTGTCCTGTGCATGACGCAGGTTCACAGTGTCAATCACAATGCCCCTTCTGCAGAATTATGCTATTGCAACCCCAATGGGAAATGCATTAAATGTACAAAGGAACACTAAAGAACTTTTTGACAAGGGTAATGGCATTGATCTGTAGGGCTGAAGACTTCATATTTGGCATCTGAATATAACCTCCTCCCAATCACTGGTGGCGCCAGAGATTTTTTCTTGCTGGTGCTACAGTGGGGCTGAATTATTCAGTGATGGTGCTGAGGGATGTACCCTATGGTAATATGTATTCGCAAGGCCAGACGCGTGGCGTTAAAAAGTCAGTTTCAAGCATTATATACCTATTATAAATGCCTCTGTTGATTCACAAGCAACAGCAACTGAAAGATCTAATGCAATATAGAATTGAACTGTGACAGTGTCAACAGCATCGGAGACAACCCGGGCTCCACAGAGCATAAACAAACAAACCAACAGAGCATCCGACCCACAGCGGACAACGTGAATTGCACCAATCCCGCAATCAGCGTCAAATGCGTGCTTTTCAACTGAAAAACACAACACAAACCCACAATGTCCACTGCTATTCACATTACATAGACAGACAATGCCAAAAGATACACTGTTATTAAAGTCAAATAAGGCAAACAACAGATGCAAGGCTCTACCAGGAGTTGGACAAATCTGACCATGCAATACCCCAATTAATTCGGCTACTGAATTTAAAACAAAAATAAACAGAATCACCGCTTGGAAGTCTAAGCAAAACCAGTAGGCTTAATAGCAGTAAATGTAATACTTTAGGATTTGCAGGAAACATAAGGACTATGGGATATCCGCCACAAAATAATAATTATAATCAGCATTAGTCTTGGCCCAAATTTATTAAAAACCAACTGCACTCACCATTGATATTTTCAGAGAAGCATAATCCGTCTGTTGTAGTGATTGGTGGCAAAAACATCAATGATTTTCTGGATGTCAAGTGCTTTGGTCCTCCGGCTGCTTATGGCCAACAGGGCCAAGTTGCTGTTCCGAGCATCACCACTGCTATCCCTTAGGTAGTTTTTGAGGCGTCTGAGGCAAGAGAAACTCTGTTTGCATGAGGCAGATGTCACAGGTAGAGTCAGTGATATGCAGATTAGTTTGTATAAATCTATAAATGCATCATGGTAGGGTCTCATTAGAGCTAGAAATTCCACTGTGTCATTCACTGTCTGTCCTTGCTTTTGTTTTGTTTCCAGCAGATGCCGAACCTGATGTAGCCCTACAGTCAGGTTCACTTCAGTCACTCCATAGTATTGGGCCATTGGCCAAAGACAATTCTTGTCTAGGCAGAACTTGTGTTTGGGACTCAATGCTGAGACTCCAGTCAGAACACCCCCAGTCTCAATTGAGAATCATCTTTTCATTTCAGTCAGAAGTCTGTCTTTAACTGGATAGAAACAGTGCTTGCGAAGGTCATCAGAGGATGTGGCAGGTGTGTGTTCAGTTTGGGCCTCAACAACAAAATCATGTAGGTGGTGGGGTGGCTGGGCCTGTTTCCTTTCATGTGTTCTGCCCTGTATACCGGCCTTGACGCACAGGTCCCTAGCTCTTGCCTGAATTTCACTCCATGATTCCTCTCCGCGTTTTGCTGAGAGTGCATCGATAACAGACTGAGCCAAGTCCACAGGGGATGAAAGCTCCAAACTGGGAGATTGTAGCTGGTCTGACATGAACTTGGTGACTTGGAATAAATCCTCAGACAGAGTGAGAAGTAAAGCAAACTGCTCGTCAATCAGTCCATTTACAGCTCTGGCCTCCGTTTTCCTCCATGCATTTCGTTGACCCATAATATCCTGTAGTGTAGCTAGAATGGCAGGGGGTGATTTCCTTATAGCCCACAAATCCATATCCAGCGTGTATCTGACAATTTCTTCAACTCCACAGGCTGTGCAGTTGATTCCAGTTCTCCCTGTTTCTTCATGAAAAGATTGTGGGCAACAGAGTTTGAAAAGAAGTTGTAAAGCAGCTGCACAGTTTCAAAAAACTCACCCGCTTGTGGTACATTGCTCACAACATTCACTAAAACAAGGTTAAGTCTGTGAGCATGGCAGTGTATATATAATGCCTGCAGGACCTCTTTCCTGAACCTCTCTTATACCCCGTTATTGCACCCGGACATCACTACCACTCCATCATAACACTGACCTATACACGCGTTCTTATCAACAACACACTGGGCGAGTGTTTGTTCAATGCTTTTAAGAAGCGACTCTGCGTCCAACTCTTCTGCTGGAGTGAAGTGCAAGAATTCTTCAAGCACTGTTTCGTTATTCAAATATCGCACCACCACTGATATTTGCTCCTTTTTACTCAAGTCTTCACTTTTATCCACCATGATGGCAAAATGTCCAGCCTCCTTGATTTCTGCGCTTATGTGACGCCTGATATCTGCCATAATATCCATAATTTCATTTTGGATATTGTGATGGGTGTTTTTTGCATTTCCAGGATTGTCCTCTTTTTTTTAGCTACAGTCTTATCAAACTGCCCAATTACACTGAGCAACTCAACGAAGTTTCTCCTATTGCCAGATCCATTATCCTCCCGGTGTCCTCGCTGGGCAATGCCTTGGCAAGCAGTATAGCATAGAGACTCAACTACTGCTATCATATACTCACAATTTTCTTGGACAACCTTTGTATGTCCTTTATCAAGCATATTTCCCAATCTTGAACTGTCTTGTTTTCTCAATCTGAATTCGGCCCATGCCTCCATAGCAAACTTATGAGCTGTACTTACATGGTGGGTTTTGAAAGCTGTTGTAGCTTTCTGCCAGTTGCGGTAACCGGTGACAGTGAAGGTAGACTCAGAATGGAACCCATGTCCTCCACACAGGAAATGCCTGCATGCGAAGCAGAACGTAGCATCTTTCATGATCAAATATTCCAGCCAGGAGTACAAGTCAAACCAGCCACGAATACTCCTTTGCTGATTGTCAAACTGTTGCGAAGAGTACTTTTTCAATGCTGGCCGATGGGGTCCTTCCTCAGGCTGCTGGCTAACATCGCTAACAATATTTCCACTAGCACTAAGAGCAGCTTCATCCACGTTCTCTTCCGAATCCCGCTTCATTTCTTGTTCCTCTACTTCACCCTCACACTCCTTGGATGAACTGCTGTCGTCCTCATCCCCACTTTACTTCTTTCTGCATGTCACTTTCAATTAAGACGGGCTCAGGCTGAGTGAGATACCATTGATTCCTCTGGATGAAGTCGTTTTCTCACTAAAAGTAGATCCATTTTTCACGCCGGCCAAAATAATGCACGTGCCAGGCCCACGCTAGCTTGTAAAAGCACAATGTGTGTATGCGGCATCTGTTGGTCTTGCAAGACCATGGATCTGCGCCTGGATCCTGCACAATGTATGTATACTATCAATCTCTCGCATGAGTGAGAGTGAGTGACATCACCACCTTAAGTGATCTTAGATCAGCTTAACTGATCTGAGGATAGCAATGGCAAGACATTGACAACGAACGAATAAGCAGAAGTGTAGAGTGGATCTGACCTTAGACCAGCACAGAGTTTATAACTTTATTGCTGCGTGGGTGCTATGGTAATTGGGGATGCTGTTTCACTAGATCAACTGGAGAATCAAGCTGTATTCAAAACTATACAGAGAAAGCAGCTGCAATTTGTATGTCAAAAGTCAGTTAATTTCTTTGTGGTGCTATTGTAATTTCTGCTGGTGCTATAGTACCAGCAAGCACCACCTTAGCGCCGCCCCTGCTCCCAATAAAAGATTTTTTTTTCAAAGAGTAATTCTAACAATAGAATATACTCAGCAGTTGGGTGGCATTTACACAGAAAGAAACAGCGGTAATATTTCAGGTTGACACTTTTCAAAACTTTAACTGTTTTTCTCTATTCAAAGTAGCTATCCGAGTTGCTGAACATTTCAAAATTACACTGTTGTTACTTTTACTGTATTTATTTCAGATTTCTTTTAAATATTTCCACTTATTTTTCCCAGTGCATCTTAACTCATGTATGCAGAAAACATGGATCATGGCTGAGTCTGAGTTCATTGCGATTTTCATGTTTTAGTTAACAAGAAAATGAGATTTAACACATCAGGTTTAGTAAAGCACTTTGTGAAACACCACACATCAGTTGGGTTAGAATGATCATCAAATCTGCACCTTTAGGACTGGGCTCAGGAAAGGTTTTATCAAGTAACTTATCATGCTGATTCCCACAAACATTCTGTTTCTCTACGTGACTAACATTTTCTCATAGACTAGACTGGTGAATCTCTGGAATTCTCTACCTTGCAGGTTTGTGAAGGGTAGACCAGTGATAGTATTCAAAGAGGGGTAGACACATTTTTGAGAGATTAACGGGTTGAGAGAAATGGACAAGTATCACAGAACAGATGAGACTTAGAGCAAATCTGCCATCACCACATTGAATAGTGGGACTGGCTTGAAGTGCTGAGTGCCCTATTCTGCTTGTACTTTCTTATGTCCTTATGTTGTTTATCATATAGGAAAAAAGTGACTGTGCCCCAAGATTGACTGGAAGATTAAATTACAATTCCTCCTTCTAATAAATACTGTGAACTAACAAAGCATTTGAAAACAATACATTAAACACTTCACAAACTGAGTTAAAGTATACATTGTCATTCAGACAAACATAATGCCCAATTCGCACATGATGACATCCTAAAATGAGCAATAAGCTATAAGACAAATGAACTTCTAAATTTCTGTGAATATCATCATGGAACTTTCAGTTTTACTACACTCTCAGAACATAATGACAGATGATATTCCATTCCTGACTCTACCATTCTTTCCCTGCCAGACTTAAAGTGATTCCAGACCCAAAATAAAATGATTCACTCTAGTTACGGGGAGAAATTGGGTAGGCTCTGCTTGTTTCCCCAAAGTGAAGGAGGCTGATGGAAGTGCAGCGGCTATTCAAGCAAACCAATGCTGCTGCTGGCCACCCGCACAGATTGTTATACTTATATGGTGCTCTCTACTATCACTCCAGTAATAATGTTTCACAAAGTCGAAGAACATATTCAATCCTTTATTTGCAACGAGCAAAACATCCAGTCTTGAAGTGATGAAACTTAAGTGGTCTGCAAAAGATATGACCTCTAACGATCCCCAGAATCAAACTGCCCAGAACAAAGCACTAATGAGTAACTTATTCCTTCATTTTACCACACCCCCACCCACGTCACCAGCTGCCATAATGAACATAATAAAAGTGTAGCACAGAATACAATGCAGATAGAGAACCCATGCATGGCTCCTACATTCCAGCCCTATAATTATTATACAGGCTACCAAAACGCAGGAGGCATGACATCTTAACATTAACACCAATTAACTCTTTCTTGTAAGTGGTCTATCTTGAATCGTGATCTTCTCGACAAACCTGGTTGTTCCTCCTGACTGCATTCAGGAAAATCTGCCTTGAACTGCTGCTGCCAAAGTTCATTCAAGTTCAAAACTGAAATCCTATTAACTGTCTGCTCTGGCCAAGTGTAGACTCCTTTCAATGATCCATTCACAGTCCATTGATCTGATTGCATAGGGTCTATCATTAACACTGTGAATCAACTGCAATGGCTCCAATGCTTCAGGCACGTTCACCCCATCAGCAACGCAATTCCTCAATCTATTTCTAAAAAGTTAATGTGTTTCAGGTGAGACACTCTTGAAGATCCCTCTGACGAAGAATGCTCGCTTTGTAGACAGGCATACTTTCCTGCGTATAGATGTCAGACAGCGCACAATAGTTTAAACTATTTAAGCCAGCCACTTCAAATCCTTTCAGGAAGTGGCTACTCAGAGCCTTCTCTTGACTCATGGTACTTAAGAGAATGTGTGTTCCTTTTCCCAAAAGGTTGAGCTTGTTCATGAGGCCCACTGTGCAGAACACTGCTGTATTTCCTTGATCTGAGAAAGCTTAAGTAACACGGTCTTGTTACTCTTCTTAGACTTCACCTGAACTGGAATTATAGGAAGTTTACAATGCTGATCACCAGCTCCCATAAGGCCATTCAATACTAGGGAGTTGCTCACTGCTGTGTTTGATTCTTTCACAGCTGCTTTTGAATCAGCAACCTTTTCACTAGTTCCGGGCTCAGTTTCAGCTTCACTTTTCACAGTAGTAGAACAGCTGCTTCCTTGACCCTGAGAATGAATTTGTGACTTCGTTTTGCTCACACCTTTGCTTACTGCAGGTAGTGTAGTATCCCATATATTTCCATATGCCGGGTGTCTAGAAATCTTCACTTGTTTTTCGATAAACTTGACAAGGTTGATGAAGGTAGCCTTATGGTTGTATATAGTAGCTCAAGGGCAATTGACCTCCATTTGTTCGTAAGCAACTTCTTTATCACACTCAATATACTAATTGGTCTGTCCAGCTCTTGCATATACCGAACATCTCCCATTGAGTTACAATAGCCTCTAAGAAAAATCTGATGTTTTGGAGAGCTTTCATGTCTTCTGATTTTATATGCAGTCAAGAAAAAGCCCCTTCCATGTAGGCTCATGTGATTTTGTGCTTATCACCAAAATGTTCCTGTAGTAAAGCTTTGGCCTTTAGATATCTTTGCTCCAGGTTAGCACGCTAGCAACTTTTGACAAGCTCTCTAGGGTAACCTCCAGTGAACTGTTCAAGAAAATAGAGGCAGTTGCCATAATCATTCGTCTTGCCTTCAATGCTGTTCTTGAAAGCCTTCATAAATGAATAATACTGCAATGAATCGCTATCGAAGATTTTAATCTCTCTTTTAAGCAGAAATGCAATGCATTGTTGTTGCATCATGAAGCTTGCTATTTCCTTTTGTGTCCTCGTGGCCTCCAGCACTCTATTTAGACCACTATCATCTGAAAAATTAATGTCCTCAGGAGCACCTTGTGCTATTGGATATGGCATAGGTTCAGAGTGCTTCCTTGGTGCGGGCTAAGAATGAACAAATATATCCACATCACCATTGAGTATGTTGGATTTTCTCTGTGTCATGTCAACATAGGAACTCTCACCATTGCATTGTCCTGCTTAAGCATGTTTAGCACCCAGGGCATTTGAGTGCTTTCACTTTGGCCTTTTTGGATGCAATTTCCTCCTGCAACTTAAGCTGTATCATCTTTCTCCAAAGTTCTTCACGCATTTTATTTGTCAATATTTGTTGCCTTGTACATAACTCAGCTAAATTGGCCTCCATTCTAATGCATGCTGAGTAGGTATCAAAATTACTGGATGCTCTGCTAGCAATAGAAACTGCTGCATGCACATTAAATGCACTGTCTTCAGAATGTACGTCATCCTGAAAATCATTGGCTTTATACGTAGTCAAGGCATGCTCTGTGGCTTTATAAATGGCTTAATTTCCTCCAGCAACTTGGCCTTCAACACTGCCTGGTTCTTTCTTAGTCCTGACTTCAAGGTCACTGCTTCCAGTTTGACTCATGTTATTTTTCCATTGCACAAATCAGAAAAAAAATGGCATTTACTTAGATGTTGGCAATCCAAGTATTTCAGCATTTCAACAGAACTCTCAGGTAAATACCAAACCATAGAGATTACAGTCAGCAATGACCATTCCAAACTGTGTTCCAACCCCCAAAACACAAAATGAATCAACAAAATATCATTACCTGCCACACGCTGCTCCTGGCTGTGGTGCTTTAATTTCATCGACTCATCTGAATGCAAATGTTTGGTATAACTGTCAAACTGTTTAGTTGACAGAATGTAGCGGCTATTCTAACAAACAAACAGCACTGCTGGTGACCCTCATGGATTGTTATACTTGTATGATGCATCCTCTAAACACTCCGGTAATGATGTTCCACCAAGTCGTAGAAATATATTTGATTCTTTATTAGCAACTAGCAAAACATACAGACTTAAAACAATGAAACTTAAGCACAATTAAGTGTAACTAAGCAATCAACAAAAGGTATGACACCGAGCGATCCCCAGAACCAAAGTGCTTGGAACAAAGCACAAATAGGTAATTTATTCCCTTTCCTTTACTGCACCCCCACTCCTGTGACTAACTACCATAATAAACATAATCAATGCGCAACACAGAATACAATGCAGCTCGAGAACAGATGCATGGCTCCTACAGGAAGCACACATAAGAAAGGTAGTCAAAATATTTTTCCCATGGTAAGGATATTAAAAACATGAGGACATAGGTTTAAAGTGCAAGGTAGGAGATTGAGGGGGAATCTGCAAGGCAAGCTCTTGATCCAGAGTGTGATTCATATCTGTAATACACTACTAGAGGAGGTGTTGGAGTCATATGCAATATGTTTAAAGGGAATTTGGACACACTTAAATAGACAAGGCGTAGGAGGATATGGATCTAATGCAGGTAAAAAGGATGAATGTAGATACACATAAAGGTCAGCAAGAACATGGTGGATGAACAGTCTGTTCCTGTGCTGTATAACTTTGTGACACAGCTGCTGAATTATATTATTATTACTAAGTTCAGGAAGGTAAGGTACCATCATTCTCTCAATGACAATTAAGGATGTTGGCCAGCAGTTATCCAAGTGCAATTTTCAGTATATACAGGGTCATTAAGGCATCAGGTAAATGTTAAGGAGGCTACACCTTGAATAATATAAGCCTTCTGTTATTGATTACTTCAATTAGTACCCAAGAATATATTGGATTTAACTTTAATCACGTTCCCCCATTTTGGATAATATTATATTTGCATACTCCATAATATCCTGATGAAGGCTTTAATATTGGCGATAAAACCCTTGTATACTTACCCATTGACTGAAGAATTCTAAGACCACTTTCGCACTGGCATAATGATTCAACTATCATTCAAAATTAAATTACAAATTATGAAAATTTATCTTTTAAACTGGAGGGTGCCTCCAGTATTTTAAAATGACATAATACTTTAAATATGGTGATTGTTCCAAGGAATTTCACATTAAATGGTAGGGCAGAACAAGTGTAAGAATATAAGCAAAAAACGGAGTCAAATTGCTTCATCAATGATTCTGTATGAAGAGGTGAAGCCAAGATGACAAACTGTATTTGCATCCCATTGAAAATAAAGGATCTGGCAGCAATTTAGTTGGCGTAATCACATTGGGTACAGGCAAAACCTGTACAACTGATGAGATAATAGGGAAGAAGGGACATAACTTTCAGAACAAAAGATCAGCTGTTCAGAGATGGGGGCCAAGAAGCATTCCTTTAATGAAAGGATAGCATGAATATGCAACTCTCCTCCCTCCCTCCCCCCAAAAAACTGACAAGTTGTGTTAATCGCAAACATGAAAACTGAGTTTTTGTAAGGTTGTTATCAGAAAGGGCATTAAAGGGTAATAAACCAAAATGGGTGAGAGGCAAGGAAACTGATCTATTCTCTTAGGTTAGATACTGCATGGACTTAACACTCACAGATACAGTAGGTGGAGTGAGGAGTGAGCACTTCTTTCTAAGAAGAGCATGAGTTTAATCACCTTTCCTATTCTCACTGTTACCATCACGTAGGAGGTACAGAAGCCTAAAGGCACACACTCAACGATTCGGGAATAGCTTCTTCCCCTCTGCCATCTGATTCCTAATGGACATTGAACCCTTGAACACTTTTTAAGTATATATTAATTCTGTTTTTGCACAATTTTTAATCTATTCAATATACGTGTACTGTACCTCTCATGGTCTGGTCCGTGAAGCCCGCATTCTGGTTCACGGTCCGGTCCGTGGACTCAGGACTCCGCGTCTTCCAGCTGTCCCTTGTTTGAGTTAATCATAGGCACCTGATTCCCATCTTTGGGCTTGCAATATAAGTAGCCTTCGGACTGAGTGTGGACTGTGGGTTTGTCTTGTCAGTCCCCCTTGGAGTAACCTGCTGATGGAAGGCTAGTGAAACCATTTGTGATCTCTAGGCCTGGTTGGAGGACCACTGTTTCATGGAGCCTTGTTGCCACTCATTGAAGTGGTCTTTGCAGTATGGATTCAGCTGTTTCCCGGGCTAGCTGAGTGGCTGCCAGCCACTCCAAGCTAGGTAGGGATCTGGCTGTTTCCATAGCCAGCTAAGGTTGCTGGTTGAACTGAGCTCGGAGCTTCCCCGGAGCAGAGATGGAACTGTCTGTTGTTCTTTGGTGTTTGTCTCTTCTTGTCCTTGCCTCTGTGGGGTAAGCCAGGCTGTTTTGCTGTTGCATGATGGAGAGACCTGTCCCACCTTTGTGTGGAGATGAAGTTGAGTCCTGGCTTGTCTTAGGATAAGTCCCGGCTCTATGTTGATGTTTGATTCCCAGTCTGTCTCTGAGCTCCAAGAACCCCAGCCTCGACGATCCCACAGCCCAGCTCAAGACCCAAGACCCCCAGCCGGCAGCCCAGCTCAAGACCCAAGACCCCCAGCCGGCAGCCCAGCTCAAGACCCAAGACCCCCAGCCGGCAGCCCAGCTCAAGACCCAAGACCCCCAGCCGGCAGCCCAGCTCAAGACCCAAGACCCCCAGCCGGCAGCCCAGCTCAAGACCCAAGACCCCCAGCCGGCAGCCCAGCTCAAGACCCAAGACCCCCAGCCGGCAGCCAAGCTCAAGACCCAAGACCCCCAGCCAGCAGACGTCATGTCCTTGCCTGGTTCTGGGGTCCGAGCCCGAGGCAAGACCCAGGATCTGGATCCTTGTTCAGTCTCGGGCTCGGAGTCCAAGCCTTGTCTCCTAGTGAATGATACCTAGGCTTGGTCCCGCTTTCCCTAGCCCAAGTCTGCGCTCTTGTCCCTGCTCCTTGCCTGAATCCTGTCACGTCCTTACTCTAGTCAAGTCCTGATCCTTGTACTTCAGTGTCTGTGTCTTGCATTTGGGTCCGTTCCCAGCACCCCTTGTGACAGTACTGCAATTTGTCTATTTTTTTCCTCTATATTATGTGTTGCATTGAACTGCTGCTGCTAAGTTAACAAATTTCACGACACATGCTGGTGATAATAAACCTGATTCTGATTAGTGATGTTAAAAAAGACTTTCCACTTTCTTCATTTCTCTGGGTGGGGGGGGGGGAGTGGGGGTCAAGGCTGACACACTTCCATTTTGTTTCTGCCAGTTCCAAGATAGCAGACAGAGCAAATATAGGACCAGCCAATTCCACCACAGATAGGGCAGGAGGATAGTTTACACTGGGCTTCTGTGCATCCATGTCACAGGAACTACCAGTGAGTGAGACAGCCTGCCCAACAGAACTGACTGAATATGAGGAGGACAAAATGCTGCTGATGTTGGCCTAGAATAGGATACTTAGCATGCCAATGGACCTTGGGATTATGCAGAGGCAATTTGTTAATTTCTCACCAATGCTTTGGGGTGTCTGTTGTCAGTTGTCCAACTAGAGTGTTCACTTCTCACTCCACCTGCTGCATCTGTGAGTGTTAAGTCCAAGCAGTGAGTTCGACTGAAGAGAATGGATCAATTTCCTCTTAACTCACCCAGATTGGTTCACTAATCTTTAATGCTTTTTCTGATACCAAAAAAAAAGTTGACTAGGAGTCTTGTGAGAGGTTTCAGATCTTGATCTTCAAACAATCTTTTCCTCAGCGTGTGCTTCTGCACTAAAGGTAATGGGGAAATTCATCAACATCTGCCATTGCTTAATGCTGCCTGAAAGTGCTTCTTGCTTTCTCGAGTCTCTAATGCAAGGGATCATAAGAGGCTGCTTTGGGTTGTAGTCTCAGCCAGCTCCATCATGGGCACAAGACTCTCACCATTGAGGAGATCCTCAAGAAGTGGTGGCTCAAGAAGATAGCATCCATCATTAAAGACCCTGGACATGCCCTTTTCTCTTTACTACTATCTGGAAAGAGATACAGGAGCCTTAAGACCCACACTCAACAATTCAGGAACAGCTTTTCCCCCTCTACCATCAGTCCATGAACACTACCTCATTACTGCTTTTTTTTCAATTTTTATTTATTTCATAATTTATTGTAATAGAATGTCTTTGCACTGTACTGTTGCTACAAAAGAAGGAATTTCACGGAATGAGTGATAACAAACCTGATTCTGATTCTGTCTCATTGTGCTGGCTTATTGTTAGACACTGAGGCCAGAATGCTGGTAGATGTTAAGAGTAAGGACCATTCCCTCACATTTCAGTGAGTGAGTCAATGAATATAGAACTTGGCCTCCAAATGTAACCAAACTCAAGATCACCTTTGTACTGTGGCTCAACCACTGAGTTTGCAGCAACATTGGTGCAGGAGTGGAGGTTCATAGATTGAAGAGTTTCCTATTAGTTCTGTAGATTAGTTGAAAGCTTGCAAGATGCGAGTTGCAGCATTATGAAATGCAAGATTCAGGAAAATGTTGTTACAATGACTCAGCCTCGCGAGGCACCTGTCTGCACTGAGACTGAATCCACTGTGGTCCCATTGTTTTATATCATAGCTTGCACAACACTACAAAAGTAAGAAGAAATGAATTACTTTTGGTCAGATTTGAATTAGGTGTCCCGCAGTTCCTCTTGATCAATGGTGTTGAAGGATTTAATGGGTTTAAATGAGAAAGCACATATAATGGTTGGCGCTGCTTTCTTCATTTCTTTTGGAGTTTTCATACAGTGAAGGAAGATCTTGGCAGGGAGACAGCAGGAGACCTCATGGTATTTAGCTAGGTTACAGCAGGTATTAGTGCAGGTGCACGTTGCTTTAGGAAATGTTCTATTCCGCAATGTTCTGACAGCCTTTGACATCTCACCACTGTCAGCAGCCTTTGAATTGATAACGAGAGACATTTAAAAACTATTCAAATTGTTTTAAGTACATACTACTGAAAAATTTTAAATACTTTCAAATACTAAAATATTGTCAAAAACATTGAAATGATGGAAATTAATCTAAACACTGAATTGAGCCTGCTTTTTCCCAATGGTGTAAAGCTGAGGGACAGACACAAACTGCATCTGGCCTCTCTCTCCAGGTTGAAAAGTGTTGTACTGCTAGAATCAAGGATGAAACCAGTAGTGAAGTGGGAGATCAGATGTGCTGGGATCCGATTTTTCCATCACCTTCGATTTGCGCATTTAGCAGAGTGTCACAAACAGCTGGCATTTGCTTACAGAACCAATGGCTTCACTCCTGAGTCTAACTTGGTTTAAAAGCAAAACAGAATTGACAGTTAAAACACCTGTATCTGTTCCTCTGAATAAACAACAAGGGTGGTGAAGAAAAGAAACTGAAAAAGGTTAGGATTTACACAGTGCTTATGTGCTGGATCCAGGCCAAATCATCTGAAATTATAACACTGGGGAATTTAAAGTTGCTGATTAACTCCACCTCTGATTCCTCAATGAGAACTGGCTCACGGACCTCCAGTTTCTTCCATTTGAAGTCAATAATAATCTCCTTGGTCTTGCTCACATTGAGTAAAAGGGTGTTGTGGTACCACTCAGCCAGATTTTCAATCTCCCTCCTATATGTTGATTCATCCGCACCTTTGATTTGGCCATCGATAGTAGTGTCATCAGCAAACTTAAATATGGCATTAGAGCTGCACTTAGCCTCACAGTCATAAGTGAATAGAGCAGGGGGCTAAGCACACAGCCTTGTGATGCACTTGTGCTGATGGAGATTGTGGAGGAGATGTTGTTGCCAATCTGAACTGATTTGGTTCTGCAGGTGAGGAAATCAAGAATCCAGCAGCATGAGGAGGTCTCGAGGCGTATTAATTTTGAGGGGATTAGAGTACTGAATGCTGAACTGTAGTCAATGAAGAGCATCCTGATGTACGCAGCCTTGCTATGCAGATGTTCTAGGGTTGAGTGAAGAGTCACTGAAATGGCATCTGCTGTGGACCTGTTGTGACGGTAGGTAAATTGGAATGGAACCAAGTTGCCTCGTAGGCTGGAGTTTATATGTTTCATCACCAACATCTCAAAGTACTTCATCACAGTGGATGTAGGTGTTACTGGACGATAGCCATTGAGGCAGGTTACCACATTCTTCTTAGGCAATGCTTGAAGCCTGTTTGAATATGGTGGGTAACTTAGACTGCTGAAGTGAAGTGTTAAGGATATCAGTGTGGATACCAGATGACCAGCAGTGGTCTTTAGTGCTCAGCCAGGTACCCTGTCTGGAGCAGTTCATCCTCCTGATGGACACTCTCATAAGAGCCTCAGAGACTGAAATCACAGGGTCATTGGGAGCTGTAGAAGTTTCCTCCATGTGAAGATTCCTCCATGGTTTTGATGGTAAAAGTGAACATAAAAGGCATTTGGGAAAGGTTGAAGTGGTTAGGATGTTATTTCCTGGAGCCTAGGAAAATTAAGCGGATATTTGATCGATATATACAAAATTATGAGGAGCATTGATAGGGTAAAAGCATCTGGGTTTTGCCACTGAGGTTGGGTGAGACTAGAACTAGAGGTCGTAGTTAAAGATGAAAAGTGAAATATTTAAGGGGAACCTGAGAGGGAACCCCTTCGCTTAGAGGATAGTGAGAATGTGGAACGAGCCGCTAGCAGAAATGGTAGATGTGGGTTCAATTTCAATGTTTAAGAGAAATTTGGATGAGTACATGGATGGGTGTGGTATGCGAGACTATAGTCCCGGTGTAGGTTGAGGGCATTAAGCAGAACAACTGAACTCATGGACTAGATGGGCTGACGGCCGCATTGCTCTGTGATGACTCTAAGTGCTTCTTTAGGAACTAAAATTAAAAAGTCCTCTGAGATATACCGTATATTGTACTGAGGCTTTGAAGCCAGGGAGTAATGCAAGGAAGAGAATGGAGTTCTGTGTCTTCTAACTTAGCTTCTGACTTTTTATTTCCCTTCATTACTGGTAGAGATTTACCAGGATGTTGCCTGGACTTGAGGGCCTAAATTACAAGGAGAGGTTGACAATGTTGGATCTTTACAGAGGAATGAGTAGTGACCTCATAGAAGTTTATAAAATCATGAGGGATATGGATATGGTGGGCAGTCATAGTCTTTTTGTTAAGGTTGGGGAGTCCAAAATTAGAGGGCACAGATCTGTTTTGTTATTCTCTTGATGACGGCAAACTTGTATTGATTGCAATAAAATTCTCAGCACAGAACATGGATAGATTAAAGTAAATAAAAAAAGTAATGCTCACCCTGGAGCTAAAACATGAAATTTCCAAACCGCAGCTTGTCAACTATGTGCTGTACTACTAAAGCTTCACCCAGGTAATCTGTGAAAGTCTATGTTCAGACTCATTTAAATTTGTACCTTTCAAATATTGGCTCAGTCTGCATGGATTTTTGAACTGGACATCTTAGAAAGAACTTAGCAATATGATATAGATAACAAGAGAACTAAAACATGGTCTGGGGCATGGAATAAGACAGAGATATGTTATATGACAGCAATGTTTTGGAGAACTGCTGAAATGTTGTGATGGCAACACAAGGTCCCAGATGTTCCACTGAGGTCTGTTGAGAAGTGGCATTCATGACCTGCCAAAGCTCAAAGATCATGTGCTATTCCTTGGCTGATGGTAGTTATAGGAATGCATTAGGTGACAGATGATCTTTAAGCAAATATGAAGCTGTCAGTTATTGCACACTGTAGGTTCAAAGATCAAACGAATTAGCAGCAAAAAAAGCTCCAATTAGATTTCCTTTCAATTGAGATTAAACTTCTGGGAATCCTCACATTAGTTTAATAACTAAACACACATACGATTCTCAAGTGCTCTGTTAATCTACAAATCTATCCATAGCCCCAAGCTGTAATCTTTAGTTTCTGTTCAGGCATGTTTACTGATACAAAATCCCCATGATTACAGTATAAACAAAGTCAGCAAGAACACAATTATGAATTATTTATCTTTCAAAATAAAAAGAAAACATTAACAGTCTTCTGAGCATGAAAGAAATGCTACCCTTGCAAATAAATTCTACTGGTTTCTATTTTCATAACAAATCATTATTTTTCCCCTTGATTTCATACATTTTATAGTTTTGTGAAACAACTGGCACCTCAGAAGATATATTTTGAATGCTGCAGTTAGGAGGAATGGATGTGCCCACCAATGTAATTTAAAGATTTATAGCTTTCATGTTTTTACTGTCACATCATTTTAAATATGGCTTAAAAACATTTGAATAAAGTTTAAAATCCATAATAAAACATTGCAATTTTATCCTATGCCTTAAATACCCCTATCTTGAAATTCAACTTGGCTTTGCATTCACTTTTTCAATGCTATTTAGAGTATTTTTTTATGTAGAATTTGAAGCCACTTGACTTGCCTTCCACGTTGTTATCCCAAATGCTTACACTGGGTGGCAGCAACATCCATTGAATGGAGAAAGAATGATGTCTGATTACCAACCTGTCTTGATTTGAGAGTCTTGGGAGATAAGATAATACATTTTCTTTCTAAATATAGACATGAGTGCTGTAGGTTGTTTCTTTCATATAACATTCTGAAACTGAGATAGCCAATTGGATAGGACGACCTGAAATAAACTGTGTTTCAAAAGTGAACAGAAATTAAGATACCATATTTTCCCCGAACTAAAGAAAAGGCATTATAAAAATAGTGGAATGTCTGACGGGTAAAATAAGCCAATCCCTCTTGGCTCTGTAGGGGAGTACCTCATTTCTCCTCAAACAGCTGAGACTCAAAAGAAACATCCATTTTAATATCAATTTTAATAATCCTAATTGTTGCCATATGTATAAATCCCATGGCTGCCTTATTTATCAAATAACTTTGTAATTACTTAACTAGCCACAGTAGCTTTAGACTAATTTTTACACCTTTATACCATAAACTATTTTTAAAACTGTTTAATTGTTTCCTACAGTTAAAAAACTGAATTATCCAATTAAATGGAATTAGTTACATAAGGGAGAGAATGAACTGGAAGTTTATTAATAACATTTTTAATTGCCTGAAAATGTGAATTCAACTACTTTGATATCAACTATATTGGCAATCTAAATTACATTTATTTTACCGATCATGAAAAGATGTGAAAGATGTACCATTAATCTCCTCAAGGGATTATAGGGCAATCAGTTTTTGACAAAAATGGGCTTATTCTGCATGGGAGCAACATACACACTGGAGGAACTCAGGAGGTCAGGCTGTATCTATGGAAATTAAGTTCTGATCAAGGATCTTAGCTCAAAACCTTGACTGTTTATTCATTTCCATGGATGCTGCCTGATGTGCTGAGTTCCTCCAGCATTTAGTGTATGTTGTCCTAGATTTCCAGCAACTGCATAATCACCTGCCTTTAATCTGCGCTGGTCGTACAGCTTTCACGTAAATGCAGTCTGAATCCAGAGACTGGTCCTTACCAGACACCAAAGTAAAACTCTGTGACTCCCTGCAAGAAAATTCCTCAGCCTAGTTTGATCCTGAATGGAAATAGTATTGAATTTGGGGTTTACAAAGTTTCAAATTGCAACTTGGTGATGATAAAACCCACTCTTCAGATTATGTCGTGAAAGACTTCAGTTGTGGTGTAAATTTGGTCTCTTTGCTAGGCCTTGTCTGGATATCTTGGGTTTTCATTCAGCTTTGATCAACAATTCAAGTTTTACATTTAGGAATCAAGGACACTCAGAAATTCAGAACCTCCACTGAATCAATAAAAGACATACAAATTAAATGCAAATATAAAATCAAAAGCTGTTAAGTCTTTAAGAGTACTGCAATATATTTATTATTGTTGAAGTCTAGCTAACAGGAAGATTTTCTCAAATTGATGTCCTGTCTTCCCCTAAGCTCCATTCATTAACAGTTACCCACATCAAAGCCCTGCTTCCAACTCAAAAACTATGCCTTCATATTTGAAACATTTTAAGAAATTGCATTGTGTGAACTGCACTAACGTATTCCCTAGCAGTTCCCCTTGAGTTACTCCAGCAGTTTGCTTTAATTCCACCAGTTAGCTGCAGGCAGTGCACTTTGTGTCAGGTGTGGCTTGAGGAATATTGGATTTCACTGAGCATATAGGTGGGACAGGAGTATGGCACATAGTTCACCTTGTTTTTCAGATTTAAGCTTGTTGCTTCAGATCCTACTGAAAGGATGAGTACAAAATCTACGCTGACGCTGCAGGGTAGTACTGAGGGAACACAGCAGTGTTGGGAGATACTACGTTATAAATGAGATATTAATTTGGCACCTTGTCAGGTGAATGTACAACAGCCGCTGGCACTGTTCAGAACAGATCAGGGGAAGCTTTTTCGGCCAGTATGTAAACTTCAGCAAATATCTAAAACTAATTATCTGGTCTTTTATATCATTGCTGTTTGTGAAAATCTGATGTGTGGAACCTGAATGTCGCATGCCCTTCATTCTTCATTACAACACAGCCTATACCTCGATGGTTAGATATGAAGTGTATAGGGATGATTCAAGTTTGTGAAAGCTGCTATCCAAAAGTTGTGCATCTGTATTGCCTCAGAAGCAACTGATATGAAAAGTCAGATACTGTATGAAGCCAAAATCAAAATACTTTAAAAAGTGCAATTAACTGGCACTCAAGAAGATATTTGCATCATTTGTATTTGGTTCAATCCTCTCCAAATGTATTGAAGCTACTTTAAAAATCCCCAACAGAAATAAAGTCATGACATGACAGTTCCTAATTTTATTTCTTTCACCTCAGACATAATACGCATCTTTAAATCCATCAAGAGATTTTTGCTTTTCTAATTTCCCTTAACCTCACTTACAAAAGTTGCTTCAGGGTGCCTTTGTGCACAGTCTGTAAATCTAGACTATGTTCTAATACATCAGAATACAGTCAAATTATACTTGGAGTGGGCAGAAAAGACAGAAATAGTTCTGTTATTGTTCAGTGTGCAGATTTGTATTTTCCACATTTTGCATTTCTGATTGGCTTTCTTCTCAACCAAAAATACTCAGATCACATCACACAAATTTGCTGTGCCTATTACAGAGTGAAAATACCAATTAAATACCTCAGATTTGAAATGATTCTGCTCATGTTACATATATATTCACACAAGACAACTTCAACCCTTCCTTAGCATGCAGCCTTTGGCAGGAACTTCAAAATATGAGTATAATATGAGTAAGAGATTACTCAGTCTGTATAGAACTTTAGTTACAACTACTTAGTTTTCTATCATTAAAAAACATAACTTTTACCTGGAGTAGAATGAAGAACATTTTCAGTGGGGCCACTTCAAAAGCTAATTTTAAGGGAAAAAATTAAGATTGAAACAGGACATCCTTGAATTGGAATGGCCGCTTCATCTCATTGTTCCCTTACTCAGGAGGCAGCCCACTTTCGTCTTCCTCCACAGTTTGCAGCACAGTGAAAAAAACACACCACTTTCTCTGTGCTGTGTCAGGTTTAATCCAGGGTTGTCTTTCCATAAAATGTGCAGAATGACTACTTAAAATAGGCTGAGTACGGTTAAAATGCATATAAGCAATTTACGATTGCTTTGCATTGTCAGAAGTCTCACATGCTTCAAGGCTCCTCTTATTTCATTTCCAAATAAGCTCACGTGAAAACTGAGCCCTGATCCAAAAACTACAATTAGGTTACAATGTTAGTATTTTCAACATCTTTGCAGTAAGTAATTACATTTACATATAAATCTTGAGCCTATTTATTAACCATCAGCTGGAAACAATAAAGTTTAAAGATACCAATAAAAATGAACAGAAGTCAATTTTATAATATACTAAAGCTGTGTAATCTTGGACTTCCCCTTTTCTGAGCAAGTGGTCAGTCTCACAAGATGCAAAAATTTGCAATGGTATTGTGCAAAGAACAACTCCATTCAAGCTCAAATGTCCTCTAATGAAGGTGATTTATGATACATTTTTGATTTTTGTTTCTACAGATTTATGAGACTTCTAGGAAGTAGCAAGATACTTGAACAAAAGGATGAAATAAAAAATGGCTCTTCAGTTAAAAAACAGCTGGTGAGTAAGGTTAGGACAACATCTGATCTTGAACATGGCTTCATTTATAGGAATGTGCAAGCCTTCTTCATGGAGTGGTTTGAAAGGATATGAATATTACCTCCAATCAGAAGAAATGTTTTCTTTTTAAACATCATCTGTTTCCTTGGATGCTTTAAAATTCCCTACATTGTGGTACTACAGTAGTTGTTATGACTAGAAGGCTAAGTAATCCTGAATACACAATTGGTTACTAATGTGGTGTGGACGTAGCATATTCAATGTGTGGCCAAACTGAGTCTAAGTACCTTACAATTTAATCAACCCACATTTTTTCTCAACAGTAGAAGCTTAAGACACAGAGTACTGACACTGATTTTCAGAAATATTTCATGCAATCTGTATCAACATTTAGCTATTAACTGAGTAAATCGTTTGGATGGCCTTATTAAGTCTACTTTGTTAAATGTAACTGTGTAAGTACACTTAAGAAAATGATTGGTCACAGAATCAGACCAGAGAATAATAAATCTTGCATTGGTCAATGATGCTGTCAATAATGAATCTAACATTCTGACATTAAGCAGGGAATAACAACTACTGTAATAAACTTAAACGTAAACAGAAATGTCCTAAGAACTCATGTTAGCTGGTTTTCCTTTCCGCATAGGCTGCTTGACTGGCTATGTTCTTCCAGCATTGCTGTTCCTGTTTTGCATTCCAGTACGTGCAGTTTTATTTGTTTTCAGTTAATAAACTGACATCACTAAACATACACTTCAATAATGGCAAGCATTGGCATGATTAAAAAAGTAGATATGAGAAATGGTTTTCTGTAAGAGTGAAAACAATACTGCAATGGTGAAAGAGGGCAGTGCCATAGAAAAGAATTAACCACCAAGATTAACCAGCTTCAAGTCCCACAATGCCTTAGGAGGTACTTGTTTTAAATGCAATCCTGTGGAAGAAAAAGCCTATAAAGAAGGCATATCCTCTGAATAAGCAAAGTTTGAAACTCAGCACAGATAAACAATATTTTTCATCAATATTCAGTGTCTTATTAACTATTTTGAAAGACACTAAGAATTGTTCAGAATATCTTGTATAGTAGACTAGATAGAAGTAGCAAGTTTCCTTTTCCAAAGCACATTGATGAACCAGTATGGTTTTTGACAAGATAGCAGCTTTCATGTACATATATTTCAGTGTTAGTTTACAAATTACCAGTTATTGCATTCAACTGAACATAGCTCTGGGTTGTTGTGTCATAACTTCAGAAATACTGAGCCACAGTTAATGATGACAGTGAATGCCAGCTATTTTCTTATTGTTTTAAAGAACAATCTTATGGGTATTTCACGCTCAAAGGAAGAACATCAATAATTCATTGTTATCAGAGATGTGTTCAGTTACCTCAGAATCAGGTTGTTCAACCTGTGCAGTAACTTGTACAAATTTATTGCACAACATATAAAGCTAGTGAAAATGAATCTTTTCCTTAACAGGCTCTAAAGTGTATTTCATAACACTTTCAAGTCCCAGATCAAAATGACTCACCAGGGAGATTGAGCTTTAATTGGTAAGTACCTTTCTATTTTATACAAATATTGAATTAAGTCAATAACAAAGGTCATTATTTGCAACAATACTCTGTTTGTGTGGTGCTAGGCTCAATATTTCAGATATTAATCTCAGATGACTCAGAAAATTCATCCAATAGCTCGAAGGTGGACAGACAATAGGGCAGTCATGATCAGCCACAGTATGGGGCTAAGGAACTGACCTTGACAAGGATGATGGGGGAACTAGAGTTTATGATCATGGAAAGTGAGCCTGAATCTCCATTTACAATGGCTAAGAGGCAAACACAAGAGAAAGATGTTTAACATCAATAAAGCTCATTACAGGGATTGGCGCATTCTGTCAAAGCTCGCAGATGAGGGATGGCATGGTGTGCAATGGCTTAGAAAAATTAGTAGTTTGTCAAACATATTACAAGGGGAAAAGTGAACAAGGTTGTTGAGAGTTTGGATGCGGGAATTGTTGCAGTTGGGAATCAAGAATTAATTGCATTGCTCTTGTAATTTGATTTTCAATTTGGTAGTTCAATAAAATTTCTCTGAAAATGAGAAAAGATTTAAAAGTTGCTATAAAATAAAAATTACTTTCTATCTTTGTCCATCATGACTTTAATAAAAGAAAACACCTACTATGATAGTTTATGCACAGTTTCCAAAAGAGATTGATTTTCACTTGACTGACTTTATAGACCAAATTCAAATACAGAGCCAGTAATATGCAACATCTTTTCTCATCTCTTCTATATTTATCAGTTGCCAATAAATATAATAGCAAAGTTGGCCGTGAACAAGAAGCCCTTTGTGACTATTTAGACGGGCGTTGATCGCAGTACAATTGGAATTATCTTGGAACTGTTACTGTAAACACAGGTGGAGATCTGCTTTTGTTTCCCATTACGTAGAGGGAGGAAATGGATTTACAGTAGCTCATAACCTAGTGTTCTCCACCCTGCCTTTTGTCCTTAGCTGGTCAGCCAACAAATGACACGCAGAATTTTTTGGCCAGACAGATCTGTTACAGGCACCAAAATCAGAGGCGGAACTCTCGAGCTCAGTAGTTCTTCCAGGAATCGTGCCAAATCTAAAAATAAAAATGTTGAAAACATACTGTTTAATAACTAATTGCATTTATTCATAAAGTGCTACAAATTAATTTCAAATATTGTAAAATAGAGAATATCCACAGTTAAAAAAAATTGTGCTTCCTGAAAATACTGATTCCATTAACTTTCAAACAGGGTGAGAGAGAACTTAATCAAAGAAAAGAGCTCTTTGTTTCAGCTGCCTCTAAAAAGAAAACGTATTCAGTCTGGAAAGCTACACGGCACATTGTTTGCAGCATATGGCAAGCTGGGTTTCACAAACCTCACATCAAACATCTGAAGTACCTAAGGACTATCCCTTGGAGTATAAGTTCCATACATGGCTTGTGCTGTGAAGAGGGGTCCCTGTGGGGATTGGATTCCTGGTATTAGGGTAAGAAGTGATGTCCCTAAAGATGTGCCCTATGGTCAGTGGAGCACTTAACCCATTGACCAGGCCCTATATGATTATTCACAAGTTATTGATGCCTCTTGGTCCCTAGCAGATTGTGGAATGTTCACATCTCCTTACTGTCAAAGCATATGGCCACTAATTGGATGCATTAGAAAGACAATAGCTTTGGCTTCATTGATGCCAAACTAAAAATCTATGGTGAATGACCCAAGACTGATTGTTTTTAATGCATGGTTTGCCTTCTAGCAAGCGATTATTAATTAGTTCCTACTTTTCTGAAAATTCGATTAAAAGCAAATAGCCACAGTCTTTCACCAGGATTTTTTAAAATATAAACCACAAACATAGAATAAAAGTGCAAAATTATTACATATAAACTGCATAATTCCTTAAATAGTGAAATCTAAAAGCAGAAAAAGAATTTTGTTGTTGCTCTATTTGCAAAGCAATGACTGCCCTGTAAGAAGAGCTGTGGGTAACAGTTTTAATATTGTGTTTTCCCTCCGGAATTATCAGATTTTTTATAATGTAATTTTATAATTAACATATTGTTAAAATATAATTATTTACTATGGATATTTAAAAATTGCATATATTCAACATTCTCATCTTCCACAAAAAATTAAGCATAAGAAAACTAAACCAAAACAATGAATAATTATTAATAGCTGGCTTCCTTCAGAGATGATTGAATCTTGGTGAATTTTCAATAGCACAAAATTAATTGTATCATGTATTTTTACTACACTACTATTACAGCCTAACATTGAGCTCTCTTCTGAAGGTTTTTGTGACTTGAACTGATATGTTTATGATTTACTCACTGTGCTCACTGCACTAAACACAACATTGAATATGGTTCAGATGCAAACTAATTTCATGGTAAGTTTTGCAGAAGACGTTCAGTTCCCAGGAAACAGGCTCTTGCCAAGAGTAATTGAGGATCATCCTTAGTTTGAAACCTTTTGCCTGAGCAAAAATACATTAATTGTGGTGAATGCTGGTGGCTAAGAGAAATAATAAGACCCAGGATAAGGAATGCGAGATTTGGAATGTCAGTGTTTTCTGGGTCCTGCATCCCACGAATATTTACTAGAATTATAATGTTGCAAAAATTAAAGCTAGAATCTAAATACTGAGCCTTTAACAGTCACGAAGTGAAATTTTGTCAGAATTTCCTGCTGTAGCAGCCTGCTTTGGCATAACTTTACATATATTCACTATTTATCTTGTGCTGCACCCTTAGCAATTATGGTAGTCTTTTCTTTACTGTTTACTTGGGAAAGGCAAGCTTTGTTTAGTTGATTTCAACACCAAAAACAGAGCAAGACCAGCTGATTCATAACCCCGAGATGGTGGTATTTAAAGTAATTGGATAAACCAGTTAGTCATAGTCCAAAAAAGCAGTTCCTCTTTCATATTTGGTGACATGTTCTATTATTTGTCATTGCACAGCTGGTATCAATGTACATTCGGTAAGAAGATACGGCATGGAAGCCTTCATTTCCTCGTCATGTTACTTCTGGCCAGGGGGCACATTTGGAATTTTGCCTTCTACTGTGGATTTGCAGCTAATTAATTAACTAAAACTAGCAGATTAATACAAATCTTTTGGGGCATGAATGCTTAAATTATTAAACTTTCAATTATGCACTTGTCTCCATGGGGTATTTAAAAAATTATATTATAAATGTAATTAAGTTTTGCTTCTTGGCAGCAATGATTTATGCAGGTTATTTTAAAAAGGTCATTTTTTTGTTTTTATTCCATAACAGCTTCTAATATATTATTGGCGATGCTAGTGTTCTGTGCCACACTGATGGAGCCACGCATTTAAGAAATATCGTATCAATGGGCATTTAATCAAATCGTGTGGTTCATAATGTTATGCTACAACAGAAAATAAAATATAAATAGCACAAACTTAATACAGATAAAAGTCAATGCAGTACTGTGATGCCAAAGGAGATAAAAATCCCAAATGCAGTATAAAGTAATGCACAGTGGCTACCAATATATCAGTGGAGAAGCTCAAGTGGTCTTAGAGAGCACAGGACACATGGGTGAAAATAGCCTTTCCTGTGGTGTGATTTCTATGTAATTCCAAGTAATTTCACATTTGAATCTCCTGAAATCCAATTCTTGTCTATGCATGGATGAATATATCAATTACTGCTAAATCATCAATTTACTTGGCCACATCCACATCTAAGATGAAGGTGACTGTGGAAATGGAGATTGGTGCGCTTCCATCACAGTTGAACATCATAGCCTTCATATAAAACTAACTTCATTGTGCTGAGAAAATCACAAGTGCCACCCCATTCTTTGCTGGATCAACCTCAACTAATCTTCAAAAACAAAAATGCTCCTTTGAACCACCTCACAGCAAATAAAGATGATGAAAGGCTGCAAATGACTTCATTTGTTCAAGGTGTGGAAAAGGAAATTGATCAGCGTAGGTCTGTACTGCATACTCTGAAAGCAGTTATAATTTTAATATGACTTAATAGCACTGAATAATTGACTTAATATTTCTGGTGGAAATAATGTAGGCAACTGAAAATTGAAATTCAATTTATATTCCATTATGAATCTGGAAACAATAAAGTGAATCGGTACAATGCAGAATGGCTGGTCTGATGGCTTCACTGAATAATATTAAATAGGAAGACTACACATGAATAACACACACAAAATGCTGGATGAACTTAGCAGGGCAGGCAGCATATATGGCGGGAAATACAGTTGATGTTTTGGGTCGAGACCCTTCCTCAGGAATGGAAGTAAAGAGGGCTGAGACTATACTAAAAGGGTGAGGGGTGGACAACTAGCGGGTGATAGGTAAGTTCAAGTGAGAGGGGGAAGATAGGCAGATAGGAGATGGGGGGTGCAAGAGAACAATGTGAGTAACTGGGAGCTGATAGATGGTAGAGACAAAGGGCTGAGAAAGAAGGAATCTGAAAGGAGAATAAAGGGAAGGAGGTGAACAATTGATCATACATGATTGCATTTTTTCTGGAGTTTGCAATCATCTAGTGAGATTTTAAATCCCATCTTGTAATGGATGTTGAACAGTAATGGTCCCAGACAGCAGAAGAGAAAATCAGAAAGCTGCAAGTTTAATCATGGTCACAGTTTCTCATCATCGTCAGTGTGTGTGAACTGCTCATGTACAAGCCTTCAACTGCCAGAACCAGGTTCATCAAACCTTGGGGCAATATACAGCAAAACTGCAAACTCAGCACAGTCGTGCAGAAATTGCAGAAACCCAAGGGTCATAATCCTTCATTACTTAATGGAGAAGTACTTCAAGATCTAGGGAAGTTTCCATCTTCAATTGCCTCACTTGTATTGAAAGCTTTTCATTCAAATCATATAACCATATAACAATTACAGCACGGAAACAGGCCACCTTGGCCCTTCTAGTCCGTGCCAAACGCTTAATCTCACCTAGTCCCACCAACCTGCACTCAGCCCACAATCCTCCATTCCTTTCTTGTCCATATACCTATCCAATTTTTCTTTAAGTGACAATATCAAACCTGCCTTTACCACTTCTACTGGAAGCTCATTCCACACAGCCACCACTCTCTGAGTAAAGAAGTTCCCCCTCATGTTACCCCTAAACTTTTGCCCCCTAACTCTCAACTCGTGTCCTCTTGTTTGAATCTCCCCTACTCTCCATGGAAAAAGCCTATCCATGTCAACTCTATCCCCCTCATAATTTTAAATACCTCTATCAAGTCCCCCCTCAACCTTCTATGCTCCAAAGAATAAAGACCTAACCTGTTCAACCTTTCTCTGTAACTCAGGTGCTGAAACCCAGGTAACATTCTAGTAAATCTTCTCTGTACTCTCTCTATTTTGTTGACATCTTTCCTATAATTCGGTGACCAGAACTGTACATAATACTCCAAATTTGGCCTTACCAATGCCTTGTACAATTTTAACATTACATCCCAACTCCTATACTCAATGCTCTGATTTATAAAGGCCAGCATACCAAAAGCTTTCTTCACCACCCTATCCACATGAGATTCCACCTTCAGGGAACTATGCATTATTCCTAGATCACTCTGTTCTACTGCATTCTTCAATGCCCTACCACTTACCATGTATGTCCTATTTTGATTAGTCCTACCAAAATATAGCACCTCACACTTATCAGCATTAAACTCCATCTGCCATCTTTCAGCCCACTCTTCTAACTGGCCCAAATCTCTCTGCAAGCTTTGAAACCTGCTTCATTATCCACAACGCCACCTATCATCTGTGTACTTACTAATTCAATTTACCACCCCATCATCCAGAACATTAATGTATATGACAAACAACATTGGACCCAGTACAGATCCCTGAGGCACACCACTAGTCACCGGCCTCCAACCTGACAAACAGTTATCCACCACTACTCACTGGCATCTCCCATCCAGCCACTGTTGAATCCATTTTACTACTTCAATATTAATACCTAACAATTGAACCTTCCTAACTAACCTTCCATGTGGAACCTTGTCAAAGGCCTTACTGAAGCCCATATAGACAACATGCACCGCTTTACCCTCATCAACTTTCCTAGTAACTTCTTCAAAAAATTCAGTAAAATTTGTCAAATATGACCTTCCATGCACAGATCCATGTTGACTGTTCCTAATCAGACCCTGTCTGTCCAGATAATTATATATACCATCTCTAAGAATACTTTACATTAATTTACCCACCACTGACGTTAAATTTACAGGCCGATAATTGCTAGGTTTACTCTCAGAACCCTTTTCAAACAGTGGAACAACATGAGCAATATACCAATCCCCTGGCACCATCCCGGTTTCTAATGACATTTGAAATATTTCTGTCATAGCCCCTGCTACTTCTACACTAGGTTCCCTCAAGGTCCAAGGGAATATCCCGTAAGGACCCAGAGACTTATCCACTTTTATATTCCTTAAAAGTGATAGTACTTCCTCTTCCTTAATCATCATCGCTTCCATAACTTCCCTACTTGTTTTCCTTACATAACACAAGTCACTACCCTTCTCCTTAGTGAATACTGAAGAAAAGAAATTGTTCAAAATCTCCCCCATCTCTTTTGGCTTCATATATAGCTGTCCACTCTGATTCTCTAAGGGACTAATTTTATCCCTCACTATCCTTTTGCTATTAATATAACTGTAGAAACCCTTTGGATTTATTTTCACCTTACTTGCCAAAGCAACCTCGCATCTTCTTTTAGTTTTTCTAATTTCTTTCTTAAGATTCTTTTTACATTCTTTATATTCCTCGAGCACCTCATTTACTCCAAGCTGCCTATATTTATTGTCGATCCCTCTCTTTTTCCGAACCAAGTTTCCAATATCCCTTGAAAACCATGGCTCTCTCAAACTTTTAACCTTTCCTTTCAACTTAACAGGAACATAAAGATCCTGTACCCTCAAAATTTCACCTTTAAAAAACCTCCACTTCTCTATTACATACTTCCCATAAAACAAATGTCCCAATCCACTCCTTCTAAATCCTTTCGTATCTCCTCAAAGTTAGCCTTTCTCCAATCAAAAATTTCAACTCTGGGTCCAGACCTATCCTTCTCCATAATTATATTGAAACTAATGGCATTGTGATCATTGGACCCGAAGTGCTCCCCAACACATACCTCCATCACCTGACCTATCTCATTTCCTAACAGGAGATCCAACACTGCACCTTCTCTAGTTGGTACCTCTATGTATTGCTGCAAAAAACTATCCTGCACACATTTTACAAACTCCAAACCATCCAGCCCTTTAATAGTATGGGCCTCCCAGTCTATGTGTGGAAAATTAAAATCTCCCATAATCACAACTTTGCGCTTACTACAAATATCTGCTATCTCCTTACAAATTTGCTCCTCCGATTCTCCCTCTCCATTAGGTGGTCTATAATACACCCCTATAGGTGTTACTACACCTTTCCCATTCCTGAATTCCACCCAAATAGCCTCCCTAGATGAGCCCTCTAATCTATCCTGCCAGAGCACCGCTGTAATATTTTCTCTGACAAGCAATGCAACACCTCCCCTCTTGACCACACCTGAAGCAACAAAATCCAGGAATATTTAGTTGCCAGTTACACCCCTCCTGCAACCATGTTTCATCATATTTCCAGGTATCAATCCATGCTCTAAGCTCATCCATCTTTCTTACAATGCTCCTACTCAGAGTCAGAGGTGCACCAAGTCATGGTTACACAGAAGGACATGAACTGGCCTTTTCTCTTCCAGGGATAAAACTAAACATACAATAGCCTAGCATGATTGCTGAAGTTTTCCCAAGACCAAATAATTTCTATCGAAGTGTTAATTGTTATGTAGACAAATCTGGCAATCAAAATGCAAACAAGACCTGATGATCTGTTGACTTTTGTAAGGCTGAAGAAATGGGGAATACTGTGGGATCTTGCACCTCACTTCTGCATTGAGTTAATATCTTGTCTCAAAGCTGATACCCTTGCTGATGCAGTACTAAAATATCAGTTTAGAATATTGCTCAAAATTAGAAGTGGGTCTGGAACACATAACAACCAGACTTAAACAAAATGACCACAATTCTGTCACAAAGACAGCAAGCTTAAATCTTTTGCCTTTCAACTTATAAGCTCTAACAATACATTTAGATGTTCACCCTTCTGTTTTCAGTTTTTGGACAGCAGGTTCTGCCATCTACACATGAGATCTATAGGTCATCTGGACCCAATTTTTCTTCATTATCCCGTAACCATACTTGTCCCTGTATTGCTTTTTAATCTGCTTTTCCCTGTATTTTTATTTTACTACTGATTTCCAGTACCGGTAATATCTGGTTATTTTTAAGCAAAATATTAATATCTCTTAGTTTACAATTACCTTTGCCAAAATAGCAGTTTAAAATTTCAGATTAACAGAACATCCAAAACACTATTTTATTACAATATGAATAATTATTCATTTTTTCACGATAATCCATTTGCCAACTTAACTAATACAGGAGACTGTATATGCTAAAATCTGCAGAATACTGGAGGAAGTTTAGTGGGTCAGACAGCATCTATGGAGGTAGAGAGATGACAAGATTTCCAGTTTGAGAACTTGCATCAGGAAAAGTACATCACCTTTTAGCTTCTGTCTCTACCTCCACCCTCCCCTTCTGTCTCTGTCTGTACCTCCACCCTCCCCTTCTGTCTCTGTCTCTACCTCCACCCTCCCCTTCTGTCTCTGTCTCTACCTCCACCTTCCGCTTCTGTCTCTGTCTCTACCTCCACCCTCCCCTTCTGTCTGTCTGTACCTCCACCCTCCCCTTCTGTCTGTCTGACTGTACCTCCACCCTCTGCTTCTTTCTGTACCTCCACCTTCCCCTTCTGTTTCTGTCTCTACCTCCGCCCTCCCCTTCTGTCTCTGTCTCTACCTTCACCCTCCCCTTCTGTCTCTGTCTCTACCTCTACCTCCACCCTCCCCTTCTCCCCACCAGCATGCTGCCAAATGCCCGCCATACCCACTCCTCACCTGGTTCTACCTATCAGCTCTCAGCTCCTGCCTTAACTGTTTGTACTAGTTATCTCCTGAAGACCAAAAGAGTGAGCCATAAAAATGGAATCATCACTGAGAAATCCATAAGGGAACTTAGGAGGAAAGTCTTTCTCCAAGGAAAGGCAACAATGTAGAAGTTACTGTGATAAAGTAACTGAGATAAATAGCTTAGATACATTTTGGAAGAAGGTAGATACACCTCTGAGAGAGAAACGAATAGGGCAGCAGATCTCATTAGATCAAAGGGGTTATGTGGAGGCTTGTTTGCAGCTCAACACTAGCATAGTTAAATCCGGCCAAGTGGTCTTTCCTGTGATGTGAGTTCTATGTAATTGCAAGTAATTCCATGTTTGAATCTCTGAAATCATCCAATCTTTGTTCCTAGGTCAGTGCTATCTACATTCTTTGTCACAGATTACACATGACAATGGGGTACTGTGGTTCATTCCTTTCGACATTTCTGCAACCTTCAGGCAATTTACTACTTAATCTAAAACCTCATTTTCACTGCTGAAAATCAGTGGAACTGCTTTTTTGTAAAAAAAACAGTTTCACTCTTACCTATGGCAAGCACACCTGCCATGTCTGTTCTTGCTCTATTAATGTCCTTGGCCCACTCCTTTTCTTCCTGGGGATATCACCAGCAGTAAAAGAGTCAGCTTCCTCATGGATATTTATATTGAGTTCTACTTATTAGTCACTCTGATATTGAAAATCCCTTCCAACAATTTGACATTTGCCGACATGATTAATCAGGTTCTACACTGTCATTGTGCAACCCACGTAATACTCTGCTCATAACCAGCAGCCAAACAGAGGTGCAGTGTAGAAACAGACGCTGGCTCAATGGAATGGCACTGACCATCAATGACCCATTTACTCTAATCCCACTTTACAGGAAAAGTGGTTTTCTTTCCTCACTGGTGAAACAGAATAATCTTTCAGTTCTTTTGAAGTGATTTAAACATAGATGAAAGATTAGGTACTGTTTCACAATTCTGTTTCTTATTCAGTATTATCTAAAGTAATCATTGCAGATTCCTTTCCTCACTGTTAACTAAAAATTCAAATGGTTCATGCAAAATAAGACAATGAGGCATTCTACAAAGACAACTTTGTAGGTAAAATTCTTATATTTTTCATGTCAGTTTTGTTTATTTATGAAATAGTGTCATCTGTTGAAGGCTGTGAAGCACTAAGTATTCAAAAGAAAGAGACAGTTCTGGAGACAGCTTACCTACTGATGTCTATTATAAACTCTCACAGCTACCTAGACTACACCTCTTCCCACCTTACTTGTAGAAACGTCATCTCCTTCTCTTAGTTTCTCCGTCTCCGCCGCATCTGCTCTCAGGATGAGGCTTTTCAATCCGGAACGAAGAAGATGTGCTCTTTTCAAAGAAAGGGGTTTCCCTTCCTCCAGCATCAGCATTAGCCTCAACTGCATTTCTTCCATTTCATGCACATCTCCTGATCCTCTCGCCACCTACCAGGGAATGGGTTCCTCTTGTCCTCACCTACCACCCCACCAGCCTCTGCGTCCAGCACATAATTCTCCGTAACCTCTGCCATTTTCAATGGATCCCACCACCAAGCACATCTTTCCCTCTCCCTCACTTTCTGCTTTCCACAGGAATCGCTCCTTATGCAACTCCCTTGACCATTCGTCTCTCCCCACTGATCTCCCTCCTGGCACTTATCCTTGCAAGTGGAACAAGTTCTTCACCTGACCTTATACCTCCTCCCTCACTACCATCCAGGGCTCTAAACAGTTCTTCCAGGTGAGGTGACACTTCACCTCTGACAACACACGTAAAAGTTGCTGGTGAACGCAGCAGGCCAGGCAGCATCTCTAGGAAGAGGTGCAGTTGACGTTTCAGGCCGAGACCCTTCGTCAGGACTAACTGAAGGAAGAGTGAGTAAGGGATTTGAAAGTTGGAGGGGGAGGGGAAGATCCAAAATGATAGGAGAAGACAGGAGGGGAAGGGATGGAGCCAAGAGCTGGACAGGTGATAAGCAAAAGGGATACGAGAGGATCATGGGACAGGAGGTCTGGGAAGAAAGACAAGGGGGGGCGGGGGGACCCAGAGGATGGGCAAGGGGTATATTCAGAGGGACAGAGGGAGAGAAAGGAGAGTGAGAGAAAGAATGTGTGTATAAAAATAAGTAACAGATGGGGTACGAGGGGCAGGTGGGGCATCAGCGGAAGTTAGAGAAGTCGATGTTCATGCCATCAGGTTGGAGGCTACCCAGATGGAATATAAGGTGTTGTTCCTCCAACCTGAGTGTGGTTTCATCTTTACAGTAGAGGAGGCCGTGGATAGACATGTCAGAATGAGAATGGGATGTGGAACTAAAATGACCGCTTTGCTGAACACCTACCCTCTGTCTGCCAAAGAAAGCAGGATCTCCCAGTGGCCACACATTTTAATTCCACGTCCCATTCCCATTCTGATATGTCTATCCACGGCCTCCTCTTACTGTCAAGAAGAAGCCACATTCAGGTTGGAGGAACAACACCTTATATTCTGTCTGGGTAGCCTCCAACGTGATGGCATGAACACTAACTTGCATTAATGCCCCACCTCCCCTTTGTACCCCATCCCATATTTATTTATTTATTTATTATTTTTCCCTCCCGTTTTTTTCTCTCTCTTTTTTCTCCCTCTGTCCCTCTCACTATAACTCATTGGGCTCCCCTCCCCCTTTCTTTCTCCCTAGGCCTCCCATCCCATGATCCTCTCCCTTCTCCAGCCTCGTATCCCTTTTGTCAATCAACTTTCCAGCTCTTAGCTCCATCCCTCCCCCTCCTGTCTTCTCCTATCATTTTGGATCTCCCCCTCCCACTTTCAAATCTCTATCTCTTCTTTCAATTAGTCCTGACGAAGGGTCACATCCCGAAACATCGACTGTACCTCTTCCTATAGATGCTACCTGGCCTGCTGCGTTCACCAGCATTTTTTGTGTGTGTTTCTTATGGGCAAGTCTTCTTTGCTCCCCACGAAAATGATGGAGAATTGGATTGCAACATCAATTTTTGTCTGCTTCATAAATGTGAGCTACGTAGTCAACTGCTCCCAACTGAATAAATCTGTGGAAAAATATGCCCAACATTGCTTTTGTTGATGCTATGAACCCCATACAAATAATAATTTTAATAAATAAATTTATATGTCACCATACAAAAGTTTGATAGACTGCTCAGTGGTGTCTTGCATAATTTGCCAGAAGATTATCTATTGAATCATGCCAGTTGGAAAGGATCAGATAGTCAGTTTAAAACAGCAACATTAGTAAGAAGATTAACAACATTTTAGACAAGTACGTACAGGCATGTATTCTAATGAGTTTCATTTCTGAACATATTGGCCAAGAATTTCCGAGCTGTATGAGCAGCTTGTCTTTGTCAATCCCCTACCCATTCAATCTACACTTAGCTGAAGTAGATATCCTGGTGGCAGCTCCACAATTGGAGCCCCCTGTACAACAATAGACCTTCAGGCCAGAAATAATATCACATAATGGGGTTTGAACAAGCAATGTTAGAATGGCTCTCAAGCCTAATCAGCTGTTCCAGCTGTTAATCCACACATGCTTAAGAGAGTGTCTGCTATTCAAAAATATTCAAAATTCATCACACTGTTTAAAAAATAATTTAACACCACTTAATAATAAATATCTGCAATTTAGCTCAATTAATGCAAATATGTAAATACACTGAAACCCTCACAGATGTCCTTCTCCAGTGAAACGAAGAGAGTCACTGAACCTGTCCCGGGACCAAACTGACACTGGTTCAATGGGCAGATGTTCCAGAACATGAGGCTGATACTCCCTGTAGAGTCAAACATTCTGTCAAAGTTAAGCTGTTTAAGACTTCAATGATTGTAAATTATTTTACAAACATCTCAACCTCTTTATGGCTAATGTCATAAGAGATCAGGAGATCCATGAAGAGCTGCTGGCGCACTACACAAAGTTCTGTGCTTATATACTTCACAGATCGAGCACTAGCATATTATTTTTCATGTTATACAGTGTTACAGTGCGTCCAATCAATAAATGCTCTGTTTCATAAGTAAGCCCAATGGCTTTAATCAAGGTTATGGAAGCACATTGCATACGAATTCCAGTTTAGTACAAGGCACTGTAATAGTGGAATTAGCCAGTTAGGAGGATCACACAGATTTTAAAACACAACAGTAAAGATAAAGAAAATCACAAATGAAATTTTTTTAGAATGATTAATTATGATCTGAAGCATCAAAGGTAAGCAAGCACAGTAAATATGAAACCAAAAAATCAAAATAATTCAGGGGCAATTTTGATACCTTTGAAATGCAATAACAATATTTTTGCATGTACAGTATTGCTTTAATTGAAAGAAAAAAAGCGACAGCAGTCACTGCTTTTACATTTTGACACATCATGTGATAAGCAATCTCCTAATGCCAAGGATCTAATTTCATCCCTGCTGTGGTTAATGATCCCTTGGTGGGAAACTCAATGGCACTGGGAAAAAAAAAGGGCAGCTTGTCCCATTTGATCTGGTAGAAACCACAGTGGAAATTAACGCTCATCACTATGATTATAGTGTGACAAGTCTGCACGAAATGCTGGGCTCAGTGCTAATTCAATCATTGCTGGAGTACGCCGCTAGAACGTTCAACTACAGCTGTGAAAAAGGTGGTGTTGTGTGGCTGCAAATGGTGCTAGATGTCATTCCAGAACTCAGAAAATTCTGCCGCAGGAGAAAACCATGTGGAGAAGCAGAGTGATCTACTTACAGCGAAACAGAAAGCCATCAACATTGTGCTCTACGACAGGAATTCTGCAGATGCTGGAAATTCAAGCAACACACATCTAAAGTTGTGCTCTGTGTGTTTGAATCCACATGCATGGGATGCTGCAGCAAGCAAATCTTTCATTGTACCCATACCATACAAAACTTGTGCATTTGATAAAAAGAATTCACTTGACTTGAAATGCCCATTGTTAAGAGGTTTTTGGGACGAAGTTAACAAAGAAAGATTCTCATCCTAGTAGTGTATCTAGTATAAACTTAATGTTGGACTTCACACTAGAGCAGGAATTTACTGCAATTTGGCAGCTCTCAGCAATGTTGCGGCCATAATCTTGCCAGTTCTTTAAGGCTTCTTTGTACCTGCTCTGGGCATGATTTATTCTGACTCATCTACATGTCAGAATTACATGGTATAATAGCCTGCTGGCACTCAGGCACTCACCATATAGGGCTGAGAGACTTTGGGCAGAAAATCAATTAATGGCATGAGACCGGCAGCAAGTTCCAGTTACAGTTTTGTGCAATAACTGCACCATTGATGGCAAAAGATAAAATGAGATGGCATCAGGGAGAATCTCAAGGGTAATAACAATCCAATTAACTCGGTGGCAGCTATTATGCCCTCTCCTTTTCTCTAAAATAGTTTCTTCTCTATGCTTCTACTGGTGGTCTCCTTTAGATGATGGCTGACCCATATTAGAATGTTATGCAGGATGACACATGTCACTACAGTTCTGGAGGACTGGAATATGGGGTTTCTCTAATAATTTTTAATAACTTCCAAGAAAATCTTTGAGCCTGGATTTTATGTTGTCTTCATTTAATATCTTAGTCTCATAGGTAAAAAAGACACATGAGGCAATAAGTGATTGCTTCTGTCCTGACTATATTATCCTCAACTTAATGAGAACTTCAGGAAACAAAAGCAAAGGAGGAAGTCCAGCTGCTGTGTTTAGTTAGGTGCATAATATCATGGGTCAGACTCTTAGGCTGCACATTAAATGGTGTCCAACTTGAAATTCTGGCCCATCATCTTTTGTCTGCTTTTTTGAACTGTTGCAGTCCTTTGGTGAAACAGATCCACATTCAGTTGGATGGACGATTCCAGGATTTGGACCTAGTGATGATGAGGGATCACTGATATATTTCCAAGCCAGAAAAATGTGTGACTTGGAGGGGAACCTGCAGGGTATGGTATTCCCATGTAGCTTCTTTCCTTGTCTTTCTTGGTGGTAGTGGCTACAGGCTTGGAAAGTGTTATTCCAAGTCTGGGAAAGTACTTGCAGTGCATTTTGCAGATGAGGTACACTGTAGTCATGGTATGCCATTGATGGGCCAGTTTAGGCTGGCTGCTGGGATTCCAATAAACGTAGCTGATTTGTCCCAGATGGTGTTGAAATTCTTGAGATCTGTTGGAGCTGTACACTTCCAAGCATGTGGGGAGTGTCCTATCATAGTCACAATCTATTTTTTTGGTGGTAGTAAGTGAGTCACTGTAGGATAACCAGCTTCTGACATGCAACGACCACTTTAATGCACTAACATGAACTAACATGTTCATAATTTATGTTTAATTTGTTTTTCTTATGAATATGATGCTGCCTGTGATACTGCTGCAAGAAGGCTTTCCTTTGCATCTGTGCATACATGTATTTGTGCACATGACAATAATCTTGACTTTGACAATATTTATACGGCTGATCCTGTTAATTTTCTGGTCAGTGGTGACCACCAGAATGATTATGGTGGAAAGCCACGAATGTCAAATGTATGTGGGTGAATTCTCATCTGAAGGCAACAGATGTTGTTTGGTACTTGTTTGAATGTCTTTCACCATTTATCAGCCCATCCTTGCATGCCATCTCAGTTTTGATGCATACAGTCATCAACCAATTCATTTTCTGAGTGATGGGATTTGAATACAATCATGAGACAATATCCACCATATTTATAAGGGAAGGAAGATCATTGATGAAGTAGCTGAAGATGTGTGGGCCATGAATATCTACCCTGAGGAACTCATGTATTGAGGTCCTGGGGCTTGGGTGATCGACCTTCAACAACCACAACTATTCAATAACTATCTTCCTTCCCCTGAGGTGTGATGCCAGGCACTGCAATGTTTCCTTTTGATGCCTATTCACAGTTTTGCCAGGGGTGCCTTGATGCTGCACTTGGCTGCATCTTGCCCTACTCTCAAGTACACTTTCATTTCCCTCAGCTGTGGAAAGTTTGGACCAAGACTGTATTGGGTTTAAGCTGAATGGTTCAGGCAAAACCCAAACTGAACATCACTGTGCAGTTTACTGGGGAGTATGAGCCTTTTGAAAACCCCATTGTTGACATCTTTTATTGCTTTACTCATGATGGAGAGTAGAATGACTGAACAATAATTGCTGCTTATGGATGCCCAATTTTCAACCACTCGATCATTTCTGGATTCATTTTCAGGGAAATTTGTGTCCTGATGAATGCATAGAAACATAGAAAAATAGGTGCAGGAGTAGGTCATTCGACCCTTCGAGTCTGCACGGCCATTCAGTATGATCATGGCTGATCATCCAACTAGGAACCCTGTACCTGCCTTCTCTCCATACCCCCTGATCCCTTTAGCCGCAAGGGCCATATCTAACTCCCTCTTAAATATAGCCAATGAACTGGCCTCAACTGTTTCCTGTGGCACAGAATTCCACAGATTCACCACTCTCTGTGTGAAGAAGTTTTTCCTCATCTCGGTCCTAAAAGGCTTCTCCTTTATCCTTAAACTGTGACCCCTCGTTTTGGACTTCTCCAACATCAGGAACAATCTTCCCGCATCCAGCCTGTCCAATCCTTTTAGGATTTTATACGTTTCAATAAGATCCCCCCTCAATCTTCTAAATTCCAGCGAGTATAAGCCTAGTCGATCCAGTCTTTCATCATATGAAAGTCCTGCCATCCCAGGAATCAATCTGGTGAACCTTCTTTGTACTCCCTCTATGGCAAGAATGTCTTTCCTCAGATTAGGGGACCAAAACTGCACACAATACTCCAGGTGTGGTCTCACCAAGGCCTTGTACAACTGCAGTAGTACCTCCTTGCTCCTGTACTCAAATCCCTCAAATCCTCTTGCTATGAATGCCAGCATACCACTCGCCTTTTTCACCGCCTGCTGTACCTGCATGCCCACTTTCAATGACTGGTGTACAATGACACCCAGGTCTCGTCGCACCTCCCCTTTTCCTAATCGGCCACCATTCAGATAATAATCTGTTTTCCTGCTTTTGCCACCAAAATGGATAACCTCACATTTATCCACATTAAATTGCATCTGCCATGAATTTGCCCACTCACCTAACCTATCCAAGTCACCCTGCATCCTCTTAGCATCCTCCTCACAGCTAACACTACTGCCCAGCTTCGTGTCATCCGCAAACTTGGAGATGCTGCATTTAATTCCCTCGTTTAAGTCATTAATATATATTGTAGACAACTGGGGTCCCAGCACTGAGCCTTGCGGTACCCCACTAGTCACTGCCTGCCATTCTGAAAAGGTCCCGTTTATTCCCACTCTTTGCTTCCTGTCTGCCAACCAATTCTCTATCCACATCAATACCATACCCCCAATACCTTGTGCTTTAAATTTGCACACTAATCTTGTGTGGGACCTTGTCAAAAGCCTTTTGAAAATCCAAATATACCACATCCACTGGTTCTCCCCTATCCACTCTACTAGTTACATCCTTAAAAAATTCTATGAGATCCGTCAGACATGATTTTCCTTTCACAAATCCATGCTGACTTTGTCCGATGATTTCACTGCTTTCCAAATGTGCTGTTATCACATCTTTGATAACTGACTCTAGCATTTTCCCCACCACCGATGTTAGGCTAACCAGTCTCTAATTCCCCAGTTTCTCTCTCCCTCCTTTTTTAAAAAGTGGGGTTACATTAGCCACCCTCCAATCCTCAGGAACTAGTCCAGAATCTAAAGAGTTTTGAAAAATTATCACTAATGCATCCACTATTTCTTGGTTTACTTCCTTAAGCACTCTGGGATTCAGGCCATCTGGCCCTGGGGATTTATCTGCCTTTAAACCCTTCAATTTACCTAAAACCACTTCCCTACTAACATGTTCCCTTATCTCACTAGACCCTCGGTCCCCTACTATTTCTGGAAGATTATTTATGTCCTCCTTAGTGAAGAAAGAACCAATGTAGTTATTCAATTGGTCTGCCATGTCCTTGCTCCCCATGATCAATTCATCTGTTTCTGACTGTAATGGACCTTCATTTGTCTTAACCAATCTTTTTCTTTTCACATATCTATAAAAGCTTTTACAGTCAGTTTTTATGTTCCCTGCCAGTTTTCTCTCATAATCTTTTTTTCCCTTTCCTAATTAAACTCTTTGTCCTCCTCTGCTGGACTCTGAATTTCTCCCAGTCCTCAGGTGTGCCACTTTTTCTGGCTAATTTGTATGTTTCTTCTTTGGAATTGATACTATCCCTAATTTCCCTTGTCAGCCATGGGTGCACTACCTTCCCTGGTTTATTCTTTTGCCAAACTGGGATGAACAATTGTTGTAGTTCATCCATGCGATCTTTAAATGCTTGCCATTGCATATCCACCGTCAACCCTTTAAGTATCATTTCCCAGTCTATCTTAGCTAATTCACATCTCATACCTTCAAAGTTACCCTTCTTTAAGTTCAGAATCTTTGTTTCTGAATTAACTATGTCACTCTCCATCTTAATGAAGAATTCCACCATATTATGGTCACTCTTACCCATGGGGGCCTCTAACGACAAGATTGCTAATTAACCCTTCCTCATTGCTCAATACCCAGTCTAGAATGGCCTACTCTCTAGTTGGTTCCTCGACATGTTGGTTCAGAAAACCATCCCGCATACATTCCAAGAAATCCTCTTCCTCAGCACCCTTATCAATTTGGTTCACTCAATCTATATGTAGATTGAAGTCACCCATTATAACTGCTGTTCCTTTATTGCACACATTTCTAATTTCCTGTTTAATGCCATCCCCAACCTCACTACTACTGTTAAGTGGCCTGTACACAACTCCCACCAGCGTTTTCTGCCCCTTAGTGTTATGCAGCTCTACCCATATCGATTTCACATCCTCCCAGCTAATGTCCTTCCTTTCTATTGCGTTAACCTCCTCTCTAACCAGCAATGCTACCCCACCTCCTTTTCTTTCATGTCTATCCCTCCTGAGTATTGTATATCCCTGAATGTTGAGCTCCCATCCTTGGTCACCCTGGAGCCATGTCTCTGTGATCCCAACTATATCATATTCATTAATAACAATCTGCACTTTTAATTCATCCACCTTGTTACGAATGCTCCTTGCATTGACACACAATGCCTTCAGGCTTGCTTTTACAACACTCTTAGCTCAAATACAACTATGTTGAAAAGTGGCCCTTTTTGATTTTTGCCCTGGATTTGCTTGCCTGCCACTTTTACTTTTCACCTTACTACTTTTTGCTTCTACCCTCATTTTACACCGCTCTGTCTCTCTGCACTTGTCCCCATCCCCCTGCCACATTAGTTTAAATCCTCCGGAACATCAGTAGCAAATGCTCCCCCTAGGACATTGGTTCCAGTCCAGCCCAGGTGCAGACCGTCCTGTTTATACCGGTCCCAGCTCCTCCAGAACTGGTTCCAATGCCCCAGAAATTTGAATCCCTCCCCCTTGCACCATTTTTCAAGCCACATATTCATCTAATATATCCTTCTATTTCTACTCTGACTAGCACAGACAGGGACAGGAACTATATAGACCATAGACATAGGAGCAAAATTAGACTATTTGGCCCATCAAATCTCCTCCACCATTTCATTGTGGTAGATCTATTTCACTTTCAGTCCCAATCTCCTGTCTTTTCCCCATAACCCTTCATTCCCTGACTAATCAAGAATCTATCAATCTCTGCCTTAAGTATACCCAATGACTTGGCCTCCACAGCTGCCTGTGGCAACGAATTCCACAGATTCACCACTCTCTGGTTAAAGAAATTCCTCCTCATCTTTGTTCTAAAAGAAGCGGATCCAACATAGACCTCTGTGGAACACCACTATTCACCAGCAGCTAACCAGAAAAGGCTCCCTTTATTCCAACTCTTTGTCTCCTATCAATCAGCCAATATCTTTCCTGTAATACAATGGGTTCTTAACTTGTTATGCAGCCTATTGTGTGGCACCTTCTTAAAGGCCTTCTGAAAATCCAAGTACACAACATCCACCAATTCTCCTTTACCTATCCTGGTTATTTCTTCAAAGAATTCCAACAGATTTGTCAGATAAGATTTTCCCTTAAGGAAACCATGCTTACTATGACCTATTTTAACATGTACCTCCAAGTATCCTGAAACCACATCCTTAACAATCAACTCCAACATCTTCCCAACCAATAAAGTCAGATTAACTAGCCTATAATTTCCTTTCTTCTGTCTCTAATCCTTCTTGAAGAATGGAATGACATTTGCAATTTTCCATTCCTCTGGAAACATGCCAGATCAATTGATTCTTGAAAGATAATTACTAATGCCTCTTCAATCTCTTCAGCTGCCTCTTTCATCTGGTCCAGGTGACCTTAAGACCTTTTAGTTTCTCAAGAACCTTCTTCCTAGTAATGGCAACTTCACACATTTCTGTCCCCTGATACTCTTGAACATCTGGCATACTGCTAGTGTCTTTCACAGTTCATCTGCCATTTCCTTTATCCCCATTACTACCTCTCCAGTATCATTTTCCCCTGGTCCAATATCTACTCTCACCCCCTTTTACGCATTATATATCTAAAAAATCTTTTGGTATCTTCTTTAATATTGTTAGCTAGCTTACCTTCATGTTCCATCTTTTCCTTTTTTACGACTTTTTTGCCTTCTGTTGGTTTTTCAAAGTTTCTCAATCTAAGTTCCCACTAATTTTTGCTCTATTATATATCCTTTCTTTGGATTTTATGTTGGCCTTGACTTCTCTTGTTAACTATGGTTGTGTCATCCTGCCTTTAGAATACTCTTCTTCTTTGGGATGCACATACCCTGCACCTTCCAAATTGCTCCCAGGAATTCCAGCCATTGCTGTTCTGCCATCATCCTTGCCAGTGTTCTTTTCCAATCAATTTTGACCAGCTCCTCTCTCATGTCTCTGTAACTCACTTTACACCACTGTAATACCAATATATCTGACCTTAGCATCTCTTTTTCAAATTGCAGGGTGAACTTTATCATATTATGATCACTTGTCCCTAAGGGTTCCTTTACCTTAAGATCTCTAATGAATTCCAGTTCATTGCACAACACCCATTCCAGAATAGCTAATCTCCTGGTGGGCTCAACCAAGAGCTGCACTAGAAAACCATCTTGTGGGTATTCTAGAAATTCCCCCTCTTGGGATCTAGTACCAACCTGATTTTCTCAATCTACCTGCATATTGAAATCCCCCATTGATAATCGTAACATCTGACCACAATAACTGAACCCTCTGTTTTTTCACTCTTCACTGGCTCATTGCTTTTCCTTTGTTATCTTCCACTGTCCATTATTCCTGGTCCTGTCCTCAACATTCCGTTTTGCAGATTGCTTCTTTTTAAAAAAAAAACAAATTCACCACGTCGAATCCTTTTGATGCTGCTTTTTTTCCTCCTGTCACTTTTCAACTCAGTTTTCTTCATGCATGTTCATCACTGCCTTACCATCATTTTACTTTTGAACTGACTTCACAGAGATGTACTTTCTGTGTAACACTACTGCTGTCAAAATCTTTCCAGGGAGTTAACATGGAAACTGTCTCTAATGTTTTTAAGTAAGTACTTTTCTTGGTTTCACCCACATGCAACAATTTCATCTTACTATAATTCTCACAGAACTTAGTACTGTGGTAACCTCACAGTACCAAATTAACTTAATAGTCTTGCTATTGGAATGTAATACCTCCAGAAAATTTGCTTTTATAAAGGCATACAACTGATATCTACTGCTCTTCTAATGAATTCCAGTTAAATTCTATAACAGTCAGTGTTACAGTAGTAAGAGGCAAAATATCTACAGCATAGTCCATAATAAATTCAATTTGAATGTAAGAATTAAAATTCTACTTCCATTTCAGCATTTTGAATAGCTTATTCCCTTGAATAGCTTGGGTAGTGGGTAGTGGCTCCATATGTCACTACTACAGGGCGTGATGACCCTGCCTTACATGAGTCCCGGGCTCAGCTGGCTCCGGCTGACGGTACCTGGTATGGGCCCCTATCCAGGGTTACAGATCCCACTGCCTTGTGAGTATCTAAGGAGTAAACGCTACACAAATCCGGAGTGGAGCCCCTAAGACAGTTGGATGATGTATCACGTCACCTCTTGGCAGCTCCTGCAGCCAAGCTGTACTGCTTCACATTCCTTTGGAACACATCCGCGAGGCCGAGAGGGGGATCTTGATGTCTGGGCAGCTCAGGATCTCCATATTCGTCACCTAGGTCTGCGCCCTGAGCAGGTGCATCCATTGTCTACTAGACAGATGGAGCCATTAATTAAATTCCCTTCAAAACTCCCTGGTCCATTCTCCTTCCTCTACTAAGCACTTCTGTCTTATGGTACTTTCTTGTTCAACTGCTGGAGATGCAACACAGGCCCTTTCACCTCTTTCTTTGCCACATCCAGGGATTCAAGCAGTTTTTCCACATTATGAGCCATGCAGCTGCACTTCTTCTGATCTACTGTACTACATTTAGTGTTCACAATGTGATGTTCGTTACATTGGAGAAGCCAAATGCAGATTGGTGACTGCTTTGCAGAGTGTTTATTATGCAGGGTTGATACCGAGCTTGTGGTCATCCTCAGGTTTAATATTCTCTATCCCATTGCCACCCTGACCTTTCTGTCCATGGTCACCTGCACTACTACAACAAGGATCAACACAAGGCTGAGGGATAACACCTCATTTTCTGTCTGAGCATGTTGCAGCCTAATCAACTCATACTCAATTCACCAACTTCAGCGAACTTGCTCTTTCCTTCTGTCTACATCAGAACTGTCATCCATCTGTGCTTTGGTTCAGTTTTTCTTTTTCTACTATTGTAGCCTGGGCTGCAAGTCATCTCCTACAGTCCTGCTATTGGTAATATTTCATAATGACTAGTAAGCAAAATCTGCATCCGTCACATTTAATCAAAGAGTTTCCATTTATTTTAGACATTGCTCCCCACCTTCTCTGTTAGTGCAAACAAATATTGTATGTTTATTCTCCTTCCTTGCTTTGAAAAAGGTCTCGGATACGAAGTATTAACATGGACACACAAGGACTGCAGATGCTGGAATACAGGAGATTCTGCAAATGCTGGAAATCCAGAGCAACAGACACAAAGTGCTGGAACAACTTTAGGGGTCAGGCAGTGTCTATGGAAATGAATAAACAGACAACGTTTCAGGTCAAAGTCTTTCATCAGGACTGCAAAGGTATGGGGAAGACGCCAGATGGGTGGGAAAGGTAAAGGGCTGGAGAAGAAGGAATCTGATAGGAGAGGAGAGTGGACCATGGGAGAAAGGGAAGAAAGAGGGGCAGCAGGATGAGGTGATAGGCAGGTGAGAAGATGTAAGAGGACAGAGTGGGGGACAGAAGAAGAGGGCAGGGAGAGGAAAAAACAATTACTGGAAGGAGAAATCAATGTTCATGCCATCAGGGTGGAGGCTACCTAGACAGAATATGAAGTGTTCCTCCTCCACCCTGAGATGGTATCACTGTGGCTAAAGAGGAGGTTGTGGATCAACATGTCAGAACAGGAATGCGGATAGGAAGTTAAATGGTTGGCCGCATCAGGAGCACTGGATACAGAAGACAACCGCAACAGATTCGCAGGTGAAGTGTTGCCTCACCTGGAAGGACTGCTTGGGGCCTTGAAAAGAGATAAGAGGTAAATGTGTAGGTGCAGCATTTCTGTCTCTTGCAGGGATATGTGCCCAGAGGGAAATTAGTGGAGAGGGACAAATGGACAATGGAATTACAGAGGGAGAAATCCTTTCAGAAAATGGAGAGTGGAGGGAGATAAAGATGTGTTTGATGTGGAGATTCATGGGGTGGTAGGTGAGGAGAAGAGGAACTCTATCCCTATTAAGGTGGTGGGTAGATGGGTTGAGCGTAAATGTCCAGGAAATGAAGGAGATGTAGTTGAGGCCAGTATCAATAGTGGAGGAAGGGAAAACCTGTTCTTTGAAGAAGGACATCTCTGATATCCTGGAAAGGAAACCTGGATTCTTGGAAAAGATGTGGTGGAGACAAAAGAACTGAGAAAAGGAAACAGTATTTTTACAGGAGACAGGGTGGGAACAGGTAAAGTTAACATAGCGATGGGAATCGATAGGTTTACATAAGATGTCCGTAGTAGACAGTTTATCTCCACAGATGGAGGCAAATGATTGAGATGGGGGAGATGTGTCAGAAATGGACCAAGTGAATTTAAGGACAGATTACAAGTTGGAGGCAAAGTTGATGAAATTGACAGGCTCAACATGGATGCATGAAGCAGCACCAATGCAGATGTCAATATACTACAGGAAGAGAGCATTATTAGGGAATGCTTGGAACATGGATGGACTAAGGAAGGTTTGGAATCTGAAACAACAAAGAAGCTTCTGGAGGAAATCAGTGTGTCAAGCAGCATCTGTGGGTGGAAAGGAATTACTGACATTGCAGGTCCTGAAAGAAGGTTTCAACCTAAAAGGTTGAGAATTCCTTTGGCTCTGCAGATGCTGCTTGACCTGTTGAGTTCCTCCTACTGACTGTTTATTGCTGAAATAGCTACCATTTCTCTTTCCTTAGATGTTGCTTGAATTGGTGAGTGTTTCCAGCAATTCCTATCATCATTGAAATAGCATGCTTGAAAATGACTACTTTGCAGTTATAACACAGCTGTTGAAAAATTGTGATGGAATATTAGGAGAAATGTACATGATCCTAAAATTATTCTCCGTTGCACCAGCTTTCTAGAACTGTAGAGTGAGAAGCTTAGTCATTTGGTTGCTGGCTGCTGATTGGCAATTTGATCATGGGAGGTTGTCTATCTCAAAACTAGATTCAAACTCTTTCCTACTTCTGGATGCCTTTTGTGTCTGGAAATCCCCCTTTTAAATCTATTAAATGTATTCAGCAGCACATGTTAAGGCAGAGAATTCCAGGGATTTGTCCTCCTTTGAATGAAGAAATTTCTTCTCATCTCAGTTTAATCCATGCTATTCAAAGAACCCTGTCTCAATCTCATTCCTTGAGATTGTGATCCCTCATTTGAGACCTGTAATCAGGGAGGTCTCATCTTCCCCATATCTGGCCTGTATTACTAAATCAGAATTTTGAACAGTTCATTAGAATCCTTTGTCATTCTTTTGAACTCTAATCAATGCAGTCATATTGCCTCATTATATGACAATCCTGGAATCCCACTGTGGCAAGTAATATCTTATCTCTAGTAAGGAGACTAAAACTTTACATAATAACCCAGGTGTGGTCTCACTGAAAGATGGCCTTACGATGAAGGCCAACATACTACTCATCCTCTTAACTGTAGCTGGATGCAGTATTTGCTTTCAAGGATCGGTGTACAAGGACACTCGTTTCCTTTCCTTCATCAGCATTTCCCAGTTTATAACAGTTAGATAATAATCCATTTTACTAATTTCCTTCCCAGAGGATAACTTCAGATTTATCCATTTTATACCCCATCTGCCATGTGTGAATTTACTCACTCACTCAACGTTCAATGTGCTGTGTGTCCTCGGACCTCACAATTTCACCCAGTTGAGAGCCATCAGCAAACTTAAAAGATATTACGTATGACACCCTTAACCAGTGAATGATGTACATTGTAAACAGTGTGTCACTGCCTGCTCTCCGCACCCCCCTCCCCAAGAAAATCCCATTTATTCCTACTCTCTGGCTCCTATCCGTCAACCAGTTTTCAATACACAATAATGATGTAATCCTAGTCTAATTTTCTTTCATTCTGCACATTAATCTCTTATTTTTATCTAAGGCCCTGTGAAAATTAAAACACAGCACATCCATTGGTTCATCCTTATTATTCCATCAGTTACGTCTTCTAGAAACTCCAGCGGGTTGGTGAAAGATGATTCTAGCAATACCATCTGGAAATTAAATAGCAATACAAGTATAAATGGAGGAACTTATAAATATTATCACTGATTCTGTCATTAATTAATGTTTATGTGCTGTATACAAACAGCTCATCTATTTTGTAGAACAATATGGTTACACTAAGTCAAAAAGCAAAAGCTCTCATTTGGTTGTTGGCTGCTGATTGTCGTCAAGCCAGACTGAGAGAGCTAGTAACTATACATTGTAGCACTTGCTGTCTGGCATTGGGTAAATGCAAACCACACAAAATGCTGGAGGAACTCAGGTCAGATAGCATCTATGGAAATGAATAAACAGTCATTTCGCGTCAAGACCCTTCATCAGGACTGGAAAAAAAAAAGATGAGAAGTTTTCTCATGTTGGTGATTAGGCAAGTGCAATTGATTTGGCCAGAGCCACAGTAACATCAGGTTCCATGAACAGTCAATAATACTAAAGCATTCTTCCATATAATAAATCAGAAAAAAGAATGCACAGTGACATAGGCGACAGCAGAGCTTCGCTTCCAGATGAGCTCAATGCCTCCTAAGCTCTCTTTGATCACCAGAACAGGGAGGAACCATCACGCACCACAATGTCTCCCTATGATCATTTGGCCTCAGTATCTGAAGATGACTTGCGGTCTGCTTTCAAGAGAGTGAACCCAGGGAAAGCAACCGATCTCAATGGAGTACCTGGCTGAGCAATGAAGACTTTTGCTGACCAAATGGCTGGCGTATCCATAGATATCTTCAACTTCTCGCTCCAGCAGTGTGTGGCACCCACCAGTTTCAAGCAGGCTTCAATCGCACTGGTGCTCAAGAAGAGCGTGATCACCTGTCTTAAGTGACTAGTGCCCAGTGGCACTTACAGTGCCTATAAAAAGTACTCACTCCCTTTGTAAATTTTCATGTTTTATTATTTTACAAAATTGAATTACGGTGGATTTAATTTGGCTTTTTTGTCACTGATCAACAGAAACAGACTCTTGTGTCAAAGTGAAAACAGATGTCTACAATGTGATCTAAATTAATTACAAATGTAAAACACAAAATAATTGATTGCTTAAATATCGTCCACCCCCCCCCCCCCTTTAGTGTGACACAAATCGTCACTGGTGTAGTCAACTGGTTTTAGAAGTCACATAATTAGTTAAATGGAGATCTGTTTTTGCAGACCGGTGTGCAGTCAGTGTTTCAATTAATTGTACTAAAAATAAACCTGTATCTGGAAGGTGCAACTGCTGGTGAGTCAAAATCCTGGCAAAAACTACACCAGGAAGACAAAAGAACAGTCTAAGCAACTCCACAAAAAGGCTATTGAAAAGCACAGGTCAGGAGATGGATACAAGAACATTTCCAAGTCACAGACATTCCTTGGAGTACAGTTAGTCAATCATGAAGAAATGGAAGGAGTATGGCACAGCTGTAAATCTGCCTAGAGCAGGCCGTCCTCAAAAACTGAGTGACCATGCAAGAAGGAGATTAGTGAAGGAAGTCACCAAGAGACCTAGGACAACTCCGGAGCAGTTATAAGCTTCAGTGGCTGAGATGAGAGAGAATGTGCATACAACTATAGGTCAGTGGGACTAGGCAGAAGATGGTTCGGCACAGCCAAGGAGGGCCAAAAGGCCTGTTTCTGTGCTGTAGCTTTTTTATGGTTTCTATGGTTTCTAACTGTTGCCTGCATGCTTCATCTCTTGCAGCTGTATGGGACAGTGGCAAAGAGAAAGCCACTGTTGAAAAAAAACTCATATGAAATCACAGCTAGAGTTTCACAGAAGACATGTGGAGACTCTGAAGTCAGCTGGAAGAAGGTTCTCTGGTCTGATGAAACCAAAATCGAACTTCTTGGCCATCAGACTAAATGCTATGCACATCATCAAAAACGCACAATCCTTACCGTGAAGCATGGTGGTAGTTGTATCATGCTGTGGAGATACTTCACTGCAGCAGGCCCTGGAAGGCCTGTGAAGCTGGACGGTAAAATGAAAGCAGCAAAATAAAGTGAAATTCTGGAGGAAAACCTGATGCAGTCTGCAAGAGAACTGCGACTTGAGGGAATGACAACAAGCATAAAGCCAAAGCCACACAGGAATGGCTTAAAAACAACAAAGTTAATGTCCTTGAGTAGCTAAGTCAGAGATCAGATCTTGATCCAATTGAGAGTTTGTGGCGGGACTTGAAAAGGGCTGTTCACTCACGATCCCTATGCAATCTGACAGAGCTTGAGCAGTTTTGTAAAGAAGAATTGGGAAAAATTGCAGTGTTCAAGATGTGCAAAGCTGATAGACATATCCACACAGACTCAAGGCTGTAACTGCTGCCAAAGGTGATCTACTAAGTACTGACTTGAGGGGGGGTGAATACTTATGCAATCAATTATTTTGTGTTTTATACTTGTAATTAATTTAGATCATTCTGTAGAGATCTGCATTCATTTTGACATGGGAGACTCTTTTTCTGTTGATCAGTGTCAAAAAAGTCAAATTAAATCCACCGTGATTCAATGCTGTAAAACAATTAAACAAAAAAAATTCCCGGGGGGGGGGCGGTTTGTGAATACTTTTTATAGGCAATGAACATATGCAGTGATGAAGTGTTTTGAGAGGCTGGTATTGAAGCATATCAGCTCCTGTCTGAGTGGCAACTTGGATCTGCTCCAATTCGCCTATCAAAGCAACAGGTCTACAGTGGATGCTATCTCATTGGCTCTTCACACAACTGTGGAACATTTGCACAGCAAAGATGCAAAAGTCAGGATGCTCTTTTTCTAATTACAGTTCACCATTTAACATCATCATCTCCTCAGAACTAATCAGTAAACTCCAAGACCTGGCCTTCAATACCCACTTCTGTAACTGAATCCTGGATTGCCTCACTTGTAGATACCAGACAGTTTGGATTGGCAAAAACATCTCCACCACAATCTCCATTGGCACAGGAACACTGCTAGATGTGTACTCAGTCCCCTGCTCTACAGGCTATAAATAGTATGCTCCTATGACTGTGTGGCTAAGTATAGCTCCAACACCATACACAACTTTGCTGATGATACCACTGTTGTGGGCTGTATCAAAGGTGGTGATGAATCAGCATACTGGAGGGAGATTAAAAATTTGGCTGAGAGGTGTAATTACAACCTGTCACTCAATGTCAACAAGTCTAAGGAACTGATAGGAGACTTCAGGAGAGGAAAACTAGGGGCCCATGAGCAACTAATCATCAGAGGATTAGAGGTGGAGAGGGTCAGTAACTTTAACATCCTGGATGTCACTATCTCAGAGCACCTGTCCTGGACCCATCATATAAATATAATTGCAAAGAGAGCACAACAGCACCTTTACTTCCTCAGGAGTCTGCAGAGATTTGGCATGTCATCAAAAACCTTGGCAAACTTCTATAGAGGTATGGTGGAAAGTGTGCTGACTGGCTGCATTAGCGCCTGGTTTGGGAATACAAATGCCTTTGAGCAGAAAATCCTACAAAAGGTAGTGGATTCAGCCCAGTATATTACGAGTAAAACCCTTCCAATAACAGAGCACATCTACTTGAACCACTGTCATAGAAAAGCAGCATCCATCATAAAAGATCCTCACCACCGAGGCCATGCTCTTTTATCGCTGCTGCCATCAGGCAGATGGTACAGGTGCTTTGGAGTGTATGGGGTGTCAGGGAGGGGTAGCATCTCTGGTGGGGGAACATGTTGCGTCCCTTTCAAGGCGGTTAGTCCACCTTTGGTCCCCACCTGGCACTCAGCTCTTACCTGTGGCTCCCTGTAGCTGTTTGCATGCGACAGCGGCCACACCCCGGGCAATGGCTTCGACAAGCTGGCTAAACCAGGTGAGGGTAGCCGACGGGTCTCAAACCCTCGGTGAGATAGGGAGTTGTCTATCCCAGCATGTGAAGACAGACTCCTGCGGATTGAGCGGATGAGACCAATGGAAGGTCCAACGGTCAAGAAGGCAGTCTCTGCAAGTGCTGTGGAACGTGTAGAGCAGGACAAGACACAGAAGATGTCCTGATCATCCACTGCACCTAGTCCCAGCTCCAGCCGTCTCGACTCTGTCTTGCCACTGGATCCAGATGGGAATTGGGAAGAGAGAGTGAGGCTGACGCTGCGCAACTCTCCCTCACTTAAATCCAAATCACGCACTAGTCTTGGTCCCCGACGTTGACTATGGACGAACACACAGCTGCCTTAGGACTTGTATGACCAGGTTCAAGAAGTTACTACCCCTCACTATCAGACTTTTGAACAAAAGAGAATAGCTACACTCATTTAAGGACTCTTCTATTTTGTTATTTCATGCTCATTAATTATTGCTATTTATTTATTATCTGCATTTACACAGTTTGCTTACAGTTTAAAGATCCTGTTTACTTATAGATTTTTTAAGTATGCCCACAGAAAAAGAATCTCAGGGTTGTATGTGGTAAATGCACATACCCTGATAATAAATTTTACCTTGAACTTTGTTATAGTTAATACTTTAAATATTTTACAGAGGACAAAGTAATATCTGGAACATGCACATAAATTTAAGGTGGAAGACCACAGACAATTTCACCAAAAATGCATTTTACTAACATTGATATTTTGAAATATTTATCTGAGAGAATTGGAATTCAAATGCAAAAAATGAGTTATTTTAGATAAATAAGAGTTTAAAAATGACGCTCATTTAGATTTAGTGCAACCAGTTTTATGGTGTTTCAATGACATCTCATCATCATCTACACAGCTACATCTGATATTTAAAAGAGATAGCTACAAAAGGGAAACAAATTACTACCACCAATTTTTGAAGTTTGAAGTTAAATTATGTGCATCTGAAAATCCCAAAGTTCTTGTCAGTTTCATGGTTTATTAGAGGGTGAAATAATTATGGTGTTACAGCAGCTATAACATTTGGACCAGTAAGCCGATTAATCTTTCAGAAAAGGCAGAGGACTGGAAAAGCTGGACATCTGAAATAAAAAAATAAGAAATGGCTGGAGTACTCAGTAGGTCAAGAAACATCTGCAGAGAGGGAACAGGTTTAATGTAATCATAATCTTAAATACTGTGTAGATATTAAGCAGGAATGACATTAACAACAGTCTTTTTTTTGTTAGTGAAACGTGATTTAAAGAGGCATTGATCGTGTGGACAGTCAGAGGCTTTTTCCCAGAGCATTGTGGGCCGAAGGGCCTGTATTGTGCTGCAGGTTTTCTATGTTTCTATGTTTAATTTAAATCACTAATTTAAGGAGGAGGAGGAGGAGGAGGAGGAAAAGACAGCGGCGCGACGCAGCTTGCGCGGCCACTCCTGTGAATGATATCTGTAATCTGTCAAGTAGGGTGCCGTGCACAATCCTGATTTGATGGAGACAGACGTGAGAGAACGGAAAAACATCTGGAGAAACTTCTGAAATGCCTTTTTCGCTGCCGCTGTTACTGTGTGATCCAGAATCTCCGGAGAAGGCCCCGAACCCTCGGCTTTGCTTGTTGCTCGGTGGCTGGGGCGGGGTCGAAGCGCTCGGCAGAGATGGTGCTTGGTGCTCGGTGTCGAAAGGCTGGTTGGAGGCTCGAAGTTTTCGGACGGAGTCAGAGTCAGCTGTGGTCGGTTGCTTCCAATGCATTGACAGTTGTCGGTGCCTGGGGGTTTATGGCAGAGAGAGTTTCTCCCCTCTGCTGCCTGCTATCGGGGACTATTGGGAGTCGACCGGAACTTTGAGACTTTTTTTTTACCGTTCCCATGGCCTGCTCTTTATCAAATTATGGTATTGCTTTGCACTGCTGTAACTATATGTTATAATTATGTGGTCTTGTCAGTGTTAGTCTTTGGTTTGTCTTTTTTTTGTGATATCACTCTGGAGGAACATTGTATCATTTCTTAATGTATGCATTTCTAAATGACAATAAACGAGGACTGAGTGTCCTCATAATCTAATTATTAAGATTTGCTTAGTCTTATGGCAAATCACTTTCCTGAAACCTTTCTGTCTCCACAGATGCAGACAGAATTGTTGAGTACTTACAGAATCTTTTGTTGTTGAATCCACTGGGTATGTACTCCTCTACAAACTACTTTATTGACTGATGCTCAAGGCAGTCCTACCACTATCGGTTGATTTCAGGGCAGTTCTTGTTGTTTTAGTTGAGTTCTTGTTAGTTTAATTTAGTTTAGTTGTTTTTTTTTAGTTGGGTATCACAGTTACTAATTTACATCATATGCTTTTTTATGGATATACTTTTACTTTTGCACAAAATTTCTCAATAAAATTAAGAGGGTGCCACTTTTTTCTAAACTAAAATAAATATATTGATTTGATATATTCATTCAAAGTGCTTGAATAAATGATTTCCTGAGGTTGTTTTCTCGTACATAGCTACAAAAACCTTTGAATCAATCAGCCATATAAGCAGACACAATCCCAATAAATGTCCCACGACTACATCAATGTCCTTCACACAGCTTCTCTTGAATGAACATTTGATTACAGGGTGGAATCTGTGCTGAAATGTGGTTGCTTTGATAGATTAGTAGATTGAATCCGGTACTCTTCGTCTCAATAGAGTTTGGTCCTTTACACACATGCTGATCGAGACACAGGTTCTTCAAAAAATGTAAAACCCTTAATTAAAGAGAATAAGGAATGGGAAGTGAAGTGGTGCATGGCTGAGGAGGAAGGCAAATTAGAATAGATGATTCAAAATTGAACAACGTAGAAAATGAACTGCGGCAAAGAAAACATCAGATAAAGACAGAAGTACAAAATAACAAAGGAAGGTAAAGGTTTTAGGAAAAATCTACATTCTCAAAATCTTCAGCAATTTACTACCTGAAGCATGGAGGTGCTACAGTTTTACTTTTACACATTCAGGACAAGAGGTTAATTGGTAGTCATTATCAATGATGTATTAATACTATTAATAACCAGAATTAACTTTCTGTGTGAAGGTTAATGGGAAATGAGCATGCAAGTGCACAACTTCACAAAAACAACAGTAGGATATTTAGACAAATTGGTTTAGACGAAGCCAAAGGTGAAATCGTGCAAGTAGTCAGTAATTCAGAGGATAACTCTACCACAAGCCATCAATCAATTTGCACATTAATAATGTCTTGCTGTATTGAAGTTGTTAGAATTGTTGACAGTCTGGCAGAGTCTGGATCAGTATCTTTAAAACATCAACTCTCTTAAATGACATCTGTACTGCACTTCATCATTTTTTTTTGCTGAAAAAGAGTTAAAAATGTCATCTTCAATCACTTTAAATGTAACTTGATTGTCTTTCATGGCCAGTCTGATAAAAGATCAGCAAAACTTTACACTGATGGGGAAAACAACTAGGATTAAGATGAAGGCATCAAAACATTAAATATTGGAACTTTTCATTAATTGTACTATACAGATAGGAAATGCAACACATGTATTTGAACAGACTCATGTTAAACATTGGTCTCGGATAAATTAAGTCACAAATGAATCTGAGTAGAAATGCTGAATGGTGAACAAGAATGAAGAACATTAAATTGAACCATGCATATCCTCCAGACACCACATCAGTGGTCAGGCTGCATCTCTGATTCATAAAACTTACAAAAATAGTGGTGTAAATTGTTTCGGGTGTTTCCAAATCAGCAGCAAAACTTGTAAGAATGCTGAAGATCATTAAGAGTCAAATTTCTTAGTGCATCTTACTTATTATAAATTTCCCAGGACAATTTTTAACTTTGGAGGCTTATGGAATACTGAATGTTAGAAAGAAAGAAGAGTAAATCTTAAGGTCTGAAACAGGGGCTGAATAATTGCTATAATCTCTAGTTTCCACAATCTCTACCATTTACCTGCAGGCTATTATTTCAAAATGTGCATATCTTCCAAAACTCTGTAAATCCAATGAGTCACAGAAATTTAAATTACCTCCAATTTAGAAAGTAGACAGAGCAATTTAGATGCCTGTAATTTCTCAGAACCTAAAAAATATGCAAAGACGTTTGGAAATGTAATCGACTTCTCAGTGAAAGAAGATTTTAGCTTCACTCAACTGATAGCACTCTTTCATGAACATCTTTCCAATTCATAAACTTGCAAGTTCAAATCCCACTCTAAATTTGACCACATAATCCAACTTGACATTTCACTGCATTATAGTGTAAAAGCAGTAATAAATCAGCAGAGTTATGATATCAGGGTTATTGTATTAAGATGAATACATCTTCCTATTTTACTGCTGAAGCTCCTGTGGCAATACAGTGGACTCAGATTAATTGGGACACATTGGGACCTGTATAGTTTGGCCCAATTAAGTGACTGCTCCAGTTAGCCAAAGTTTCATGAAAACTTTGGAAATAGTAAAAAAGATATTAAAAAAAGACGAAGTACCATTGAACTGACTTACAAATTATGTATTTAAATGAAATTCGGAACAAATTAGAACACTACCAATACTACAACAGCACTATAAAACTGTGTATTAGTTCCAAATAGTTATTGATGGAGGAATTCATTCAGTGTACCTGCTGTGTTCTTTTGATTGACTATAAATGAAAAAAAAATCAATGCAGACACATAGTGTAGATAATGGACTATCTTCATACAATGCTTTCGATGAGTGTATCCCCCAAATCTTCATTTTCATTGTAATATTCAAGATGATTGTTGATATTTTCAAATTCTTCATAGTTCCAAACTTGTTGAAGTAGTGAAATCGTTGCATTTTCACTCTTCGCTTTTTCTGGTATCAGCAAGCCTGAATGCTTGAAGCCGCAGTGAGGAAAACAGCGATTAAATTGCCTTACTGCTTATTCTTTATCAACCATAAGGGACAAAAATTGCTGCTTATTGAACACAAACAGATGTAACTGACGCTATTTAAAAACTGTTTACTTAAAGCACGGTATGGTTTTTAATGACCATGCAAGTGCATGTGACTGACACTAGTTAGAAACAGTCTCCTGTCCCAGCATGGTGTCCAAAATAAATGAAGGGAATCCCAGCTATATTCTCGATTAGTTTTTGCTCTTTAAAAGTTGTCCCAAATAAGCGGCTGCCCCAATTAACGATGGCCAAATTAACCAGAATCCACTGTATTCAGAATGTTTTCCTGGTTCCCAGAACAATATTCCTCTCTCAAAAAACATCACCAGGACTAATTAATTGGACACGTATTTTAACAACTACTGTGAGATCCTTGACAGTTCAAAAGTGAGTACTTTCAGTGCAAGATGATTTATATTAAACCTGCACAAAATACAAATAAGCTTCAACTAAGCACAGACTATTTGTTTCAATAAGTTATTTCCTTTTGAGCACAGAAAATGAAGGTTTAATTTGAATTTTTGCTTTTTAATTTTAAAATATTTCTTTTTCCTCAACCCTAAAGCTCATCTGCTGGATAGGAGATGAGCAACTTTTCTATTGCAACATGATGACTCAAAAGGGGCAGCAGACAATGGTGAATGTTCCTTATGGGCCTCATATCCCTTGAGAAAGCACATCTTGACATTGATCACAAAAATGCCCAACTGAGATAAAGAACAAACCACAAAAGGAAGCATAGTAATTTGTTTCTTACCACTCTGTGGTGTGGACCATCAATGTATGACCAAGCTGCGCCATCAGGGCCACCCAAATGCTTGACTTGTTTCTGATGCTGCATTTTTTGACAGCTGCTTTCCATTTTCCCCTTATTACTTAGTGTACAACTAGATTGTTTTTACTATAGTTTGAAACAATTCCCAAGGCTAAAGAATGTAGCATAATGCATGACTAATCCACAGCAGGCAATGTAAATCTTTGCAATATGAAACATATTAATTTATGGCACATATCAGTGCACCCCTAATACCGAGAAATTATAGTAATGAGATACTGCTGAATGTTTGCTTTTATACATGCATTAGTCACTTTGTACCATGTTGCCTTAGGCAATAAAATTAGTATTCGGCAAAGCACCAGGGACACAGTACATGAAACAAAGACTGTTAGAGAAAATATTGATCTTTTATCAAATTTGGTCCTGAAAGTTCGGCACAGATTCTCCATTGTAGGAATCTGAAGAAGGAAAACAACTGTAGTGAATGGTGGAGTGACTGAGGGAGTGTAGCTTCCATCTGCAGTTCATTGGACTAAGGAGTTTCTGATTTTATCCACCATGGTGTGGGTAATAAAACAACAAGATTAACTTCTGTGAATATTTAGAGGTCTCCTTCTATCAAATTCAGGCTACTAGCCTACAAATGTTTGGACCACCAAAAGAAGAAAAACAAAGTTGCAAAGAAAACAATTTGCAAAGGTGTTTCAAACTTAGCAGGAGAGCATAAAGTAAATTTGCAATGAAAATGGCATAAATTTGCTTAGTTTAAATGATACTATACACATGGCAGAGTTTCATACATTCACACAGAATAAGTCTCTCCATGGTAAAGAACTGCACCCAATGCTTGCAGCAGCGGGGACAGATGCACTACATTCACTTTAAATCTATTGCAAGATATTGATCAAAAATGATTTCCATTCCACAGTGAACCTTACAATAAGACGTAATCTATTACAAATTGCCATGTCTTAAGTACTGACCTTTGTACAACACTGGGGAAGTGGGACTGATGTGCAACACCCACCATACACAGCATTACTAATAGTTTGATTGTAGAGCTGATCAGCAGTGAACTTGAGCTGAAGGCATTAACTGTATTCCAACTTTTTTTTAGATTATGAGAACACTCAGCCCTCTTTTATTGTCATTTAGAAATGCATACATGCATTAAGAAATGTTACAATGTTTCTTCAGAGTGATAACACAGAAAACAGGACAAACCAAAGACTAACACTGACAGAACTAAATAATTATAACATATAGTTACAGCAGTGCAATGCAATACCATAATCTGATGAAGAACAAACCATGGGCATGGTAAAAAAAGTAGTCTCAAAGTCCCCGAGTTGATCGACTCCCGAGTCCCCGATAGCAGGCGGCAAAAAGGAGAAACTCCCTCCCATAAACCTCCAGGCACCGTCAACTTGCCGATGCCTTGGAAGCAGCCGACCACAGCCGACACTGAGTCTGCCCGTCCGAAAACTTCGAGCCTTCGACCAGCCCCTCCGATACAGCCTCCTGAGCACCATCCTCTGCCGAGTGCCTTCGACCTAGCCCCGGCTGCTGAAACAAGCAAAGCTGAGGATTTGGGGCCTTCTGCTCCGGAGATTCCGGTTACCACACAGTAGCAGCGGTAGTGAAGCAGCATTTCAGAAGTTTTCCAGATGTTCCTCCATACTCTCACGTCTGTCTCCATCAAATCAGAATTGTGCATGGTCCCCTACTTGACAGATTACAGATATCATTCACCAGAGAGGCCGCGCGCACTGCCGTCGCGCCATCTTCTCCTCCTTGTCAGCTTGCTGAAGCTGCCCATGACCAATGAATTTTATTTTCTTGCCATATCTACAGGCACATTCTTATTTCTATGATGTATATGTGAAATAAGAGAGCAACCCCAGCCCATCAAGTTTCTCTCATTCAATTCCTCTGTGTATCATTGTGAGTTATGTCTTCCTCACACTGATTGATAGCCTCATACTCTTGTTATGAAGAAACAGCTTACAAGTTCACAACTCAACAAACAAAAACTCAATCACAGCAGGAGACCAAACTATCAGTTGTTTCGAGTGGTTGGCAAGTCCAATGCAATCATCCAACATGACAACAGGGACTACAATTCAAAAAATACTTCACTAGCTGTAGAGCTGCTTCTTTTTCCTTTTTATTATTCCATGTGGTTGATAGCAACAGATTTCACATTGAGATGCACCAGACTTCAAAAGCAATACTGAGATAATGTGGCATATGCTGAATATGAATTTGAAAATTAGCTCTAAAGTTAGTGGTTCTATCTTGGTAACAGCCATTGGGCAGGCTTTTCTGTTGCAAAAGTAACTTAAAGTGTGATGACGCATAATCGTGCATATGCAATTAGAAGAGTGGGATAATTCACAGTCAGTGTTCACACTGTGTCATTGGAGTACAAAATGAAAGGCAGCAAATAAGCACAAATTTGGAGTGAATCTTCTAAAGCAGATTTCCTCTGCAGTGCTCCTGTTCAGCTGTAAGCACAATTTAGTGGCAAGGTAATACTGCATCATCAGATTAAAGTGTTGGGGGCAACAGTCAGCAGCACACAAAAATAGTGTAACCCAATCTCGGTTATCGTTCGCATTCAAGCAACACACACAAAATGCTGGAGTAACTCAGCAGGCTAGGCAGCATCTATGGAAAAGAGTACAACTGACGTTTCAGGCCGAGAGCCTTCAGGGCTGGAGAAAAAAAGTTGAAGAGTAGAGTTAAAAGGTGGGGGGAGAGGAGAGACAAACACAAGGTGAAACTGTGAGGGGGAGGGATGAAGTAAAGAGCTGGGAAGTTGATTGGTGAAAGAGATACAGGGCAGGAGAAGGGGGAGTCTGCTAAAAGAGGACAGAAGACCATGGAAGAAAGAAAAATGGGGGAGGAGCATCAGAAAGAGGTGATGAGTGGGCAAGGAGCTGAGGTAAGAAAGGGAAAAGGGGATGGGGAATGGTGAAGGGGGGGCATTACAGGAAGTTCAAGAAATCAACGTTCATGCCATCAGCTTGGAGGCTACCCACACAGAATATAAAGTGTTGTTCCACCAACCTGAGGTTGGCCTCATTACAACAGTGCAGGAGGCCATAGACGTATTGGAATGGGAATGGGAGGTGCAATTGAAATGGATGGCCACTGGGAGATCCCACTTTTTCTGGCAGATGGAGCATAGGTGCTCAGTGAAGCAGTCTCCCAATGTACATTGGGTCTCACTGATATACAGGAGGCCACACCGGGAGCACCAGACACAGCAAATGACCCCAAAAGACTCACAGGTGAAGTGTCGCCTCACCTGGAAGGACTGTTTGTGGCACTGAATGGTAGGGAGGGAGGAGATGTAGCACTTGTTCTGCTTGTAAGGATAAGTGCCAGGAGGGAGATCAGTGGGGAGGGACAAATGGACAAGGGAGTTGTGCAGGGAACGATCCCTGCAGAAAGCAGGAAGTGGGGGGGACAGAAAGATGTGCTTGGTGTTGGGATCCCGTTGGAGATGGCGGATGTTGCTGAGGCTGGTGGGGTGACAGGTGAGGGCAAGAGGAATTTATCAGTGTAGAGTAGGAAAAGTGCAGGATGGTCACCAGTGAACGATTGGAACATGGACTGTATTTGTCATTCACATTCACTGTTTCTCTCTCAAAGAATCACAATGACCCGAATTAAAAACTGCCTAACCACTTCCAGTTCAATCTCCAAACACCACCCATCATGAATTCATCTTCCTTTTGCTGACACCAGCATCTATTTTCAGTAGTGTAAACAACTTTAGTTCTAAAGCATTTTAAAAGACACACCCTTGCTGCTCTTCGTATGTTCAAAAGGATAACTCTTTACGGTCAATCAGCTGATAAGCACCCTGAAACAGCCCTTACATCACATTCCTTCAATGACTACCAGAAAAACCCAATTTATCCCAGTAACAGTCAATTCTGGCTGCACAATCGGAAAGAGATCAGCATTTCAATAAAAATATTTAGGAACTCGGGAGATTCTAGATATACCTAATGAGAAAATGTTTTGAACTTATAATAATTAAAGAATCCTGACAAACTTGAATTCGAACAAACTATATGGTAACAACACAGACATAAACATTTGGTTATAGCTCTATAGATCTCCAAACTCATGTTAATCCTGCAATGATTGACAAAACAAACTCTTGCGATAATCCAATAATGAAGCTACTTGTAGTAACCGATAAGATAAAACCATGATTAAAAGCTTAAGTGAATTTAAATTTTATATGAGAAATTTTTAAATTGGTATTTGATTCTAGCTAGGAATGGAGTTTACTTCTGAATGTGCAAGATTTTGAACTAAAAAGCAATTGGACGGTCTCACAAAATATTCCTAAAAAAATTGGAACATGGTATCAAATGGCCGTTTAACTCTGAAAGATGACACCCCAGGCTGATGAATTATATAATTCACCATGGCACAAGCACACAATGAAAATGTCATACAGATTATTGAAGAAAAATATATAAACTATCTGTTTCTGTGGGAAGGTTCTACAAACAGACTTAATTGTGAACAGAGTGAAATAAAGAAGAATTGAGTCTAATTGTTTAATAAAGCTTTTCACTCTCACACTATTTTTAAGTCAAAAAATTGGAAAGTAGCAATGAAAGTAGAAAATAATGGTTACATATAATGGTTTTGTTGTCACTGATTTCTTAAATACCTGCATGTTATGGCTGCTACATCCTTCAAGAATTGTCTACTTCTATCTGAAAATTTGGGCGAGAGGATGAGATTACTTTTCAGAAAGTAAGACAAAGTTATATAAGCAGTGAAAAAATTTATCAAAAATTACAAGGGAACCTTGATCAATTAGGTAAGCGGGAAGGCCAAGGAATGGCAAATGGCATTCAATCCAGGTAAGTATGGGGTGTTGCATTTTGGGAAGTCAAACCAGGGTAGGCCTTTCACAGCGAATGGTAGGGCGCTGGAGAGGGTCGTAGAACAGAGGGACCTAAGAGTCCAGGAATATAGTTCCCTGAAACCAGCATCTCAGGCAGAAAGGGTGATGAAAAAGGTGCTTGGTACACTGGACCAAACTTTGGTACACTAAGATCAAGGCACTCAGTATTGAAGTTGGGATGCTACACTGCAGTTGTAAAAGTTGTTGGTGAGGCTGCATCTGGAACATAATGTATAGTTTTGGTTATGTGTTACAGGGTTGATTAAGCTGGAAAGACTACAAAGAAGATTTATGAGAACATTGTCAGGGCTTGGGGTATGAAGTATAGAGAAGGGTTAGGTAGGCTAAAGCTTTATTCCTTTGAGCATAGGATACTGAATGGTGACCTTATAGAAGTGTATACAATCCTGAAGGACATAGGTAGGGTGAATGCACAGGTTTTTTCCCAGGAACTAAAAAGCATAGATTTAAGGTGAGAGAGGAAAGATTTAAAAGGAACATGAGAGGTAACTTCTTCACACAGAGAATGGTACATATATGGAACAAGCTGCCAAAGGAAGTGGTTGAGGCAGATACATCTTGGTCAGCATGGATGAGTTGTTCCGTGGTGTATGACCCTCTCCGAATGTAAGTGTTCACATTGACTTGCTCTGAATATACAGCTTCCTTGAGACGGTTTTATTAACTGCTAGCTTTTGCATATTACTGACAATGCATTTCTGCAGATTGTTTCACCTGCCCACAGACCATAATTACAGTATTGGGAAGAAGATTTACTTAAAAAAAAGTATGAATGCTTTAGTACAGCTGATATTTTAAATTACACCTAGCAAGAAGGTATGTTTCATCCAGAGGAATTGGGCACCTAAAGTCCATGTCCTTGTGAATGAATCCGACAATCCTAATGAAAAAAATGTCATTTTAGATCCCTAGTTCTGTCACGTTTTGTCCAGCGTTGTATATTTGCACAGACTGAACGACTTGCATTGATTAGATTGCCAGTTTCTGCAGCTCTTTTCAAAATGGCTGATTTAATCAGAATTTTATCAAAATAGCAACATTAGTCATCATTGAAGTATGCACAATATTTTCAAGTGATTTTGCCACAGGTAAACATGAAATTATTCGGAGGAAGATATGTAACCTTCAGGTTCTTTCACTGTTACGTTCTTGGTTGACAAATAAAAATAACAATAAGAATTCCTGCTGAAGGATTTCGGCCCAAAACGTTGACTGTGTTTTTTTTCCATAGATGCTACCTGGCCTGCTGAGTTCCTCCAGCATTTTGTGTGTATTTCTCGGATTTCCAGCATCTGCAGATTTTCTCTTGTTTGACAATAAGAATTCAAGTTTTTAAGAATGCAGTATTTATTTCTACTGAATGTAAATATGTGAATGTACAAAGCATCACAATACATCTAGCAACCAAACTATTCTTTGCTAGGATATGCACTAATCCTCTATCTTCAGATGCAAATTCATTGATCAAAATTCATTAATTCTACTTCTTTCTCCACAGATGCTGCCTGAACTGCTGAGTGCTTCTAGCATTTTTCTGTTTTTAATTTCAGATTTCCAGCTACTGAAGTTTCTTGCTTTTCAAATGCTTTTTCCATCCTCCCCATATTACAAAGCCTCATAAAATCGGGAATTATACAGTTTCCCTAGTATCACACATTTGATACAGTAAAATAACCCAAAGCAAATTAAAGTTCCAGAACAAATGAGATCATGTCAATAAACTGACACTGAGTTACACTTCAGCAATCTATTGAACATGTTTCATGACACTGTGAACAAAGTGAGTGGAATTGAGCTGACTGTTCACGCTGCTTCAGGGTCAATTAGATCAGAATCAGAATCACTTTATTGCCAATATGTGAAACATCGCAGAACTGATTGCGGTTCGATGGTAAGGATAAAATACAGGACAATACCGTATGGACAACATAATAGCAACCAATAATTTACAAGACAATAGTGTAATCAACCATGAGCAATCAATAAATAGTGCAAATATCAAGAATCAAACTTAAGTAAGTGTGAACATATGAGCATACTATATAATTATTAACAGAACAAGGAGAGCAGGAAGGACCATTTAATAGTGTTGGATCCAATTTGGCAGCTCTAAATAGGAGACCCAGAAGGCTCTGTGGATTATTATCAGTGGCAGCAACATAGACCAACACATTCTACTGCCTCATGGCCCAATGTAATCCTCACCCAACTATTCCTGTCATGGCAGGGGATCAACCCTGGTTTCAAGAGTGCAGAAGGGCATTCCAGGAGCACCACCAGAAACTCCTTAAAAGTAAAGTGAACCTGCTGAAGCTTCAATGCAGTTCTGCATGCATGCACAAAAGACAAACAAAAAATGTGCAGCAGACAGATCTCAGACTGTCCACCACCAATAAATGGGAACAAAGTTCCGCAGTCCTACCACATCTAATTGTGAATGATGCTGAACAATAAAACTGCAAATGGAGGAGCATCCAACCTGGCCCAGCATGTGCACTAGAGATAAGGCTGAAGGATTTGCAGTCATGTTCAGCCAGAAATTTATCCCCGATTCTTTGTGAAATCCCTACCATACCAAAATCCAGTCTTCAATCAATTTGATTCCCTCCATATAATGTCAAGAAACAACTGAGAGTCATGCTATGACATAATATCCCAACTATGGTACTGAAAACTTTTGCCCTGGGTCAAGCTGATTCTCCAGCCAAGTTGCTTCAGTACAATTAAACCACTAGCATCTACTGTAGAATATTGACAAATGTGCCTTCTTTCCAATCGGCAGTACAAATGTAACCAAGTAAATGAATGCCTACTCTAAGTCTTCAACATGAGGATGGAAGATGTTATCAGTTTATTCCTTAATAAGTTACTAACTGATGTACAGTTGTGTTTCACCAGAAGCAATCGGCTTGCTCCGATCATAGACTGAAGAACTGAATCCAGAGATGAAGTGAGAGCTCCTACCCTTGATATCAAGTCAGCATTTGGCAAAGTATGGTATCAAGGCACCCTGCCTAATTGGGGAAATGAATGGGCATCAAGCCATAAAAAACACTATGTGTCAGAATTACAAAGGAAGATGGTTGTTACTATCTAATCCCTGTCCTGGGATGTTATTGCGGGAGTTCTTCAGTGCTGTGTCCTAGGCCCAGTCATCTTTGGCTTCTTCATCAATGATCTTCCTTCCAAGATAAGACCAGCAGTGATGTTGATTGTTGAATACTGCATAGTGCTCATGTATACTTAGAAATCTTCACCAAATACACCAATCCAGCTTGGCTGAAGGAAGTGCAAGGCAGCATTAAGGCATGGGCTGATAAATGGCAAGTAAAAGCCACTTCACTCAAGTGCAAGGCAATGACCTATCATATAACAGACTCCATTGGGCTCTCCGTGACATTCCAAGGTATTGGCCATCATTGACCTCCCTACCAGCAATATCCTGCAAGTACCATAAACCACAATATCACCTGGAACAACCAGGCAAAATTTTACAGCTGTAAGAACTCATTAAAGATTAGGTGTTCAGTGGTGACTGACTCAACTCCAGACACCCCAGAGCCTTTAACTATCTACAAGGCAAAAGTCATCACCGTGATGGAATGCTCTCAACGTACTGCAAATCCAAAAACACTCACAAAACTCAACACTCTAATGGACAAAATAGCCTGCTAGATTGGCAGCCCATCAATCACCATAAACATTCATTTCCCCATCGCCAGTGCCCAGTACCTGCAATGTGTGCCAACTACAAAACACATGGCTGGTAATCAACTTGGCTACTCCAGCATCTCCCAACCCAGTACCCACCATGGGCAGCAGGCACAAGAAACCACGCTCCTGCAGGTCACACACCAACCTCACTGAAAAATACTTGAGGTCCTTCATTGACACTGGCTCTAACTTCTTGATAACACCGTTGGAGTACTCTCACCAGAAGAGCAGCAATTCATTACGTCCTGTTCAAGGAATTTAGGTTTGAGTAATAAGTACCAACCTTGCTAACAATATTTGCATCTTAAGAAATGAATAAAGAAAAAAAAAGAGAAACAGTGGGTCTTTTGTTGTGTGAGCCACTTTACTACTTTTATAAAACTTGAATAGCTACAAATAGCAGTACAACTGCATGATGGAACAGCTACAACTTAAAATAGATTGTTGTCCCCTTAATTTTAAAATTGATCCTAACACAGGGCTTCTGTGGAGCTGGCCAAAGACGCAAGGGTCGGTCTAGGCTTACAAGGTCCTTTGCCACTTTTGTTTTTATCCTCATAGAATGCAAACACAGCCTTCCTCTCCTTTAATTTCTTCCTGAGGTCTCATAACCTTGGCTTTGAATGTGCTCACTGACAACTAGTTCCAGCTGCTGTTAACCTTACGGTATATTGAAGAAATGTTGATAACATCTAACATCCACAACATTACATAATTAGTCCTGGATTATGTCCAGATTTTCCCATCATTAAGACAAATACAACAAAATACACACATACAGTATGTATATACTGACATATGCACTATCAGGCTACTTAGAGCTTTTCAGCCTGCTCTGCACTTCAGCAATATCATGGCTGATCAGCTTGTGATCTCAGTTCTGCATTCTCCTCAACTTGAGGTAACTCTTTATCTTTTGCTTATTATGAAGGTAAATAGCTTCACCTTAAAAATATTTAAAGACTGCTTTCCCTGCCCTTTGAAGGAAGAGTGTTCCATGATCTCATGACCCAGTAGGAATAAAGAAACTCAGCTCCTCTCCCCATCTTACTTTCAAACATTGACTCCTGGTTCTCGATTCACACGTAAAAGGAAATGTTGGCTTCACTTCCAACTAATCAAAGCCCCTCAGGATTACACTTGTTTCAATCAAGTCTCTAACTCTTCTAAACTTGAGAGCAGGGGCTCCCAACCTTTCTTATGCCCTACCATTAACCGAGGGGTCAGAGGAAGTCAGGGTGAGAATCCTTGCTCTGAAGGATAAACAACCAGTCCTTCTAACCTTTCCTCATAAGGCAACATAGCCATTCTAGGTATCAATCTAGCAAACTTTCTCTGAAATGCTCCCTATGGAGGAAACTACAACTACACCCAAAATCCTGATGTGGCTTCATCAGTGTCCTCATTAGCGGAAGCATAACCTCCCACTAAATATTCTTTGCAGTAATAATAACAAAAAGACTCTGGTAGATTTCCTGTTTATTTGCTACCTCTGCATATGATTTCTTTTGCACCAGAATATCCAGACCCTTCTGCATCACTGAGCTCTCCAAACTCTCACTATTTAAACAATATGCTTTTTTCTATTTTTCCTGCACTTACAAATTGGCTTTCAAAAATTTAGTACATTAATAAGTACTAAATCAGTCAAAGTTTTTGAGCTCCTGGCAAAGACAAAACTAAGCATAAATGTAGATGAATCTGTTTGGGATTTAGAAAGCAAAAGAATTTGCATGTATTCATATGCACCACTGCTTCTAATTGAATAGGAAAGGAGCAGGAGGTCTGGATTACAAATGCTGGGTCGTGATGGATTGCCAGGTGCCATTATCACATGTCTGTAAAGCTCAAGTGGCTGCTATATAGTAGCACAATACAGTGGAATGGACTGGCTCCTGGGAGTTAACCAGGAAATCGAGACTGACATTCCCACATACCTCTAAAAGAGTGCAGCATTGCTGGTGATGCTCTCTTTTGTTTGAGGCTTTAAACCAAAGCTCTCTCTTCCCTCTCAGGAGGATCATAAAAGATCACAAAAATCCTATTTGATCTTAACTATGGATAACATTTATCACTGAACCAACAACAATAAAAGCAGATTGCTTATCTCACAGATTTTCCTACATTGCATCAGTGAGGACTCTTTGAGGGTACTTTATTGTCAATGAAGCCCTTTACACTGAATTTCTCTTAATCTTAAAGTGCTGATGAAATTCTGCAGAGGATTTAACCACGTGGATGAAAGAAAAATAGAGTGCTATATGGGAGGGAAGAGTTAGAATGATCTTGAAGTAGATTAAAAGATAAGCACAGTTTGGGCTGATGGGGCTGTATCGTGCTGTACTGTTCTGTGTGCTCATAACTGCTGCTTATTTTAAACTGTGTGTATATTTAAGAATGCATATATTTGGTTGGTCCTATCCAATACCTAGATATAAAAAGACACTTACTCAACTTAAGCACTGAACATAATTTCACATTAAAAGATCTGGCTTGTTGCTCAGGGATTGGTGAAGTTGCTCCAAGGAACAGGAGCTTAGACTACTGGGGCCTGCAAAGCTCCTGCTCAGCCCTCCGATTGGATGTTGATTTTTCCAGTTTTCTGTTTGACCCAGTCCTGTCAAGCCAGTCAAATCTTGATCCACCCAACCAAATGAAGTACTGACACTTAATAACTTGAGAAGAAGAGATGTAAAAGGTCACGTGACGAAACCATTGAATAGAGTTGCGTATTTAAATAAATCAATCTCATGATTCAATAATCATAGAACTTTGCATAAAGACAATTATTAACACATCAGTTAACCTTTCAATAATATTCAATTTGTCATCAAAATTGAACAATAAAATAAATGTTATCACAGAAGTGAAATTAGGTGAATTAGAAGGTATACCTGAATAAGGACATATTTTTCTAGAGCACAATAGAAAAAGGTCCTATCTCTCTTCACAGAGATTTGGACAAGAAGATGATTTTGGAAGCTTGAAAGGACCTCTTAAAGAATGAAAAGATTCTATATAGGCAGAAAACATTAGGTAGGGAATTCCAGAACATGGTCTGTAGATCTCTGAAAGCATGGCCACCTACACATGACTTTGAGGTGATTGAGAGTGGAAGAAGAGGAGAGAAAACACAAGAGACCAAATTCAAAGGAAAGCACAGCTTGAGGAGATAGGTTGTGAGTATTGATGGCATTCAGTGCTTTCAAAATGCTCATCTCAAAATGTCAGACAACTCCAGGATTTAAATTTATATCTCCTAGTCAGTGGTTTAACCTCCTGTTATTGGAGTTATGTGTTTTCAACTAAACAGTCATTTATAGTAAAGGAATAACCTTACCTCTGTGCACTAAGCTGGGATTTATGGCATCTTCACAGTAGAAAATTTTGAAGCAGAGAGGAAGCACATCCTGAGGGAGTGTATCTATTGCTTGCTGGAAGGCAACAGCTAGTTCTTGCAGTGCAACTTGCAAATTCAATGAAGTCACTGAAGGCAGCAGAAGACTTAGAGTCAATGAGACTGCTGCACGACACATCGAACTTGACATCACCATTTTACAATCAATTTCATAACTTTCCAGCTTCTTATTTAGGATGAAGGATTTCCTCTCACTGGCACTGCTGGTCAGGGCAATGATGTGCCACTCCACTGCAGCAGCTTTAGGCAGATGTGGGATGGCGGCTACCACCAGTATCCCAGGTACAGGTTCTGCCATCTGATAAGCTTCGTCCTGTAACCAAGGGAAATGAGCAAAATGAATACGTCACATAACTCCTCACATCTGGCCTATTACTCTGATTATTCCTTGCAAGGTGTCTGCAATCAGTGAATAAGATTTAAAAGTTAACTCTTTGATTGCTACTGACCGTGTTGCATGTGGGTACCACTTTCTCACTGAGGTAGACTGACCAAGCAGTGCATGGCCTAAGTTTGTCAACAGCTTTCACCAGAATAACACTTACCCAAATCATTTCCAGAGAGCAAAGAGACCTGTGTGCAAATATTGAAACAAGCAGCCTGCCTGACAGGTGAAAGTGGAAGGGATATATAGTTGTAATTTGTAAAGAAACCTGTTCCAGTGTAAAAGGAAGATAAAAACAATATCCTTTCCACGAGGCAGCTGAATGCTCTTCAGAAGAATTCTCTTCGCAATCCCACATTAAAACTGAAAATACATTCAGTGAGTCCTCAGAATTAAAAAAAACTAATATTATATCTACATTTTTAATTTTTTTACATTCCCGTGTTGTGCTCAGCCGGTTAAACCAAGGCAATAAGTCCAGATAAGCAGTAACAAAAATGAAGACAAATATTTTGCACTTTAACTGGCACAGATATTCCAGGTCAGGCATGGTCTTTCCAAGCTCAAGGTAGTGGTTCCAGACAAGTAATTAAATCCAGGCTTACATACGGATTCTCTTCACTTTTTTGGTTTCTCGATTTAAGCACTCAAATACCTTGAACTGATCCCAATGTGCAAAATTATATTTATGGAATTGCTGATTAATAAAAAACACATGTACCAAATACAGTTCGGAGGTCATCAGGCACCCAAACGGTATCTTATCCAAGAAACCAATATTCACGTGCTAACTCCCACAGTATATCAGGATTTGATTAAACTGCAGTAGGCTGCAGCAACCGAGGTAGAATCACTGGAGATCATTGAGTTGTTAAGGAGCAGCACTCTTGGTCAGCTTCTCTTTCTTACTCAAGAAAGCAGAAACAACACATTGGCTAAGTTCCCCCCGTCTTGGCATAGAATAAAGAAAATATATAAAACTTTCTGATCCCATGAGTAAAACGACTTCTTTGAGCAAGAAATTTAATGCTATCTCAAGTGTGGGTCAGATGGTAAGAAACAAAACCCGAGACAAAGTTAATTTATAAATAGAATCATTTGGTAATGGAAATGTGTGGATCCCACCTTGGGGGGTATATGCCTACATGAGACTTATACAAAGTACCGATGGATCCACATTATTAAAAACTATGGGACACTAATGGAGCAATTTGATTTTTATGAAGCAGACAAGTAAATTTAGCATTACTAACTACTTGCTATTTTCTCAGTTTGTTTTTGGAAAGTCTTTATTCGCTATTTGGTGAAACCAAAGTTTGTCAACAAACCCTATCTGCCATACATTGTTTTGGGGTGTGGCAAGAGAAAAAATTGGTTTCATCCAGTTTAAGATTAGGACATTTCTCTTTGACCCCTGAAGATAGCTTGTTAAGCTCAAGGACTCAATAACAGTTACTTCCTCACCTCTTTCCCACAAAGAGATATTTTCCATTCACTGGAACTTCTCTAAAGAATCCTGATCAGTTGCTCCTGGTTTGGATAGGAATGTGGGGCGAGGGATAAAGGGGGGGGATGTTTAATTTGAGTGCACTTACTCACTCAACTCAAAGCAAGTGTCGCATTCAAGTTCTGTCCTCACGAACTATTTGTTGAACAACTATGGGCATCACATGCAAGCCCTACTGCAGGAAGCAGAAAAGGAAAACCAGCTAGCCTTAGTTCTCAGGAGGCTGACTCCCAGGCTTGTGAGAGGGGTTCTGAGTGTGGTGAGGGTGAAGGAGTGCTTGTCTGGAGAAGGAAGAAAGGCTCAGCAGCTTGGCGAGTATTTTGGCTGGGCTCAGAGGGCACTCTGACTCTACCTGTTCACTCATAAATTTGAAGAAAAACATATTTAAATATATCTTTCAGAGAAGATGGCAGGTGGTCTTTTTAGTAGTCATTGATAAACGAAGCTTTAAAAGATTCTCATGTCATCTCTGTTCCAAACTACTTATTTTTGATTGGGACATTTTTGAAATTGCAGTTTGGTATTTTTATCCCCAATCTCACTGAAGTTGATTGATATATTTCTTACTGCCTCATTTATTGCTCGATTAACATTTGATCCAGTCTGAAAGAACTAAGATAAACGAATGCAGGTATTGGCTGTACAGTCATTCAAGATTTCTTCACTATTGAACTGAAAAGTGTTGTGACTGTATCTGTCAGTGATTTAATAGTCAAATTATGAAATGAAGTATCTGGAACCTATTATTATCCACTGATCTTGTGGCTCACTTTGCAGCCAGGATCCTCCAACATCGAATCCTTCTCGTGTCCAAAAATCTATTGACCCCAGACAAGAATGTACTCAATAACTGAGCATCCACAACACTGGTGGAAAATTCCAGAGATTTACAACCCCCTGTGTGAAGAAATTTGTTCTCCTCATAGTATTACAAGGCCTTCCTTTTATTGTGAGACCATGGCATCTTTGTCCCACTTATTCTTCTCCACTGCAGTGAATATAGACTAATCTTAGTCAGTGTATCTCTACAAGACAACCTTCCTCTGCAATCCCCCCCACACCCAATACCAGCAACCAATCCATTTTCTAAATGTCAAGTCTTAAGAATTGACTATTGTGGTCTGACAAATTATTACATGAAATTATAAACAATGACATAATAAGATTGAAGATAATATTGGTACATTTGTTTCAAGAGCATACATTTTTATCTGGATAAATTTGTTTTGAATCATTCTATGAGGAAGAAAAAACAAAAGTTTGTAAATTAAATGTATCTTTAAAATGGTTTCATCATAATGACAGCAACCAAAAGTTCTCTTTTGTAAACTTGTCATGTTAGGATTTCACACTCTCACATCTCATCATAGTAAGCTTCATATTTCACAAATCAAACCATTTCACTTTTTCTTTGTAAAAGCTTTAACCTAATAGTTGAGCACTTCAAAATAAGCTTTAGCCACAGTGACATCACAGTAACAGAATTAAATGTAACTCTCAATAAAAATTTTCCCACCCTTTGAAAATTATTTTTTTCCACTCGTTATTTGCTTCTTAAAATGGGGCAGAAATGAACTTAATAAATTACTAAGTGAAAAATAAAATCTGTATATGCATCAATAAGGGCATAACATTTATCCCTCTTTCAATTTACAGGATCAATTTTCATCCACTTGCATTTGGCGAGTGGTGCATAATAATAGGTTACACGTACTCCATTTCACAACCTGGCTACTAAATTATTGCAAGGAATACCTACAGCCATTTTTCTGCAGTGCAACATATTGCTGCTTGACTGTAGTGTACAGTTTAAATAAATGTTAGCAGAGACTAATTGTATATCAACAGCAAACAATCACACAAGTATCCTTGTTGTGTGAGGAATGACAAAGATAGAAATGATTTTACTTCAAATTGCTCGCACTTGAGACACAATAACATTTCATAGACAGCATTTTGCTTTTGCTGTATTAGGTATGGCAGAGAAGCAGTGTAAAGTTACCGACAGATAAATGTTGCATTAGCACTTACACAGGCAAGCTATTCTCCTTCAGGAGACAAATTCTATCCTTGTCAATACTAATTCTACTCCAAGTGGTTGGAAACTGTTTGAAAAGATGAAAATTAGAGCTCAGCACTGGAAAAAGCCAAGCTCGCTCAAGCTTAAAGGTCATTTGTTGGCCCAAGGTACTGAGGTGCAGCTTGCAAACATATCCACAACTTCCAGGTCAACCCATTCATCTACAGTAAACTTTTATTTTTTTTTACTCAACCTGTCACAGGTTGTAATGTCAATATTCTTCCACTTAGAACAAACTGATCCTTTAATAATGTGAACAACATTTTACATAAATGAATTGTGTAAAATATTCCACTGTAATGGAAGTTAATTCAACTTTGTTCAATATGCGTGAGAAAGAAATATTTTAAGAGAAATATAAATATCAAAATCACAATTACATCAGAATCAGGCTTATTATCATGAAATTTATTGTTCTGTAGCAGAAATACAGTGCAAGACATAATAATGACAACAAATTACGAAATTAAATACATAGTACAAAAGGTGAATAATGTGTTAATGATCATGCGTTCATGGAGATTTCAGAAATCTGATGGCAGAGGAGAAGATGCTGTTCCAAAATTGTTAACATAGAACACAGAAATCTACAGTACATTACAGGCCCTTTGGCCCACAATGTTGTGCCAACCATGTAAACTACTCTAGAAGCTACCTAGAATTTCCCTACTGCATAGCCCTCTATTTTTCTAAGCTCCATGTATTTATCTAAGAGTCTCTTAACATACCCTATTGTATCTGCCTCTACCATCACTATGCCCCCCTGTGTTAGCCATTTCAGCCCTGGGAAAAAGCCTCTGGCTATCCACACAATCCATGCCTCTCATCACCTTATACATCTCTATCAGGTCACCTCTCATCCTCCATTGTTCCAAGGAGAAAAGGCCAAGTTCACTCAATCCGTTCTCACGCTCTCCAGTCCAGGCAACATCCCTGTAGATCTCCTCTGCACTCTCTCTATACTATCCACATCCTCTCTCTATAGTATCCACATCCTTCCCATAGTGGTGACCAGAACTGGACACACTGACTCCAAGTGTGGTCTAACTAAGGTTTTAAGTAGCTTTAACATTACCTCACAGCTCTTGAACTTAATCCCACGACTGAGGAAGGACATCACACCACACACCTTCTTCAGAACACTGTCAACCTGTGCAGCCGCTTTGAGTGTCCTATGGACATGGACCCTAAGATCTTGCTGATCCTCCACACTGCCAAAAGTCTTACCATTAATACTTCAAATTTAACCTACCAAAATGAACCACTTCACATTTTATCTGGGCTGAACTCCACCTGTCACTTCTCAGTCCAGTTCTGCATTCTACTGATGTCCTGCTGTAACCTCTGACAACCCTCCAGACTCTCCAAACACCCCCCAACTTTTGTGTCATTAGCAAACTTACTAACCCACCCTTCTATTTCCTCATCAAGATCATTTATAATAATCACAAAGAGGAGGGGCCCCAGAACAGATCCCTGTGGAACACCACTGGTCACCATGCTCCACGCAGAATACGAACCATCTACAACCACCCTTTGCCTTTGTGGGCAAGCCAATTCTGGATCCACAAAGCAGGGTCTCCTTGGATCCCATGCCTCATTAATTTCCGAATCAGCTTTGCACGGGGAACTTTATCAAGTGCCTTACTGAAATCCATTTACATTACATCCAATGCTCTACCTTCATCAATGTGTTTTGTTACACCGTCAAAGAATTCAATCAGGCTTGCAAGGCATAACCTGCCTTGACAAAGCCATGTGGACTATCCCTATTCAGATTATGTCTCTCCAAATGCTCATAAATTCTGCCTCTCAAAACTTCTCCGACAACATTGCACTTTCCACAATGCAACACACATAAAAGTTGCTGGTGAACACAGCAGGCCAGGCAGCATCTCTAGGAAGAGGTACAGTTGACATTTGTCCTGACTAAGGGTCTCAGCCCAAAACGTCGACTGTACCTCTTCCTAGAGATGCTGCCTGGTCTGATGCGTTCACCAGCAACTTTTATGTGTGTTGCTTGAAATTCCAGCATCTGCAGATTTCCTCGTGTTTCCACAATGGTTGTTCGTCAGTCTTAGTTTGTGTATGATTTTTCGTACATTCTATCGTATTTCTTTATTTTTCCTTTAAATGCCTACAAGAAAATGGATCTCAATGTAGTATAGGGTAATATATACTTATTATTATTAGTATTAATTATTATAATATATAAAATTAATAAATAATATTATACCTACTAATATATATTTACTTTGAAAGTTACTTTGATTTTGAGTGTGGGTTTTCAGGCTCCTGTACCTCCTCTGTGAAGAGGTAATGAGATAAGGTGTTGTTCCTCAAGCTTGCTTTTGGTCCTGTTAAAACCTTGTTGGAGGCTACAAACAGCTAGGTCAGAGTCGGAATGGGAGCTAGAGATAGAAATAAAGTAGAAGGTAAAGGAAGCTCAGGGTCGCCCTGCCAGACTGAGTGCAGACTCTTTGTGTTTGGTTTCTCCAAGGTAGAGGTGAACACTGAATACAGCATTCAAGGTTGGTTGAAGGATTGTTTGAATCAATGAATGATTAGAAGGGACATAGTCAAAAGACCTGTGTTTGCATGGGAAAGAGTCCTTACAGAAAGTTTGTTTATGGGGGAAGAAGAAAGTGGAAAGGAGGGGAAGATATGTCTAGTTGTCAAATCTTGTTGAAGATGGCAATGCAAGAGAGGATGATGTGTTCAACATTGATTCAGGCGATGTAGAAGGTGAGAATCAGGGGAAGTTTACTCATTCTCTGTCCTGGAGAGGGATGAGAAGAGAAATGTGGAACCAAGGCTAAGTGTAGACAAAGGTCTGTTAGGTATGCTAGAGGAAAAGCCATGACTCATAAAGAAGGAAAACATCTAAGAGGCATCAATGTGGATATTTTTGTCATTGAAGCAAACATGATAGAGAGTTATAGAATGATTAATTTCCCACCATAGAGTGGCTTCACATCCAATCCCACCAACACAACATTTCATTACTGAGTTCCAATTATACAGTGCATTTTCTTTCTGATGAAATTTGTTTCTGTACCAGAGATTCAGCATTTTTACCTGACACTGGTCATTTTTCCTTGAATAAACCTATAAATTAGGTGCAGGAGAAGACCACCCAGCTGCTCAAGCTTGCTTTCCCATTCAATAAGATGATGGCTGATATGACTGTAATCTAGGTTCCACATTTCCTCCTGCCCCAGGAATCCTTCACCCACTTACTCAAAGGGAACCGATTTATGTCTAACTCTATTTCCTGTCAGCCAGCCAATCATTGTTACATGATAATATCGTAACATCTGCATTATTCTCATTTTATTTTATTCAATAACCTCCGCTGCAGCATCTTAACAAATTTCTGGAAACCCAAGTACAGTATATTCACCAGTTCTTTATTTTGCTTCTCCTAAGAGCTCTAATAAATTGGTCAAGCACGATGCCCCTGCTTAACAACAAAACCAGGCTTGACAAAACTTGTGTCACTGCTGCAAATGTGCCTGAAGATACCTGCTTGAGGCAACCTCATGATTCTGACTCTCAGCTGCAGCAAATAAACTAAATCTAACAACAGACTGTTTACTGAGTTCAAGGCAGGAGTTCACAATTTAGAAGAAATATATGTAGGTTTCTGCTGAAAATCCACAGGATACATCTTTGAAAATCTCAGGTTAGAAATGTTCTGACAGCTGTTCCTAAGGATGGAATTATCCGATACTGTCCAAGGGCCATCTGGAGAAATTAGGCTCTGATTAATTTGTAGACCAATGACACAGATCAACAGTTTGCTGCCCTACTTTGGAAACCATATGGTTTAAGGATGCTCTGGAATTTTGAATCTCCCTTTTTGTTAGTTTGGCCAAAACTAATTTTAGTGACTTTCCACCCAGCAGCAATTTTGAAAAATTACTAAACAGCACAAAAAGACTATTAGTTGATTTGAGAATATATTTTGCTATTCGATACCACTCAATGAAGAGAAATTCCATCCTTCTTTGTTAATAAGAAAGTTGTCTTTCTGCATATCTGACATAATTTGATATATACTGTATTTCAATATGTAAATTCTTTCCATGGCCTTTGAAGATGAGTCAGTGATCTGTTTAATTATCATTTACAAAAACTAATGTTCTCCGCAGTTGAGAATTTGCAGAGGATAAGCAATTCAATACAATAAATCTCCATTTTTAGCTGCCTTATGCAAATGGATAGGAAAGACTGTCAGTTCTAGCAGTGCGACGCAGAGCAACAGAATGGTCTTAACTCTTTCATTTGCTGGGCTTTCAGCTGAAGTGATATATTGAACACCATAAAAATCAAGAGCTAGACCTGTATTGTTGCATCCCTCATCAAAATACAGCATCAAACATTCCTTGACTGACCAAATAAAGTATTCCACTCTGCTAAAACAACTTCCTCTCTGGTATATGGATGCATTTTATTCCCTGTTCTGAGTTGCCCTGAAGCGATTTGACACAACAGAGAGGTTTGCTACGTTACTTCATACAGTGGTTAAATAGAATCCAGTGGGGTTAAGAGCAGTGGGTTTTCTACCCTAAAAGATGCCTGTGATCCAGTTGGGTTCTTACTGCAGTCTGAAATGGGCCAAACATAAAACAAAACCACATTCTATTTTGCAAACTAACACTTTGGGATTTGAATTTAGGGTTTTCAAACCCGGAGCTTCGATTAGTAATAGTATCACAATAGTTTGCTCCCTGAAAACTCAGGATTACTGTGCATCATTATCTGTTTCACAAGAGATCATTTGATTCTTCTTTTAAGCGGGATATTGATTTGTTTCAACAGTATGTAAGAATATAAGAAATAGGAACAGGAGTAGGACACCTGGCCCATCAAGTCTACTCTGACATTCAATAAGATCATGGTTGATCTGGCCATACCTCATCTCCACCTATCTGCTTTCTCCACATAACCTTTAATTCCCCTACTATGCAAAAACCTATCCAACCTTGTCTTGAATATATTTACTGAGGCAGCCTCCACTGCTGCATTGGGCAGAAAATTCCACAGATTTACCAGTATCTGAGAAAAGCAGTTCCTCTCCATCTCCATCTTAAATTTACTCCCCTGAATCTTGAGGCTATGTCCCCTAGTTCTAGTCTCACCTGCCAGTGGAAACAACTTTCCTAACTCTATCTTATCTATCCCTTTCATAATTTTATATGCTTTTATAAGATCTCCTTTCATTCTTCTAACAGTAGAACTTTGAATTTATTACCTTGCCTACAACTGTGGGCTAAATTTTATTTGGGGCTTGTTACATATCTTGTCAAAAAGACCATGCTTTTGCTATATTGCTCCCAACTGTCTAAGTATTGCCTTCTTATTGTCCTTTGGGACAAACAGGATATGGCTAGTTGTACATAAAGTTTCTAAAATTCAAAATTAAATTTGGGTTTGACTTCTGGCCCAAGTAAAATCATCTTCCACCCACCAGTCTGGGTGGATTTTTCATGTAATGACTGTCCATTTCTTTAGATATAATGTGATTCTCTGATGATCTAGAATTCATTAACATTTCTGTTGTGCCTCAAAAGGGATGCTTTCAGATGTATGCATTATTTTACCAAACTAACATTATCTGTTTTATGATCTTGCATTAATACAAGATCACTGACCTAACAAAAAAACCTATCGGTCTTAACGTTCAATACTGCTATCAGCCCAAGATCCTCAGCCTTTTGTAGTACTTCGATTCGAGATATTTAGGAAGTTTGCGGAAATGTGCATTCTGGTTTCTACTCTTAACAGATTATCTAATAAACCCTTTGAATATTCTAAATAGCTCTCATCAGATCTTATTTCAACATTTAAAGCCAGAGAGGTTGCTACAGAAAAGTACCAAGTCTCTAATGCTGCTGAACTTCTGAAATTTACAGGGTGGCAGATACAGAGCTGTCAGTGCTGCAGTGACTTCGCTTCACTCCTCATTTTGTTTGCTGTCTGTGTGGAGTCTGCATGACCTCTTATGACTACAGAGACTGTTGCTGAGTAAACGAATTTCTTCTTCAATGCAAAGACACACTAGTAGGTTATTTGACCAAAATTCCACCCTAATTCAGGTAAGATGCAGAAGAATCCAAGGGGAGTTGCTGGCCCTGTGTAACAGAATAAATGGTAGGGAACAAAGCAACAGGAGAAATGGGACCGATACGATTACTTTATTGGATAATGATAACTGGAGTCCATCAGGAGGAGATAGAGCACACAATCGCAAGAGAGTCCCTCCAATCCAAGTCAAAGCAGGTGAAAAAACAAGTCAATTTTATTTAGCTAAATTCATGCAATGTTTATAAGAAGGCAAATGAATTAATGACACATATAGAAATACAGTAAATTGGGATGATCCAACAGCCATTACAGAGCCATAACTGCTAGGATCGAAATTAGATATTTCAGAGATACTTAACTTCCAAAAGAGACAGGTAAAATGGAAAAAAAGATGGGGTAGTCTTGAAAATAGAGAGTAGGATAAAGGCAGCAGAGAAGAAAATCTTAGTTCAGGAATCAATAAACAGTATCAGGCAGAAGTTAAAAAACAAAACATCAGAAAACATTGATAGGAGTTGCCTACAGACCCTCAAACAGGCATGAGTGTAAAGGATCACATAAATGAGGAAATTAGAGGCACGTATGACAATGGCATCAACACTAATCATGGGGGACTTTAATCTACATTTAGACTGAGCAAACCAAATTAGCTGCAATGGTGTGAAGGATGAATTCAAGGAGTGCGTAAAAAAATATTTTTCCAGATCATTGTGTTGAAGAACCATTGATAAGTAGTGAGAAAGGATTAATTAATCAGCTGTGTTTAAGGGACTGTAGAGAAGAGTTGTCATACATAATTGAATGTTATATAGAGATTGAACGTAAATAAGTTCAGTCTGAAGCCACAGTCTAAATCTAAATAAGGCACAAGCTGGTTATGGCATATTGAGGCAAAAGAGACTGCAGGCGCTGTAATATGGAGCGAAGAAACAAACTGCCTGAGGAACCCAGCAGTCAGGCAACATCTGTGGAAGCAAATGAATGATCATCAATTTGGACCAAGACCTCATATCAGGACTAATGCAGGAACTGAGTCCGGATTGTTCAGCATCTCTCTGGCTTCACAGATGCCTCTGCTAAGTTTCCCCAGCAGTTTGTTTTATTGTATATTGAGGAATGATGTTAAAAAGAATGATAGTAAACAAGCAATTGCTAACATTGTAAAAAAAAACATATAGCTTACCACACAGACATTGGTTATCCTAATTAAGTTACAGCATCACAAAAGCAAAAATGGTTCTTGAACAAGGCAACCAAGCAAAGTTACAGATAGCATTATATTAGAGGAAGTAACTTCTAATGATGGTAAATGAAGAAAAAATCCTAGAATTGGGAAAACTTCAGAATTCAACAAAGAACCAAATCCTTGAAAAGTAAAATTAAAGCACAAATCAAGTAAATTTGAGAGAAAAGCAAAAGAGATTTTAACTGCTTCTTGGTAAATTTATAAACATAAGTAAAAGTTATTTTGGGTCTCTTCCGGACTGAGACAGGATAAATTACTTTGAGGAACAGCAAAGTAAGAGAGAAATTAAACAAATATTTTACATCTCCCAAAAAAATCTCTCAAAAATAACGGAGGAAAACAGACCTAGAATGAATGAGAAGCTTCAAGAAATTAGCTCAAGGAAGTTAAAAATAATATTAGGGAAATTATTAGTACTGAAATTTGATAAATCCCCTGGAACTGATGGGCTCTTTCTCAAGGTTTTGGAAGCAAAAGCTTTGACAGTGAGGAATCACCGGCTATCATCTTCTAAAATTCCACATATTTTCCATCAGTTGCAACAAATTTTATAGTAGCGTACCTGACCTCTCTACTTCAAAAAGATAGGGAAGAGAAAAATAGGGAAATACCCATTTATTAGCTTGACATCTATTAAAGAGATAATGTAGAAACCTTGTATTTCCTGTCAGTTTGATTGTATTTTGTATTGCATGTTTATTATAGCCAGTTAGTCTTATGGGTTTGGGCGTGCCAGAATTGAAAAGTTTAATTACATATTCATGCTTTGCCTTAGTTCAGTTTAGGTTGGGTACAGCTAGGCAGTGTTGGCGTGTGGCCAAGTGGTTAAGGCGTCGGTCTACTGATCTGAAGGTCGCTAGTTCAAGCCTCAGCTGAGGCAGTGTCCTTGTAGTGTCCTTGAGCAAGGTACTTAACCACACATTGCTCTGCGAGAACACTGGTGCCAAGCTGTATGAGTCCTAGTGCCCTTCCCTTGGACAATATCGGTGGTGTGGAGAGGGAGACTTGCAGCATGGGCAACTGCCGGTCTTCCATACAACCTTGCCCAGGCCTGCACCCTGGAAACCTTCCAAGGCCCAAATCCATGGTCTCACGAGACTAACAGATGCCTATAAAGAAGGCAGTGTGCCATGGGTGATATCTTTTTGTTGACTGCTTAAATACACTTGAATTTGAACTCCTGAATACGTTTAAATACACTAAGATTGTTTATTTTGTTATATCGATAACTTTAGTTTCATTAGTTTTTACTGTTTCAAGATTGTTCATTTTGGTGGTCTTTTACTAAAAGATCAAACGAATTCTTCGACTTTACAAATTTGTTACTGTGGATAGCATGTCATACAGTGTCAACACCTCATGCTTAGTCTCTGAGTGCTTTTTCAAGTAGTCGCTACAGATAATGTTAGAATGTATTACCAAGAAATCAAAGAAGAATATTTAGAAAATAATAAAAGAATTAGGTTGAATTTATGCTAATGGAAATGATTTTTGATAATTACTTTTGACCTTTTTAGAATGTGAACAGCTGAGCAGGTAAGTGGGAATAAGGCATATGTTGAATTTCATTAGGCCTGAGAGGTGGTGCACACAAACTTGTAGCATATGAAATAAAGGTTAATATACTATCCTCAACTGATGGGCAGAAAATAAAGAGCAGGAATAAATGGGTTAATTATACATGGCTGTGAATTGTGGATTACTGCCGGGTGAGATGTTAGCATCTCTTTGAATCATGGTAGTGTAGAGTCACGATTGATGTATCTCAAGAGTGGAGTTGAGAACAAACAGTTACAGTTCCATGCGAAAGGCTCGGCCATTCCAGTGTTACAGCAGGAAAATGCTAGAATTTTAATGAGCAGAGGGGTAAGGGTAAAGAATCGAATAACCTACTCTTGCTTCTAATTGTATATTCTTATGACCAAAATAGAGACGGTTGCATATTTCCCACAGAGAGAAAATGACACTGAACACTGCTTCAATCTATTTACCTATACTGATATTTGGAATTGTTCCACAAAACTCTTATTACTTCAATCCTTCCAAAACACTTTTGACTAAGCATCTGGACTTTAAACCTCTGGAGTCTCTGCCACCATATTGAAAAGCAGGCTCCTTGCTCATTATCTCCTTTAATCTCCCTGGATGATAGTTTTTAATTTTTAAATCACAGTACATGAAACCCTTTCTTTCATGTTCTCTTGTGGAAATAGGCCTAGTCTCAGAATGGTAATATTTGCATGGTAAATGTAATAATCAGGAAACAGGTTAAAGCTTATTAGCAGCAGGGAGCATATGCCGACAAAGTATGTGAGATCCCTTCATATTTCCTGCGCAGCAGGGGTTTCTAATCACATCGTGAAGTCACTCTTAGGGATGTTGTTTAAGCAACAGCAAGCCCACTTCCTCTGCTTTGATGCTCCACCACAGAAGTAAGTAAACCACTTACTTTCATAAACTTCAGAATGATTTACATGTGCTAAAGGAATATTTGAATCCTTTCTGTAAAGGAACAGAATGACAATCACCCTTAAGTGATACTTCAGTTTGTCAAGGAAATCCAACATTTAAGCAGTCAGTATTTTACAATGTAAATCACAAATCTAATAAATGCACTAGTCCTGAATTCATTCAATTTTTTTTTCTTTGGCACTTTTCTACTTCAAATACTCGTTCCAAAATTGAAGGGATTTTTTTTCACAGTGAAGTATAGCTCCTTACGAGAGAACGAAATACACATTGTCTACTGATACATGCATAATGCTGATCACTAATACAATTAAATATATCTTTAAACCCATAAACTGTATTCAACATTTTCATATTTTCACACAAAATAAAGGACATCTAATGATTCATCATGTAAGGATAGTGCTAGATATATCTTAATTACAGTCCTCAAGAATATGAACAGGACTTTGTATATATCAACATTAATCTATTACCTGCTAAGGACAATCATTTATGTAAACCGTATATTTTACTTTAACAGTTAAGGCAGTTTTGAAGAACTAGCTAGAAGTGAAAGGAACAAAAGTATTCTTTATTTCCAAATTCTTTGTAGAAATTAACTGTTAAATTCTATAGACTTAATTTTATTTAACCCTTTGAAAAATTACGTAAAGTGTGGATCAACAGCAAATGAGATAATGTCTAATGCCAAGTCTGAGAATATTTTGAAACACCTTTCATTTTTGAAGATTCAGTCAAAACATAGCATTAAAACATAGAGCAAGGGTTTTTGCATTTAAAAAAAAATTAAAAGGATCAGTTTTCAAATAATTCAGATCAATATGTCTCCCTGTGTTGGATCAATGATCCAATAAAGTACATTCTATCACGTGGAATGCAAACAAATTAATCCTATCAATTCTAGTGTTGAAGTAAGAAGCACTGTATTAGTGAAACGATGCAAACTGATCATTCATAAGAAGAATATTCAAATGATAAATATTCTCACTATGTTAATACAACTGTATTAACCACATGGAACGCTTTCTTGTCTACCGGTTGTTTTAGAAATATAGAACACAGTAAATCTAAGCATTATATGTAGCAATTCTGTAACAAACTGAGAAGACAATCAGTTTTAAAAATAAATACATTTCTTTCAATAAAAACACAAATTACACACATGCACCCATTGTCAGAAAAACAACTTCTGCACTCTCAATTCCTTGTGTAGTAAACACTATTACCTTTCATCACATACATTTCCCACCTACCTAATTACTGATTTGATTAAAAACTGTAAATTCTTTAACACCTTCCAGTCATAATGTAGGCTCCATCATTAACTCTTGTTTCTCTCTCCACAGTCCCTACATGGCCAATTTGCAGCTATTTGTTCTGAAATGAACTGATGCATGATTTGTACCAATACAGTTATCCTGTAATGAGGTATTTTATTTTCATGGAGATGCTTTGTAATTATGAGAATATCTTAAAATGTATTAATACTTTTTGAAAATATTAGGTTTAATACAACAAATATTTATTATGCAAGTTACAATATCAATGGCAAACAAATTTCAGTGGAATTAACAGCTGTAATATACATAGTAAGCAAATTAGGAGGCTAACTATTTGGAAAGTGCACATCTGAATGATTAGGGGATTGAGGATTTCTGAGTGCACAGAATATTGAAACTTATTACACATGAATAAAGTAAAAAAAACAGCCACCAGGGCTTATTTCTGAAGATCAGAGCTTAAAAGTTGGTAATACAGAGATAGAAAAGATTTTACAGATGTAGAAAATCTTGAGCTACACACACAAAATGCTTGAATTCAACAGGGCAAGCAGCATCTATGGAGGGAAATAAAAGGTCGACATTTTGAGCCACAGCCCGTCATCAGGCTTAGAAAGGAAGGAGGCAGTAGCAGGAATAAAATGCTGGGGGAGGGCAAAGAGAACAAGCTCGTATTGGATCTTGGCTAGACTGTTTTACATTCTGGCTATTATTTTATAAAATGATTCAGATACATCAAGGTTCAGATTCACCTGAATCTGCTCTAAGCATAATTTTGCTGAGTGACACAGATGTTGTCAAACTTGTCAGTGAGCACTATCACCACACGACAGCAGCATCCATTCATACTGTAACTGTCAGGATTACACTGAGCAATTTGCCTCTCCAATCCCCTGCCAGCCACATCTGACATAGGATCATGAGTGTCCTTCCGGTAGAGTTCCCATGCCTGTAGATTAGGAAGGAAAAGGTAACTTCTTCCCATTTTTACTTAGCCATTTCTTCAACGTGTACCTGATGACTCCAGCATTACTTTGTTCATATCTATTGCCCTCATTCATCTTTTTTTATATATGTCTTTTCAAAGACGGTCATCAGTGAATAACAAATCTTCACCAACCTTTTTCAGTTGACATCTTCACCACTTCTGACACTGTTCCCCTGATTTCCACCTAATCGCTGACATTCCCACATATTCTCTCCACTCTTCTCCCTTCTCTGTAACTGAAAATATGTCTGATTTTGGACTTCTCCTGTCTAGAATTTCCTGCTTATAAATTCAGCTGATAAAAGCATTTGGCTTTCACCTCCTCAATCTAGATTGGAAATCTGCTGAATGTAAAGACCATCTATAAATGTTTTTTTTTATTGATATGGTTATCATTTTAGCCAAGATTTCAATCGCATGCTGAAAAATCAGTAGCAATTACTTTGGGCAATCTTCATAAGATGGCAAACCCCAGCCTGTGATGATGGGTCATGGAGAGGAAGTTATCCTGATTTCCATAGTCAGGTACCTAAATCAAATATTTAGCTGACGCATTGTGCCTCAAATTTTAGCTGCGTTTTTATTCGTTCCTATAGATCCAAATTTTCTGGAAAGGTTCAATGGCAGTGAGAAGAGCCAGATTCACAAGGAAGTGGCTTTACATCACTGCTTCTGTGTAATGGAGAGTGTGGCCCTATTCTCTGGTTTCTTTAGTTTATCTACAATCCTGTGATTGGCTGTCCATCTCTCCCACCATTGGACCATGTGATCCAACTACACCCACCTGATTGTTGCCAGCTGATCCTCAGTCTTCTCATTCAATCTTTTCAATTCTTCTGTCTCTGCAAATCCCACCCTCCCAAGCCTCACCAAGAATTTCTTGGAGAGATCCAATAACCTATCTCCCCAAAGTCTTTCCGTTCTCCACCATTCCTAACAACTCTCCAAGTCTTTCCAAACTCTCTCTCATCTTCTTAATCCCCTGCCTTACGCATAATACTATGAAATACATTGGGATCCCAGGGTTGTCTACAATCAATCCTTCCACTGCCTCCCCTGATCTGTACTTGAAAAAGTGATAGTGCTTGTGTCCATCCAGCAAGTTGTACAACAAACAGGTACATCAAATCAAGAATAAATGACCGTCCAGCATTGAACAAAAGTTTAAGAAAACAGAGCAAGAACAGACCAATCAGCCCCTCATACCTGACTGCCACTGAATTTGATCATGGTTGATCTGCTCCAGGCCTCTACTGTGCCAGTTCCCTACAGTATTCAAAACTGAGAAAAATAAAGTGAGAATCACAGCGGATTTTCTTTAACATTATTATTGTATGCACTCGTGATTCCTAACTCTTATTCACCTTATTCAAGACTCATTAACTATTTCGAATGCACAACAAGGTCTGTAAAAGGTTGCTATTTGACCTTCCACTAAATATTTTCATTATGATTACTTCAAAAAAATACAAAACTTTGTTTTAATCTGAACCCCAGGGAAATTAAATTTACAGCCTAGCAGATAAAAGCCAAGTTGCCTTTGTTTGCACTTCACATGGATTACAAAAAGCCAAGTGAAAATGAAAATGACCAGAAAAGCTACAGCAGAAAGGACCCAAATGTTTAAAATACAGACAAAAAATTAAATTATTGTGCTCATGCTCACCACACACAGCAGTGGCTAATTGGCAGTTTTTAGTAAATGAATTCATATAATTGCTCAAAGAGCTGCATATCCAGCCAGAAACATATTTCATAAAACCTCTCTATAAATACACTCTGGGCTGAGGACAAATTTAATGTTAGTTAGGCTTATGCCCTTGGTGCATTTTTCTTCTTGGTAGTTCTCAGTTTCTGTGCTTTTTTTTTGTAGTTTTCTTTGAAATTTTATAGGCTGGTTGCAACTGGAGGATACATTCATCTACAGTGAGCATCGGAAGCAGGATTAAATTAGATCAGATGTCCCATGGAACAGCTTCAGTGGTACCCAGTCAAGATGGCGCCTGTGTACAACGCTCCTTCGATCGCCATCTTCTGGATAAACCATGTAACCATTAAATTGACTTTTTTTACATCTGTTTTTCATCCCGAATGTGTTTCTGGAACTGCCAGAGCCTGCAATTTCCAGTTTGGAGACTGAATGAACAATCCAGTGCGCTGCTGACTCCAAGAAAATTCCAGGAAGCAGCGAGCGCGAACCTTGAGGTGAAGAAGCTAGAAGACAGGACGCAAGCTGATGTTCGACTCAATTTCACTGATTAAAACTACCATACTTTGCCAATTAAAGGAAGATTGAAACATTGAGGCGAATGCAGAGGGTGAGCACCAATGGCCATCTGATCACTGCTGAGAGCATCTGCTGCCAAACAGCAAGTGTATGTGGCTTATTGCTGTGCCCGAAGTTTCTCTGCTTTGATAATGCTGGTGAATGTTACCGAGGTTTCTGTGAATCGTTTTTGGACTATGGACTTTTTTCATACTTATGGTTTTTATATTCTGTGTTTTCGCTGTCCTTTCTCATTGTTTTTTGTACGGGGGAGGGGGTTTAGGGGTCGATGTTTTTGTTGCGTTTCGTTCGGAAAGAGGGAAGTTGGCGGGGGTGGTTGATGGTCCTCTTGGTGGGTTTGCTGTTTCTCTCTGAACTGACTTCCATGGTGCTTCTTTGTTTCATGGCTATCTGGAGAAGAAGAACCTCAGAGTACAATGCTGCATACATACTTTGATAATAAATTAACCTTTGATCTTTTGATCACAATATCAGTGACAGCTCTGTAATGGCATATGAAGGCTAACCACCTTCATCTATGCTTTTCGGATATCTTACTGAAAGATAGGTAACCAACAATAGTGGTGAACTTGGCAAGATTCTTTGGGCAGATGTTGGTGAAGCATCAATCACATGATACTGGAGATGAACAAGTAATAAGCACGATTTCTTGTAATGCTTATATGATACATGGTAGCGAAGTGACATCAAATGAAATAAAACTTCATACATTTTACATACTATGTCTTTATTACAGCTTTTGAGAGCTAAGTATTTTAGTATTTAATAATTAGTTGCAGTATTACAGAATAAACCCCCACATTTTGGGGGTGGGGGGGTTTAAGATGACAGCATGTATGATCGCAGCAGCCTCTCCTACTCCGACTGTGCAGTTCGGGCCTAAGATATCGTGCTGTGGCCTACTGCAGCTACTCAGGGATGCGCGAGGACGCAGAAGCACGGTAAGCCCGCTGGTATTTGAGCGAGACTTAAAGCCGAATTCTGACAATTCTACTTGCTAACATTCGATTGCTAGAAAATAAACTGGATTACTTGCGTCTGTGTCTGAACCAGCGCGAGATAAGGGACTGTTGCACACTCCCACTGACAGAAACATGGCTCCAGGACACAACTCCAGTTTCAAACATCCAGCTAAAGGCCTTATTTCCTTTCGGGCGGACAGAAATGCTGAGACCTCTGGTAAGATCTGCAGAGAAATTTGTGTGTCTATGTCAGTAAGAACTGGTGTGTGAGTGCCTTGGTAGTAATGGTCCACTGCTCACCACGGTTAGGGTTTTTAAAGGTGAAGTGCAGGTCCTTCTACCTACCAAGGGAGTTCACTGTCATTGTGATTGTTGCTGTTTACACATCCTCCCTGCAAGTACTTGGGAAGTACTGCAGGGGCTCTCTGCAGCGCCATTTGTGACGTCCAAGCTATTCACCCCTGTGGTATCTTTATTGCTGCTGGTGACTTCCATCATGCCAGATTAAAATCAGTCTTCCAAAGTTTTGCGAGCACATCTACTACAAAACCAGAGAAGAGAATATATTAGACCTGGTCTATACTAATGTTAGTGGAGCCCACAAGGCTATCTGCCCTCCACCTTACCATTTTGCTAGCCCTTGAATACAGGCCAGTGGTTAAATGAGTCAAACCAGCTTATAGGGGGATCAGGACCTGGCCAGATGGTGCTACCTCAGCACTGCAGAATGGTTTTGAAAACACAGACTGCAACATATTCAGGGAGGTGGCTACCTATGATCATCAAGTCAACATTGATGAATATGTGGGATCGGTGACTGGCTACATAGGAAAGTGCATTGAGGACATTACCGTAATTAAACACTACACTGCCAAGGCAAATCAGAAACCATGGCTAACTACAGAGGTTCTTGCACTGCTGAGGGATCAGGATGCCGCCTTCAGATCTGAGGACAAGATGATTCTATGTTCAGTATGAGCACCGCTCTCCCAAGCCATCAGGAAGGCAAAGTGAAAGTACCCATAGAAAATTCACAGACACCTCTATGACACCAGGGACACTTGGCACATGTGGCAAGGTTTACAAACCATAACATATTACAAGTCCACCCTGGGCGTAACAACAGCGATGCTTCCCTTCCTGAGCTGCTGGATGCCTTCTATGCATGACTTGACACAATGAATGATGTGACATCGAGGGAAACTGCTTCTCCCCCAAGGAACAGGCTCGCTGTCTGGCCATAGCCAAGACGGGGATCCTAACGGGATAAATCCAGGCAAGCTGCAGGGCCAGACAACATACCTGGTTAGGGACTGAGGGATTGTCCGGCCCAGCTAACAGAGGTCTTAATGGACATCTTGCAATAGTCCGCTGTCCCTGCAGACCTCAAGGCAGCAACCATCATTCTCGTGCCCAAGAGAGTGACAGTAACAGACCTAAATAATTACTGCCCAGTGGCACAGAGCTCAACATCATGAAGTGCTTTGAGCAGTTGATAATGGATCATATAAAATTCTACCTCTACTGATCATAGCCTTGGCCCTCCACTCTGTCTTTTCCCACCTAGAAATGATAGCTCATACACCAGAATGCTGTTTATCAACTTCAGCTCAGCGTTTAACAGGATCATCCTCAGGTGCTGGTGGGTAACATGTCCTTGTTAGGACTCAACGCCCCTATCTGTAACTGGACTTGGACTTCTTGAGAGAAAGACCCCAGTCAGTCTGAATTAGCAGCAATACCTCAAGCTCCATCAGGCTAAACACTGGAGATCCCTGGAGCTGTGTGCTCAGTCTGCCGCTATTTATGCAGCTGACTCCTGACTGAAATGCCAGATCTACCTCAAACAGCATCATCAAGTTTGATGATGATACATGGTTGACCTTATTGGCAACGATGAGGAGTTAGCATACAGAGAGGAGGTAGAGAGAATCGTCAAACAGGATGAGAACAACAAACTGAGATGACTGTGGACTTCAGGAAGGCGCAGGTTGACCACTCTTCATTGCACATCAATGGCTCTGCTGTGGAGAGAGTGAAAACACAAAGTTCCCTGGTGTGTACATAATGGACGATCTAACCTGGACCCACAACGCCTCTTCAGTAACGAGGAAGGCACAGCAGTGTTTACACTTTTTGAGGAGACTGAGGCGACTGAGGCATACAAGGCTCCCTGACCCCATTCTAACAACTTTCTACAGGATGACCATCAAGAACATCCTGTCTGGTTGCATCATTGTGTGGTGTGGAAGCTGCAAGACCCTACTGAGTATAGTAAAACCTGCCAAAATGATCACTACGGTCTTCCTCCCCCACTATTTGTGACACTTACTGGGAGTGTTGTACGCGAAGTGCCTAAAGCATTGTTGAGGATCGATACTACATGTCCCACAAACTCTATGACTCACTATCGCCAGAAAAGAGGTATAGGAGCATCAGAACAAGCACTGCCAGACTGGGTAACAGCTTCTTCCTCTAGACTGTGAGACTAATGAATACACTCATCACTAGAATAGAGAGCTGTTTACTGTTTCCCTGGCTGCGCACTTCACATGACAATAATTTTGGACTTGAACATGATGAAGTGTTACAACATCTATTCATTGCAACTAAAACCAGTATTTTCATCAACATCACTTAATAACAAATGGATTTTTAAATGTAAAGGTAAAAGTATCAACAATATTTTGAAATGAAAGGTTGCATTTAAAAGGCACACTGTCACTTTCTGGGTTCCTTTTGCATTGCCTAAATAAATAACATGGAAGGAACCTAACCCATGAAGAAGAGGAATCTAAACAGAAAGCTAAGTAATTCTGCATCATCAGTGACTAGCTGATCATGGAACCAGTTAAATGTTTCTATTTCAATTGGCTGAACAATTTTGTTTGTATTGCAAACATCCTTGAATAAGTATGAATTCAGAAGAACAGATGACAGCTTATTTTTTGCTGCACCTTCGCTTGAGCAATTACTCTAACAATGGGCTGAATAGATTGAAGGGCTCAGCCACTCGAAATGGAGTAATTCACATTTTTAACAAGGATGGGCTGCAATGTGTAATTGACTGACAGATCGAGGGTACTGAATCTATTGCTGGACATCATAGCTGGACTCTATATGGAATGCAAAGAGGGTGGAAAGATTGCCTCTAAGATTCCTTGCCAAGTCAGACCTGTTTTGGGATCTGGGACAGCTTCTTTAGAGTGGTCACCAAAGGATTTTTCTCTACCATGTCTTCTTCCTTTTTAAAATACATTTCTAAGTCTGTATGTGTTTTTGTTAACTTCATCAAAACAATTTAATCCCTTTCTGAAACAATTACTTTAATTTTAACAGGTTTTAAATGTCGCTGAATGTCAGAACTGTAGATATGCCTGCCGATTGACAGGACACAGGTCCCTAGCCACGTCAGAAAGTGGAGGGACGGAGACACAAATGGTTGTCAGGGCAGTAAAAACAGGCAAAAGCAAAGTAATAGATTCAATGGGATGAATACTTTGAAGTGTATGTATTTTAATGCTCGGAATATTATAGGTAAAGGTGATGAACGCAGAGCACAGATCAGCACATGGAACTACAACGTTGTGGCCATTACAGGGACTTGGTTGAGAGAAGAACTGGAACGAGTGCTTAATATCCCAAGGTTTCCATGTTTTAGAAAAGATAGAGAGGGACATAAAAGAGATGGGAGAGAGGTACTACTAATCAGGTACAATATCACAGCGGCACTCAGAGGGGACATAATGGAAGGATTGTCCACTGACTCGATATGGGTAGAACTCAAAAATAGGAAGGGTGAAATCATTCTGATCACATTGTACTACAGACTGCCCCCACACTCCCCAATATACACTAGGGCATTAAGTAACAGATACGCAGGCAGATTAAGAAAATGTGTAAAAACAATAGAGTTGCTATCATAGGGGACTTCAAGATGGCACTGATAAGGGGCAACTTGTTGCTCGCAACTCCAACAGGACCATGATATATTCCCGTTCAGCTGAAATGCACAGTCACAGCCATGGGTATTTATGTAAGCAACTTTGTTTTAACACATTTTAAAAAATCTATCGATACTCAAAATTGACAGATCCTGGACTGCAGACTCGGGTTGCAACTGCAGTTTCCCTTTAAGAAAAAGTAAGTGAGAAAAGTGTGCTGCAGGTAAGATTGAAACGCAGAGGCATTAGACCCCAAATCCCAAGTATTCATCTGGTGAATGCAGAATCTCTGGAAAATAACATTTAAGACCTCAGAGCAAGATTGCTGTACTGTAGGGACACTAGGGCCTGCTAGGTATTTTGCTTCATGGAGACATGGCTATCCTCCACCATTTTGAACGCAGTGCTGCAGCTCGATGGCTTCACCCTTCAATGTTAAGGCAGGACATCTCAGATCATAAGACCTTAAGACCTAGGGGCAGAATTAGGCTACTTGGCCCATCGAGTCTGCTCTGCCATTCCATCATGGCTGATTTATGATCCCCCTCAACACCATTCTTCTGCCTTCTCTGCATAGCCTTCGATGCCCTGAATAATCAAAAACCTATCAAACTCTGCCCTACATACACCCAAAGACTTGGCCACCTCAGCCTTCTGTGGCAAACAATTCCACAAATTCACCACCGCAATAGAAATTCCTCCTCATCTCTGCTCTATTGGGACATGCTTCTATTCTGAGGCTATGTCCTCTGGTCCTAGACTCCCACACTAAAGGAACCATCTTCTCCACATTCACCCTGTCAGGACTTTCCAATCTTCTATTGGTTTCAATGAGATGCCCCCACATTCTTCTCAGCTCCAGCAAGTATGGGCCCAGAGCCATCAAGCACTCCATATATGTTAACCTTTCATTCCTCGGATTATTCTCATGAAGCTTCTCTGGATTCTCAGCAATGCCATTCCATCATGGCTGATTTATGATCCCCGATGGGCTTGACTCGATGGGCCAAGTAGCCTAATTATCCTTCCTTAGATAAGGGGCCCAAAACTGCTCACAATACGCCAATTGTGGTCTGACCAATGCCTTATAAATCCTCAGGATTACGTCGTTACTTTTGTATTCTAGTCCTCTCGAAATGAATGCTAACATTGCACTTGTCTTTCACTGCCTCAACCTGCAAGTTAACTTTTAGGGAATCCTGCACCAGGGAATATGTACTTTCCCACATTATATTCCATCTGCCACTTCTTTGCCTATTTCCCCCAATCAGTTTAAGTCTTTCTGCAGACACCCTGCTTCTTCAACACTACCTGCCCTTCCACCTATCTTCATATCATCCACACACTTAGCTACAACGCTATCAATTCAGTCATCCAAATCATTGAACATACTGTATAATGTGAAAAGATGCTGTCCCAATACAGACCCCTGCCAAAATCCAGTAGTCACCAGCAGCTAATCAGAAAGGTCTTCCTTTATTCCCATTCTTTGCATCCTGCCAGTCAGCCAATCGTCTATCCATTCTAGTACACCTTCCCATAATACCATGGGCTATTAATATTATTTATTTTGTTAAGCAGCCTCACATGTGGCACTTTGTCAAAGGCCTTCTGAAAATCCATATGAACAACATCCACTGAACCTATTAGGAGTTAAAAGATGAAATATGAAGGTAAACTAGCTCATAACACAAAAGAGAGGTTGAAAAGTATTTTTCAGATATACAAGGAGTAAAAGAGAGGCGAGAGAAAGTATCAAACTGCTAGAAAATTACGCTGGAGAAGTAGTAATGCAGGACAAAGAAATGGCAGAGGAACCCAAGAAGTATTTTGTGTTAATCTTCGAGCTAGAAGTGTGAGTGTGTAAGGGGGTAGAAGAATGAGAGGGGAGCTTATAGAAACATACAAAATTTTGAAAGCGATAGATAAGATAGAGGCAGGAAAGTTGTTTCCATTGGTAGGCGAGACTAGAACTAGGGGACATTGCCTCAAGATTTAGGGGAGATGATTTAGGATGGAGATGAGGATAAACTGTTTTTCCCAGAGAGTGGTGAATCTGTGGAATTCTCTGCCCAGGGAAGCAGTTGAAGCTTCTTCACTAAATATATTTAAGATACAGTTAGATAGGTTTTTACATAGCAGGGGAATTAAGGGTTATGGGGAAAAGGCAGGTAGATGGAGCTGAGTTTACAGACAGATCAACCATGATCTTATTGAATGGTGGGGCAAGCTCAATGGGCCAGATGGCCTACTCCTGCTCCTATTTCTTATGTTCTTATGTCATTGCTATTACTAAGGACGAGGTCCTTAGGGAGCTGAAAAGCCTGAAGGTAGATAAGTCAGCTGGACCAGATGGAATTCACCTGAGGGTTCTGAGAGGTGGCTAAGGAGATTGTGGAGGCATTAATAATGATCTCTGAAGAATCACTAGATGCTAGAATGGTTCCTGAAAACTAGAAAAGGGGGAGGTACGCCGGGCTAGGTGATAGGAAAGTGAAGAGAGGAGAAGAGAAAGAGGTGAGGGCAGAGTGGGAAATTGAAGAAGAAGAATTTCACAACATATACTCTAAATCATAGATAATAATTCTGTTTCTGCAGAGTTAGTTCACATCGGTCCCAGACTGACTTGGTATAAATTTCTGTCATCCCTGCACCATGCCCAGTAAATGGAGGGAGGAAGAAGAAAGGAAATTATTGGCCAGTTAGCCTGACTTCAGTAGTTGGGAGGATGCTGGAATCTATTATTAAGGATGAGGTACATGATAAAATAGGCCAAAGTCACCACGGTTTCTCAAAGGGAAATCTTGCTTGACAAATCAATTGGAATTCTTTTGAGGAGATAAAAAAAACAGGATATACAAGAACACTTTTTGTGCCATCTCACACCCACACTTTGGATGAACCCAGTGATTAGTGCTCTGCTGAAGGCTGTATCTGTGGCATTCAAGACGGGTGATCCAGAACAACATAAGATGTCCAGGTACAGCCACAGAAGGCTACCTTAAGAGTGAAAAAACAATTGCAATTGACACTAGAGACAAAATCAGATGCACATCAACCCTGGCAGTGCTTGTAGGCCATTACTTCCTACAAAGCAAAACTTATCATCATGAATGGCAGGAAATACTTCACTCCCAAACGAGCTCAGTGCCTTTTAGGCATGCTTTGAAAGGGAGAATAGAACTACATCCATCTAAATTCCTGCACATCTGGTGACGTGTGATTTCTGTCTCGGACACCTACGTCAGAACTTCTTTCAAGATGGTGAACCCTCGCAAGCCATCAGACTCTGATATTATACCTGGTAGGGCTCTGAAAACCTGTGCCAACCAACTGGCAGGAGTGGAGTTCAAGGAAATCTTCAATTTCTCATTGCTGGAATCAGAGTTTCCCAACTGCTTCAAAAGGGCAACAATCATACCAGTGCCTAAGACGAGCCTCAATGACTGTTGGCCAGTCACACTTACATTTACTGTGATGAAGTGCTTTGAGGGATTGGCCATAACTGGAATCAACACCTGTCTAAGCAAGGACCTGGACCCTCTGTAGCTTGCCAACTGCCACAATAGGTCTACGGCAGTTGCAATCTCTCTGGCTCTCCACTCGACCTTAGATCACATAGGCAATAGTAATATTTAAGTCAGGTTGCAGCTTATTGATGACAGCTCAACGTTCAAAGCAATCATACCATTAGTTCTAATCAAAATGGTCCAAAACCTGGGCTTCTGTACCTCCCTTTGCAACTGGATCCTTGACTTCTTCACTGGGAGACCACAGTCTGTACAGATCGGAAATAACATCTCCTCACTGACAATCAATACTGCTGCATTCTAGTTTTTTATATAGAATTTCAGAATTGAGGTTGAACGTAAAATTTCAGGAACAGCTTCTTTCCCTTTGACATCAGATTTCTGAATGGATAATGAACCCGTGGACACTTCCTCAGTATTATTTTTCCCTTTTTGCATTACCTATTTAATTTACTTTTTATATATACTTATAATAAATTATAGTTTTGATTACTATGTATTGCAATATACTGCTGCCACAAAACAACAAATTTCATGGCATATTCTGGTGATATTAAACCTGATTCTGATTTTGAATTCCCTGATATAAATGGGGACCTTCTGAGTATAAGAGATTTAGATGGGGCAGAATTTGTTAGGTGCATTGCGGAGGGCTTCTTTAATCAATATGTAGGATAGTCCAATGAGAGGTGTGTGGTAATGAGCCTGGCCAGGTGACTTTCAGAGGGTGAGCAGTTAGGGAACAGTGACTACAATTCATTAAGTTTTAAGATAGCTATAGATAAGAATAAGTATGCATCTTGTAGGAGAGTATTAAACTGGAGCAGGCAAATTATGAGAGTATTAGGCAGGAACTAATTGGGAACATCTGTTTTTGGATAAGTCCACATCTGATATGTGGAGGGTGTTTAAAGACCAACTGCACAGAGTAGAGGACAGGTATGCTCAGTCAGAAGGAAGGACAAGGATAACAAGGTAAGAGAACTTTGGATGTTGACAGAGGTAATGAATTTAGTCAAAAAGGAATATAATGTACAGCTAATGAAGCTAGAAACAAACAGAGCTCTTGAGGATTGTAAATAAGTCAAAAAAAAAACTCAAGAAGAGAACTAGGAAAGCCAAGAGGGGCCATGAAAAGTCCTTGGCAAGTGAAATTAAAGAGAATCCCAAGGCATTCTATACATATGTACATCAAGTGAAAGAGGACAACTAAGGAGAGGGTAAGGGCACTCGAACAAAAGGGGAGAACATTAGCTTGGATGCGGATTTGGTCCTTAATGAGTACTTTACATCAGTATTTACCAAGGAGAAGGATGTGGAGGTCAGGGAGATCAGTCCTGAGTGTACTGATATGCTAGGGCATTTTGGGGTAAAGGCGGAAGTAGTGTTGGTTCTTTTAAAGACCATTAAGGTGGATGTCCCCAGGGCCTGATTGGGTATGCTCCTTGTTATTGAGAGGCAAGAGAAGAGGTTGCTGGGGCCTTGACCAATACATTTGTGTCCTCTCTAGCCATAGGTGAGGTCCTGGAAGACTGGTAATTACCTAATTTTGTTCCATCATTCAAGAAGGGAACCGAGGATAATCCTGGAACTATAGACCTATGAGTCTCAAATCAGTGGTAGGGAAGTAGCTGGAGAGAATTCCTGGGGATAGGATTTATGAGCAAGTCGAAAACCATGGCCTAATTAGGGAGAGCCAGAGTGGTTTTGTGTGGGGCAAGATGTATATTATTAACTTGAATGAGTTTTGTGATGAGGTGACTAGGGTGATTGATGAAGGTAGGAGATAAGCCTGAAGGCACACACTGAGCGATTCAGGAACAGCTTCTTCCCTTCTCCCATCCAATTCCTAAATGCACATTGAAGCTTTGGACACTACCTCACTTTTTTTGATATGCAGTATTTCTGTTTTTGCACATTAAAAAAATATATTCAATATACATAATTTATTTATTTATTATGTGTGTTTTATTTTATTTATTATTATTTTTATTTCTCTCCTAGATTATGTGTTGCATTAAACTGCTGCTGCTAAGTTAACAAATTTCACGTCACATGCCGGTGATACTAAACCTGATTCTGATTCTGATTAGAGCTGTAGACGTAGACAAGGTGTTTGACAAGGTTCCTTATGGGAGCTCATCCAGAAGATTAGGATGCATGGGATCCTTGGTGAATTAACCATTTGGATTTAGACCTGGCTTGCCCATAGTAGGCAGAGGGTCTTAAATGTATTTGATGATGTAGCCTCAACTGCTTCCCTGGGCAGATAATTCCACAGTAAGTGATTCACTACTCACTGTGAAGAGTAATATTTAAAGTTCAAAGTAAACTTATTATTGAAGTACATACATGTCCTCGTATACAATCTGACAGAGGGTAATGTCTCAGTGGATGAGACCTCTGGCATGATCTCTTTGAATGCAGCTATGGCATTCTTTCTGATTAGCAATGTGACACATTCTCTTTTACCACCTTCTCTATCATGTCTAAAACATAAACATCCTGGAACGCTGAGCTGCCAGTTCTGTCTCTCTGATAACCATGCCTGTAATAGTCACAACATCATAGTTCCAGACATTGATGCAGGCTGGAATACTCCTGTTGTGTATGTGGCCTGGCTACACAACAATGCGATTAATAAAAACGCTGGAGACGGGAGCTAAGGTTCATGGTTCTTTACTGGCAGAAACCGAACTCGGCACATATGTACAGATCAATACGCACCTAATAGCAAATGCTCAATACGCGCCTAATAGCGCATTCAACGACATGTTACTAAAACATAAAGTAGTCCCTTATATACTGTAGGTTATACGGTATACTCCTCACCTTTTATTTTAATAGTGTATCAACTTCTTTTAACTGGGGCACTATGCTAAACAAATATGTTTACCCTCAATATACAAACACCTACCATTTGTTTACTTAGTAACTTAATAATATCAAATTATAACAAAGTAACATAATAATATCAAATTATAACAAGCCTTTTTTTTTAACTTTTGGCCTAAGACCCACTTATAACTCAAGTCTCTGGGGGGGGGTGTCTTCTCTGCCTCTCCGGGTAACGTCTGTCAATAAACCTATTTGTTTTAATACAGATTTCCATATAAAAGTCATGAAAAGTTGACCTCTGAGCATAGGGAGTTAAGAAGATGTGTACCTCCAACTTTAAGAGTTCTAGGCAGCAGATCGCCTCCGTATAATGAAGCCTCCTCTGTGCAGCTGTCCTAGATATATACGCATCTTTGTGCTATCACTTGTCTTCCTTACCCATATCTCATTTGTTCCATCTGAGCTAATTATACAGCTAATCTTCGTATTCTCCTTAGATTCCAAATAGATAGCTTGACCTTTATGATACCATCTCTTATTGTAATATAATTTTCCATCTTCTATTCGTGCTTCATATCCTTGTGCTGGTGATTCAGCAGGAGTGCTGGGAAGATGCTCAAGAGAAGACGGAGATGCTGGTCTTTTTGGAGATTTAAGCTTATTGAGAGTTCGCAAAACTTCAATTATCTGTTCATCTGTTAACAAGTAATTTAACTGTGCAGGTTTTCGTCTTTTGTCTGTAATTGGAACAGGGTCATTAGGTCTCCTCCTTAGTTTTCTAGTTATTATTGGCATTACCTCCATAGACTCTCCTGTGAGTTCCATTGTTAGCCTCTCATTCTCAATCATCTTTTTCTTTTCTTCTAACTCAATCCTTTTATCTTCAAATTCCTTCACTGCTGCTTTCATCTCTTTAATATAATTCCTTTCCATTTGTTCTGTCTCCAGTTGCAGAAAAAGCTCTACATTTCATATTCTTTCCCTGTATTGTTGATCTAGTTTCTTCACCCTTTTCTGATACTCCTGCAAAGTGCCTTCGTGTAACTGTTGTAGCTGTCTTTTGAGAGATGTCAATTTCTCCTGGTACATCTGCTCTTTTACTTAGAGGTAGTTTTCATCATCCTGCTTATTGGCAATATCTGTCTCCCTTGCATCCTTTGTATCTTCATCCAAGTCACGGCCATGGATACAGGTTTCCCCTGCCATCCGAAGGTACAGCGTTCCTATGAAACGGTTCGTAAGCCGAAATGTCGTAAAGCAAAGAAGCAATTACCATTTATTTATATGGGAAAATCTTGTGAGCGTTCGCAGACCCAAAAATAACCTACCAAATCATGCCAAATAACACATCAAACCTAAAATAACAGTAACATATAGTAAAAGCAGGAATAATATGATAAATACAGAGCCTATATAAAGTAGAAATACTTTTCCACAATCATTACTGAACTGTTCTCCGGAGCGAAAATCTCACGCAAGTGCCGTCGGCAGAAAATCTCACGCAAGCGCTGTTGGCAAAAACATACACTAGCGCTCTCCAGTAATCTTTAAACTATACAGCTGCCAAATCATACTAAATAACACGTAAAAATACACAGCTGATATAAAGTAGAAATAATGTATGTACAGTGAAGTATCACTTACGGGAATCGGGACAGCGCCAAGCACACTGATGATGGTGTGTTAGACTGAGTCGTCGGAGTTTGGGTGGTGCAGTGGCCCCCCACCCTCCAGGCCGCTGAGCAATACATTGCCGTGAAGAACACAGGGGTCCAGCGGTAGCCGGGAGGTACACAGCATATCTTTAAGGAAAAAGCCGAAACAAACATGCTAATTAATTAGGTGCCGCCCATAATTGTCGGCCCAGATCAGTGCCGATTTCCGATTGCATTCTCCGCGAATTGGTATCTGTCCGTGGCCTGGGGGTTGGGGTGATGGGACACTGGGGTGTTATCTCATCACCTGCTTCCATTAGAGCAGGCAGCTCATCTTGACTGCCTGCCTCGATGTCGAAGGTCGAGGTTCGTCGTCTGCTGTGGCTGATGTGGAAGGCTTGCTTGACTGCTGAGCCTCGCGTATTTTTCTATCACACAGTTCTTTAATAAGGACTCAAACCATCCTGCAAATCTCCCCTAAACCAACGTACCCTTTCAAAATTAAAGTCGTACTTTATCATTACTCATTCGGTTTCGATTGTTATCCTTTTTTCTTTCAATTGCATCAGCTCTTCATCTGTCAGTTCTTGGTGATGGGATGCCAAAACCTCTTCAACATCATCTTCGTCAGCTTCCACAAGCCAAACTCATGTTGTCCTTACTTCGTTCACCACGATCAAAACGCTTAATTATGTTTAGTTTTATCGTAAGTGTGACACCCTTACAAGCTCTTTCAGGCTTTTCCGATACCATAGAACTCATCTTGCAAATGGCTGCTCACAGGCCCGTGTTTAAGCAATGCTAGCAAGAATCCGGGGGAGAGCGGCTGCTCGGGGCGTGCTGCCTTTTATCACGCGCTGATTTTTTTTTGCGCACTGATTTTTGATCGCGCGCTGAATTTTTTTTCGTAACAGTGAAAACACCTTCTGAAAGCGAAAATAGGGTACTAATGTAGGTCTTTCGTAACAGTGAGGTTTCGTAAAGTGAACGTTCGAAAAGCGGGGGACACCTGTATTGCGTTTATCCTCATCGTTGACGGTGTCTAGCTCCTCCTCGATGTTGTAATAGTCGGCAATGGGTGAGAGAAGAGCTGTGTGCATCTTGCCCGCCGAGCAGCCCTCCTTTGTTGACACATCTAGTGCCTTGACTGTGTGCCAATCCAACTGGATTATCCTGAGCCATTCACATCCCATTTTTCAGTACATTGAGGTTAAGCTGCTGTGTTTTGTCTCTGTAGGTCACTGTCTCTTTAATTTTGCCTTTGGGACGCACTTTCTGTCCTGTGTAAGTCTTTAGAAGAAGTTTAGTTCGTTTCAGAGGTATGTGTAAAAACAGTCATTTGTAGTCATGTACAGAGATCACCGTTAAAGCTGAGCCTGTGTCCAACTCCATTTTCAGTCTCACGCCTGCCACTTGTGGAGTGATCCTTATTACTCTTTGATCATCTGTCTCTTTTACGCTGTGAAGTTGCGGACAAGACAATTCACTTTCGTCTGAGTCGTTTTCATCAGAACTGCTTTCTTCCATTTTGTGCACATTGTTGTGTTTTTCTTTCTGGGGTTTATTGTTTCTCTGTATTTTGTCCTTTTTCTGCTGTTTACTAGCTTTGCATACTCTGCCAATGTGGCCCTGTTTGCCAGTTTCTGCATTCTTTGTCTTTAAACCAACAGTCCTCAGGGTCATGTGACATGTCCCCACAACGGTAACGTTTCTTTCCTTCATTTCTATTCAGTGATATTTTATTTGTAGCATATTCCAGAGATTTTTGTTGTATCTCTGAAGCACCCCGTGCTGCTATTTCCCATGATATTGCAATGATCAGCACTTTCTCGAATGTAAGGTCTCTTTCACACAGAAGCTCTGTGTGGTTTCACAGTGCATGCCACACACTAACCTGTCCCTCAATGCGTCCGACAGACCAGCTCCAAATTGACAATGTTCTGATAATTTGCGCAATTCAGCACAAATTTCAGAAATGCTTTCATTTTTGCTCTGATTCCGATAGTGAAATTTAAATCTTTCAGCAATGATCAGTGGTTTGGTGTTTAAATGCTGTTGGAGAGTGTCTACTATTTGCTTGAACTTATTGTTTTCAGGAGTTAACAAGCTCTGTAGCACGCTGTATGTTTTTGCTCCCATAACAATGTGTAAGACGCTGGCTTTCTTTTCATCATTAACATCATTAGCATCACAATATAACTCCACTCTTTCAATGTAAGTTGCCCAGTCTTCAATGCCACTATCAAATGCTGTAATGGTTCTAATCATCGCCACCTTTGTTACGTTAATTTAGCCCCGTTTTCCCCTTGTTTTCTTTTTGACTCACATGTCCTTTTTGCTAGCGCCACAAGCACACTCAGTCTAGATGCATGTGTCGTTCCTTTTTATCTCCCTTCTGGGCAGGCAGACCCTCAGCCCCTGGGGGTCAGCACTGGCTGTGGTCTCTCCTGGATGTGCTGCGGCTGTGTCTCTTGGTCTCCTGACTTTCCCAACTCCGGCTGTGCTCCTGCTTCCTTTCGGACTCGCGGCCTTGCTCTGCCTCCTTCTCCCGCTCCTTGGCTTGTTCCTTGCGCTCTTCCTCCGAGTGCCATTATCAACTAAAACCCAGCGTTCCGATAAGCTGTAGGTTCATTAATCTCGTCGCCAATTTATTGTGTATGTAGCCTGGCTCCACACCAATGCAATTAATAAAAGTGCTGGAGACGGGAGCTAAGGTTCATGGTTCTTTACTTTCAAAAACTGGAATCGGCACACACGTACAGATCAATACACGCCTAATAGCGCATGCTCAATATGCACTTAATAGCACATTCAATGACGTGTTACTAAAACATAAATTAGTCCCTTATTATACTGTAGGCTAAACGGTACAACTCCTTACATTAAAATAAACACACTTCATAATAAGGGGACGAAAACTGTACATTGTATTCCAGCTGTGGTCCTACCAACATCCTGTGCAAATGAAACAAAACATCAATAATACACCGTGTGCAGGAAATTATTAGGTCCATTTTAACAAAAGATCGTAACAGGGTACCTGGAACATGGCCATATGATCAGATAAAGTCAACACAGTTTTATGTCAGGAAATGCAGTAAAGCATTAGATTCTGATAACTCAATAGATATTTTAAGGATTCTACTTTGTGGTAAATAAGCAGGTAGCAGTGAAAATAGCTACCTATCTATATAGATTTTCAAAAGGTATATGGCAAAATTTTAAATAAATGTTGACTAAGGTTCTGAGGTTGAGTTCATATTTTTGCATGGGTAGAGAAATGATTGAAAGACTAAAACAAAACATTACAAGGATTATTTTCAGGCTGGTAGACTAACAAAATGTCACTGGGTTTAGTTCTGGGACCTCAGGTACACACAACTGAAATTCATATCACATTCAGGTTTTCTGCTGATCCAAAGTCAGGTGGTAAAGTGAGCTGTATGTAGGATGCAAACAATTTGTAAATATGTCAAACAAGTAGATGAGAGATGTGAGTATAATGTGAGAAAATGTGAAGCTGGGCATTTGATAGAAAGAATAAATTATTAGTATATTTTTAAATTGCAAGAAATGCTAAATGTTGATGTAAATGGAGAAATTGCAGCAACCACTCATAACACTGACTCTGAGAAGGGATCTAAGGCAGGTTTACATTTGTGATCCTACTGGAAGCAGCACATCAATGTTTCCATTTCTACATTCTATTGCTGAAGGACAATGCTTGGATTTTTAGTACAGTGAGCTGCAGGACTGATTTGAGAATATAAACATAGTGGCTCTAATTTTATATCAATCATAGAAACTACTCAACCGTGAAGCAAACCTTGAAGTGCATTTATGACCAGTTACAGAAAATAATTGGCATAAAATAAACCCAAGAGAAATTCCATACATGAGTCTGAAACTAATTGGGGAAGTACACAGATTCTTAATTGCCCTTTCAATTAATACAGAAAATTAGCCTGCATAGAAAGGCAACAATTAAAGATTTTTGATAGCTTGGGTTTATAGTTGTAATGTAAATCATACTTCATAAATTTGAAACTAAGTCACATTTACATCTTTCTATACCATTCTCATGCCAGTCTGAACATCAGAAACATGTCTCTTTGATTTTATGGTATGTTCAGATGATAGGGTGGTGTAAACATTCGGTAAGATTAATTCTATTCAGCTCGTTTTTTACTAAGTACCACCCCTGAATGCAGAAAACTCTGCAAACTGAAGGTTCATCCTAGATATATAAGGTTTCCATTCTTGACAACCATCCATAAGCTTCATTTCTTTGACTTTCTGTAGCTACCAAAATCATTTTGCTCCAAATACACTTGCTACAATTCTTCCGTTCCATTTAATAATCATCCAAGTGCTACCATAATTAATCTATGAATACCATGAAACATTTTCTTATTATTGTAATTATTATCAGCCTGAAAACTGCTTTAAACATCTATGGGAGAATTTGTGTGAAGTCAGGACATTTGTAACTAAGGAAGTCCCTGTGGGCAGCTCAGAACCTCCTCTTTGAAGAGAATTAAGCTCAAAAACAAGGGAATTTGCAATTCTTACCTGTTCTAGCCTACATACAACTCCATGTCCACCTGTTCTAACCTGCTTCCTCAGTACAGGGACAATAATGTGCAGAAAATAAATGCTTGTATTGCTGGTCAGAAAAATAAAACAAAAACACACAACATACATCTTCAACAACTCAAATATTTTTATGAACAATTTTTTTCACTGCAAGACTTTTTAATGCATTTTCTGATTCAGATTAACTAGGATGGGTGACATTTCAACCAAGAAACTTCAATCCTAGTTGCACCCTGGTAACTATCCGGTGTGTACAATTAATTATGTGTGCTAACAAAATATTGTAAAGATATTTTTATCGTCTGGATGTATGTAGCATCGGGACATAGACCTCTATTCCAAAGACCATCTTCAGTCCCAAAATATGGTCAAAATCAATAATCTTTTAGAAGTGAATTAGGATCAAATTATTAGCAACATTTTTTAAAGGTTCAATCATCTTCTGGGGTGAGTGAGGTTTTGCATAAATGCAAATAAGGCACTCTTCATTTCTATGGAAGATTTTTCATTTTGTCTAACCAAATTATTGAAAGTTAACAAACTGAATTACAGAACATGGGGAGGTATTATTTCAAAAATACAGTAGGGATGCATAATTGGCATTTTTTATCCGGTCCACTGCAACTTTAATTATCTAGAAGAGTTAGGCCACTTGTAAAATTCAAAAGTATGAATTAATAAAGGTAGATAAGCTTTAACTATTCTATACCTATTTGATGACTGCAAAATTGCAAATAAGTAATGTTATCTGATCACATAAGTGGCTTTGGAAGAAATTACATTCCACTTTCAGTGTCATGTAAATGTGTTTAGGTCCCCAGTTGTGTTGCTGCATTCAGTTTCCAGGCAACTTTCTGGCAGTGATGACAGTGGCATTAATCACCAAGCTGTGTATTGCAGAAGGATTAGAATTGATTACATTTGTTTGAGATTTATTGATTTTGAAAAGTATTGTTAATTGGGTAATAATGATTGAGTCTTCAAAGTGCAAGTGCATTCTAATTAGCTTAAAGGTCAATTATTAACTAACTTTATGTTTTAGTGCAATGGAAAATGCCTGATTCAACTATGCTTTTAATAATTATAGAATATCAAAAAGTACTCAGCTTCAAAAGGTGAATTTACATCAATTCTCACATTGCAGCGAAGTAGTTTGCAGCTTGCAGCTTGCAGCAATGCTCCTAGTGATCAGTAAAGAAGAATCTCGCCAAAATGATTGCAATGTAATATAATAGTGAAAGTCGCAATCGTCAGCATCTGGGGATTTCACATTCAAACTAACTATAGTGCAAACTTAACATTATCAACATACTGATCAAGGTTGCAGGTGGGGACTCATACAGTACATCATAAAACTAATTCACGATTTGGAATAATGCAAAATCAGCAGTCTTGTTTTTATTGCTGGTGTACTTCAACGGTCAAGTAACCTCAATCATCGGCCAATAACTTTTCAAGTATATGGTACAAATAAGCAATAGCATAAATTTGGTTGCTAAATGCAATCAGCACAACTGAGTGCAAATAATGCAAAATATAACATTTTCTTCCTTTTACGTGATGTGCCTTCACAAGAAGGCTCCTGGGGTGACATCAGTCACTGGCTTGGTATTGTAGCTGTAATGTGAAATCATGCAATTGTGATGAAGAAACAGTGTGTGCTCCAGCCAGGACAGTAGGCCTTACAAAACGGGATGACGACCCACACAGATGTTGATTAAGGGGACAGTCCCTACTCTGCCATTGTGGAGGTGATTGTCAGTAGTGATTCTTTTTCTCTGCAATTTACAACTAACACCCCCTCAGTTTCCTGTTGTGTAAGTGGGGTGTGGGAGGTGTTTTCCAACTACTCCATACCTTGCCAAATCTCCTCTGAGTGCAAAGAAAACTTAGAAGGATGTTTCTGGGACTTGAGGACCTGAGTTGTAGGGGTTAAATAGGTTAGGACTTTATTCCCTGGAGCATGGGAAAGCGAGGGGAGATCTCTTAGAGGTATAACAAAATTATAAGGGGTATAGATAGGGTGAATGGATGCAGATTTTTCCCCTCATGTTGGTGAGACGAGAACTAGAGGCCATAGGTGAATGGTGAAATATTTAAGGGGAATCTAAAGGGCAACTTACTTCACTCAGAGGTGGTATCACTGTGGAATGAGCTGCCAGCAGAACTTGGAGATGCGGGTTCAATTGCAATATTTACAAATAACAACATACATTGCAAAATAACGTATTTCATGACCTGTGCCAGTGATATTAACCTGATTCTGAATAGATTGGATAGTTACATGGTTGAGGGTGGTCTGCAAGGCTATGGTCTGGGTGCAGATAGACAGGACTAGGCAGAAGCCCAGGCCAGCATGGACAAGATGGGCAGAAAGACCTGTTTCTGTGCTCTGTGAAGTCTGCAGTGAGGCACGGAGTCCACTCCCTCATCTGTCCTGATATCTGCAATATTACAGTTACACAACTTGCAATTGTGTTTTTGTTTCGAATAGCTGAATTAAGAATCAGCTGAATCCACAGCACATTAAGCCAGTGAATTTACACACATAAATGCCATGTAATTATGACTGGTAACTATGCTCAACTGTTCAGAAGGACCACGAGGCATTCATAAGGACAACCTTTTGCATGTATTATGCATTACAAAATCTCATCCCCAATGCAATGGAAGAAAATGGAAAGGCTCTATGGGGAGCATCAATTTAGCACAAGTTTCTGTGCATCAATATCTAATCTCCACTTCTTGACCTGTAATATGACATTTACAGCTTATTTCAATGGTTTGAAACCGTCAGTGTAAATTAATCTCTCCATATATGTAGCAGATTCAGATTAATGGTGATCTATGTAAAAATGCACTCATGGAGTTTAGCCTAGAACATGCTTCTAAATGCCTTAGTAATTTCTTCACTCATTTTGGGACAAACAGTACCACCAATCTTCTAAATTTTGCTTGCACCTTTGTGGCCAACAGCTTGTTATGTAGTCATTTTGCATCTGCCAACCAAATCTGAAGTGCAGTAAAATATTATGTGGAAAATCTCTGGGAGCACACGCTGGAGCATGGAATAAGTCAGCAAGTGAAATACTAACGTGAGATGTGAAATCTGCAGCCAACATAGTCATGAAAGTTAATAGAACAATATTTACTGTATGTTCTACTGTTGCTGAGAGAGTAGAACTATAATTGCTGCTGAAGGGAAGGCATGAAAACTGAAAGCAGTTTCAAAGATATGTCCTTGCTGACTATTTAATAAGGAGCCACATGAATTTTGAATGAATTCAAAGGACACACACATCTTTTTTGTAGCATGCATTATCTCTCATCTACCCATATTATGAAATTCAAAAATTAAATGTTGCTCTTTTGGGTTTCAGTGAATGAAGGCAGAACTAATTCGCATTCTGTTCAAGGGTTCCTGAACTGTAGAACTTATTTGATCCTGAAATACACAGCTCCAACAACCCGGGTCTGTTCCTGTTCTCCGGTTGTCTGTGTGGAGTCTGCATATTCTTGCAGTAAGAGCATGCATTTTCCTGAGCGCTCCATTTTCTACAAATACCTCCACCAAGGCCTGGATGATAGGTGAGGTGGCAAGAATAAATTATCCCTTGTATAAATGGGTAGTAAAAGGATTAGGGAGTGGTTAAGGGGCACGTAAGTGAGAATGGAATTATAAGGAAAGAAGTGAGGATTAATGTGACTACTGTGAAAACCAGCATAGACTTAACATGCAGATAGTCTCCTTCCATTACATAAGGAAATTGTGAATGAAAGGATATTAAGATACTGAAACCAGGAACCCATCTTAACTGGATATAAACAAAATTGAACCACAATGAGGAATGGTTTCTCAATTTATCCTGTTATATGCACTGAATAATTTTCCTTTTTAAGAACAGATCTAATACTTGTGCTTAAATGAAGGTGTAAGAATGAACAAACTATTTCCCTGTTTCATTTCCAGTATCAAAAATACCAAGGCTAAATGTTATACCCTGAGGAACTTGTCTCACACTAAAACCTGAGCAAATGTGATTCTGATAATTTTCGATGGTCTGCTGGCATAGATCAATATTAGAACTTAACTTCCAGTTTAGCAGATGAGATGTGACTTGGAGTCACAGTTTAAATGAAAGAAACCTTTAAAATTGCCCCAAGGCATCACATTAGTTGTAGAACATTAGGCTTTAGTGCTCAGGATTTAAGCGAGGTTCTCAGCTTTAAATGTATTTTAAACTCATTCGGTTTCAGACAGGAAAAATAATAGACCCTGAATTTAACTGCACATTAACATAGTGTGAAAGCATTAGATATTATATTGGGGAGGGGGAAGAAATAAAGACATCCAGTCTCACAAATTAGTCATTAAGAACCCGCCATTATGAAAATTCTAGTGTCTTCATGGTCTTTCTGATAGAAAACTATAAAGAACAGAACAACCACACAAATAAGGTGGGAAATCAGGAATCAATCTGAAAAAACAAGTGCTAATTTCAAATGAGCATCTAAAGCACAAATTCTTAACATGCTTATGTGATTTCAAATGCAGTTCACAAAATATTATCTTTTATATCTAAACAACTTTTCATGGACCTAGAACACTGCAAATCTACAGTCTGAAACCTTTAAGAATTGTATTAAAATTGTAAGATCACAGTAAAATTATAAGATCACAGCAAACTTATGATAATTTTCATGCATTACAGATTTCAATCTCTGGACCATTTATCTCCTTTTTCCTGTAAACAGTATTCTTCATTAGATGCAACTGAAAACAATTACTAAAGATTTTTTCTATCTTTAATTAATAAAGAACTATCAAAGTAAATTAATTATTTTGAGATTTAGGCTTTGGCCATTTGACTTGTTTTAATAATATTAAACACAAATGGTTTTAAGTTAAATTTAGAATTGTTTCAGAGTACTACTTTGCAAGTGGAAGAATCACAGGAACACCAATTCTTACCTCCTCTATGTGTCCCTTTAATGCCTTTTGCCAGACATTTTGAACGACAGAGATATATTTCTTGTCTGTGACGTAACAGTTTGCCAGCAAGACATTGCTTAATTTTGTTCCACTTTTCATTGCTTCAAGAATTTTCTGGACATGGCTTAGAGAAAGTATGGCTTCAGCCTTGATACCTCCTGTGATAAGCTGCATGGTGCATGGGACCAATCCAATCTGACCCGCACAAAATATATCATCTCCAATCTAAGAGGATGAATACAACTAATGAGCTAGATACCAAGAACAAGATGTTTGAAAACAGCAAATCTATCAAAAAGATTTATACTAAAAACTTCAGAGTAGAAATTAGTTTTCTGATGCACATGATAAACACAATTTTTAACATTATAACCATTTCACTCAGTTTATAAAGTTTGATTCCATTAACAGAATTCCAGAATTAAGGTTTACGGTACAGTTATTAATACATCCCACATTTAAAGTTCAAAGTAAATTTATTATCAAAATACATATGTCAGAATATACAACCCTGAGATTCATCTTCTCGCCTGCATAGTGAATAAATCTATAATAGAACAATAAGCATAACAGAATCAATGAAAGACCACACCAACTCAGCGTTCAATCAGCATGCAAAAGACAACAATCTGTGCAAATACAAAAAGAAAAAATAATAATAAATAAATAAGAAAGAAATATCAAGAATGTGAAGTGAAAAGTCCTTGAAAGGTAGTCCATAGGTTGTGGAAACAGTTCAGTGATGTAGTAAATGAAACTGAATGAAGTTTTCTCCTTTGATTCAAGTGCCTGATGGTTGAAGGATAATAACTGTTCCTGAACCTAGTGGTGTGACTCGAGGCACCTGTACCTTCTTCCTGATGGCAGTAGCGAGAAGAGCGTGTGACCTGGGTGTTGGGGGTCCCTGATGATAGATATTTTTCCTGAGACAATGCTCTGTATAGATGTGCTCAATAATAAATACATTGTTGAATGATATTCTACCTCTGTACTTGTATACATGCATGAACATATGACATTAGAACTTTTGTACATATTGTGGGGAACCTTATGCACACTGATAGAGCAGCTAACTTTGCTCAATAGTCCGGACAGAGCTATAAAATGTTTTGCATCCAAATCCTTTAGCAATGAAAACTGTGTTAATATTTGCAAAATATTATTTATTCCTACCTTTTCTTTTGCAAAACACATTTTTCTATTCAAGATATAAAGCACTGTGCAAAAGTCTTAGGTTTCCTAGATGCTTTATATAAATTTTGCTTTAAATGTTTTTTTTGTCTTCTGCATTAGTATGTCAGTAGAAAAGAGTAAATTTTAGATTTCGAAACAATCATTTTCCAAAAATTTTAAAGTTAGATTTTTTTTGTATTTTGTAGAAGAATGTAACATGCTAAGTAATATACCACTTTTCAAATTAGTATATAGCCCAGTGCATGATTAAAAAAAAGATATCAAACAGGATGCTGATGATCAATTATATAACAAGTTGAATGAACTAAACTGATTAACTGAAACCCAAATGGGTGTAGAAGGAATCAAATTGGGCAAAGGACAACCGATCTAAAATGTGAGGATGTGGCAAATGTGACAGTTTAATCTTCATATCATAAATTCCTACATCATGGTAAGAGTGAACATAGCAATGAGACACAAGCTGGTCATCCTGTATCCGCAAGGTTTCTTCCAAGCAGACATTTCACAGTAGACAGGAGTTTCAAGATGTGCTGACCAATCTCTTCTGAAGAAGCACAAAGAAAAAGGCAAACTGAGGACTAGAAATGCAGTGGTTAGACATGGAAACTGCAGAAAAGAGATACATCAAACTGACGTCCCTTCTAAATTGGAAGAACACCAGTACTGCTATCAGCTCTGAACTCAGAGAAACCAATGGAACTCAAGTACGCCCCCTCTACAGTCCGGAGAAGTCTTATCAGAAGTGGTCTTTATGGAGGAGTTTTTGCCAAAGAAAGCATTCCTGTGAAGTGGAAACAAAGCCATGAGTCTCGCCTATGCACAAAAATGCAAGGACTGGGGTGCTGAACAATGGCAGCAAGCGCTCTGGACAGACAACTCAAAATTTCACATTTTTGAATGAAACAGGAGGAAGTTTGTCTGTAGAAGAGCAGGAGAGCGCTACATGGATGAGTGTTTGGACCTAATAGTGAAGCACGGTGAAGGTTCCCTGCAGGCGCAGAACTGCATTTCTGCAAAAGCAGTTGGTGATCTGATCAGAATTAATGGAATCCTCAATGCTGAGAAGTACAAGCAGATTCTCATCCATCATACAATACCAGCAGGGAGGTGTCTGATCAGTCACAACTTTATTCTGCTGCAGGACAATGACCCAAAACGCTGGGCCAAGTTCATAATGAACTATCTTCAGTGAGAAGAAGAACATGGAGTTCTGTGACAGATGGTATGGCCTCTACAGAGCCCAGGTCTCCACATCGAGGCTGTCTGGGACTACCTGGAGAGACAGAATCAAGCAAGACAGCCAAAGTCTGCAGACGAACAGTGCCAAGTTCTCCAAGATGCTTGAAACAACCAGCCATCCAATTTTCTTATAAAACTGCATGACAGTGTACCTAACAGAACTGATGCAGTTTTAAAGGCAAAGAGTGGTCACACCAAATATAGATTTAATTTAGTTTTTTTACTGTTTACTGCTCTTTATAGTTTTTCTTTGATATTTCTTTGAACTTCTCATTTAACTTTTCTAAAGCCTGTTCATTTTACAGAATTTTTAATGTGCCTAAGACTTTTGCTCAGTACTGTATATAGAAAGAAGAGTTATGACTGTGGGAAAATTTCCTGTGCACCTTTAAGTAAATTGCTTAAGTACTTTCACTGAAATGTGAAGCTGAATAATCAAGAGATAGGTGCCCATCTTCTATATTCAACAATTTGTTTTTTTGCTGAAGAAAGATCCAAGAAATTTTCTTGAGGCTAATTTTCCAAACTTTGAATAAGGTTGAAATGTACAAGGAAAGTCCTAAGCAAACATAGTACACACTATATAGCTGAAAAATGTAATTTTTTGTTTGCATTTCTCGTCATCTCATGTACAAGGCGCATGATATTTCAGACTGATAATAAAGAACACAGATTGCCAATGCAATGCATCTCAAACACAAAGTTGCAGACAGAATTATGTGCATATATGCATGTTTGTCTGTTAGGGCTTTATTAGAATGTGAAGATTCACTAGACACTGGGGAAGAAAAAAGTTAATTAAATACAAGTGTTGACTTAAATCTGTTACACCAAATCAGAAACTAAGTAATGCGAACATAATGTCAGTGGACAAATATTCGTAAGTCACAATAAGTCAGTGAGGAAATTGCAAAAAAATGTCTTCAGGCAGACAGTGTTTGAAGGTGGAATGCACCACCACAGGGAATGGTGAGGCAAAAGTAGGGATGTATTGAAGAGCATGATTCATTTGACACAATATTAGAGGATATTTTACTATCTTTAGCTGAGGAGCAAAAGGTGGTGGTAATGTGGGACACCAGCATCAACACAGTATTGCTTAGCCACTGAGCATGTTTCGATCAAGATCACAAGGCAAAGGAGCAGAAGTAGGCTATTCGGCCCATCGAGTCTGCTCCACCATGAGCTAAACTACTCTCCCATCTAGTTCCAATTTCCGGCTTTTTCCCCATATCCCTTGATACCCTGACTAATTAGATACCTGTCAATCTCCTGCTTAAGCACCCTCAATGATCGGGCCTCCACAGCTGTATGTGGCAACGAATTCCATAAATCCACAACCCTTTGGCTAAAAAAATGCCTCCTCATCTCTGTTTTAAATGGGTACTCTCTAATTCTAAGACTGTGGCCTCTTGTCCTGGACTCACCCACCAAGGGAAGCAGCCTTTCCACATCTACTCTGTCCAACCCTTTCAACATTCGAAATGTTTCTATGAGATCCCCTCTCATTCTTCTATACTGTACTGAATACAGTTCAAGAGCCAACAAACGCTCCTCATATGTTAGCCCCTGCATTCCAAGAATCATCCTCGTAAATCTTCTCTGAACTCTCTCCAACATCAGTACATCCCTTCTAAGATAGGGGGCCCAAAACTGCACACAGTATTCCAAATGAGGTCTCACCAGTGCCCCATAGAGCCTCATCAACACCTCCTTACTCTTATACACTATTCCTCTTGAAATGAATGCCAACATAGCATTCGCTTTCCTTACTGCCGATCCAACCTAGTTAGTTAACCTTCAGCGTATCCTGCACGAGGACCCCCAAGTCCCTTTGCACTTCCAATTTTTGAATTTTCTCCCCATCTAAATAATAATCTGCCCGATTATTTCTTCTTCCAAAATGTACAACTGCACATTTCTCAACATTGCAACTCATCTGCCATTTCTTTGCTCACTCTTCTAAACTGACCAAGTCACCCTGCAACCTTTCTGTTTCTTCAACACTTTCTGGTCCTCCACCTATCTTGGTGTCATCCGCAAACATAGCCACAAAACCATTTAATCCATAATCTAAATCATCGATATACATTGTAAAAAGAAGCGGCCCCAACACCGACCTGTGCAGAACACTACTAGTAACCGGCAACCAATCAGAATAGGATCCTTTATTCCCACCCTTTGCTTTCTGCCTATCAGCCAATGCTCCACCCATTCCAATATATTTCCTGTAATTCCATTGGCTCTCATCTTATTAAGTAGCCTCTTATGTGGCACCTTATCGAAGGCCTTTTGAAAATCCAAATACACAACATCCACAACCTCTCCCTCGTCAATCTTATTTGAGATTACCTCAAAAAATTCCAATAGGTTGGTGAGGCAGGATCTTCCCTTCATGAAGCCATGCTGGCTTGGGCCTATCTTGTCATGTACCTCGAGGTATTTTATAACTTTGTCCTTGAGGATCGACTCTAATAAACCTTCCAACTACTGATGTCAGACTAATAGGTCTGTAATTTTCTTTTTGCTGCCTCCCTCCTTTCTTAAACAGCGGAACTACATTTGCGACCTTCCAGTCCTCCGGAATCATGCCAGAGTCTATTGATTCCTGGAGGATCATTTCCAATGCCTCCACAATCTCCAAAGCCACCTCCTTCAGTACCCATGGGTGCACCTCATCTGGTCCGGGAGACTTATCCATTCTTAGTCCATTTAGCTTCTCAAGCACCTTCTCTCTAGTAATCTTGACTGTACCTAATTCTATTCTCTGAGACCTCTGGCTATCAGGTATGTTGCTAATGTCTTCCACTGTGAAGACTGATGCAAAATACTCATGTAGTTCCTCTGCCATCTCTTTGTTACCCATTATAATTTCTCCAGCATCATTTTCAATTGGTCCTATATTTACCCATGTCACTCTTTTACTCTTTATATATTTAAAAAAAAACTCTTAGTATCCTTTTTTATGTTAATTGCCAACTTCCTTTCATAATTCTTCTTTTCTTTCCTAATGACTTTCTTCGTTTCCTTCTGTAAGTTTTTAAAAGTCGTCCAGTCCTCAGTTTCCCCACTAATTTTTGCTTCCTTGTACACTGTCTCTTTTGCTTTTATTTTAGCCTTAACCTCTCTCGTTAGCCACATTTGTGCCATTTTTCCATTCATGATTTTCTTTTTTCTTGGAATATATTTTTCCTGCACTTTCCTTATTTCTTGTAGGAATTTCATCCAATTCTGCTCTACCGTCCCTCCATCTAGCTTACTTTTCCAATCGACTTGGGCCAGTTCCTCTCTCATACCAATATAATTTCCTTTGTTCCACTGAAATATCGATACACCTAATACCAGCTTCTCCTTTTCAAATTTGAAACTGAACTCAATCATATTATGATCACTACTTTCAAGGGGTTCCATTACCTCCAGCTCCCGAATCACCTCAGGTTCATTACACAGCACCCAATCCAAAACAGCCAATCCCCTGGTGGGCTTATGGACAAGCTGCTCCTAAAAGCCATCCCTTAGGCATTCTACAAATGCCCTCTCCTGAGATCCAGTACCTTCCTGACTTTCCCAATCCATTTTTATATTAAAATCCCCCATAATTATCTTGACGTTTTCCTTGTGACACACTTTTTCTATTTCCAGCTGTAACTTGTAGTAAATAATTTAGCTCGATGCTGTAAATACTTAGAAATAACGGATGTAAAAAAGATGGGCTAGATTATACAAAGAAATACTGACACCACTGAAGCTTTCATGTTGTTGCTACTCTTCATTGGTAATTTCTTGTCGATGCTCTCTGGGCAGCAGACGAGTGTGAACTGAAAACTATCAGGAACTTTAAATTGGGGAATCTGTCACTGATCCTGTTCAGATTTAGACCTGGCACAGGAAAAGCCACTCCCATCACCTGAGAAGACAGATACAGCTTAATGAGCTAGATAATAGTTAATTCACATATCATGAATTAATTGAGCCAAAATCTTTTCTCCCATATAGGAGTTGGTCTTTCTCTCAAGATCTTTGCCGCTTTCTCAAAGGGCAGTGGAAACAAATGCAGAATATTTTTAAGGCAGTATTAGATAGATTCTTGAAAAGCAAGGAAATGAAAGGTTACTGAGAGTAGTTAGGAAGGTAAAGTGGATATTAGAACTGTATTGGCCCTGATTTTAAAGAATTCTGAGTGCCCTACACTTGTTTACATATAATTGCTCCTACGTATACTTGCATATACTTGACTTAGTTGTTGTTGGTAAATATTGAATAGGTGTAAGATATTTCTTCCCGTTCCTTTCTTCCAACCGATGCTGTGCTAAATTTACTCTTATAACAGGCTCACTTCACCCTCTTGGCCTATCCCCTCTTCTCCAAACATTCAAAAGATAACAATCTGTGATGAAATGCAAAATGACCTGCAGATTTCATTATTAGACATCCTGATCATTGAAATAGTGCTTCTTTAACTGGCCATTTCCAGAAAAGAACTTTGTACAAGGGAAACAATATTTGTTTCTGTTGATCTTTTTCCCACTGAGGTATTTGAAATTCACTCTTACCGTGTGTGCGCGTGTGTGTATCTTTAAAAATTATATTATCCTCTTCTCAAATAACATGCGTAAAACACCTGCTTTTCAAGGGTAATGGTTTAATCAGTAACAAATTAAAATGTATCTTATTAATGCTGCAAGCAGTTTGAGTTATCCCTGCTATCCCAATAGGTCACAGGTTCACATAAGACCCATTGACCTGTTGACCTGTCAGTCAAATACTTGCTTACAAGATGCTGCCAATGTAAATAACCACAAGTGACAATGTGCTAATTGCTGGCCTCTGCAAAGCCATGTAACCTTCTGACCTTAGGTAGACCTCAATGGCTGGATCAATTAGAACCTCAGGCAAAGAACCCATAACTGATACACAAGGTTAGAAAGTCTCTTTATAACAAGATTAGGGATGCTAAATTTGTATCCTCATTGGTAAATAATCCAAGCTCTTCCGGTTCCATTAGTATGTTAGTGGCTGCATATACAACTATTTATTTTATTTTTTCTCATTACATTAAGGCAATCTGAAACAGAATAAACAGTGATCAAGATTACAATTCATAATCACACACAAGCTCAATGTGTTGTGAATGACTATACTTTACTCCACTCAGAAGACTAAATTTAGTAAATGAAATGCAAACTAAAATTACCTTAATTCAATAGCTTCCGATTCAGAAATTAATAATTAGTATAATTAAACAACCAGTTTCTACAGCTCTTGGGTAATATGTTTTTAATGAGGCAGCCGTGGTTGAAGCTTGCGAAAATCAAATCATGTTTTTCATTAAGAGGCCTCAATTTTCAAAGCCTTCACCCATTTAGCATTCAGATACTTTTCTTTTATTAAACTCAGCAGTTTACCTGTAATGCCTGTAATATCTACTTATTTTACAAGTCAATCAAGGTAAAAAATCATCTATTTTGACCAAATATGATAGAAGTAAACAATCTGATTCAGTATTAAAATTTCCATTTGTAATTGAATGGGTGAAAAAGTTCTTGTGCAGAGTTCATGAGCTACTCTTGTATGGAATTTGACTATACAACTGGAGACCTATGTTCAAATGCTGGTGGTGAAAGCTGGGAACAGAATGGCAAGGTCAACAGCCAACTGAGTCTTGATGAACAAAAAGACCAACATCTTACTTCTCAATCAATAAGTGTCAAGGATGGGAGAGGAGGAAGGACTGGAGAAAGGAGGAAGAAGGGAGTGTAATAAAGAAGAAAAGGAGGAAGGAAGTGAGTGAGGAAGGGAGGCAGGAAGGTATCAAGGACTGGAAGGCAGAAAGAAGGCAGGGAAAATGACGATCAGGAAGAAATGTAAATATCAATAATCTCCAGGAAAAAATTACTATCGACAGAAATTTGTGTAAAGAAAGTAAAACTAGAATAAATGCCAAAGTGCCTCTTTATACAATTTTTCATCAACTATCAGTGAATTGTTGTGACTACAACTTGAAATAACAACAGTAGAATTTCCAACACATCAATGAAAATCTAGTGACAAATTTTGGAGTACCCAATTGCGGAGATAAAGCAGAAATCAATAAGTTGTTTAGAAATGCCTCTGAAGAAGCCAAGTAAAATAGAAAATGAATCAATGCTCCCATCCCAAGAATGAGCTGTGAATTTAAAATCTAAGTATTAATTGCCTTTTTAATATGTTTTGACCAATTAAAAGTAATTTAATTTGGAAAAAATATCATAGAAACGTACCTATATCAATTAATTTCAGCTTCTTGAACATGTTATCTTTTTGCGGAAGATATTACCTTTAAGTTTAGCCCAAGTGCTTTCTAGTTATGTGATATGGATAACCATTCTTCCCATCTGGATCTGACTTAGGTTTGAACTAAAAGCTAAGCTCTCCTTCCCTTCTCCTCACTTTCCTCTGGTGCTCCGCCCTTTCCCTTTCTCCTATCTGATTCTTTCTTTTTCAGCCCTTTACTGTTTCCACCTATCACCTCCTAGCTTCTTACTCCATCACCCTTCCTACACCCACTCAACTTTCCCCTCTCCTGGCTTCACTTATCACCTGCCAGCCTGTACTTCCTCTCCCCTCCCTTCCACCCCACCTTCTTATTCTGCCTCTTCCCCCTTTCTTTCCAATCCTGACAAAGGGCCTCAGCATTCCTTTTTAAAGAGCTGCCTGACCTGGTAAAGTCCCTCCAGCACTTTGTGGTGTTGCTCTGGATTTCCAGTATCTGCAGAATCGCTTTGGTTTAAGCTAAACTCCGAGTTTCTCATGCTCATGCCCAGAGCACCAGATTGCCGCACTAGCAGATAGTGTATTGTCCTTATACCACTGGAAAGCAAAAGTGGATGGTTTAAAAGATTAAATATTAGCTTTATTTGTCAAATGTACATCGAAACATTGGAACATACAGTGAAATTAGTTTGTGTTAATGACCTACACAGTCTGCGGATGTGCTAAGGGCAGCCCACAATTGTTGCCAAGCTTTTTGCACCAACATAGCATGCCCACAAGTTACTACCCCTAACTTGTATGTCCTTTAACATTAGAGGAAACCCGCATGGCCACGGGGAAGAAGTATAAAGTCCTTACACACTGCCACGTAAATTGAATGATCACTGGTACTGTAAAGCATTTTGCTAACCACTACGCTGCCATGCCACTGATTTAAAGGTATTTGAGTTTAAAGCAAATACAGCAAAATATAACATGAATATAACAAAAAAATAAAGTTTTTACAGCCATGAGTGACAACAATGTTATGCACAATACCTCACAGTAAAGGGGAATTACATATAATGATAAACCTTCAAACATACAAAGGTACACTTTTCTCAAGCTGTAACTAAGGTAACTTAAGATCAATATTGCCATTTGTGTACTGTTGTGAAACATTAGAACGATTTAGAAGGAATCTGGTGTGTTCAATGAAATAAAAGCTCTTTTATCACATCTTGAGTAGTGTCAGCTTTTTAAAAAGTTTTTTTTCTTTTATTTGGTATTTTATTACTATCTATTTGTGACCTACATTTTGGGATTTCTGTCCCATTATGAATCTTTTGCAATATTGGATGCAATTCCAGTTACCGGTGATGGACCACTGCACCAAACAGAGCATCTTAATATACTGCATCTCTGTGTGGTATCTCAGTTGCACAGCAGCTGATAGGAAAGCACTTCAGCGGGTTGTCTCTAGGGCACAGAAGATCATCAGGACACAGCTCCCAGCTACACCTACAGCTCTCACTGCCTAAGGAAAGCTACAAGCATCTGTAAGGACAATACACACCCATGCAATCATCTGTTTGAACTTCTTCCATCTGGCAGACGTTATAAGATTTTCTATGCCCGCACTTCCAGACTGAAAAATAGCTTTTTCCCCAGAGCTAGAATTGCTCTGAACCAATCGATCAAGCATCATCCATAAATTTGTTATATTGCTACTTTAATACTGGTTTTATGGCCGTCATGCATCTGAGTTGCGCTTTTGTACTGCTGGACCTTGCTTGTACTGGCTAGTTACTTGATTTTATTTATTGTTTATTTATTTTATTTGTTGTTTTATAGCATTGAGTAAGAGTGTTGCAAACTCATTTTTGCTTCACTGGTGCATGACAAATTGTACTATGCAATGACAATAAAGATATTACAATTTCAATTGGTAACACTTGTTCAAATATACTCCAATTCATTTATCCTCATTTGTCCCTGTGTTGAAGGAAGGGGATGGATTTGTGGTGGTTGGAAGGAGGAGCAGAGAGGCATTCTGGATCTGAGAGTGGTTAGACAAATAGGAAAAAGGTCTGAAATGATCAAATGGTGTAGGATTAAGATGTTGGATAGACAGCAAGAAAAGAGAAGACAAACGTGATTACAAGTCGAGCATATGGTGAGGCAAATATACAACGAAAAACTTGCTTGCTGCAGCATTACAGAAATGTTGGTACCGACATCAGGCTATAATTTATACAAGACAGTAAAGAGACTGAAAAAAAGGACTTTACAAAAACAAGGCCTTTTTCCAAACAAAAACAAAGACATAATCAGAGCCAAGTCCATGTCACTGTTCTGGATTTTCCACTTCTCTCATTAATTCTAAAGTTCCTTCTGATTGATTGGTACTTTCAGTTGAAAAGCCAAATGCAGCAAGAATAGAATTTCAAACATGAAAGAGCAGCCAAGATAGTTCTATCAACACTTTCCTACTTCTCCTTCCAGCTTACCATTGACATAAGTGATGGTTTTACTTCACACAGCCTGAAATAATGGTCATCAAAGCAGCAATTCAACTTATTTAACTATCATGTTGGGTTTATTACATTCTTCCAAATGCAGTCAAATTTCATACCAAAAGTCAGGAATACATGAACTTGGAAATATATCATCTATGTTTTCTAAGTAAAAATGATAGGTAAGCTGCAATCTACACTGGGTGCAGAGCATCAGATCGATGCTGGTATGATGGAGTAAACAAAAAGATACTTTGTGGTTTTCACCAAACTTGCTTAAATTGAAACTGGGAGAGATAATAATGATTTTGACTGAAAAAGCCTTAGAAATTCATCATAGATCAAAAGCAGCAAGGCGATTTAGAGTTCAATCCAGGGGACTAAGTTACTTATACTAGCTCGGGCAGGGCAAAGCACACTTAGCTCAGTAGAGCACTACTTTACAAAGAAACTTGGAGATAATGTTCAATCCTCACCGTGCATTAAAGCAGATTATTCAGGCTTATTTATAAAAACTGGAGATTTGTGCAAAGAATTGAGCACTGGCTCCCACAAAACAGATATGCAACAAAGGATTAATAACTATAGAGCAGAATGGGAGGAAGAACATTGTTGAGCAAAAGATCATTCAAAGACAACCAAACATATAAAATGAGAGACTGCTTGGATATATCATTATCCAAAGATAACAGTTGGTTGATGCAGATTATAAAGGTTCATGGACAATTTTAAAAGAGTACTGCAATTAGAAATAAGCCCTCAGTCCACTCTTGAAATGAAATATTCCCCTATTTCCAATTTGAACTGTGGAACAAATACAGAATCACTAAATCCACATTTCACCTGCAAATTGGTGGAGATTGCCAGATAGCTTAACAGTAAAAATCTATCTAATGTTGAATTCATTGATCCCCTTTCCCTTCACTCATTTAGAACATACTGCATGCCAAACTCTAACTTGCTTGATGCAGGTGCTCCAATTTCTGATAAGCAACATAAGATTGCATAGGATAGGAAAGCTTTTTCTGAATTTTCTATTATGAATTCCTTAATTAACAAAATTCCTTCATTAACAAGCTACTTGAGTGTCTTTCACAAATTCATGATGCCACATTGTTTTTAACCGAGCAATCAATTTACAATTTTATTTACATTTATTCCCCTTATTGAAAGTGAATGAAACTGAAACTGCACCATTTTACCTGCATTAGATTTTTCAGTGCCTTGCTGGTAGGTTGATGGTTACTGTAAATGGAGTTGAGGAATATTTGTGTGGGAGAACGTGCACAGTGAAAGGTTTTCTGGATACAAGGAGATATGGATTGGAATCAGCCAGCATGGACTTGATGGGATATATGATTTCCTTAGTGTCTCATCTGGTAAGTGACAACTGAGAAAGGGAAATACAGAAATATGATAGAAACTATACACTCAGATGGTTTCCATGTCACCTCCGTAGGCTACATGGGTAAAGCAAACCATGCCTTTGTATGAGATCAGTGTTCAATGATGTTCCAGAAGGTGTCTAATATTTTATTACAATTATTTGCTGAGAAAATATAAAATCTGCAAACTCCATTTAACACTTTTTTAATCTCATATCATCTTGCAAACAAAAGTTGCATTTTAATTAAATATCTAAAACTCTGAGTTAAAAATAATATCCTAAGCCTTGATTAAAACTAATGATTACTTCACTAAAACTGAAAGTTCTTGAAAATAAACTTACACGCCCACATTTATTTTAACAAATGAAAGATTGTTATATATGACTAATAAAGTTTCTGGATAAAGAAAACATGATGTGTACTTATAAACACACAGGATTCTGCAGATGCTAGAAACCTTGAGCAACTCAGCAAGATCCCCCAGCATTTTGCTTGTGTTGATTTCCACTCATTTTTCTGAAGCACATTTAAACCTAAACTGGACATGAAACATCAAGAACTGAATTTATCTTTAAATGAAGCGGAAGTCCCTGTCAATCTGCTGTAGAATTACGCCTTCAGACAGAAGCAGCAGCATCACATCACGTGTGTATGAGAAAGTAATAGTTTATAGCTTTTGCCCACAGAAGTGAAGACGACCACAATTCTTCAATAAGCAATATATTCAATTTTTTTTTATAACTGTTTATTTTATTAAAAACAACTATTCAGCACTTTCTTGCTGTTCTGGTCATCGAGTACCATGTCCTTTTTTAAAAAAAATGGATGTAGAAGAAACTTGCTTCCCAGATCATGTTTCCCATGATACTGTGCCTGTCCATCAAATTTGGCTGTCAACTTTGATGCATTTTTCAGAGCAACAGTACAAGCTTAAATTACTATGACTGCAAACCATAAATGAGAACCTAGTGCTTTGAAACCATCAGATCAATCAGAAGATCATTTACTTGGAAGGGTTATTTGGTAAAGTGAGAGCTGTACATCAACTATCCGCAACTGAGGGCTGAGGCAGCAAAACGACAACAACAAATTGTCATTGGCATTCCATTTATGAACCTTCAGACAGCATCAGAGTTCCGTTTGGCGGGAAACCAGATAAGGTCAGACTTTCACTGAATATTTCTTAACAAGCTACCATCAAAAGAAGTTATGATTTGAATAAAAAGGCTATCACTCCTTAATTTCAATATCAAAGAGATCCACTGTGAACTCACAGTGCAGAAAAAAATCTCCCAAAGCTGCATCAGGCTTAATAATCTATTATTTAGGATTTATTTTAGGTTGATTGGAATAAAAAAAAAGCTGTGCTGCTCTAAAACCACAAATGAAATAGCACGAAGAAAAGAATGACATTAACATACTATTAATAGTTCAAAAGAATGATACGACACACCAATCAAATTTGTTAATTGACTGTCAATGATCTGTCCTTAAAAATGCAACATGACTGCATAATGCAGCTCTAAATCTGACAGGAAGACAGTTACATTTGCATCAGTCTCATAAACTAATCAACAATCAGAATATAATGCACATTTTTAATATGTTTGATACTTATTTAAATATACATTGTTTATGCACTGACCACGGACTGTATGTGAACAATTTATCTCAATCATTATTGATATTAAGATAATCTCTGTTAAAAGTTCAATATTTAGTCTTTTTTTGCATTGGGATTTGGGCGGGGGGGAGCAGATGTAATATTTTTTTAAATGAATTTTTGTAAGTGAAAAAAGCCAATCAGCTAATTTGGTTTTTAGCTTCATCTTGAAAGCATACACATTACAAACATGGTATGCATACAAATTTGTTGGAAGTTTTCTGGAAACTCTTTAAAAACAAACTCAGCAGGATAATAACTTACAAATATTAAAATTGGTGTGGGGGATTAGGGGAGGGAAGAGAAAGTTGCCTCTGGAGATTTTCATTTAGTTTGAAACTGCATCTATGCCTTTACTGTAACAAATTTAACCCTATGAGGGCTGGATATCTCCAACAGATACACAATTGTGATCTTAGTCAATCACAGTATGCATAAAATTAACTAAGGAATCAATGGCAAGATTCACTCTTTCTTTTAACTTGCTTTTTTTATTGTTTAGAATCCCGTGCTTGCATTGAGTTAAAAAGAATCCTTCCAATTTAAGGCTTGTTAGCTGTTATCACCTGATTTAAGGAAGTAATAAGTCTCAACAGATGATATAAGTCAACAAATTCCTCCACTCTATACGAAGACAAATTTCCCAATACCCACAACCTAAGACCCACCTCCTCCACCCCGAGCTTCCTATCTACTCCTGTCTGTGATTTCTCGAGCGTTCTGCCCCTACAGGATGCCAGGCCTGTCAATCACGTTGGTTTCCCCGTGGAGATCCTTCTGGGGAAAAAGGATACCCACTGTGATGTGTAAATCACACTCTGCGTAATGAGACCCAGTGTTCAAAGTTTCCAAAGCAAACCCTTTGACCTCGCTATATCGCAGCCATTCACAAAATCATTAACCACATCATTACCATCCCCATCACCAGTAACCTGTAAGATACCAACAAAACTCGCATCAGTCAAGTCCAGCCCATTGATTCTCTTTCCTCTATCACAGATGCTGCCTGACTTGCTGGACATTCCTAGATTTTTTTATTATCTAACCCCTTTGGTGGAATGCTGATTATACTGTAAACTAAAGGAGCCAATTCCACGAAGGTTGGAGCAGAGTAGTGGTCTCAGTTATTCAACACTGCAAAATCTGAATGAAGCAAATAATTATTTTTCTGCAAAATATTACAATAATTTGAAGCTAACTTAAGCATGCAAGAGGACTGGTACTTTTTGAAAACATTCTTTAAATTTTTTTCTTTTATACTTTTAACCATATTACACAGGTATGCTTTAAGAATAACTTTAGTAAGTATCTGAATGACTACACACACATCTATGGCACTCAATTAATTTCAAAAAGGGAAATGAAGTAATTTATTTCTATACCTGGACTCCAATTTCACCACATCAAACACAACTATTTTAATGCAGTGGATGTATGGATCATTTAACTTATATTTTACTACCATTGAAATGACTGAATGTGATTTTTGTATTATTTAGACCTTTAAAGAGGTGCAATTTGCATTTCTTAAAAAGTGATTGCTGATACCTGAGGCATACATTTAACAACATTCATTAGTATTTTTAATAGCTTTACTCCATGTCAAAATAGGAGATTATGTGCAGGAATGCATTAAACCTACAAAATATTAATCAGAATGTATTTGCAAAATGTATTGTGTCAACATTATTAAATGTAAATAACAGTTTGCTAGAATGACAATATTTTTTAATTTCCTAAGCCTCCATCAATGTTGCATTTCTAGAGAAGACATCTCTCAAGACCCATGAAGAATAACATGATATTTAGTGAAATAATAGAACGTTAGTACTGAGTGGCAGGACTGAAGGGAAAGGTGATGATAATGATGGAGAACCTGTACTGGCGAAGGTAGAAAATTAGACATTCCTAATCAAGGTCCAAAAAACTATCAATCCACTGGCCTGGGCCAATAATTGGAGTCATGCTCTCAAAAACTATTATGCCAAAATAGAGAACTAATGCCAGTAAACATAGCAATTAAACTACCCAACTTCCATAACAATCAACTGGTACCTTAATGTTCTGTGCAAGTGAAAAAGGTGTTATCTGGGGGGGGAGGGGGGAAGAGAGAACACACACAAAGAAAACGTCATTATTATATACAAAGTTCCTTTGCAAGGACAAAGGTTAAACTCATGAATTCTTCATCAAAGAATTTCTGAGCATAGGCCTTTACTCTTTATATATTCAGAAATATAAATTAAATTCTGGTGGTTTCATTGTTTTTACACATGACAACTTCTATAACTGGAAACTACTTTGCACAACATTTAAGTAATGTTTGTCACCACCAAAGGAAGATAAATACTTAATAATTGGTAGTAATTCATCCAAATTACTTCAGTATTCAAGAAAATTCAAGATTATGATATGATACACCTTGTAACTACAGTAGTTGTTGAATGTTCAGCAGGCTTTGAGTTGTAACTCATGTGTATAAACAAAAGTTACCATTGTGCTATTTTTGTCACATCATGATAAAGCCCAATGTTCCAGAATGCTTCCCTCAATGCCTCTTACAATATTATTACACGATCATTGAATAGCTCATCTAGCTCTCTGTACCACTAGATATACTATATATAAAGTCAAAATATTGACAATGTTTACTTTTCTATACCAGGAATAGCTTGGTGTGAAAATCTGTTCAGAGGTCATGAGCAATGGATACAAAGAGATATCCCTAAAATACTTGTATTTTGGTTTTTCCTCTCTGTCCATATTGCCAATTCTAATTGCATAATTCTATCTATATGCTTGGAATTGAAACATTGGATCAGAATTATTATGTTCTTGTCAAAAAGATAAACCAATAAAATGATCTATGAAGCACATCACAAAATTATACAAAATAATGACATCTAGAACCAAACCTAATTACATGGGATTCAATGTAAATTCATGAAGTCTTACAACAGACTAAGTTGTTATTTGACCCACAATATTTGTGGCAGCACTTTGAAAGAGATTTTCAATTAATCCCATTCTCCAGCTTTTTCCCTATAGTCCTGTAAACAAAGTACTTAATAAAAAAAGTGTTTCTTTCTAATTTAATAGTTTTAGTATTCATAAATATCCATGAATATTCTTCAAAACAATAAATGCTTAAAGGATAATTAAATTAAAAATTAATTTGGACATTATAGTATGATATTTTACTCCAATTTCTATTCTTTAACATTGCAACAATTATCTAACTGAAACTCTCAGTTTGCTGAAGTTGTCCTTTGGGATCTTACTCCCTTTTCCACACTTTAATTGTTATTCAGGTTTTGTTTTAGCATTAATTGAGATCCACTTAAGTTACTTTCAGTAAGCATTTGTTTGATGTGCTATGTTATTACAGAGGTTGTATATGTCAGTATGAAAGAGGGTGCGTATGGGAATTACCAGAATTGTGAGTCCATGTGACAATCAAAACTCCTCACTGAGATATCATTCTTTGCTGCCAACTGAACAATTTCACATATATTGAAAATTCCCTCACTTTAAACCCTTACTGTTTTTGCAGCAGATTTTATACATGGACAAATCCTTCTTGCAATGCTACCTCTCATTCCTTTCTGAACAAATTCAATTGTTCTACCATATTTAGTGCTTAGGTTTTTTTAAATTTTACAAAATGCTTGCTATATTTTTTATCTGCTTTTAATAAATTTTCTCCTACCAATAACATTCTCTTCAGGTAAAAGCAAATCTTCATAGAACAAATGTATTTTGTGACCCACATCAGTAACTATACATTTTACATTTCTTTGTTTAAAAGGTGCTGATCAAAATGATCACTATAGTACTTCAAAATTCTCCAGATGGTCTAATTTTGATAACTTTACACTTTACAATTGTTTGTACTGCCCACTTTCTTCAACCTTAATTAGTAAGGAATAATAACAAAACTCATCACCTATCAATGGTGCCATTTCATTTACGTAATAGTATTTACTTCTGAGGTATCATTGCAAATTATAGTGGAGACACATCAAAGTGGGGGGTGGTTTGAATGTGGATTAAGCAAAAAATGTTAGCTTTTTTCTTCTTTCTTGTAATAATTGTAACTTGATGATCTTGCAATTTGCTGAATGCACCATACTTTTTGATTCATCAATTGACAACTTAGGGACAAGAGAATCAGCTGTGACAAATCAACCATCACACCCTGCTCTCAAGAAAACAGTGCATTTGATTTTCCAAAAATTGTATTACCAATGTATGTGAACGTCCCCCTCCCCCCTTTTAAAATGCCTATCTTTTTGTAATTTCTTTCAGTGCTAACTGTGGATTTACATGGGCGAACATTACTATGTGTGTTTTTCCTCACAGCCTCCCTTTATAAAAGTAGGAAGCCATTCTCCTTTCAAGTTTCCATCTACATAACAGGAAATTTATTTCTGCAAATATCTCTTTATTCTTGAGTTTAATGCCATTCTATCTTACCCAACCAGTAAACTTCACCAAAATTTATTTGGTAGTGCAATATTTCAGTGTTATTTTTCTAATAATTACATATCCTGAGACTTTAATTATTTGAATCAACTGGGATGACTATTTTGTCAAATATTTGGGCTTTTTATAAATGTTAAACATTTGGCTAACAAAATATTTTAAATCAGGCACAGAAATATCCCACAAATCATTGTAAAGATCTGGTAAGATTGAAAAATTTTAAAATAAAGATTATTTTCTTATTCCAATGTTATCTGAATGAGACATTTAACCAGCTTCTATTATATTCTGCAGTTTCTGCCAATTTGGAAAAAATGGGACATGAGATTCTATTTCCGGCAGTGGATTTGATAATAAGACGATACAGTACACATAACACTAAAGATTTGGAGTGCTAGCCTCCATTATTTTTCTGCAAGGTAGTTCAAATAAATAAACTAACAGGTGAAATATGCCCCTGCACACTTTCACTTATTTGGTCTAAAATGGAAGATCAATTTATTTTGATTTAAATATTAAATTCCTTTTAAAATCAAGTTATTGCTGAAGATAAAATATACTTTACAAATCTAAAAGGTTATCTAAAATTCTTTGTTTGGGGATTAATATTGCAACTTTTTTTTCTCTTTAAAAGAGTTATGTTGTATAGAAGTGATCATATTGTATACATTCACAAATTTTTTAATATTTATTAGCACTTCTGAAATCCCCAACCCACGAATGCACAACTGTCACATATGATCAGTGTTACTTAGCTGGACCTATAAACCTTGTTATTTCAATAGATGTAGTAAGCAAAAAGGCAGACATTGCTGAATGTCTTGTAAAATATCACCAAATCTTGCTCAATATTTATATGATAAATTACATTACCCTTGCGTGCCTTTAAGTTTATTGGAGGGAAAAAATATAAAATGCCAAAAGAATGGCATCATAGTCAGTTCGTCATAAATAGACTGTGGTCATTTCTTGACATTGGACCTTTTCTTCTTGATATGCTACTGTAAATAAGCGTGTTCCCTTGCCTGTCTGCTTTCCTCATGCCCATTTTCAGAAATGCCGCAGCAGATAAGTAACACTGTCATGTCCGTTTTGTCAACTACATGCTGATTATCCTTTCTATTGGCAGTTTGTGAACATTATCAAGGTCAGAAGCAATCACTCAGAAGACACCTCCTGATGCTGTTATAGTTAATGATGATTTCAGTGAGAAGGCTCCTTAGAGCAAGAGCTGTTATTAAAATAATAGGAAGTGGAAATTAAGAGACTTCATACTTTGCCAGCTGTTTACTTGGAGAGAAAAAGCTTTAATAGCAAAGCAAATATATAAAAAAAATTGCAGAATTTAGAAAGGACTTTGACAAATGGGCAATATATTTAAAATATATCAAGATTACCTTGTAATGAATTTGCTATTTGGCGATATATGCCGACTTCATTTCTCCTTGTATTAGGGCAAATGCCCACACTTTTTAACTGTCTGGACTTCAGCTTTTGACAAATTGGTTGTGAGGCATTTACGACTGATGCACATATCGGAAAATCATTTCTGCCAAGTTTCCTTCGTGACCTGCCCGTGGGACATGACATGCTCCAAGACGCATCGCTCTATCAAACCGCATCTTTCCAGAACAATGCAAATTATGACAAATTCCATCATCCTGCATTATGCGCTTCATGCTAATCTCCCTAATTCGAGAGAATCAGGAGGCTCGCTGTTCTGCTGAAGGGCATGTTGTCTGATTGAATGATAGTGAAAAAACATCCACAATCTCTTTTGCCTCCTCATCCCAGCTGTGCCCACCTCTGCCCTCAAAGCACTGTTTCTTTACCTCATACAGAAAATTAACTCATCAATGATGTTGCATTATAAGAAAATATAGGATAAATTAAGATTTTAACTTTATCCAATATAGGTTTTAAATATTTTGGATGGCAAATGTTAATAAACTCAGTTCTACCTATTCCTGCTGACTTACTCGGCCTGTTATACTGTCACATTGGGAATCCAATTTCAGTGAGAAACTGGGACTTCTCCCACACTGGCTTTTGAACCAATCATTTAGGATTCAGGCTATTCTGAAACTCGGCAAGTTGACTTTGTGAGGTTATGCTGGTTGCCTTCAGCAACTGGACAACTTGCTGAAAACATTAAAAAGTCTCCAGGCCAAACAACTGCTTTTAAGTGATAATACTTTTCCATTTCAGAAGGTGGCAGCATTACTACATGGAATGGAACAGCCAATGCAATATGGCAAACAATTTCAATATCCTCCAATAAATATGCAAATCCTGTACTCAATTAGGATTCCAAGTTATTAAACTGTAGGACTTAACAATACAGAAACATCAGGATGGTTCAGTTCTTTCTGCAGAAAAAGAGTGCACTGCTGCTTATCACATATTACATGGAAAATTGTTACTTTTTGCATTTACAAAACACTGAATATTGATGTAAAATCTGAGAAGGAAGTTCTTTTCTTTTCCATGAAATAGTGAAGTTCCAAAATCTGTAACTACAATATGTAACTGCTAGGTTAGAAAGAGGGATTTTCTGCCATATTGCAATTCCTATTAAAGTTCAGCCATTTTGATGTGCTCACTTGCCATTTAGAACACATCCAATCTAAAATAAAATGAAGTGAAACTAGACAGAATGAGAATAATTACTAAGTTACATGATTAATATAATGTGTGTTTTGCAGCATTTATTAATGTGAAACTTCATACCTTTATTCTGAATCATTGGCATAAAAATTAGGATATTAACTTGTTCAGACACAAGATATTTTTAGTTTTGAAAAGACTCGCTTCTGTCATGCTCTGGGTCTTTCTATGTAGGTGTGTGACTGTGAGAAATGCCATATGATTTAGCCTATCTTAAACAGATTAATACAAACAAAATAATAACATCTGACTGAACCAAAAAAAAGCACATTTCTATACATATGCCAGATGAACATTAAATTGTTTGAGTTTCTTTAACGTACATAACTGTTTGCCAAGTTTTAGTTTAAGTTGTCTCCTGATAAAAAGACCCATTTAGATTGTTAGAGTTCATCTTTAGATGCAGAAAATATATTCTATAGTACAGATCTGACTGAACTGTCATCCAGAGTAAGTCAGCATATTCAATACTATCAAATGTGAGAATCTGAGTAATATTTAATATTTATAAACTGACTGTCTAACCCCTAAAAGCTGTCATAGATTTATGTGTTCTCTACATTATGCCACTAAGAATACATCTTGCTACACTTTAATGGTCAGAATGCTGAGATTGCAGTTTTAAGTAAGAGTTATTACAAATGGAAACTCCTTCTTGGATGTTTCATGAAAGTTGTATACTAAGTCAGCATTTCTGTTATAAAAACTGCTTAAGGTCAGTGTCTGAGCTTCTGTCTTTGAGAAATGATCCACTGAATATTTTGAACAGCAGAGAGTGCAAGGAATGTTAACTTATGCACTGTGATGTTGAGTCATGCTTCAGGGGTCCCAGCCTGACCGAAACTTCACAAAGGTGCAAAAAGGCAGCTCCAGTCACAACCTTTTGAAAATAAGCTCTTTTGATAAAATAAGCAAAAATTAAAAGATACAAAGCTATATTTTTATAACTAAGACTTATTTCTAAGCAAACTTGTAATTCAGTCTTAAGTTAAAAGAGATGCTCCAATGTAAGGTGATGAGGGGCATTGATCATGTGGATAGCCAGAGGCTTTTTCCCAGGGCTGAGATGGCTAACATGAGGGGGGCATAGTCTTAAGGTGCTTGGAAATAGGGACCGAGGGGATGTCAGGGGTAATTTTTCCACACAGAGTGGTGGGTACATGGAATGCACTGCCAGCGGCGGCGGAAGCAGATACAACGAGGTCTTTTAAGATCCTCTTAGATAGGTACATGGAGCTTAGTAAAATAGAGGGCAATGCACTAGAGAAATTCTAGGCAGTCTCTAGAGTAGGTTACATGGTCGGCAATACCTTGTGGGCTGAAGGGCCTGTAATGTGCTGTGAATTTCTATGTTCTATATGTAAATATGCTTTATAATTATCAAAAAAGTCTGCAGATGCTGAAAATCTAAAATAAAAATAGAAGATACTAGAAACAAATCCATGGGAAGAAAAACAGAACGAATGATTCAGGTTCAAGACCCTTTGTCAGAGCTCTGTCATAGTATCTTTAACCTGAAACATTAACTTGATTTCTCTTCCCAGAGATGCAACCTGACCTGCTGAGTATTTTCAGCATTTTCTTTTTTAGGTTCATAATTAACTCTAATTTCTGAAAGAGCTATGACTTGCCATAATTAGCAATTGAGACAATTTTTGAAAATTAATTGCCCAATTCAAATTAATGATACGTCTTTTCATTATCACTCTCAGCCTTAATGAACATAAAGAATTAAGAATACATTAATTTGATCCTCATCTAATAATTTAGAAGATGATAACTTGGTTTGACCATGATCTGATTATATAATAAATTTACAGAACTACCAAAGGATCTCACAAAGCAGTGCAAATTGTTCGCCTGGAACAGTTCATGAACACTACCTTGCTACGCCTTTTTTTATAGTACTTATTTATTTATCATAACTTAGAGTCATTTTTTATGTCTTACACTGTATTGCTGTGACAAAACAACAAACATCATGACATATATCAGTGATAATATTTCATTCTGATTCTTTCATAAACTTTATATCTGGTCAAACACTCCTATACAATCATTTTAGGTTACAGCAGCAGTTTTGCAACATGCTATGAAATAACATGTGGGATTTGGGTCTTGAATAAGACATTCTTCATATTAAGGGAAAGTACTTATATTATCCTGCTCCTTCAAACTTATTTCCCATTACCCCTATCCCGTTCTTCCAAGAAGGGAAAAAAACTACATCCAAAATGGTGGGTCCTTTTTCAAAAAAATATAGACCTGAATGGTTGTAATGGAAATGTATAGCTGGAGTCACGTTCCATTTTGGATACTTTTTTCATCTACCTCCTATTCCCACACTCCACTGGAAATAATTGTTCAAAAACGCTTCCTCTCATAATTAAGCAAAATGGTTTTATTTTCAGCAGCCAGATATTTCTCTCCACCCACACCTGATTATCAAATTCCATCTTCATGCATAGTAAAATATCAAGAGTTTTGGTACACCCAATGGGTTTGATCATTAGAATAGTGGACAATAAATTTAATGTCTACTGCAAAGTCTAGGCTGTTGTCTTCTGCTCTTATTTGTAAAAGTTAATATTAGTTATTGCATTTCAGCAGAATATCACTTTAGAAGAGAACAATGAAAAATATAACTCCCAGAAAGTAAAGGAAAGCTCTGCCCTCAAAGGAATAAAGCACATGAAAGATATTCATAACTAAGCACTTTAAAACACTGTTCATAATGTTCCCTCTATTCATGTTTTATAGCCTTTATGCAGGCCCATTTTTACAACATTATACAGATACACATTCAATATTTATTGCTTTGGGATGAAGGGATCTTGGGTTTCTCACTTTGCTTCCAGCAAGTTCAGCACCTTAAAGAAGTGAGTGACTATTTTTGTATCATTGCAGAAAAAAGCAGTAGGCACACCCTACATTTGCTGTGGCTTGTTGACATGAACCAGGGCAGGCAGAAACCAATAATACATGAAGTGCTGTTCAGAGGCAATTAGGATCAGTTGTCAAGGCTCGACCATTAATGAAGGAACATGTCAGCAGAGCCACAGACCTCAGCATTTGAGGGCAAGAAGGCGATTTAGTGTGACATATCGAGTCCTTCCAACGTCCTCAGCAGTACATGCTAATACCAGTCTTAACAACACAGTGTGGCAGTATATAATGCAACTAACATGGGCTTTGATTCAGCAAAATGACTGCTGCCACTGCGAGTCCATCTCACTTCAGCTGCAGATAAGGTTACCCAGCTAATAATTACCAGTTTGCCAGTTCTCCAACCAGCTCTGTCCTCCTTACATCTGTCTTGCTTAAAGGTGGTATACACACACAAGAATATATAAAGATATACTCAACAATATTTTGCTTCCTCTGTAGTTTATGTTTCCAGTTGATTCTGAATCAGAAGCAAAATTCTTACTGTAGGCTGAAATACCTTTTCAAAAATGGATGTGAGTTGACATACCAAGCTAATATTTGCATGCATTCTTCTGTGTAACCAAGTCAAGAAAATGGCACAATTATTCTGAAAAGGTCATAGAAAATTAAAGTCCTTAATTTTCAGTTTTAATGATGAAGAAACCATCAGCACTGTCATTTCAGTGTAAAACCAACAGCAACTTCTGACATTGCAGAAGTAGTATTAAATGTGTAATTTCAGAGGCTGCCATCAGTGGTACCTGGCATCTCCACTCGGTGTGCTATTGTAGTCTTGAAAAATACTAACAGAAACAGAGATTTGACATGAACACAACCGTATATGTACCATACCCATTGTGAACCCATTTACAATATTAAGCCTTGTTAAGTGATGAGTCTTCATTGCTGTAATTTGATGAATAAACATCTGGGTCTAAAAAACTAATTTTATACCTTTGGAGTGCTATTGCACACAAGAAAGCAAAATGCATAGATTTTTAAAAATTAAAAAAAATCAAATGATATAATATTTTTCCTCCTTATTCCCATATGTATATCCCATTCTATATTTCTATAAAATAAGTTGAAAGTGATTTTTATGTCCTAATTTGCTTTGATAGTTCTTTAATTTCATTGGTTTTGCAGCCGAATGATACCACAAAATTAAAATCATGTTGGAATAAGGAAAATTGAGTCACAAAGCCTGAGAAATCTTATTGTGCAGCTTTTTCTGAGGTCAGAAGCAAGCACTGACTTTTCACCGCTGACAACAAAATGCAGGTCAATAACATTTGCAAATATTCTGCATCGGCCCTATTCTCAATAGAGTGCATGTATGGTACTCGATTTTCTTCTTGCGAATAAACTATACTTATAATACAGTCTTCTCTCAGACAAGGAGATATTCTGCTTGGTGACTATTTTATGTCTATAACACAATATGGGGGCTTAGTTTGCATCATGCACATTAGGAGGTTTGCACGTTACCTTCTGCTACTTGCAATTTGATATACAGAAAAACAATGATTTTTTTAAAAGTGGAGTTTTTTCCCTTGTTAATTTATTTAAATTGTTGCTATCAGTAAAAGGTTGCTGACAAGTATCCACATAAACAGAAATACAAACAAACTGCCAGTTACATCAGATAAACTAAAAGAATGGGAAGAAACATATGCTGTTTGAGCAGCAGACCAGAGCAGCTAATACAAAAGCTGCCTTTGAGGGCCAGAGACCCTCAGACTGGAGGCCTGTGACAAGTGGTGTTCCCTCAGGGTTGGTGCTGGGCTGTTTGTCATCTATATCAATGATTATGGATGGGAATGATCAAGGCAGGTTAGTAAGTTTGGAGATGATACTAAAATAGTTTAGTATTTGTTTACAGTGTAGGTGGATATTGGGATTTATTGAGAGATTGTGATAGTTTACTTCTTTATTTACTTGCTTATTTATTATCTATCTATTTATCATCTGGGTAGATAGGCTGAGGAATAGCAAATGGAGTTTCATCTGGATAAGTGCAAGATGTTGCATTTTAGGAAGACAAATAAGGGTAGGGTTTTCATAGTAAACAGTAAGGTAGAGCTCTGGGAAATGTTGGAGAACAGAGGGAACTAGCAGTACAAACACATCCCCGTGAAGAAGACTTTTGACACAATGCCTTTCATCAGTCAGGGTACTGGGTACAGAAATTGGGATGTTATGTTGCCGATGTAGGTGATGTTGGTGAGGCCCCATTGGAATATTCCGTTCAACCTACTGTAGGAAAGATGCCATTAGTCTGGAAAGAGTGCAGAAGATATTTATGACTATGTTGCAAGGACTCAAGGGACTGAGTAAGGGAGAGAGGATGAACAGATTAGGACTCTTTTAACTGGAGGTAGGAGAATGAGGGGTGATCTTACAGAAATGTATAAAATTATGAGAGGCATACATAGGATAAATGCTGTCTTTTTCCCAGTGCTGGGGAATCAAGAACTGGTGTGCACAGATCCAAGGCAAGAAGGAAAGAATTTAATTGGAACCTGAGGTACATGAGCAAGAACAGTTTAGAGGGGTATGTACCAAATGCAGGCAAATATGATAAGCTTAGATGGAATTCTTGGTTGGGATGGACCAAAGGGCCTGATTTCCATGCTGTATGACTATTACTTGGGATTCAATTATGACATCTGGTGCTTGACTGCATGGAGTTTGAGATATCACTATGAACACCCATGTTTCCCCTAGGTGGTCCAATTTTCTCCCACATCCAGAATACATGCAGGTTGGAAGGTCAACCAGCCACTGTGAAATCCTACCCAACTCCCCTCCGCCCACCCAAGTGCCCTGTGTGTAGGTAAGTGGAAGAATCTGAGGTGAGTTAATGAGAATGAAATTGGAATTAATATAGTTTAGTATAAATGGTTTTTGGTTGGGCGCCAGACGCTCGGAGAGATTTGGTGGGGGGGGGGGGGCGGGTGCCCAGCGCTCAGCCGGGGGCCTTGGTCGGCAACTTGGGCCGGCTCCCCCACCGGAATTAGTCCAGTGAGGAGGGTGTGAGGACACCCAGCAGGA